>NC_132794.1:111426895-112107609 GCF_048418805.1 Vulpes vulpes | reverse complement strand
CCCATGGGAAAGCCTGGGCAGGAGCACCCTGTGCCCAGCTGGGGACCAGAGCTTTACTTCTTGCATATAATCAAGGGTTAATCATGCTCTCTAATATGTGAAAAGAGCAAGAAAAAGCTCCTATTGCTGTTCCCTGACTGTGGCAGCAATTGGACTGAGCTGCCCGCTAGTCCCCTTGGCTTACCCTGGGACAGCACCCATATCACTGTGGGACTGGACATGGAGTTACCAGGTTATGACCTGGGGTCCCAAGGAGCCTCCTTGTTTCCACAAAAGGATTGACAAGGTGAGGAAAGTATTAAGAGCAGGGGGAAACCCCACTCAAGATGAACCCACAAGCTAAAATGTCAAAGCTCATGAGAGTAAAGGAGCAATGAGAAAAGCAGCCAGCAGTCTTAACTATCAGCTCTATTAGTTTCTTATTGCTGCTTTAAAAAATTATTCCACACTTAAAACACCAACTTATTGTTCCAGTTTTGTAGTTGAGACATCTGAACTGGCTCTGGGTGGGCTAAACTCTAGGTGCTAACAGGGCTGACTCCTTCCTGGGGAGAATCCACCACCTTGGCCCTTCCAGCTTCTAGAGGCTGCCTATACTCCTTGGCTCATGGCTCCTCTCCGTCTTTAAAGCCAGCAATGACGGGGTGAGTCTTTCTCACACTGCAGTGCTCTGAACTCTTCTTCTACTTCTCCCTTCCACACTTAAGGACCCTTGTTATTACATCAGGCCCACCTGGATAATCCACGAGAATCTCTGTTTTAACATCAGGGGATGAACAACCATAATTCTATCTGCAACTTTAATTCTCCTTTTTCATGTAATGTAACAAATTCCCAGGTTCCAAGCATTATGACATAAACATCTTTGCAGGAAGCCATTACTCTGCCTACTACATCAGAACCTATTTACTCCTGACAAATGGAAGAGATAGAACAATCTCAAGTGACTTTAAGAAAACTAGCATAAGAACCCCAAAAAGATAAAAGATTTTTTAAAAATAGGAAACTATGAAGGAATTTATGCATGGCTAACCAGTAGTAGAAAATGAGTCTACGGGTATTGGAGTAGATTTGATAAAGTACCTCAACTCTGTTCTAACTTCCTATCAGCATGCTCTCCTGGATCAAAAAGACTAGAAAAGTAAAACAAAATCTATATTACCCAGGCTCTCGCACAGCTTAAGAAACCATTCAGGTTTGGCCAGTCAGATGCATGCTTGTGAGACCTGTATATGGAGCCAAGTTCAGGGGAGGGAGAAGTAGTGACGCAGGAGACATCCATTCTCCTCTTGTGGGTTAGGCAGGCACAGCATGGCCCAGAAGAGGTGGGACTTCAAGTTCTCCTCAGTAGACCGAAGCCTAGGTGGCCAACAATTTCCTGGAGCCAACAACTGCAGTGTGTGGCCTCCTGATGCTTGGAAAGCAGCTAAAGTCTGAGATCTGTGGTGATCCTGGGCGGTGGCAGGTGCTATTGCAGCTTCCTGACTCGGTGTCCTTGGAAGCTAGCATCTGCAAAATTGTCCTTGGAGTCATTCCTGGAGATCAGTGTAGAACCTGTTCTCAACCTTCTCATGATTGCTTAAGTTCTGAATTCCCTGTAAAGTACCGTTTCTATTTAAAATCATGAACATGAAAAAAGGAAAAAATAAATAATAAAATCACGAACATGCCTCCTATTATTTACAGAACCCTGACTGTTATATGCACAACATACATTTCCTAAAACTGGGGACGGGCTGCTATTAATTGTGCTTTCTTCGCAAGACTTAGTGCTGCTCGGTGATCTTTCTCCCGTCACTACAAATTTGCTACTAGGTACAGGTAAACAATGTATGCCATAACTAAACTTTAAATTATAAACAAGTGATTTTACAAAGTTAAAAGTATGTCACTGAACAGCTGGAAGGAGACAAAATGACTTTCTAGGGAGCATCATAATCCCATTTTTTATTTTAATAAAAACAAACATCATGCAATTGGGTAAAATGAAAATAGACCTTAGGTAATAGATGGGGGCCACAGCAGCATTTGGCTGACAGTATTGACAAATTATCTCCTTCTAGTCCCTGGATGGTATGTGTCAGGTTAGTAAGAATGAATCCATTTTTCTGATGACTTCTTTATTTCAAATGGGGCATTGTAAAGGGAAAAGCTCAGGACTTACGCATTTTCAATTTTCTGTCATCAGAAAATGAGTTGCATGGTCATTTGGGGAGGGGTTGGCAGGCCAAGTCCCTCTTTCTCTGTGCATTGCCCATTGCTGTCATGGGAAGCTTTATACTTCTTCACTCAAAAAATTCTTCATGAGTGTGAGTGGATCAAGGTAAGAACCCAGTACAGAATGTTGGCTTTTTTTTTCAGTCCTGCTATTTAGAAAAAAATAATGAGTTTCTTTGATTTGTTGAGTAGAATCAAGATAGCTGAGAGCTACCCCTAGAGAAAACATACCATTCATTGCTATGAATGTCATCCTTTTCCAAAGCAAATTCCAAATTTCAAAGTCTGGATTTACTTTTGTAGCTTTCTCACATACTTCTTGAGATCATAAATTAAGACTCATACCACATCCTTTATCTTTTTATTTCAAGATCATGACATGAACCCATCCAGAGAATAGATTCCCATTAACTTTCCGGTCAATTGTTTCTGTTAAGAAAATTTTGCATGCTATTTTCCTTAAAATCGATTTTTCAAAAATAACACACATTGCCAGAAGATGGTGAGTCAATCACAATAACAGCTGAAGCAAAAAATAATAATAATTTTTCAATTAAGAGAGAAAAGTCTAAAGAAAAAGCATCAATTATTTCATTGAAAAATGACTTCTTATATTGCAATGAGGTAGCCTTGTTGTAGGCCAGTCATCTTTAATAAGATGCATCCCTATCACTAGGGGCATTTGGGATGGCACAGATGGTACTGCTCTGTGAAGGGGGTGAAGGGGTGCCTTGGGAAGGACATTGAAAATATATGTGCCCTTTGTATGCCATGGTGAGCTCCTTCTATTATCTAGTAAAGTGGGAAAATGGGTTCCACTGCCTTATCCTTATTTGGGATTTTGATCTAAAGTGCATTCTATATCTCAAATTTGGCTAAGTATTCCTAGGACAGAAATATGCACAAATTCTCATCTAGAAGTACTGTTGAGTAGGGGATAAGAAGGTAAGAAAAGAATAAGTATGTCTAAGCAGAGAAAATCAAAATATAGTTGAGCACCTAATTGGCCAACTGCCTTCTACCACTTCAACACTTGAATCTTCCTGGCTACCTGCACAGTATTATTAACGTAGAATAAATCGTTTGACATGACTAGGTTTTAGGAAAATATGTGAGAGTCATTCAGGCAAAAAATCAGTTTGAAATAGATGAAATTTTCCATCTGAGCGGCTTCTACCAGGAGAGAATGTTTCTAGGAGTGCAGTATTTTTAATCTTGTTTTAAAATAAATACTTTAATGTATAAATCACACAATTGTAAAGGCACTTCAATTTTACTTTCCTTTAGTTTTGAGGTTTTGGAATTGCTCTGTGCAGTTCCCAGTAAAAGCTCTTAGATAAAACTTGCATGCCGAAAACCACCGTCAGAAATGTGCAAGTACAACTATAAATTTATACAACACTCAAGCTGTTTGTAGTTTGCAAAATTTGCTAATAAAATGCAGAAGTAGGGTTTCCATTTAACATTCTCTGGCACTGGCACTGCATGTATATCTTGGGTGCAGGCAAAAGATGGAAATTTCCATGCACAGAGAATCTTTTGTGGTTGTGACAGTTTGCTAATATCTTAATGAGTGAATTATGATAATTATGAAAATCTTAGCTTTACATTATTTGTGAAGAGCGTCTGTGTGTGTGTGTGTGTGTGAGAAAGAGAGAGAGAGAGACAGCCTTCCCAGGCAAATACAGCATTCTGATTCAGCAACATTCAATGAGGAACATTTCATGGGCTAATAATACAAAATGGATCTTAAACTGCTGCATATTAATCAAATTCATTAAAGTACATTCATTAATTTGTGTGTATAACAGCCAAACTGGGAATGTGGAATTTGCTGATTTTGCACAAAATACATACATTAATGAATGCTAAAACTTCAACATGAGTAATAGCTTTAACCATATTTTTATAAAGCAAAATTCTAAGTATTCTAAATACCTAATTGTTAATTATTTTCTTTTTAATAGTTCCACTTTCATTTCATTTTGTTATTTAGCTGTAAGCGGAAAAACAAATACGGAAGAAGAAAACAATTCAGAAATAAAGGATAACCCCAAAAGGTTGTAAAGAAAAACTACAGGACGTTAATATTAAGTTTCCTACCTCTCCTTCCAATCATTTAATTTAAAAATGGGTTCAGGGCACCTTAGACACGGTCATACTTCTATGTACAAAGAAACATGACTTTGAAGCTAAATTAGAAGTCTTTCATTTCCTCTCTGGGACTGGAGGCTGGGAGGGCATGGCAAAGGAAAACACACCATCGGACAGTGTGTATGTAAATGCCTACAACTAATGGAAAATTTTTACATTTCTTCCTAAGTCAGGGGATTTAAGACTTGTGCTAATAATGACTAGTGTCCCTTCAGCACCACATATACAGATATTCTGTATCTGGAATGATACAGAGATTAATTAGCATGTCCCCTGCACAAGGATGCCATGCAAATTTTCGAAGTGTCCCATATTAAAAAAATAAAAGGTAACTATGTGATGTGATGGATGTTAATTAACTTGATTGTGGTGGTTATTTCAAAATGTATATATATCATGTTGTACCCTTACAATATATAAACTTTTGTCAATTATTCATCAGTTTATTTGTTAAAAAAAAATAAATCAATAACTACTTTTCTAATATATTACTTTTTACCTTGGATGCTAATTGCTCTGAAGGCAAGACTCCCTTCCTTGTTCTGAATAGCATTTAGCAAATATCTGGAAATATTTAATATCCAATTGAAGTTTTAAAAAGGTATACAGGTGTCTTCAACACAAGACTACTCAGACCCTTTGATATGTTAATGTACATTATAAAGCTCTGAGCACAAGGGAACCAGAAGCATCTTACAAACAGTTAAATGAAGGACTTTCCCCCTACCTCTTCATATCTCACAAAACACTGGAGTTCTAGGGAATGCAGGTATTTTATCAATGTTATTAAGCAAGCCGGTAATTGGCAGATACCTCCCAATTAAAAAGAAAACTAATAAAAAAAAAAAAAGAAAACTAATAGATATTATCTATTAATACATTAATATATATTAAATTTAAAATAACTATTGTACAAAGCAAAATATGGTAAGAATTATGAGACAGGTGCAAACATAACCACAGGTTCAGAAGAGTCAGTGCAAGGAAACATTGGCAGTCAGGTCAGAGGCTACGTGCTGATCTGGAAGCTTGTGGAGGGCAGGACCCTTCAGTTCCTTCTTCAACTCCGACCAGCTCTGGACTCTCTGACTAACCCGTGCTTAGTGCAAGACCTTCCAAGTGGAGAAAGTCAATCCAACACAGGAAGGAAGGTGAGGATTTCTAGGTCACACTGGGTTAGCAAAAACAACTGTGCTAGAACAGCTGACCCAAAGGACCAGAGTGTTCCATAGAACCCCAGTCCTGTGTGATGTCAGACAGGGGACGATTAGTGTGAAATTACTATGCTTGCTTCCAGATATGTTGAGCTTTCTTCTTAATTAGGAGGTATTTGCCAACTTTCTAACTTGCTTAGGAACATTGCTGGGCATCAGCATTCTCCAGAACTCCAGTATTTAGTGAGTTATAAAAAGGTAGGGAAAAAGTTAATAATTTAGCTGTTTGTAAAATGCTTCTGGTTCCCTTATGCTCTCAGCTTTACAATGTACATGAACATATGAAGGGGGGGGGGTCTAAGAAGTCTTATCCTGTTATTATCTGAGTCCATTTCTATGTATGAACAAGATGAACAGTTCACAAACTTCAGTATTTTAATCATCAGTGGAAACAATTATTTTTCATCCTCCAGTTGGGAGATGGTATACCTAAAGAAGTGCAATTAGTGATCAGTATCTTGACTATAATATTGAAATAAAAAGTTACCTTAGTGGGAGAAGAGACTCAATAGGGGCCAATGAAAAACAGAAAATTAGGAAAGAAAAACAAAATGCCTGGGTAGAAGATGGGAGAAGTGTGTAGTGTAACTGGAATCAACGTAGCAATCAGAATTATAACATTCAACACTCATCTGTGATGAAGCACTTGAATCTTGCATGTGGCAAGTACATTCAACCCTGGTCAGATGTTCACTGATGAGCTTTCCAAGTTCTACATTTCCTTTCCTTCTGAGGACCTAAAAGCATCCCGATGTGGAATAAGAAGGAGCCACAACTATCAGGGAAATGTAAATCGAAACCACAATGAGATGTCACCTCCCGTCTGTTAGGATGACTCTTATCAAAAAGAAAGGAAATAAGCATTGTTGAAGATGTGGAGAAAAGGGAACCCTATGCCCTGTTGATGGGATGTAAATTGGTGCAGTCATTATGGAAAACAGCATGGAGTTTCCTCAAAAAGTTTTAAAAAATAGATCTACCATATGATGCAGCAAATCCACTTCTGGGTATTTATCAGAGGAAATGAAAATACTAACTGAAAAAGAGAGATGCACCCCCATGTTCACTGCACCATTATTTACAATAGCTAAGACACGGAAGCAACCTGACTGCCCACTGTTGGGTGAATGGATAAAGAAAATGTGTAAATATGCAATGGAATACTACTCAGCCACAAAAGGAAAGAAATCCTGCCATTTGCAGCTACATGGATGGACCTTAAGGGCATTATGCTAAATGAAATAAGTCAAACAGAGAAAGAAAATACTGTATGATCTCACTCATACATGGAATTTAAAACAAAACAAACCTGAACCCATGGATAGAGAACAGACTGGTGGTTCCCAAAGGCAGGGGGTGAACTGTTCATCTTGTTCATAAATAAAAATTGACTTTGATAATAACATCACCCTGTCCTCCAATGTGCTTCCTCAAGTAGGAAAGAAAGGGCCAGATTTACAGGTGGGGATTACACACGTATCCCAGCCCTCTGCAATCGGTGACCTGGGTGAGCCATAGGCCTGTGGTGCACGTGACTGTCATCACTCACTTCTGCTGCAGAAGGATAACATTAAGAAACGCTCATGCTTTACATAAATCCTTCTTCATCCTACTTGGATGTTAGAAAACATCCTGAGCATATGTTCTATTGTTACAGACAGTATGAATTAATGAGAAAAACAAGTCAAAGCAGAAGATTTGGGTTCAAGCCCTAAATCTAATCACTCAATAATTATGTGGCAGTGGGAAAATGAATTGATCTGAGTCCCTGTTTTCTCACCTGTAAAATGAGAAAACATTGAATATTGTGGGAATGAAATACTATCACATATAAAAGCCCACCACAAATATAGGGCATTACATAGGACAACAATTTCAAAGTGTGCTCCAGAAATTCTAGAGGCTCCATGAATGGGCTTGCAGGCCACTGAGAGTGAACCTAAAAGGCTACCTTTGGGCCCTCCACCCCCATTTCCAGCCCCAACAAACACTTTGATCAGAGCGGAGCTACCTGTGTCTGTTTTGCAAATTAGGTTCCCAAGTAAGAATTTGAAAGATTCCATGACAAAAGGGGGGAAAAGGAGGAAAACCACAATACAAATTATTAATCCACATATTATACTTACAAAATGATTATTTCAGATTTGTATATATACTGTCCAGATCTGTACATGTAAGATACACATAATCTGTAGGTTTGTACATTTGTACATGTACAAATACTAAAAGCAGGCCTCTGAAGCATGTAAAATCTTTTGCTATTCACACCATCACCATGAAAACCTACGTTTTAACTCTCAAAAAGATGGTAGGTTGGTTTTTTTCTTCTTCCTTAATAAACATATCAAATGGCACCGTTCATTAAATTGCACGGTACAAAACAATATTGTACACAACACATATATATGACCAACACAACCAAACAGTATGCTACACAACATGAGTTCTCCTAATTATTAGCTGTCATATTGAGATTAAATTGGGCATTAAATTAAGTTTAAAGAGGGATTAAATTGTGACATGAGGTAAAGCTACAACAGGCATTGAAAATAAAAGGCAGTTATTTAGGATAAAATCATGAATACTTGTCTGCTTTTGAATCTAAATCTAAGCTTATTTGGATTTAAAAATAGTAATGAAAGGTGAATTTCATGATCTAGTTCCTCAGTTTCGGGAATCTACAGTCTATCATTCATCGCCTAAAGTTGAAGTCTCCTAGTGTGATGTTGATTAACTGTTAATTCAGCTATCATTCAGCGAGGAAGTTTCCATTCGTTTATGCCCTATTTTATGCTTTTATGTGACTATTTTCTCTACCTAAGTCCCTTCTTAGTAGATAACTTCTTTTTTATTTATTCAAAGGTTTATTTGTGTGTGTGTGTGTGTGTGTGTGTGTGTGCAAGGGGGGGGGGGGAGACAAGCAAACTCCTGGCCCAGCCCCAGGTGTGTGTGCGTGGGGGTGTGTGTGCTCTATCCCACCACCAGGAGATCATGATGTGAGCTGACACGAAGAGTGGTTTGCAACTGACTGAGCCACCCAGACACCCCAGTAGATAAATTCTCTAGGCCAGCTTAATATTAAGAAATTTCCCAATTTTTATTTAAATTACCTTACTTTAACTTCCCCTCTTTAAACCTCGCATAGCCCCCTACTGGCAAAGATTTCATCAAGCTTTAAGTTCTCTATTTTGGGGATCCCTGGGTGGCGCAGCGGTTTGGCGCCTGCCTTTGGCCCGGGGCGCAATCCTGGAGACCCGGGATCGAATCCCACATCGGGCTTCCGGTGCATGGAGCCTGCTTCTCCCTCTGCCTGTGTCTCTGCCCCTCTCTCTCTCTCTATGTGACTATTATAAAAAAAATAAATAAATAAATTTAAAGCAACTATCTTTTAAAAAAAAAAGTTCTCTATTTTGTATCATGAAAATAGTCTGTAGAATAGTCTTTCTTCACCACACCACAGACTTTACCATGGAAATTCTAACATGCCCCTCCCCTTTTTGTCACCCCTCCTACTTGAAGATCACCACCTTCAGGGAATACAGGGTTAAGTAGGTGATGTACACAACCCTGAAATAACATTGTCAGGCCAGTTGTTTTATGGGTGCAGCCCTCAGACTAGCCTTTTTGGGGGTTGGGGCTTATGGAGTTCTGATTTTTTTTTTCATCTGAAATGCCTTCTAGGGGCATCTCAATGTGGTGAGATGGTGTGCCGCCCCCCAAATCTGGCTCTGTGCTCAGTGGGGGAGTCTGCTTAAGACTTTCCCCATCCCTCTTTCTCTTGCCCCTACCCCCTCACACCCAGGCCTGCAGGCAGGTTCTCTTGCTCTAAAAAAATCTTTTGTTGTTAAATGCCTTCCAAAAGTATACGGAAAAAAAAAAAATTAAAAACCCACAAAAAAAATGACCTTACCCAACTAAGGTATATAAGTGATGCAAAGTTATTCTCTTTCAGCGATAAAATGATAAAGTCATCCCTTTACTTGCATTATCAATCAGTGCTGGAGATACGGCGATAAGCTTGGAATTTTAAGCTTCCAAGATGAAATTTCGTTTCCAGGAATGGAACTGCCACCTTTTGCCCTAAACCTCTTCTCTCTTTAGGCCATTCTAGGACACACTTCCAGGCCATGCTCTGTACTGAGGTCTGGCACCAAGCACCAAGTTTGAAATTTCATTAAAGGAACAAATCCAGTTTCTGTTGATTTCTTCACGGAAGTCTTTCTGCCCCTGCAGCCTGTCTGGCGGCCTCATTCATAGGGTTTGGAAATGTGAGGTGCCTCGAGTGGCCTGGGATTCTGAAACCCAAGTCACCCATTCTCGCAGACACTTCCACAGCAGGAACCTGTTGAGGAAACGGCCCCCGAAGCCGGCCATCTCTCTGCCGGGGCCGGTCTGCCAAAGTCCAAGTTCCTTTTTTTTTTTTTTTTTTTAAGATAGATTGATTGATTGATTGATTGATTTGAGAGAGGGGGGGGGCAGAGACACAGGAGGAGGGAGAAGCAGGCTCCATGCCAGGAGCCCGACGTGGGATTCGATCCCGGGACTCCAGGATCGCGCCCCGGGCCGAAGGCAGGTGCTAAACCGCTGAGCCACCCAGGGATCCCCCAAAGTCCAAGTTCTGGAGACGCACAGCAACCCCAGCCCCCCAGGACTCCCGGGCCATGCAGCCGGAGAAGAGGCCGCAGGGCCACTCGCAGAACAGACGTGTCCGCCCCCGCCGTCCTCCTCCCTCCGGGTCCTCCGCAGCTGCTCCGGGGCCTTCTGCGCCCCAGGCTCTCCAGGCAGACGCCGCTGACCCCAGTGACAAAGCCCTGGGCCCGCGGACAGTGAGCGGCGCGTCCCGCCCATCACCCAGCACGGCCGGGCCGGGCGTCCTCTCCCACCTGCCCGTGGGTGCCGCCGCGGGGCCACGCGCACACCCGGGCATCGAACTGCGCCAAGCAGAAGCCGCTCCCTGAGGCGACTTAATCTTCCACAAATCGGGGTCTCAGAGGAGTCTCCCCCTGCAGAGCGAGGGGCGCTGCCGTCACCAAAGCAGACTCCGAATCTGCCCTTCGAGGATTCCAGAACTGCTGAGGCCTCTAGCAAGCGGGCGCCGCGGACAAGGGTCCGGCGGGCGGCGGTGCTCAGCTCAGCGCCAAGTCCCCCAAGGCCCGGGGCGCCTCGCCACACACCCGAGGCCGAAGCCCGCGAAGCGCAGCCGGGCCCCCAGCTCCCCCGCGCTCCTGGGGCCCGGAGGGAACGCGGCGGGGGCGCCCGGGGCCGCCAACTGGGTCGCGGACGGTGTGGCCGCGGGATCACGGCTGCGGGCAGCAACCCCCGGGTAGCGGCGCTGGGCAGGGCCTGCCGGGTGGGGTCCCACGGGGGGCAGAGCCGCCCGGCAGGGGCCTACAGGGGCAAGGCCCACGGGATAGAGACCCTAGGAGCACAGCCTGCCGGGTAGGGGCCTCGGGGCAAAGCGCATGGGATAGGGACCCGTGGAGCAAAGCCCGCCGGGTAGGGGCCTCGGGACAAAGCCGGCTGGGTAGGGACCTGTGGAGCAAAGCCTGCCGGGTAGGGGCCTTGGAGCAAAGCCTGCTGGGTAGGGGCCTCTGGGCAAAGCCCGCTGGGTAGAGACCCGTGGAGCAAAGCCTGCCGGGTAGGGGCCTCGGGGCAAAGCCACGGGATAGGGACCCGTGGAGCACAGCCCGCCCGGCAGGAATCCCCGGGCCACGGTGGGGGATTGGCCTGCGGCTTCTGGGCAGCGACGGCCGGGCGGTGGCCGGAAGCTGCAGGCCTAGTCCCTGGCCTTGGGGGCGCCGCCACCTGTGAAGGCCGCACTGAACGCCCCGACTCACTGGGCTGCGGGAGGGAAAGGCGGCCGACTCCTGGGGAGCTGGTGGTTCCCATCCACTTTCCCGCCGTTTCCATCACCGCTTCCCAAGCGGCCTTCCCCGTGAGCCTCTCGTTCCTGCGCGGCCCAAACCGAAATTCACGCCGAATCCTGGAGACAATTATTTTTCGTCTTTAATTAACCGTAGGCTTGTTAATAAATTTTAAAGTAATACGTGTAGATGGTACACGGATGACTTCCTGATGTGCTTCATCCCAGTCAACTAAACGTCAAATGAGGGAAGAAAAATATGGGTATCTTGTCAATACCGTTTCTTTTTTTTTTTTTTTAATTATTTATTTATGATAGTCATACAGAGAGAGAGAGAGGGGCAGAGACACAGGCAGAGGGAGAAGCAGGCTCCATGCACCAGGAGCCCGACGTGGGATTCGATCCTGGGTCTCCAGGATCGCGCCCTGGGCCAAAGGCAGGCACCAAACCACTGCGCCACCCAGGGATCCCCGTCAATACCGTTTCTTAGTGAATTTTCGCTGGACCCCCGTCTCGGTTTTTTTTTTTTTTTTTTTTTTTTAAGAGAGGTGGCAGGTGGGGAGGAAGGTGGCGTGTGTTACTGTTAAATATTTAGGATAAGGTAAACACAATTCAGAAACGCTTGCCCAGGAATGAAATGATTTGCCAAAGCTCGGACAGCATGGGATGGGCAAGCCGAGAACCACATCCCATATATTATATTTGTTTCCCTACTCAGTGCCCTCATTTCCTCTCTTAGTATCTGTCAGAATTTATATATACCAACTGCAAGTGCAAGCATTATTTTCTAAATCAAAGAAGTGAAAACTTTTAGAGAAAGCTCAAAAGGCTGCGCCTTGATTAGCATAGACAACTGGATTAGAATCAGTGGCGGTATCTCTCTGAGCAAAATCTTCCAATTTTAGTCTTGTTACTCCCTGGGGAGCACTTGCAACTGTGGGTGCATTAGGCTCCCTGGCTTCCTTTGGTCTCTTTATTTGGATCTCCTGTGTACGGTATTAAAATGATTCACTCCGTTCATCGGCCAGTCTTTGTTCATCAGATCAGATATTTTTCACCTTTGTTTTTACCCAGTGCACAAGGGCGTCGTGTGGCCCGGGTTAGGAGTCCTCCGACAGAGGCTAAATTTTATTTTTCCCATCTTTCGAGAGTTGTGCTGCGGAGATTTCCTAGATGAAGGCAAGTATCGATAATGTCCCCCCTGCCCGTCATCCCTCCTTCTGGATGCAGAGTCAAGTTTCCTTGGTAGGATTCTCGTTCCGGAGAAAACAAAGCTTATCTCTTTGGAGATGTTTGGAGAGGCTGGGCACTCCATTTTATAATGATGGGGTCAGGATGTTTGGATTTGTGACAACCCCTGTCAGTCTTGTTCTGATTCTCTCTGGAATAAGGAAGATTGCCTTTTCTTTCTCTCCCTCTCTGTGCTGTTATTTGTCAGTGGGCCGAAGCTCGAAGGTGGTGCTGTTTAGCATGTAAATAAACCAACACTTTTTCCAGTAAATAGCTCTGTCTAGCATTATATGCCAGGAACTCTCATCTACACAACGATGACTTCAATTCCTGTATTGTGCCTTTCCTTTCCTGTCCTTTTACAGAGGGAAAGGTGATCACATTGTAATTACAGAAGTCCTTTATACTTTATTTTTTTAATCGTGCCTCCAATTTTCCTAGTATCCCCGCAGATAGCATTTCCCATTGCTAAGATAAAATTCCTAAGGCAGCCTTTTGGAATTAATTTACTTCCTATAGTCCAGTGTTTTATAGATGATGTAAATGAAGGATGTGGCTCACAGATCTATTTAAAGAGACGTGCTTATACTTCACTGTTCTGGCCAGATGAGTGGGCACATGCTTTTGCATTTTTATTTGAACCCCACTGAAGTTGGTCATTATATTTTGAATGCCACAGCACGTCTATACCATTATTTAAAGGATCTTGTTCATTCATCCATATAATGATTGGCATTGGCTATAACTTGATGCAATGTTACACTATTTTAATTCTTTCTCAGGCAATGTTATCTTTGATCACTTCCTATTCACTGGGGAAAAAACCCCACACAATTGCAGTCCCACATTATGTTTCAGTGATGATGCCAAGTACTCCTTGGAATATAGCTATTCAAGACACTTTCTCCACCCGCAGGCTGCTCATTAAAGGGATGGCAGCTTCTAACTTTAATGAATAAGGTAGAGTGCAAATTCTACTTTTCTTTCAAAGAGACTTCATGGTTTTAAAAAAAGTGTTTTCTACTGCCTCTTTCTTTGTTTAATTGGAAATGATGTACGCTCCTACATAACCATGGTCACAACTCAGTATGCAAAGTATTTCCTTGTCACATTTTCTTTTTTTGTGTGTGATTCAAGTGTATATTTCACCAAAGAATTCTGAGAAAGTTCTGTATCTTCCCTCGAAAAAAAAAATACACCACACATTATGCATAGTGCATCTAGATTATCATCTTGTCTATGGGTAGAGTGAGTCTTACATTCTTTGGGTTTTTTTCTCTTCTTCTAACCAAGCACTGACTTAATATGTTCTTTTAACTTAGGGATATTTGTGGCAGATCCAAAAGCTCATTGAAAAGTTTAGCAAGAAGGAGCCAAGTAAGAAAGAATGACAGAGACCAGTGTTTTAGAAATGCTGTCGTCTTTTCAAAATCTGGTCGCCTAAAACCCGGGAAAACCTGAGTTAGTTTCCATGTTTAAAAGTGCAAATTGTCTTTCTTCTTTTTTGAGAAATCAAATAGACTCTAAAGATTTCTGTTTACCTTTTAGTGAGTCATAGCCATGTAGCAACACTCAAGCAGAGTGTAGGAGGAATTTAAGGTTTTAAGCCAAGTGCAGGTGATTTAAGCACCCGAATTTTGTGGTGTGAGAGCTCATAGGAATGAGTTTATCTCCACTAGTGTCATCCTAGGTTTCTGGGACCTTATTTCCTTAACTTCTAGAAATGGGCAAGTATCTGAACGGTTTCATAGGTTCCCAGGGCAGCCAAACGAGAGGACCCTATAGATAATAGTAAGTTCATTCAAGCCCTGATCGTATTAGAGGGGACTAATGACACCCCAACCAAATCTTTGCTGTCATCATCGTTTATTAGTATCTGTTACAAGCGTAACAGTGCTTGAGCATCCTGGAGCATACCTGGATAATAGGTAATCATACCTGTTATCCAAGATAAGTATATGATAGGATATGTGTTCCCACAGAGCTTTCAAAAAAGTTGGGGAGATGTACCTGACTTATTTGAAATGAGAGAACAATAGGAAATAGTTGATACTAAATGTTAACTTGTGCTCAGTTATCATGGAACTTACTTATACTAGAAAATTTTTTATTGTTATCTGAAATTCACATTTAACTAGGCATCCTGTATTTCATCCGGCAACCCTAGTCCTGTCATGGTGTGTTGCATTCATGAGCTGAGAGTTACGATCCTACTCCTACCTTCTACTGGTTTACATATTCCACAAGTAGTATCATAACAATTTATACATTCACAGTCTTCCTATTTATGGTGTCCCATACACATGTTTATTTTACTTATTTTTTAAGAAACCTCTACACCCAACATGGGGCTCAAACCCATGTTCAAGAGTCACACACTTTACCAACTCAGCCAGGTGCCCCTCTATACGCATGTTTAAATGTGATCTTTCAGGGGCCCCCAGATAGTGCAGTCAGTTAAGCGTCCAACTCTTGGTTCCCGCTCAGGTGGTGATCTCAGGGTCGTGAGATGCAGCCTAAATTGAGCCCCACATCAGGCTCCATGGTCAGCATGGAGTCTGCTTCAGTTTCTCTCTCCCTCTCCCTCCACCCCTACTCCCTTCCTCTCCCCCCTCCCCACTGCTGTCATGGTGTCTCTCTCTTTCAAATAAATAAACAAATTCTTTAAAAATTTTTGATCTTTCACCACAACCCTATGAAATAGGTATCATTAATCTCATCTTTCAGAGGAAGAAAATGAGGCTCAAAGTAACTCATAAATTCTCTAACTCAATCTCCATGGATATACCCAACCCAAATTTCGGAACTCTCAAACCCAGTGTTCCTTCATTACATCATAGTTGCCATCAGTGTTCCACACAGGGGGTGGGCTTTCTTCACTTCACAAATGTTCCATTTGTTCAGTGCTCCCACCACGTTTCCCACCGGAATGGCGACTTCCAATTCAAAGCTGCCTATTTACCACTCACTGTCCCTGGCTGATGCCACCATCAGGCTGCTAGGAGAATGAAGGACTAGAGAAGTTTGTGGGAGACGTTTTGATGGTTTTCTGTGGATCTTTTATTCCCATTTTTTATTGTTCCTTATGAAGGAACTAGGACTCTGGCTAAAAATTTGAGATTGCTTATGGCACTGCACTCATTCAGCTGGCTTATCAATCGAGTTGGTTGCCCTTTTTTTGTTTGAGAAATTTTCATTTTGCTAATAAATACAGACTATAAGAGTGAGAAAAGAACCTTAGCAATTTGGTTCCTGTGTCTCTTTGACATATCCTCATAGTTCAGGGTGTTATTAGCAGTATCTTACTTTTTGGCCCTACCAGATGCTCCTGACTCATCTTTTATATTTTTTGCTGCAGTCCTGGAATCAGTCATTTCTCTAAGGAGCCCTGGTTCCTTTCATTGGAGAATGGAATTGGAAACCAAAATGTGGGCTCTGGCATGTTTGTTGCTACCAGAGTGTTTCTCTTCCAATTTTCTTTTGATATCTGCCCTTGGCTATGTCAACCATGTTATTTTCATAGCAAGAATTTTCCAACTCTTCAGTGGACTCTTCTAGGAAACAAACAAAGATAGGGTCCTTTTCACTGCTCTTGGCATGTCTCTCTCTTTCAGTCCCTGCAGTGGGATGGAGGAGGCAGGCCATTGGCTTCCTTAGACTTAGGAGCTGGTCTTAAACACAGGCCTCATTCCCTCTGTGTTTCATGTTGGTGTGATCAGTTTTGAAATGTTTTATGCGACCTGATAGGGTCTAAATTTAAGTGGGAAATTCAAATGCTTGTGTTTTTATCAGTAGAAATGACTTTATTGAGGTGAAAATGGACTGCAGACTGAGCTTCCAAGCAAAGCTAAGGTCTGCCACATGTGGGCAATGACAGCCACCACAATATCCTCCTCTGCCTGGCGATGGTTACGCTTCTCTTAATGTAATTTATAAGATTTATTAAAACATCTTCGTAGAAGAGAGAGAGTATGCAAATCTTCTCTTATTAAATTTTTCCCATGACTTTGATGATGCCTCATATGTCTTTTCTAATATTTTTATGTATGTTTTCTCCATTTTTTTCATGGTTAGAATTACCAGAGATTTGTCTATTTTATCGGCTATTTTAAAAGAAGCCACTATTGATTATGCTGATCAGGTTTACCATTTTGCTCTCTATTGCAGTAATTTCTGATTTTATTCTAGAAATGAGATATGAATAAATCAGCCTTTCCTTGTAGGCTATTATTCTTTCTCTAAACTTCTTGAATTGAATGCTTAATTATTTAATTTTTAGTCTTCATTGCTTTCCAATAAACGCACTTAAGGCAATACATTTTTTTAATGTTATTTTGACCGCATTTCAATAACTTTGAGTTGTAGTCCCTCGTTTTTTATCAGTTTCTAAATATCCTATAATTTTTCTTTTCTTTTTAAAGATTTTTTAAAATTTATTTATTTGAAAGAGAGATAGTGAGAGAGAGCACGAGCAGTGGGGGGAGAGGGAGAAGCAGGCTCCCTGCTCAGCGGGAAGCCTGACATGAGATTCTATTCCAGGACCCCGGGATCATGACTTGAGCTGAAAGCAGAAGCTTAACTGACTGAGCCACCCAGGTGCCCCTAATTTTTTTTTTCTGATGCATGTTATCTAGAAGAGAATTTGTAAAAGCCCAAGCTTTTAGAATTATTAATTTCTAGTTTAATTGAATTATAATAAAAAGAAGTGGTATTTATGATTTCTACTTTTACAAACTAAGAATTCTTTATGATATATATTTATATATATATAGTGTATGTGTATATATATATACATATTTATATAAACATTTTGAAATGCTAAGCAGTCTTTAGAAGGGCTATTTTCCATTTTTTGGGCATACGTTTCTGCATATACCTACTAAATTAAGATTGTTCATTATGGCTTTCAGATCCTCATGTCTTCAATGATCTGTTTCTTTCTGAGAGAATTGTGCAACATTGTCTATTTTCTTTTTATTAATATTATTCTGATTTTTCTAACAATTTTGGCAATGCACAATTCATTACATTAAAATTTATAACTATTTTATCTTCTCAGTAGGTTGCTTCTTTATCAAGATCAAGTAGCCCTCTGTTCCATTTAGGTTTTTCTTCATGATTTTCATTTGGTTTACTTTAATATTGCTTTCATCAGCTTTCTTTTGTTAAGAGTGTATTGAGTTTATAATTCAAAGAGGGAAAAACTAACATTATAATATTAGTCATTACTTTCGAAGAACAAATAGATTTTGAGAGTTTTAAGTCTCACTTTCCCAGACGTGTTCCTAGTTATTTTATCAATTTTTTGCTTTTATAAATGGGATCTTTTTTCCATTATATTCTCTAATTAGTGATTATATAGTAAAGCCCATTTATTTTTGCATACTAATTTTGTAGCCAGCCACCTCATTAAGTTATATTTTTAATAATGGTTTTTAGTTCATTCATTTGGGGACTCCATCAGTCATAGCATCGAAAATGATGATAACCTGCCTTCTTCTTTTTTCTGTTTCTATTTCTTATTTGGTTCTCTTGTCTATTTGTATTGGCTAACACTTCCAGCATAATGATAAATGAGAGTAGTGATAGTGCCATCCTTGCTTTGTGCCTGTTCTTAAAATAAATGTGAGGTGTTTTCTTTGTCCCAGTAACAAAGTATATGCTCCTGCCAAGAAATACATTTCATTGCAAATAACAGAAAACTTTAGTAATAAAGATTTATATAAAACATTCCCTTTTCTCAGTAACAGAGGGTGTTCGTTCATTCTGCATTTCAACCATGCCTATGTCTGTAAGCCTTTGCTTTTTCCTTATGGCTGCAGGGAGACCGCAGCAGCTTTATGAGAACAGGAGAAGCCAGTGCACCCTTGTTGTTCTTTAGCGGAAATGCCCTTTCCCCAAAACCCCCCAACAGATACCCCTTCAGCAGGGGAGGCTGGGAAGCTGGGGAATGGAAATGTAATAATTGACTTTTCAGCCAGGTTTTCCAACGTATTAGCTGGAGTCATGCAACATACTGTTTTGAATTCCCTAAACTCCCTTTGTATCTATGGGTTTTTTTTTCCCCTATTCTTGTTTCTAATTTTGTGTTTTCATGCTTTCTCACTTTTTTCTTGATTAGTCTAGCACATAGTTTATTTTGCTCTGGGTCTTTATTGCTTTTCCCTTAACAGCTCTTGATTCTATGTATCAAGTCTGCCAGTTTTGTATGCTTATTCACTTATATCTGCATTTTTCTTTATTAATTCCTTTTTTTGGTGTTTATTTTAGTGTTATTTATCTAAATACATGATTTTGGTGTCAAATTCATTTGTTTCATTCTTGAATGATTATTAGTGAAAATTTAAAACTGATATTTCATCTTGAGTACAGCTTTAGGATTTAATGTGTATTATTTTTGTTATCATTTGTAGCTACTCTAGGCTTATGGTTTCAATTTCTTTCTTGGCTTAAGAGTAGCTTG
Organism: Vulpes vulpes; assembly: GCF_048418805.1. Lineage (NCBI taxonomy): Eukaryota > Metazoa > Chordata > Mammalia > Carnivora > Canidae > Vulpes > Vulpes vulpes. Next base: position 112,088,468 of record NC_132794.1, on the reverse strand, counting down.
GGAGATGTCTGTGCATTTACTACTAGTGGGGATTTTTTATTTTTATGTTTTCTTCTTTGCTATTTAATTTTAGTTTTATTGAATTGTGGTCAGAAAACCTGTACCATTTATATTTTCTGAGAATTGACTGAGGTTTTATTTGTTATCCAATTTTTGCAAAATAGATGAACGCTTGAAAAGAAATTGCTATTAATTATATTAATCAGATCTGGTGGGATATTTTTGTCTATTCTTTACTTATTGTTAGTCTATGGAAGTCATTAGTGATTAAGAGAAGTGTTTTAAAGTCTCCTCTTACTATTGTGTTTCAAATACTTTATCCTTTTATTTCCTGCCATTTTTACTTTTTATCTGCCTTGATGCTATATTGTTTGGTGTATAAAGATGAATGAAACATGCAGTTTAATTATGAATTTTATACCTCAGCATTATAATGCCCTCCCCCCTGAATCCAGCTGTGTCTAATATTCAAATTGCAAATCATGCTTTTTATTTGTGGCTGCCTGCTATATCCTGGGTCATTCTTTTACTTTCAAAGTTTGTCCCTAAGAGCAAGTAGATGACTTTAGTCTTTGAACTCATTTGCATTGATTTTTGTAGTGGCTGTATTTCATTTCAACTTTGTAATTCTATGTAGTAATTTTTGGGTGTTTTATTTTCTTGACTTTGTGTGTGTTCTTTCTTTCACTATATATTTTGGCTTGATTTTGAAGGTTTATTGTCCTGGGAGGCAAATGGAAGATAGAGACTGTTTTAATTTCCAACTCATGGCTACCTTTATAACTTTAAACAATATTCTGAAAATTTCCCTCATTTATCAATTTAGGAAATTAAACATTATGAGGAAATTAGGATCTTTACATTTCTTTTTCTTTCTTCACTCTTTTTCTTCCTAATTTTAATTGGTTTATTCTGGTGTATTTAATTGGTGTACATATATATATATATATATAATATATATATCCTAATCTTTTATCATTATGTTTTTATTTTTGCACAAAACATTTACATTCCCTTTGTAGTAACAAGTTTTGTTAATTTTAAAATTATTTTCATTAAAAATTTTTAAATGTTTGCATATAAATTTGCATTCTGTTTTGAATAACATAACCACCATAGTTCTTTACCTTTATTTATGTGGATTCAGTATTCATCTCTAATTCTTTAGAACAATAACTTTCCTGTTTTATATCCTCTCTGAGATCCTTAGATTGCTTCATTAAGACTTTTCTGATTCACATATAAGAGCAATATGTCCCTTTAGTCCTTGCACACTTGTGAATGTCTTTTCATTTTTCCCATTCAAAGAGACTTGTCCTATCTTCGCAGCTGTGTGCAGTTGTCTTTATTTCTACAGTTCAATAAAATTACCAAGATATATCTTCCTGTTTTGATCATTTTTCATTTGTTGAATTTGGTGAGCCTGTGTGATGGGAAGTGTGATGGTTACTTTTATGTGTCAGCTTATCTGGGCTACGGATGCCCAGAGAGCTGGTAAAACATTATATCTAGATGTGTATGTGAGGTTTTTCTGGATGAGATTAGCATTTAAATCAGTTTAGTGGGTAAAGAAGATTGCCCTTACTGATGCCAGTGGGCATCACTTGATCTGTTGAAGAGCTGAGGAGAATAAAAATGTGGAATATGGGATGGGCAAATTTGCTCTTTGCTTGATCTGGGATATCCACTTTCTCCTGCCTTTGGACATCAATGCTCTTGGTTTTGGGGCCTTCTGACTCAGACTGGGACTTAACACCTGTGGTCCCCTGATTCTTAGGCCTTTGGATGCAGACTGAATTACACCACCAGCTCTCCTGGTTCTCCAGCTTGCAGACAGCAGATCCCAGGACTTCTCAGCCTCTGTAACCATGTGGGCTGCTTGCTATAATAACTCTCATATATATATCCCTATATATCATGTTTCTCTGGAGAGCCTAATATAGGCAGATGCAGTTTTTTTCATGCCAGAAAAGTTTTTTTCTATTATCTTTTGAATATATTTTTCTGTTCTTTTTGATATGTTCTCTGCTTTTGGATGTTAGTTATTTGAATATCGATCTCTGCTGTCTGCCCTCCATATGTATCATCATGCCTCCTTTCAGTGTTGATTCTTTCTGTATTTTGTTCAGCTTCTTCAAATCTCTTCTCCGTGTCTCTGACTCAGTCTCTACAAAGCCAAATTCTCTTCTCCTTGTTTGTAATGGATCAATTAGTTCTGCATTTGGATTCATTTTGCCCTCACTTTCCTATTTCCCCAGCTATCTCTCCATATTATTCTTGTGCTTTATCATCTCCCTATTGGTCTTGAGTTTCATGAAGATCCTGTTTTAGTTAATTTCCTTGAGAATGTTTATATTTCTAACAGTGCTATCCTGGAAGCCGAGACCTGTAGGATGAGAAGGCATTTTCTGGGTGAAAGGTAGGGGCTGAGGAAAAATAGCCTGGTAAAGGCACAAGTGGAAGAAAGCTTGGAACACGATGGGACATACAGATAGAGTTATGGTTGCTTATATAACTGGAAAATGGTGAGTGAGAGAGTAGCACAATTTGAGGCGTGAGAGCTAAGCAGGAGACAGATGGTGCAGGGCCTTATAGCTCATGTCAAGGAGTTACATTTTGTTTTGTTTTTAAGTCCGGTAGAAAACCAGTGAATGATTTTAAGCAAGAGGATGTGATCTAATGTACATTTTTAAAAATTCACTTTTACCAAACACTGAGGATGGACAGGAGAGGGACATGAGGAATGATGGAACCAGTTGGGAGACAGACACAGGTGAGGGTTGGACTAGAGTAATAACAGAGATTGGAGGAAAGTGGGTGGACTCAAAAGCAATCTCAGTGGCAGCATCAGGAGGACTTAGCAGTGGATTGACAGGGGAGTAAAGGATAGAAGTGAATGTGAAAAAACATGTAGGAATGGATTTTAAGAGAAGTTGAGAAGCAGCAGAAAGTCTCATCCTGATAGCGTACATGAAAGGAAATATTTGAGTGGAAGAACAACTGATGGACACTGGGGAAGATTAACAAGTCAGCAGTTTTCCAGGACACCTGGGGGGTGCAGTCAGTTAAGCATCCGACTCTTGATTTCGGCTCAGGTCATGATCTCAGGGTCATGAGATCAAGCCCCCCCCCCCCCCCCCCCCCGGCGTTGGGCTTCACACTGGGTATGGAGCCTGCACAAGATTCTCTCTCTCTCTCTCTCTCTCTCTGCCTGCCCCCCCGCAAATGTCAACAATGTTCAGATGGAAGATGAAAAAGGAAAAAGAGCAACCAGGCTCTACATTAGAAATAAAGCAGTGAGGACATCAAGGAAAGAATAAATAGACTCAAAGGAAGGTGTTTTGGAACTTGGCACCAAATCCGATGTAGGCAAGATAGAAAGCATGGTCAATGATGTCATAATAGAAATGGAGAAACTAAGAAATAAGGGAAGATGGAAGGTTGGATGGGGGATTATATAACCTGTTTAGTCGAAAACAATGTCTTGAAAGCAAACACTGTTGACACCAGTGGTACTCACAATTTACGAAAAGTTAAGTTTAATGATGTATTTTTCTTTAACTTTCATCAAGCAAAACATTAGCTGCATAATAAGCTACTACAAAGTTGCTCCCTAAAATGCTCGTGCTCGTGATCCTTCTCCATTCTCTCATTCTCTCCTCATCCAGTCCTTTCCTCATCCAGTCCTCCCCACCTGACACGAAACAGAGAAGCTGATCTGTCTTCATTCTCACACTAAGCATTTTTAGGTTACGTTTATCAAAAACATACACCCAGTACTGGCTAAATGGCCTGTCCTATGTTTAAATCCCTAAAGAATCAATAAACATGTTGTCTAAGTCTGTTTATACTAAATTGTTGTTTCCTTTATCCCCGTTGCTTCCTCCAATCCAAGCAGCAGTATCCTTACGTGGAAGAGGATAACAGAGTCACCATCACATCTACAAAACCAGATTGTAAAGTCTTTGAGTCTTTTACCTCGGTGTTAGCTAGTTAGAGTTGCTGCATTCCTTGTGGTTGGCTGGTATCCCAGACTGGTTCTAGGGTGGAAACCATCCCGTGATCCTTGTAGCTTCCTCTTTTTCCCCAGCTCTCCTTCAGGTTATCACAAAGGTCCCACTGCCCTCACTCTCTGAGAATCTTTCAGGATCAGCTTCCTGATTTCATGGTCGAGACCCTCTTCACCATCTCACCTGTTTTGGATGTTTGGGTCCTTCATTTTTCCTGGGCCAGCTCTTGCCTAAGATAGAGACTCCCACATTTCAGAAGTCCTGCCTGTGCCAAGCCCCAGGCTCCCACTTGCTGAGAAGTAAGCCTCTTGTTCCTTGCACATCGGGAACAAGGCAGGATAGACAGTCTTAAGGTACCAGCCACGCACATTCTGGAGTTCTCAGGTGATTCTCATTTTTAGTATTGATCGTGGTCTGTTGGGTTGACAGAGTTTTACAGGTGTCTGAAAGCACACCTAACATCCATCTCTAGGTCTCTTGATTCAAATTCATAGTTAGACATAGTTTAGTGAGTCTGAGCCTCTTGATGATGTAGACTGATGAATTAGCAGGGGCATGGTCTGTTCTGATACAGGTGTGTTGTAGTGAAAACTCAAATCCCACAGGAAGAATTGCTGTCAGCAATATGACTTTCTGAAATAGTGAAGAACCCATGATAAAATGCCCAATGAAACCAAAAAAGCTGTCTTCCCTTAATTTACATCATTGTTGCATTTTGGGAAATTTCAATGTATGTGGAAACCATCCAAAAAGTATTTTGTGCCTTTATGATGAACAGAGTTAAGTTCTAGGATTGGCTGATGATGTGAAATGGGACCTTTCAAAGTTATACTGAGGGCAGGATGATGCTTTGTTGTGGAGGACTTTCCCATTCATTGTAGGGTTTTTTTGTGGGGTTTTTTTTGTGTTTTTTTTTTTTTTAATTTTCATTGCAGGGTATTAACCAAATAGCTGCCAGTGCTGCACACCAGTCACTATAACAACCAAAAATTACCACTGCAAATCTCAGAAACTCCCCCTAGGGGGTGGTACAACTAACTTGAGAACTACTGATTAAATAAACTGAGTCTTCTTCCATGATTCTTTTAAAAGATCCCAGGATAGATGAGAATCAAATGAGTTAATACAGACTTTAGAACAATGCTTGGCATGTTGTAAGCTCTGTACATGGTATTTATTATATACATAAACAAATACAGTCCGTGACAATCAAAATATGCTCACTTTTTTTTTAAGTTAATGAGCGACAATGAAGAGGGCTGAGCTTATGTGACCTGATGATCTTTTCTAAGTTATATGAAATCTATACAACTTATGGTGGGTCATCATTTGTGTGAAAAGGAAGGAAGAGGGCCACCTGGGTGGCTCAACGGTTGAGCATCTGCCTTCGGCTCAAGGCGTGATCCCAGGGTGCTGGGATCGAGTTCTTTATCAGGCTCCCCGCAGGGGGCCTGCTTCTCCCTCTGCCTAAGTCTCTGCCTCTCTCTCTGTGTCTCTCATGAATGAATAAATAAGATCTTTTAAAAAAATAAAAAGGAGGAAAAATAATCTGTATATTTAATCTATGTATTTACTTTTATTTATTTATATGAGAAAGAGATTGCTAGAGCAAGTATGGAGGAGATGAGGAGTCTTAAGCAGATTCCTCACTCAGTGCAGAGCATGACACAGGGCTCCATCCTAGGACCTTGAGACTATGACCTGAGCTGAAACCAAGAGTCGGCTGCTTAACTGACTGAGCTACCCAGGCTCCCCTAGGCATTTACTTTTATAAACAAGGATACATAGGAAACATTGTCCACAAGTAAGGTGGGGAACTGGATGCCCAAGGAAGACTTTTCATTGTACACACATGGAAATTTTTGTACTTTGAACAAAGTAATTGAAATGCTTAATTCAAAATAAATAATAAATACATATTTTTAAGATTTATGCAATTTAATTTTACATATATTCAGAAATAACAGGATTCTGTGTAGTAATGAGATATAAATTAGGGTTTCACATAAATGACTGTACTATTTAGTTTTTGTAACCAAACCAACTTTTTGTAGTTTTACTTTTCTGACTTAGTCCGTTTTCTATTATTAAAATCAATGTCAACTATATTCCCTGATACCATATGCTTTCATCTCCATTAAACTAGAAATACATTTATGTCATTGACACTCAAACCCAAGTCAGTCCCCCCCAATCCCTTGGTGCTTGGGACTTTGGAGATTTGTAGACAGTGAAAATTCTGCCTACTAATCCCAGCTTGCTGGACCATCCTGGATAGTAGGACCATGGTCATCATGTCACCAGGAGGTGGCAGAGGGTGAGGCTGGCAGGACAGAAGAGAGGTAGGAGGTATAGCAGATAAGGATGGATGAATCTGGAATTTCAAAGCCATAGATTCAAGTTTGGAAGGAAGCTTTAGAGCCTGCCCTCCTCCCTTTCTTCCCCTCTTCTGTCCTTCCATCTTCGCCCTCTCTCCTCCTTCTTTCCCTTCTTCCTTAACAGATAGTGAGACAGGGGTTCAAAGAGAACTTCTTTCTCCAAGATCACCCAGTGAGGGAGTGGCCAAACTGGACTTCAGACCCCTGTCTTCCTTCTCATAGCAAAGATGAAGATTTAAGAGGCTCTTTCCGTGTCCTCTTGACATTTCTCAGCATCTACTTTCTTCCCCTCCCAGTGTGGATGGCAGGGAGAGGAAAGTAGGTGACAAAATTGGACAGGGAACCTCTTCTGTCCCGCGTCAAAGTTTGAAAAACTCTCAGGTGACATCTAAAGGACCGTAATTCTCAAGCTGTGGTAAAAACCCTTCCTTGCACGGTCAGGGTCCTTGCAACAAAGAGTAAAATGGAAAGTGATATCCTTATACCGAATTCATCACAGATTTGGGAGAACCATTTGCTTCCCTCTCTGGTAGGGGGAGTAGGAGGCATCAGAAATTATCCCACCTTACCTGAGGCTTCTTTTTTCCCACCCCCCACCCCCCATCTCCTTCTTTTCTCTACAAAAAGCATAAGATGATTAAAAAGATTCCCATAACTATTTTCAAATTATGTCAGAAAAGTAGATTAAAGGTTTTATGCTTAGGAAAACGGGGATAAATATTCAAACATAAATTATGGCAGTATTAATAATTGCACATTTGTGCTAAGTAACTAGAAAATTATTTGAGCATTAATTCCATTTACATATGTTCATTCAGATTTGTATCCCTGAAGCATGCAAGTATTTGGGGTTTGAAACATTTAATCACTTAGTAAGCAGCCCTCAATGGGATTGCCATTTATTTATTGTCTTTATTGATTTTCCTGCACAGGAGAAAAAGCTGGCAGTGAATAGAAGCCGGCTGCTGAAGGGAAAGAACTCTATCTTTTCTAGTTCAGAACAAAAGCTCCTGTTTTTTTGTTTTTTTGTTTTTTTGTTTTTTTAAGAGCAACCTGTTTTCTTCAGATCATCCCAGCACAGGGCCAGAATGAGACTTCATTCATTTGTTAGAAACTCTGCTCCCCACGGTGTGGATCTTTATGGTTTCTAGACAGACACATCGGGTAGTACTTGGTTTTCTGTTCAGGTTGAATTTTCAGAGTAAGTTCTTATATGGACCATGCTGGACAGTCCAGGCTCCCACAAGTACATTTCTTATTTGATACATGAGATACTCCTTGCTCCCGCCCCGCCCACCCCACCATCCCCACCAAAGGCATGCCTGGAAAAACCTAGAGCCCAGTTTATCGGTCTAGACATATCATCTTCCTTAATCTGTCTTCAAAGAGCTCTCTCTGGTGACTTCGTTATAAGGGCCTCAGTAACAAGAGGACTTGAACTCAGCACAGCAGTCCTAATAGCAAGAAGGACCCCAAGGCCTGAGAACACTCCTCAGAACTGTTAGGAGTTCCTCAAAACCTGACTCGGACCAGCCTTAGTGAAAAAAAAAAAAAAAGACATACATGTTCACGGACAACTGCTCAGGGAGGTGGAGCATAACTGCTGCACTTTGTGACTTCCTTCCAGGAGGACAATATGGAAAGAGGCCCGGAGTTGGCAACCCAGGTGACCAGGGTTGGCACCGAGAAGGACAGTCAGAGGCTGGTCTGGTTCTGATGGCTAGACCGTATTAGTCTCTGCTGAGATGCCATCTCCCAGAATACCCAACCCAGAGTTATCCTGAGACCAAGATAAAATGAGACAAAGCAAGGCCACTTTATCCTGTTATCTAAGCACAGACAGAAATGAGGTCACTATGCCACCCACAGAATAGCAAACCCTCCCCCTCTGAGCCCCGAAGAGCGACCCCATGTCTTTACCAGGAGAGCCTTCCCCTGGGCTGGCCTTGCCTGCCCACCATAAGATTTAGATAACTACATCTGTCTATGTGTAGCTAGATAAATACAGATAAGGATCAGCATGCCTCTGGCTAGAGATTTACTGTGTCCATCTTGGGAGGAGGAGAAGAAAGACCATAAAAAGAAATAGCTGGTTCAAAATCCAGAGTCTGATTTTATAGATGTGAGGTGTCGTGGTTGCTGCTGGATCAGCGCAGTTTGCAGCCATGCTCAGGCAGCAGGAGCTTCTTTCTGCAGGATTTCAGCAGTGCCGTGCAAGCCAATGGGAGGACAAGCCCGACTCAGCCAGGAATGCTTCTTCCTCAGAGGGAAGCAGCCCTGGCCATCACATGCCTTTTGCCATTCAAAAATATGCCAATCACATATTTTGTCACTGAAAGGCATATCCAGTAATTCTAGTTAATCTATCCAGATCGTGTAATATGTTTTATTTTGTACGGTATACACCTGTGATCTCCTATTTGGTATCAGTCTTTCAATAGAATTTGATCACTGGGTGGGGGTGTGCTAGTCTCCTCTTCCTATAGGAAAGATTTATTGAGATACTAATCACCAATCCCCAACACTTCCAAGGCCAATAAAAACAAGGGTCATCTGAGAAAGTGTCACAGCCCAGAGAGATCTAAGGAGACCTGATGGCTAATGTCATGTGGCATCCCAGATGGGATCCTAGAACAGAAAATGGACATTAGGGGCAAACTAATGAAATTGGAAAAGAGAACGAAGTCAACAACAATAACAACAACAGCAGCAAACATTTTAAGAGATAGAGTTGGCTTCAGGACACGAGTAAATGATGTTGTAACATTATTTCATGTCCCTCCTTCTCCTATTTCCCAGTGTTGGCTATTCCTCAGCAGACTCATCTTACGCCGAGCAATGAGACCACTACAGCTCAGGCCCATGTGATCCTATTGGCTTGAGGACCCAGGAAATAGGACTTTGTCCTAATGTAGGGCATAATCCTGACACCCAAGACTAGCTGCCAGCTGGCACCCCACTTCTGTCCCAGATTGCCCTTCTTCCCAGCTCTCTGTCCAGCTGTTGATTATATGATTCCTCTGATACATCCATTCTCATGCCGATGTGTCTACATCTGCCTCCTGCTAGCCCTCCCCACTTCTGTATTTAAACCTTTCAAGGCCCAACAAAATTGTACTTGCTGTCTGCAGTCCTTATTGGTCAAAAAACAAGACAAAACAAAAAAACCCCAGTGTTGACCCATCCTCATCCTGTGCTCTGAGTGGCCACCTGGTTCATATGCTCCTTCCTGGACTCAGATTCAGAGGTCAGCTCCACTCAAACTCCATAGACCCAGCAAGATTATTAGTGATTGAAGGAGAACTGGCTTCCCAAAAGAAGGGATATTTGCAGGCAAATACTATGCGTACCCCATAGACTAACCTTCTCACTCAGCAAGAGTGCTTTGACAAGCATCTCTTACATCCAACCCTAGCCCACGGAGGAGAGGGGCAGAAAGGGCAGTGCACGTGGCCTTGGAAAAGCCACATCAGCATGACTTCTGCCCCCATTCCCTCGTTTGTGAAATGGGAGCATATCTAACCGTACGGGACCTATGGGGAGATTGAATGGGATCTCATTTGTCTGAGTGCCTAGGACACAGTAGTGCTCAGTAAGTGTTAGTTTAATCTGAGCCTTTCTCAAAGAATTAACCCGAGTAATTCTACTTCTGTAGTCTTCAAGCAATTATCATCAGGAGGCTACACTAGTGCATTTATAGAACCGCATTTCTGCCACGAGTAACAATGAAGAAACTTGTATGCTATTAACCTGTGTAAATTTTAGATTTTTTTTAAAATAGGAAGTTATATAGGTCACTCTGTTGTACCTGTAGCTAATTGCACCGCTAGCTATCAATTTCTCATTGTTGGCTAATTTACCTTCAAAGACTCAAGAATGCAATTTGAGTAATTACTACCTGTATGCCATATTTCATTTATGGCATCTATGAGTCATGAATCTTCTTTTTCTAACTGAAAACACTGAATGCAGTTAATTCAAGAGGTCTGCCACATATGTTGTAGAACCAAACTTAATGCAAATTGCATAAATGTGTGTTGTATTTTATGACTGCGTCCTGGAGTTCTCACACGGAATATGGCGTCTCCTAGTAACCCTGGTTGAGGGGGTGGGGAGGGAAGAGAGAACTGTGTTCTCCATTTCTCACATTAACGAGGGTTTCGTTAATATTTTTTTCTTAAACAGGAGATAGAAACCCTTGAAATATCTTTGCAACGCATTTCTCAATGTTTTTGAACTACTGAATTATATAAACACACCTTGCTTCTATTTGATTTTGATTGCTTTCTTGGCCTAGTTTCCCTGCAAGCATTTGGTATGATTGAATAATTTTTAGTTGTGTTTTCTCGCCGTGCCTATGCTAATCTACTAACAGTTGGTTATTGAAGCATTGCTATAATCTACTGTCTTTATCTTTTGCCGGATTTTTAAAGGGGTATTTTATTGCCTGTCATTACTGTTCACAGTAGCTTCTGGGCACTGTCATTCCACCAGGCTCCCGCATTTTCCAGCACGCCACTCACTGGGCCCTCTGTTCTTTGAGAGAGAGTCTCGGCGCCTTCCCCAAGAGCCACATCATTATTCCTCCAGCCGCTCTGCTTTTTGGCACTTTTGATTTTTCATTTTAGACGAGTTGTTAAAGTTTCAATATGAGAGATAATGCCATTTAAGATGAGGATAAACTCCTTGATGCCTGTGATGATTTAATTTGCACAGTACATTCCCAAGCCTTTGCCTAGACTGCAGCATGGCCAATAATGTCCCATCCTACGTATGGGTGGCTGTTGTGGCTCCTTAGACTTTCTCTAGTAGAAGCATCTGGTTGCTCAGGTACTAAATCTACCTCCTTACCCATCAAAGAGGGGGACAATGTCTTTTTGCAAAGCATGTATTGAAATCTGTCCACACAAGATGTCTTAATTTGTGTCTTCATGGTGGAATATGTCTTTGTGTTATACTTGGACACAACCAAACGGTTGAGCATGGCCACCAGATTCAGGGAGCACATGCCTGCCTGTGCCTCAGCAGATGGGCTTTGCTGCCTGAGAGACACAGAGAGAGACCTCCCATTCAGATGAGTTCCACCAACGTTTGTTGACTGGCTACTATGCACCAGCTGCCAACCACAGAGTTGGCTGTGGCACGGAAGTAAAAATAAGGAACTGACAGCCTAACCTATTTGCTTGGAAGTTAGCATTTCTGTCCTCATTTGTTCACTTATTCATTCAACAAACATCCATTGGGTGCTGGCAATCGGTCAGACATTGGGCTAGGTGTTATCAATATGGTGGTAAGCAAGGCACACAAGATATTGTCCCTGCCCTAATGGAGCTAATCATCTACCCTATTTCCAGATTAGGAAAGGACATAGTGAAAACGAGTTTAATTTACAGCATTAACCATGTAGCAAGTGTGCAACTGTAAAGAGTAACTTGCTGGGGAAAAATCAAAATGGTTGCTCCATACCTCCGAGATCCATGGTGACCATGATACCATTCCTCCTGCTTGAGTGTCTTTCCTTCATTTTATAGACTATACCTGGCTTTCTTTTTATATCTCATCAAGTAGAAAGCGTTGAACATCTATGTTGCTGCTATACCTTAGGAGTGTAACAGTCTGTGCTTTTATTGGGACAAAGTATTGCTCACTACATGAATGGACAGGAGACCAAACACTTTTGCCAATTGTTTGAAGGTAGAATGAGAAGGAAGTCAGCAGAGATTTTTCTGGAACTCATGTAAATTAGTTATTGTACACTACTGTTAGGTTACACTCCAGATTAATTTGGCATACAAATTTTTTAACCAAAATTAGCATTTTATTATAAGTAATGCTCTTTAAAGGATGAGGCACATATGATTCAGAGAGGAAGTAATTCACCGGTGTAGTTTACATTGTTGCTTTCTCAAATGGGGGCAGATCTTCCCCCATGGAGACTTTGGCAAAGTCTGGAGATTTTTGGTTGTCACAGCTGAGAGAACAGGTGCTACTGGCATCCCCGGGGGGAGAGGCCAGGGATGCTGCTAAACATCCTGTGATGCAGAGGACGACCCCACAACACAGAATGCTCTGGCCCCAAATGTCACTAGTTCTAAGGTTGAGAAACGCTCTATTATAATGATCCAACTGGAGAGAGAGCACTACATGTGATGCGCAGGTGAAGTTGCCAAAACCAGAGGAATTTTGTGAAAGCAAGTCCAGCTTTCTCTTCTGCTCTCTGATTATCTTCTTTGTCTATTTACCCATCGTTTAGTTCCCTTGTGCTGCAAAGCTTTTTGTGGGTTTTTTTTTATAGACTCAATACTTAACTATATGAGCTTTTCATTACCCATTCTAAAATCGTGACTGGTTGTAATGTAAATTGTATAACACATCTTTCTGCAGCTTCAGATTCTGCAACTTAAACCTCATGGCTGCTTATCTGTCTTCCACCACCTACCTGCGTTTTATGCACTGCACTTGGCATTCTTGATTGTTCCTTTCATATTAATTTCAATGGTGCCCGGAGGGTACCTCTCACCATATAATAGGTTGCTTTGTGAACAATTCCAGTAAGAGAACCATTCTGCCCAAACAGTGAGATACTCTGGAATGTAGAAAAGATGCCCCTCAGTGTATCATTCATGTTTCTAGTGTACCACAGTATTCTGCAACTGTATTGAAATTAAAATGAAGATGAATTATTTGTTTCTCCTCTCACTTTAGAAGTGCCCCCACCATTGCAGGTAGTACTCTCAGCCATACAGAATGGTCAGAACTTGAAAGTTACCAGTTGGACACGGATGAATATTTATCTTGTACTTAAATTTGCAAATCATTAAGTATCCCTTGTCCTGAGATCATTATTTTCATCATAAAGGACTTCTGTTACATTCACGCTGTTCCAGCTTTTGATTGACCGTTTGGAATATGACAGTTGTTTGTCGCATTTCATTTGGCTACAGCTTCCCTTAGTTCATTTGCAATTGTCCCTCGAGCGTAGTTTGCTTTATGTGATGTCTAAAGAAGCTTGCTTCTGTCTTTCCAGAAACCTTTGTCCTGATGGGAAAACTAAAAGGACTTTCTGAAAATGATGATCTTTCTTTTTTAATGGAATGCCTTTGGTTGGCAGAGAAAATGGGATGTTTCAGACTTTCAGAGATTCTGGATTTGAGCTGCTCACTTGAAAATCAAGTCTGGTACAACACGAACGCCCATTGGCATTGCCGCCCTCCTATTGTCAGTGGATTAAGAAAAGGCACCATGAAAATCTAGTTTAAAATCAACAGTTCTATTTTTAAGTTGGGTCTTTCTTTGTGGAAAAGCTCTGTTACCATTTTCCTCTTTAGTTCCTAAATTTAAGCCTTTATAATGAATTTTAACCCTGGTGGCATTGTTGACCTCTAACCCCTTGGCTGCCCAACATCCCACCAAGTGTCCAAATGTTGCTGATGCTTCCTCTGGCCCCACTCTAGGTCTGCCATCCTTGCACCATGCTCTAATTCATCCTGTATCCGTGGGGACTTAAGTGGTCATCTCAAGGCTCAGATGGCTTCACCTCCTGCACAATTCCAGCACAGCTGACCTAAACTCCCTAGTGCATCTGCTCAGGCCTTCCACATTTGGACGCTAAGATTTTCTCCTAGTCATTTCATTTGCTCCTTGCCAAATACCTTTCTCCAGGTGAGCATCTGTATTCCTTGTCCTACAAAATTGCCTTACCCTTTCTTATCAGTGTCTCTCACCAGCAATGGACCATTCTTTTTTTTTTTTTTTAGGTTTATTTATTTATTCATGAGAATACACAGGGCGGGGGGGGGGGGGGGCAAAGACAAAGGCAGAGGGAGAAGCAGGCTCCATGCAGGGAGACTGACGTGGGACTCGATCCTGGGTCTCCAGGATCATGCCCTAGGCTGAAGGTGGCACTAAACTGCTGAGCCACCCGAGCCGCCCTCAATGGACCATTCTTGATGAAAATCTTGTGGAAATTCAAATGTAACTTTTGTGAGCCTTCACTAACCACCCTAGTTTGAAAGGGAAACCTTCTCTGAAATGTTGGGGTCACTTGTTCTTACTACTTGCTTCGCTGTGTTCAGGTCTCCCTTCTAATGGCCTTGCATCAGAGAGGTTTCCCCTTGCAAAATAGCACCCCAGCCATTCTCTGTCCCCTTGCCCTGTTTAATCCTCCTTTGTTGCTCATATTACTTCCTAATATTACAGTTATTGACTTACCTGCTTTTTGTCTGTTTCCCCATTAAAATGTGAGCTTTGTGAAGGGAGGGATTGTATCTGCTTCATCACTTCACCTCCCAGCAACTAGAATAGGCTCTCAATATATATTCCTTGAATAAATGTCTCTGATCCTTCTCTTCTTTGCAATGTTAGTTACCTTAAGTCTGACCTATGACTGTGTCTTGTTTCCCCAGCCAGACTGTGAGTTCCTCAAGGGGATGATCACGTGTTGCCACTCATGCATTCTACCTCCTTCCCCCCACCCTAATGCCACATCTCTTGAGACCAAACAAAACCCTAGGGAACCATGCAAATAGTAGACATAGTGCCTTATACATAGTAGATGTTGAATAAAAAGTTGTAATAAAAGCCCCTTCAAAGCATATTGATTCGACTTTGCTTTGGCCTGAATGAAGAAACAGGTTTTATACATTTACTGTTCCACCAAAAACAACTAAAGAGGAGGACATACTATATGAAACAGTGGCTCTTAACATTCCACATCAAGCACAAAGGAAAGAGATTCCTGAGAGATGGGGAACTAATGAGATGCGTCCTCTAACTGCTCCAGCTTGCTGCCTAGAGAAGGTTCCCAGGCTATTGTACAGGAAGGTGAAATGCAGACAGAGCCCAGTGGACTCCCTGAGTTGAGGAGTTAGAGCAGGGAGTCCTGGGATACCAGAGCAGCTGAGAGACGACAATGAGGACTACTGTAGAGGGGAGAGCTCTGGAGATCTGCAGAGTCCCACTGAAATATTCAAGTGAGCACTGACTAGCACATCCATATGAGGAAACTACTCAAGGCAAGGGAGTCACCCAAAAGGATTAGAGAGATAGTGTCTGGATTCATGGAGGGTAGAGAATAGTGCCAATTTGCAATGCCTAGAGTGAAAAATCTTATCATTCATGAGGTATTAGACTACTATGAAGGCTCCTGCCTCAATGGTGAGGCTATTAACCCTAAGCTAAGCACATTTCTGGTTCCACCTAACAAAACTTAAAAGCAAAACACAAAAAATCAAATGATTTCCAAATAACTGAATCCCAGATCAAAGCTCAAGAATATTTTTAGGAATGAATGACCTAAAAAGAATTACAAACATGCAAAGCAGCAGAAAATACAACTTATAAGGAAAAGAAAAATCAATCAATTGAAACTGACCAAGAAATGACAGCAATGATATAATTGGTAGATGACATTAAAACAACTATTGTGACTTATATACTAACTATACTCCATATCAAAAAGCTATGATAAAGTTGAATATGTTAGAGGCATGGAGAAGGGGATATAAAACAAGTCATGCTGCTAGGCTTGAACCTAAGATGGATGAGGCTAACAGCAGATCAGCCATTTCAAAAGAAAAGAGTAGTGAACTTGAAGAGATAGCAATAGAAACTATCCAAAATGAAGTATGCAGAGAAAAAAAAAAGACCAGAAAACGAATAGAGCATCAGTGAGCTGTGGGACAACCTCAAGTGGCCTAATTTACTTAATTGGAGTCTCTAAAAGACAGGAAAGAACAAGAAAGGAAAAATAACCAGAATCTTTCCAAATTTGATGAAAACTATAAATCCATAGATATAAAAAGCTCAAAGAACACAAGCTAAAGAGACATAAAAGTATACCAATGCACATCAAATCACTTAAAAACAAGTGATAAGAGAAAATCTTAAGAAGTAGATAAGAAAATAAGACATCATATACAGAATAAGAAAGATACAGATGACAGCAGATTTCTTGGTGGAAATACTGCAAGCTATAAGACAATGAAGCATTATCTTTAAAGTGCTGATGAAAAAAAAATCTCAACCTAGAACATCTTTCAAAATAAAAGCAATACATACATATGTATACAAAAGCTAAAACAATTCAGTGGCAGAACTAAACAATAAGAAGTATTAAAAGATATCATTCAGGTGAGAGGAAAGTGGTACAAGATGGAAAACAGGTTTACACAAAGAAACAAAGAGCATCAGATATAATAACTACATAGATGAATAGAAAGGATTTTTTTTACTATTTTAATCTCTTTGAAAGGTAATCAACTATCTAAATGAAAAATAGCAAAGTTTTATGGGGCTTATAATATTTGCAGAAGTAAAATATATGAAAGCAATAGCACAAAGCCAGGAGGAATGAAGGCATAGTGTATATAGTCTTATAAGGTTCCTATGACATATGTGATGCAGTATAAGGTCACCTGAAGGTAGACCATAGGTTAAATATTTATAATATAAACCTTAAAGAAAATTCTATAATAACAAAATAAAGAGTAATAGCTAATAAACCAACAAGGCAGATGAAATAGAATTTTTTAAGAGATTTTATTTATTTATTCATGAGAGGCAGAGACATAGGCAGAGGGAGAAGCGGCTTCCCTCAGGGAGCTTGATGCAGGACTCGATCCCAGCACCCCAGGATCATGACCTGAGACAAAGGCAGATGCTCAATCACTGAGCCATGCAGGTGTCCCTGAAATCGAATTTTAAAACACAATCCAAAGAAGGCATAAAAAGAGGAAAAAGTAAACCCAAAACTGATGAAACAGCAACAAGACCATCAAGATAGTAGTTTAATTTTTTTAAGATGTATTTATTTATTTATTTGAGAGAGAGATAGCATGCATGGGGGGAGTGGTAGAGGGAAAAAGAGAATCTCACACAGACTCCCTGCATAGCATGGAGCCTGATGTGGGATTCCATCTCACAACCCTGATCATGACCAGAGCTGAAATCAATAGCCTGATGCTTAACCAACTGAGCCACCCAAATGCCCCAAGATGGTAGTTTTAGATTATGAATGGGGTCTCAGCAGATCCTCTCTTGAAAACACAATGCAAAACTAAACAAACCAGTCAAAAAGAATCATTCTGGGACTCTAGAAATTGACCAGAGTCTGACAACAGATTGAGAAATGCTCATTCAGAAAAACTGCTGAACTGGGAAGGAACCATGGGAGCCTGTGGAATTCTAGCCGAGGCCTGCTGCCTCCCTCCCCTGCCTACCAGCCTCATGGTACCATGCTTCTCCCAGGGTGTGGCAAAGAGACTGACTTCATCAGGGGTAGATTGCAGAAAAATCCGTGCTTAAGAAATACTAAAGGAAGTTCTTTAGGCTGAAAGGGAACAACAACTGGCTATAACTCAAATGCACACAAAGGAATAAAGCATACCAGTAAGGTAATTATGTAGGTAATTATAAAAGTAGAAATATATGCTTTCTTCTGGTAATTGGTTTAAAAGACAATTGCATGAACAATAATTATAAAACCATATTATTAAGCTTATCACTTATAATTATAGACATACATGACAATAATAGCACAACAGAATGGGTAGGGAAGGCAGGTATACTGGAGCAAAGAAATGACCCCAAATGGTAACTCCAGTCCATATGAAGAAATGAAGAGTACCGACATGATAAATGTGTAGGTTAATATAAAAGACTCTACACAAACAGTTTTCTTCTTTCTTCTCTTAACTTCTTTAAATGACATAAGATTGTAAAAAAAGCAACGCCTACAAAACTGTACTGTTGAGTCTATAGCATATGTAGATGAAATATATATGCCAACCATCACACAAAGAAGGGCGGAGGGAAGGGTGCTATACTGGAGAAGAATGTCTCCATTTTCATGAAATTAAGTTGATATTAACCTAAAGTAGATTATGATAAATTAAGATGTACATAGTAATCCTCAGAGCAACCACCAATAGATCAAAACAGTTAAGAAACCAACAAAGGAATCAATATGGCATACTAGGAAATATCTATTTACTACACAAGAATGCAGTAAAGAAGGATCAGGGGAACAACGACAACAACAACAACAAAAAACCATGACACATACAGAAAACAAAGAGCAAAATGGTAAATATAAATCCAACCACATCAATAATTACATGAAATGTCAATGGAATATATGCACCAATTAAAAGGTGGACATTTGGCTGGATTAAAGAAAAAAAAAAAACCAAGATGCTACTATATGTGTTTTTCTGCTCTTCAAAAGACAGCACTAAGAGAATGGGAAGATGAACTACAGAATTGGAAACGATATTTGCAAATCACATGTGGCTGAAATTAAAAAGATGGGGCCGTAAAGGTGTGCTGGAGAGAATGAAGAGCACCTGGAGCTCTCACCGCTGGGGTGGGGGGTGCGGTGGGATGCGATGTAGTGCAACCAGTTTGGAAAACAGCTCAGCAGCATCTCACAAGGCCAAACAGACACCTACTGTATGACTCAGCCATTACACTGCTATGTATTTACCCAAAAGAAGTGAAAGCTTCAATCTGCGCAAGGACTTGGACGCGAATGTTCACAGCTACATTTGTAATAGACCCAAACTGGAAACAACACAAGTATCTATCAGCAGGTGAAGGGAAGAGTTAGTTGTGACATATCCTCACCATAGGCTACTATTCAGACATAAAAATAAATGTTATGTTATAAATGTTACATTCATCCACATAATGTGGATGAATCTTGTTTTTTTCACTTCCTCTTTATGAATGATTTATTTTACCAAGGAGGGGGGAAAAGACTTTTCCTAGAACCGGGCAACTTTCCGTACATTGTTTCTTTTTTCCTTTCCAAATTATTATTTTATTTGCTTGACCTTGGATTTCCCAAGTTTGCTACAGACGCCTCTTCCCTTTGGATGTGGGGATGCGGGGACTCTGCCCCACAACATGGATGAATCTTAAAATAATGATGCCGAGTTAAAGAACCAAACCAAAAAAAAAAAAAAGGAAAAGAAAAAGTACATGCTGTGTGATTTCAATTATATGAAATTCTACAAAGTGCACCTTAATCTGTAGTGACAGAAGCAGATCGGTGGTGGCTCGGGGGATCGGAGGGGGGATGAGGTATATGGAGAGGAGTGGAAGAAAAGGATTACAAAGAGATGTAAGGATAGTTTTGAGGGTGATAGATATGTTCATTATCTTAATTGTGATGACGATTTCATAGGTGTACAGACATGCCAACATGTATGACTATATATACCCTTTATGACTATATATACCCTATTGCATGTCAATGATAACCTCAATAAAGTTAGTTTAAAAGGATAGTGATCAGTGAAGCATACCACCTCCAGCTTACCTATACCTTGTCTCCTTCCCCCAAACTATGAACCTGCCGGCGCCTAGTAATGATCCCAGCTTGTTCCTTGAACTTGTGCATGAGTAAAGGAATGAATAAATTAGTCCGGTTACCAACCTGTTCTATGTCCTAACAGAAACGCCTCAATATTTTCATTTCCCTCTGGAAAATGGGAATGTACAGTTTATTCTTTCAGGACAATTTTCTCATGTGGCCGGACATTGATCCCAATTTCAGAACACTTAAAGAATATGGAACACTAAGTAGCTTTAAAATTTATGGCTCTACAATTTGTAGCAAACACAAAGTGGGTGTCACACTCAGTAATTAGAGCTATTCATTTTGCTCTATGAAGGTATCCAAGAATTGCTTCTGTCTTCAACCCTATTTCTTAAATCAATAAATTGATATCTTTTAGACTACAGTTCACATAAAATTAATCCAGATGATTTGTGCTTTTATAATATTGCTGTAGTTACCTGTCAGAATTTAAGGTTCCCTTCCAGATATTGTCTTGAAAATAACTAATTATGATGGTTATAAAAACTAAAACTATAGGACAAATAACTAGTGAGCCTATGAAATATTTATAAGCCTTTATTGTGGGTCTTTCCAACTAGATTCTAATACGCATTGTGCTACGTTTGTCCAGCTTTTTCCAGATATTGGGTTCCTGCCCTTTAGAGAATAATAGACGATTTGTGTCCAAGGTGATTTATGCAGTAACTATTAAGTAATCAATAGCGTTTCACTTTCTCAAATGGTTCCTAAGCTTAGTTAGTTTCATAAAGCATCACTTTTGTATTACAAAAGCAGCATCCTCCTTGATCAGAATTAAATTGTACTAAAAGGTTTATTTGTCAACGCCTTGATGATGGTTAAGTCCAATGAGGAGCAGTGTACATTTGGAAAAGAGCATGAGCCTCGGACCCATGACCTGGGTTCAAATTCTGGCTCTCCTACTTGTGACCTTGGCAGATTTCTGTCTGGTTTCCTCATCGGTATAGAGAATGGATGTAGATTATAAATACCTTGCAAAGTCCTTGTGAGGACAGACTAAGGTAATAATTTTCGTAAGGCACCAGCACCGTGCTTAGCACACAGTAGGGACTCCATAAATCAATACATATTGACTTGGTTACTTATTTTCATGAACTCTTCAATTTTCATTTAGACTGAGGCCAAATCTTAGCTCTGCCACTTGCCAGCCGTGACCTTGGGTGAGCTGGGCTTCAGTTTCAACCTCTGAAAAATGGGAAATGTCATCCTGTTTTAGGATCAAAACCAGATAATTTATGCTCAAGAGTTTGGTCAGTTGCAGAGTGTATACAAATTAAAGGTGGTCTTTTTCCTCCAGAGCTTGGCCAGGCATGATATTTGCTGGAGATGGGGAGGTTTGTAACTAAACGTTCCCTCTGAGTGGGATTATGTGCTGAGTGGCAAACTAATACAAATTTTCACCAAAGCTATGAGTCACTTGGCTTGGGTCTGGGCCTGTGCTTGGCCCTGGGATCCAGTGCTGAATAAACCGGACAGGCTCTTACTCGGGATGAGCAAGGCTGGAGCCCAGGCAGTGAGGGACTGGGGGAGTGGGGGCAGCCAGACCCATTCCCAAGGTCTGTTGTTTGTGCTTCTAGATCACTCTTAGCCCACGAGATCATCTCCATCCACTCCACACCCCTAGGAAAACTGCCCTCACTGCGTCTTTGCTACTACTTACATACATGGACCTGTGATCCATTTGGAAATAATATTTATAAATACTATGGAGAAAATTAAAAGGATTTTTTTTACCTCATATCCAAAGTTGTGCAGGTTTTTTTTTTTTCCTTTTCTATCCTTAAGTACTAGTTTCAGGTTTAATGCAGTATGGGCAGCAAAGTTGGCCTCAAAGATTTCTATTTTGGGGACAGTTGGGCTTAGAATGCATATTTAGTTTTTGTGACTGCTTTATGGATGTTTGAAGAGAATGTTTATTCTCTATTTTGGTTTAGAAAATTCTGTATAGCTATTAGGTCAAGTTTATAAACTGTGGTATTCCAATATTCCATGGCCGCCTTCTATTTTTGTCTATTTGATCTGTAGGTTCTGAGAAGTGTCTCCTGTGGCTGTGATTTCCTGCACTCTCCTTTCTCCACGATTTCTATCTACTCTGCTTCCTTTTATCCAGGAAACCACAAACATTTCTTTTTCTCCTCAGTGTGATAATGTCAATATTAAATTTTTTTCCTACCACCTGGTGCTTGGATGCAGGAGTAAGAGTAGATACCTACACCCAGTCACCGTGCCTTCATATGATTGTTCCATGCATCTAAAAATTCATATTCTAGGAAGTGCTTGTGTTGGGGGGCAAGGAGGTCAGCACAGGATGCCAGGGGTGCCACCTACATGTCTGTGGTCACACGTGAGCTGTGGAGAAGGCAGACTGCTGACTAGAGTGTGGTTTTCCTCCTAAGTCTGCACCTGACCTGCTGTGTTACCTAGCAAAGTACTTAATCTTCTCTGCTCAGTTTCCTGATCTATAAAATGGGGATAATAATAGGAATGGCCTTAGAGGGTTATTGAAGGATTAAAAGAAATAATAAAGCACTTAGAAGAGATCTGACATGGTATTATAACCCCTCAGCAAATATTCCGTAGAGGTCATCACAGCTCTAGGGACCATTTCCATGAGCGTGAGCCACCTCTGAAACCACAAGAATGAGAGGCAAGGCTGAGCTCTGAAATCCCTTCATATTTGCCTAGCTCAGCACTGGATACAATTAGGCACTTAATAGATATGCCTGATTATTAGGCTCAGTAAAAATACGGTTTTTACACTGGAGGAATTTTCATTCTAACAGAGGAAAGAGAACCCAAATTCCCAAGAACACAAATTAGATTTACATAAATAGGCACAAGTATATTTCACCAATTGCAGGCTGAGGAGTTGTGGAATAATTAGAATCATCCAAACCAAAGGAGACTGGTTCCATAAATCCAGCTCCAACAAAAAGTCAGTTACAGGCTCCTTTAAAGTATACAGATAAAAGAAGGTCTGCATATACAATGTAATTATACACACACGCGCGCGTGCGCGCACACACGCTCATTTAAACCTTTCTTTTATGGATGCAAGAGACAATGGTAATTTGATAAAGGTACCAAAAAGGTGCAAATGAATACATTAAGGCTAATTCATCATAATCATCACCTGAAGGATGCTTTGTTTCACCAATATTCCTTAAAGTTTTCCCCATTGTCTCACACCTGGTTACATCTCATTTTCATGCCACCTGCCTGGTGACAATTGAATCTGTGGCCCCTTCAGAATATTCTAATAATGTCATTAGAACTTATAGAATTATTCTGTTGGATATATTCAATTTATCTAACCTAAAGGATATATTTGGGTCTTTTTTTTTTTTTTTTTAAGAGATCTTTCAAATCAATGTGATGAATAACAAGGGTGACCAAGACTGGTAATTCATTCCAATCTGGGGTCAAAATGAAATGTGACTGTATTGTAATAGTAAGAGCTACTGCTTATGCCATGCTTACCATATGCCAGGCACATATTACTCAAACATCATCAACTATGTACTGATTTAATTAATCTTACAAAGGAGCTACCTAAGTAGTAGAAGTGGGATTGGCACAGAAGCAACACGACACAGATTCCATGCTCTTACCCACTGTACCATGTGGCCATTTGTCGGTAAATGGACTGGTTTTCTTGTGTGATTCCCAAACTGGTTGGAACTTGTGGCTACACAGGGATTCTCAACAGCAGAAGCTGTAAAACACATAACAGCAAGTGACTACCTCAGATCACTGGAAATTTGAGATGTTGATTCACACTGACATGTTAAGTGGCTCACAACTGGGTTTCAAGATTATTGGGTTTCATTTCTCATTTCTATTGAGTTTCCTCTGGAAACATAGTTTGGGTTTTTCTCTTGTTTCCTTATTTATAAGAGGCAACCAGCATCTGCCCACTCCCTATTTTATGATGATGTGAGGAATAATTACACATTGTGTGCTTAGTTTTGCAGAACACTGTGTTAGAGACATGATATTCATTAATTATGTATTGGCCTTTATTGTATACTTTATGCTCCTTCTGAGACTATATCCTTGACTTCTTTCACTGATGTTGTTGTAACAAACACAGTGGAATTAGTTTTCTTTGATCATTGCCTGTAGTGATCAGATAAAATTCTTCCCTGAAATATTTCTCAAGGGACACTTGTCAGAGATGGAGCTGAATACCAGATTGGCTGGAGACTTGCTCACTTCCCAGAGGGAGACAGAAGCCAGGTCTTAGGAGCCCAAACACCACTGGAGGGAAGAAAGCTTGGGGGAGACACACAAAGAGAATAGCCAGGTAACCCTAGTGTGTCTGAGAGGGCAACCATTCCAGTTCATCCCAGATTTTGGAATCTAGCCAGGATGATGGGATCTCAGAGACAAATCAGAAGTCCATCAGACAGAGTAGTCACTGTTCCAGAAGATCTGATGATGAGCTCCAGGGAAGGATTAGGGTAGGATGCAGCCCCTATGGAAGAAGTTTAGCAAGAACTAGATGAGGCAATGGGTTCCACCCTAGAATGAGGAACTGGGCTGTGGAGGAGGATAGCCCACTGTCACTCTGTAGGGAAACTGAGTCAGAAGCCTGGTCAGAGATCCCTGAGCCAACCAAGGCAGTGGAGGTAGGAGCACCTTGGCTCAGGAGCTGCATAAACACAGAGTTCAACCCAGGCACAAAGAGCTCTAGGGTTGAATGCTATAAAGGACCCCTAGTACATTTGGGGTCAGTGAAGAGAAGGAGCCACAAGGCCAGGTTCCAGAGACTGGTCAGAGGGGTTGGATAAAGCTCTGCCTCTGAAGGGGCTGGTTCGGGGAATGGGATGTACCACCATATTGTACAACTCCAGGGTCTCGGATCTTGCTGCTGTCCATGTGCATTTTGTCCACCTCACCTCCACCCACCGGCTGCCATTGCGCAGTGCACAGCCCTCAAGGCTTTAGGCAGTGCTCCTGGGCCACGGTTCTTGCTGAGGGAAGCCATCTGCAGACTTATCTTCTGGGACCTGGGGGAGCAAGCCAGGAGCCAGCCACGTCCATCCGCCCACAGGTGCCCCACAGTGCAAGTTGCCAAGGCCATGTTCACTCATCTTCCACCTTGTCTTGTCTCCCCAGAGAGTGAGGAAGAAGACCTTACTTAACAAGGAGGAAGAGTGAACATTTGGAGCATGGAAAAGGAGGGATAAAAAGTTACCGTGCCTTGCTGATATGGTTTTCCAACGGCCTGTTTGCTTTCTGCTGCACATTTTTTGTTATACTGACTTCTGATACACAAACATAACACTATCTGTTTACTGCTGTTACAGAGGTATAAAGAACAGTTGTTATCACGGTTCTTTTTATTTTGTACTTAGGCTTTCATTTTATTTTTAAAATAAGTCCTTGAACATGAATGGTCATGGAAAATTTACTGTTGTATAATTGCACATAATCCCCAAACTTCATCCAAAAACAATTCCTGGGTAGCAGAGAACTGTCATATTCAATTGTGTTTCTTCATAACAACAACCTTTGTGGGGGAAAAAGCAATTTCGCTTGCTTCATTTTCATACAGACTAGAAGTCCAATTGTGCTTTTGTAATTAAGTCCCCTCACATCAAGAGAAAAGAGTATGTCTATGAAATGTGCATTGAACCCAAATGGGAAAGTTAATTCAAAATAAAAAGCAGTGATTATCTCGTGTTTATTAATGAGATAAATATTTAATAAAATATCTCTGTTCTCATCTTTCTATTAAAAACATGGCAATTTAAAAGCATTTTTGGACATAATAGCACATTAAGGCTTGAGTTACTATTTGGATTAAGTACTCGGAACTTCTCAACAAAGTGCCTCTGGGCCATCTTGTCCCAGACACCATGCAGGACCTCAAGTGACAACAGCCTCATCAAAGCCCCTTTTTGCCTGAGTCAGGATCAGGTTTTATGTGAATGTTGGGAGTCCTCAGATGGAGGCCTCACAGGTTGTGCGGGGAAATCACAGGGCATTATGATGTCAGGTTTCATCAATTTGTAATTTAGTTTTAAAACATTCAGAGTCTTAGCAAGATTTTTTTTTTTATCCACTAGCAACCCTGCCAGAAGTCAATACCATCATCCCTCAGTGGGCCCAGGAATTCTCATCAGGAACTTGACCAGCGTATTGGGCCCACGGAAGGACGGAGCCTGGTCCCTGATCCCTTCCACCACAGCAAGATGGATTCACTCTTTGTTTGAACCTCTGCACATCTTTATATCTCTCTTGCCCATTTGCCCATTTCTTCCTTTTTGTCCAGGAAGCACTGTGGACCCATGGAAAGAACGTAGGTTCCGAAGTCCTAGAAACCAGTAGTTCAAATCTTATTTCCATTCGGATGGGGTAGGCCAGCAAGCTGGAGACTCGGGGAGGAGTTGTAGATTGAGTCCAAAGGCAGTCTATTGGGAGAACCCCCTCTTGGGCAGAGGAGGTCAGTCTTTGTTCTTATAAGGCCTTCAATTGATGGGATGAGGCCTACCACATGATGGAGAGCAATCTGCTTTATTCAAAGTCTTCTGATTTAAAAGCAATCTCATCTGGGATGCCTAGGTGGCTGAGCTGAAGGTCGTGACCCTGGGGTCCTGGGATCGAGTCCCTCATCGGGCTCCTTATGAGGAGCCTGCTTCTCCCTCTGTCTATGTCTCTACCTCTCTGTTTCTCATGAATAAATAAATAGAATCTTCAAAAAATAAAAAGAATAAAAGCAATCTCATCTGAAAAGCACATTCACAGAAACATCCAGAATAATGTTTGACCAAATATCTGGGCACCATAGCCTAGACGACTTACCACATAAAATTAATTATCACGGGGTAATAGACATCCAATAGTTGTGTCACAGGCACCCTGGGTCAGAACTGGATGTGGGCCATAGCCCAGTCCACCGAGGCCAGAGCTGCCTCTCCTATTCCCTGTGTGACCCTGGGCAAGTCACTCAAGCTTGGTGACCCTCGGTCTCCTCATCTGTAAAATAGAGATAACAACCTCTACTTCCCAGAGTCACTGAGGGCCTTGTACAAGGCAGCAGGCTCAGAGCTGAAAGATACCTGAGTTCCTGTCCAGGACACAGAGCATGTGTTTTACCTTCCACATGTTATAGTTATTTCAATTATGTTACTGTTACTTACGTTGCTGCTGAATTCACGTGTTACTGAACATGCGGTTTTGAGCACATACTATCTGCCAGGCACTGTTCTGGGTGGGGGACCTAGTTGTGAAAAAACAAAACAGAGCTCCACTCTCTGGAGCATATGGTCTCGCAGGACGGTGGAGGGCAGGCAAGACAAAGCACAAACAAAATAATGAGGTCGGATCAGATGATAAGTGCCATCTAGGAAATGTACGGGGTGCGACAACAGAGGCAGGAGCAGGTGAGCTGGTCAGGGAGGGCCTCAGGGAAGAGGTGACCTCTGATGTCACCTGAACAGCAGGAAGGAGCCAGTCCTGAAATGCTCTGGGGGCTGTGCATTCCCAGCAGAGGGGCCCACAGGTGCGGGGGGCCTGGGACAGCAAGGGGCTCAGCTCAATGCTTGAGGAGGAGAAGAAAGTCCAGGATGGTGCTAGAACATGGGCAGCAAGGGGGAGAGTATGGGTAGCTGGTGATGGGTGGGGGTGCTGCTGGCTGCACAGGTTGGGTCTTGCAGGCCAGAGTGTAGGTATGAATTTTATTCCCAGTGCACCGGGGCTTAGTTTGGTGGAGAGTTCAACAAATGGCAGTGATGCAGCAAGATTTTTTAAAGATCCCCTGAGCTGCTCTGTTGTGATAGACACGGGGGGACTGGTTAGGAGGTTAATGGTCTCGATCTAGGTGAGAAATAAAGGCATCTTGGGTGAAGTGGGAGCAGCGAGATTGAGGAAGCAGTTTGGAGGCGAAGCCCTGTGTGGGAGAGGCGGACAAAAGAGGAACTGAGAATGAGTGAACAGGGGTCCCCGGAGCGACAGGTGGATGGTGAGCAGGTCTCTGCAATGGGGGAGGCTGGAGGACACACATGACCCCTCCCCAGGATGTGATCGGCTGGGCGGGTTGAGGAAGTGCCCGTGCAAAATCTTGAGTTTTGTTTGGCCTTATGAGGATTGAAGTGCCCGGAGATGCCTGAGAACAGCCTGATGCAGGAGCCCGACCAAGGCCAGTGCCGCCCACAACCTGGGGTCTCATCAGCCCGCCCGCCCGCAGCGTTGAAAGCCCTGGGACAAGGTGCAACTAGTAAGGGGGGGACGCGGGTGAAGGTAGGGCCCCAGCTCTCGAGACCGGGCCCCTCGTGGAGGAGCCAAACGGGAAGCCAAGGGCCGGGGAAGGACCGTTGGAGGGGCAAGCGGCTAACTCCGGGCAGCTGCCCACGGGTTCAAGGAGGTGCGGGCAGCAGAAGACCGTGGGGAGGGCTGCTGGGGACTCTGGCCAGATCCCGGGGTTGGGGGAGGGGGGACGCGGCTGGCAAGAGTGGCTTCGCAGGCCAGTGCCCGGGGAGCTGGATGGGGCTGCAGCCCCGCGGGGGGCTGTGGATCTGGGTGGGGCTTGCCCCCCTCCCCCGCAGGTGTCCCAAAGGCTCCAGAGCTCCTGGACAGAGTGCTTCGGGCTGCCTCAACCACCTGCGGGTAGTGACTTCTGAGCTACCCATCCTGCAAAGGCCCCCTCTAAGTCTCAAAAGCCCTGAAATCTCACCCCCTCTTAAACCCAATAATTCTAGATCTCATCCTCGAATCAAGCAAATAATTTAAAATATATGCTCGTGTGACCAGGCACCAGGGGCTGGGAGGCAAGGACACCAGGTGTTGCTTTGCACAGGAGCAGGGACACCGTTTTCGCAGTGTAAGTGGGGAGGCCTGCAGCTGGGACACCCCCCCACCCTGGCAAGGAGCGGGGTGCCCCGGCTGATGGACACAGGAGGCCGTCTGTCTTCTCAGGGCAGGAGCCAGGCAGGAGCTTAATGCGCTTAGGGAACCCAGGGGAAATCGGTGGAGCCGGAATCTGGCCGGCGCGGGGGAGAGGGTTGGTGGCTGAGGCCAGAGACCCCGAGGGCGGCAGATAGGGACCCACCGGTGTTCACGGTGAGCACACAGGGGTGCGGAGGGGCTACTTTGAGATGAGGAAAGATGCCACAGCGAGGACGTTTATTTTATTTTTTTTAAATGTTTTACTTTTTTTAACCATTTTTTTTTAATCTTTATTTATTTATGATAGTCACAGAGAGAGAGAGAGAGAGGCAGAGACATAGGCAGAGGGAGAAGCAGGCTCCATGCACCGGGAGCCCAATG
This sequence comes from Vulpes vulpes, assembly GCF_048418805.1. Classification (NCBI taxonomy): domain Eukaryota; kingdom Metazoa; phylum Chordata; class Mammalia; order Carnivora; family Canidae; genus Vulpes; species Vulpes vulpes. The sequence goes on along the minus strand of NC_132794.1, from coordinate 112,059,426 downwards.
TGGGATTCGATCCCGGGTCTCCAGGATCGCGCCCTGGGCCAAAGGCAGGCGCCAAACCGCTGCGCCACCCAGGGATCCCTAGCGAGGACGTTTAGAAGGACCATCACGCAGGGTATGTGCTGGTTGGAGGGTTAGAACTCACTTCATTTCAGCAGCTTGGCCACTGGCCTGGGGGGAGCAGATGGCTCAGCGTCTCTGGGGGTGACAGCTGGGCAGGGCGACTGGAATGTCCCCTGACTCCAGGCTGGGTGAGCAGGTGTATCTGCCCCGAGGGAACAGATGAAAAAGTCAGAGGATTAGCCTGCAGGAGAACTTCCTGAAGGTTCTCCTTGCAGACACGGTTGATAGTGAAGCGCCCACGGCCCAGGTGCGGTAGAAAACCCCCCTGAACCCTGGGGCTGATGGGCGAGGGGGGGATGCTGCTCCCAGGGCCCACAAGAGCTTGGAAGCGGGGCCTCCAACAGCAGCCACAAGCACAGAAGCTACCAGAACTGGGATGGGGCGGCAGGAGTGGTGGGACCTCTCCTCTCTCTACCGCTCTCTGATTTGTCCATGCTGTCCATGACCCAACCCGGAATCAGAGGGCAGTGCCCCCAGGCAGTGCAGTTCCCAGAGGCCGGATGCTTGGGCCACAGAGCAAAGAATGACAGAGAACAGATCAGGAGGTGAGCAGGGGTGGGGGACAACAGCAGGAGCCAACCCCCCCCCCCCAGGAGGAAGGTGGTGGATGATCCACAGATGCCCTGCGGTGACCCCAGCTGGTAAAGGAAGGGCTGCTCGGGGTCAAGAAGTGTGCCTTGAATTCTTTTCCTGGAACCACAGAGCTGAGCACGGTGCTCTCCATGGAGAGACCCAGCAAACGGTGTACCTGGTCAGGTGGCCGACGTGACAAAGTGCTTCGGGCTGCCTCAACGACCCATGGGTAGTGATTTATGAGCTACCTATCCTGCGAAGGCCTCCTAAGTCTCAAAAGCCCTGAAATCTCACCCCCTCTTAAACCCAGTAATTCTAGATCTCATCCTTGAATTAAGCAAATAATTTAAAATATATGCATGAAACCCCTTGATGCACAAGCAAGTTCCCATGTAAGTTTAATAAGAAAAAAACCCCAATAATCTAAAGCTGTAGAAGAATGGTCATATAAACTATGGGGCAGCCACTCAAAGGCGTGTTTGGAAATGTATAAAATGATATGAAAAATACAGAATAATGAGAATAAAATCATATCCTGTGATATTAATTGAAAATGCAAACCTGCACACACAATAGGATATAAATTGTGGAGGAAAAATGAGAAGAGGAAGCGGGGAAAGTCCTCAAAGCTGGAATTACGTTAACTGTTTTCCCATTGTTTTCTATTTTACTGTATATTTCAAATCTTCGATATTTCAATATCATGAATTTATTTCATGATAAAAGAAATAACAAATTTTATTCCAAAAATATATCCTGAAGGAACAAATGGGAATCTGGAAGCACCTTTTGCAACACAATCTCCATGGGATTGAGCCAACACGAGTCTTCCAGCATTTTCCCTTTCTGCCTCCATTGTGTTTATACCTTGTCTTTTTATGTCCAGGACTCCACTTCAGAAAAGCTGTTTTACGTGCATTAGAACTCAGTTGAAATGGTATTTGATATTCGGGACTCCAATATTCTGTAGCTCCAAACACGTTCACCTCGTCACATGCAGCTGAAAAAGTCTGGAAGAAAAGTCTAGAAGAGGTTGGTTGCTATTAAAAGATGTGATACCCTTGATGAGTTTCAGTGGATAATATCACTGGGCATTTTAATTATGACTTAATACGGAATAAAACAGGGATGGGAAGCCAGCTTGCTTTTAAAATTACCTCTGGGGGCACCTGGGGGGCTCAGCCAGTTGTGCATCTGACTCTTTGTGTCGGCTCATGTCGTGATCTCAGGGTCATGGGATCGAGCCTCTCCTTGGGCTCTGTGCTCAGCGGGGAGTCTGCTTGAGATTCTCTTTCCCTCTGCCCCTCCCCTCCCTATCTCAATAATGAAAACTTTAAAAAATAAAAATAAATAAATAAAAACAAATAAAACTACCTCTGTTGGCTCTTGGTTCTGGAAAAGACTTAGTTCAGGCTGCTACAACATAATACCACAGACTGGAGGGCTTATGGGCTTATAAACAACAGACATTTCTTTCTCACAGTTCTCAAGGGTAGAAAGTCCAAGACACCCACAGATTCGGTGGCGAGAATTTGCTTCCAGGGTCAGAGATGACATTTTACTGTGTCCTCCTGTCGCAGGAGGGGTGAGGGGGCTCTCAGGAGTCCCTCTTATAAGGGCACTAGTCCCATGAGTGATTAGGTGACCTCATCACCTCCCCCAAAGCCCCACCTCCTGCCATCATCACTCTGAGGGTCAGATTTCATTATACGAATTTGGGGGAGACGCAAACATTTAGTCCATAGCAGACTCTCGTCCAACAGCAGGAGACAGGCTCCTTCTCAACATATCAGTTTTTCACAGGCCAAGAAACGTGCCAACTCTGGGGAGCCCAATGCAGGTCATTCTGTAGACCTGAGTCTCCAAGTGGCTCAGACTTTTCGCTGCGGGTGTCGGGGGGTGGGGGGTGGAGAACTTGAGCCTGCGTCAGCTCCAACCGAGCTCTCATAAATTGTTCTATGCCACATGCACTAAAGTGGATGTAACTTTTTATTAGTACAGCCACTTACTTAAAGGCATATAGTACCATCTGGAAGAGTTTTTCGAGGCAGTAGTAATTGATCACTCAGGAATTCAACCATTTGAAAAACAAAACAAAACAAAAGACATGGCTTTAAGGTTTAGCTGTTTGTCTCCCATGCTTGACAAGAACACCCCTCTTCCTGTCATGTGCCTTTCTTTTTTGTATCAGTCTTAAAGAGTAAGTCTTTTAGGGTGAAGGTGCCTAGACTCCCATTCAAACCATCTCTAAACACTTGGAAAAATCCCCCAATTTTGTTTATTGTGGACAGACAACCTTATTTCAGAGCTACAATAGGTATGAAGGAGCGGCCTGCATGATGTCCCATGGCACTACCGCTTCTCGAGCCTGGCATCCTTGCCGTGAGCCGTGTGCTGAGCTCTGTAAATGCGTCGTAGCATTTTGCCTTCATTTAACAACCCCAAGTGGAAGGTACTACTATCCGCATTTTATGGATGAGGAGGCTGAAATTTAGAGAGGTCATATGACTCTCCAAAAGCTCTCCCCAGCTGGTAAAAAATGGAATTGGACCTGGGTCTGGCTAACCCCCACCCCCTGCATGCTGTCCTGCTCCTCAGCAATCGTCCACTGAGTGCGTGGGCGCCACCAGGGCCTAGCTCACCACGGATACACCTGTAGTCAGCAACGGTAGGTCTAGGTCCGCTAAGCTTGATGCAGCAAGGGAGGATGTATCCCCAAGGAAATTTGGGAATATCTCAACAGGAGGAGGTGAGCTCATGCCGGATGGTCTAAGGAGGGACTCGGGAAGAGGTGGCCAGCTCCAGTTGGGGCAGTTCAGCAACTGGTATTTTACTAATCTTTAGAGGTGGGAGGACTAACGTAGGGTGGGCTGTCATTAGCAAGAGAGCAGCGATACCTTAGAACCATCACACAGAAGTCTTTTCTGGACTCAAATATGGCCATGGGTAGAAAAAATCATTAATGCAGGGTGCCTGGGTGGCTCAGTCAGTTTAGCATCTGCCTTAAGCTCAGGTCATAATCCCAGGGTCCTGGAATCGAGTCCCATGTCAAGGTCCCTGCTCAGCAGGGAGTCTGCTTTTCCCTCTGCCTCTGCCTCTCCCCCTGCTCATGCTCTGTCTCTCTATCTCTCTGTCTCAAATGAATAAATATTTTTTTAAAAAAAGAAAAGAAAAATCATTACTGCAATACTGTCGTGATGTCACAGCTCGTATGTCACTGGAACATCTTCGTCTACACATCCACGAGACTGAGCTTTATGCTCTTACGTACAAGTGATGTGGGTGACCCTATACTAGGTGTTGGGGGTACATCGGCAAAGACGACATGCCACTCTCCAGATGCTTGTAAGCTCATGAGAGAGGGCCGGGGAGATGGGATCCATGACCGTAGGTGACTTGTCCTCACTTTGTAACCAGGCCTCAGTCTTATTTGTGAAAACCTGCTGTTCCCCTTCTACCATTGGAGACAGTGATGGTGAAATCGTAAAGGCAGGCACACAGACTCCAGCCCCTGGCCACTGCCTGGGTTACCAACCCAAGTGCCTCCCGACAGGATGCATGGAAGAGCCAGCCCTCTGTACCTCCCATCCTCCTCATCGCTGCCAGAGAGAGCTTTCCCATCATCCAGATCCTCTCACCAAAGCTGAATCCCCCAGCCCCTCCCATAGCATTTAGGTTCTGCTCTTCTTGCCAAGCAGCTGCCTGCCAGGCCAGTTCCCCTGTGCTCCTGCAGGCAACCCCCACCCCACCATCCCCAGTCCCCTCCCATCCTCCTGGGCTCACACCCTGCTCCCTCTGCCTAGAAAGCCCTGCCGCAAACATTCCCCCTTGCAAAACAACTAATTATTTATCCTTCAAACCCCGCAGGGCCTCCTGCCTGCGCCCACCCCTTGGACCTTTTCCTGCCAGCACTGAGCAGTCCTTCCTGTTTGCTCCCTCTGGACCGTGTCTAGAGGAAGTATTCAGTAAGCAGTAGTTAATTATTGTTATTTTTTTTGTGGAGCCTGGTCGCCAGTCCCCTTGAATTTCCTCTCCTCTCCCACCCTGCCTCCTCCAAACACACGGAAGAGAGATGGGGGGGGGGGGTCTCAAAAATGCAAATCTGATGGCACCACTCAGCTGCCTAAAACTGCCTTGTCCCCAGAGCGAGGCTCAGAATCCCTGAGTTGGTCCCTGCTCGGGACCAGCCCAGGACCACGATGAGACTTTCAGAAGCCTGAAATACTGGAACGCTGGGGGTATGTGCTTGCAGAATGGGAGGAGACACAAAGGCAATAGTAAACCACACAGTAGATGTACAGCCGCTCAGTAAAGTTCTGATTTTTCACACAATGCTCCCTTTTTTCTTTTTTTCAAATAGAATTCTTTTTTTTTTTTTTTTTCAAATAGAATTCTTAAGAAATTTCTTTTTCTTCGGTGGCTTTGTGGTTGTCATGTGTGTCATCTTTTCACAAAGCATCCTCTGGCTCCTTCTATGAGGATTGGTACCATGTACCATGGGCTCACAGTCCGGGCCATATTCACCATTAAGTAACTATACAGTCCTTTGTTTCTCATGCAGGACAGACACCTGTGTCTCATGCAGGACACCTGTGCCCCATGAAGACAGGAATGATCTGAGTCATCCAATGCAGTCCCCCAGTGCCTAGCATGGTGGAGACCTTGACTGAAGCTCAACAATGCTCATAAATTAATGTCTTCCTGAGTGCATGTTCATCTCCCCACGGAGGCATATGCCACTTAAGAAGAAGGACCGTGGGGGCACCTGGGTGGCTCAGCTGGTTGAACATCTGACTCTCGATTTTGGCTCAGGTCATGATCTCAGGATCGTGGGATCAAGCCCTGCATCAGGCTCCGCACTCAGCACAGAGTCGGCTTATCCCTCTCCCTCCCTCTCACAAATAAATAAATAAAATGTTTAAAGAAAAGAAGGAGGACCATGTATGTATTTTCATCTTTACATCGAGAAATTAGCACCGGACTTGTCACACAGTAACCATCTCCTACAAAATGCATGGATGAACATTTCCTCCTTCGGTCACGTGGCAAATCAGCGTAGAACCATGAAAAGGGAATAATCCTGGGTTCTTGGACCTGACTCGAATAGAAATTTTAATCTCTCCAGAATGTAATCATTCTCAAGTCTCAGTAGGCATGTGAAATTTTTTCGAAGCTCTACACTTTGACTTTTCATCACGATTCAAATCACCATGCTCTGCGGAAAATGCAATTTAGATGTCTTGGGTCCGCATGGGGCCTTGGGCTCTCAAAAGAAAAACACGGCATTTCTCACTGAAGACACTGTAACTCTACATCCGAGCAGAACCACGTCTCTCCTCTCTGAAGGAAGCCTGTAAAAAGAAGTCGTTGAGATGACTGACCCAGCGCATGTACGGAGGGAGCCATCCTCGCTGCACCTTCATCATTGGACACGGGAGGCAGCCTAGGGGGGGCCCTAGATGCCCTTCCAGCCACACCCCTCCCGGCTGTAAACCTCGCTCTCTGCCCACGTCCCAGCATCCAAATGCAGCCTCCAGGACATCGTGAACAAGTCCACTACTGGGGAGCTTGCGTGTCTTCTGGAACAACTGCTTGCTTGAGAGGAGCCGACTCCGAAACCAGTGCTCGCCCAAGTGACCTGGTCCCATGTTCCCACATGACACCGGGTGAAGAGGTAAGCAGCCTGGAGTCCGAGGGGCCCACAGAGGTAGCACACGGAGTACCTGAGCTGTCAGGCAGGTGACACACAGGTGACACACCCCTGTAGGGAGCCCTGCAGGCATGAAAAATGACTCTTCTGAAGATTTTTTTCTTTTAGGTTCTGCAATTTGACAGGACCCCAGCTTTCCCTTATCTGAGAAGTTAGCAGTGCTCATGGTCACAAGTCACAACCAAGTGATAAAAATATCTTGCAAGAAGTTGCTGTGGCCAAGTTCAAAAAGGGTGTTGCCTGTGTTCTCCTCTAGGATTTTGATGGATTCTTGTCTCACATTTAGATCTTTCATTCATTTTGAGTTTATCTTTGTGCCTGGTGTAAGAGAATGGTCTAGTTTCATTCTTCTGCACATGGCTGTCCAATTTTCCCAGCATCACTTATTGAAGAGACTGTCTTTTTTCCTGGTGCAGCCACTCTGGAAAACTGTGTGGAGGTTCCTCAAAGAGTTAAAAATAGACCTGCCCTACGACCCAGCAATTGCACTGCTGGGGATTTACCCCAAAGATACAGATGCAGTGAAACGCCGGGACACCTGCACCCCAATGTTCATAGCAGCAATGTCCACAATAGCCAAACTGTGGAAGAAGCCTCAGTGTCCATCGAAAGATGATGGATAATAGAAGCTGTGGTCTATGTATCCAATGGAATATTCCTCAGCCATTAGAAACGACGAATACCCACCATTTGCTTCGACGTGGATGGAACTGGAGGGTATTATGCTAAGTGAAATAAGTCAATCAGACAAGAACAAACATTATATGGTCTCATTCATTTGAGGAATATAAAAAATAGTGAAAGGGAATAAAGGGGAAAGGAGAGAAAATGAGTGGGAAATATCAGAAAGGGAGACAGAACATGAGAGACTCCTAACTGGGAAACGAACAAGGGGTAGTGGAAGGGGAGGTGGGCGGGGGGTGGAGGTGACTGGGTGACGGGCACCAAGGGGGGGGCACTTGGAGGGATGAGCACTGGGTGATATGCTATATGTTGGCAAATTGAACTCCAATTAAAAAAAAAAACAAGTGATAAAGTAAGCTTTTTTTTTTTTTTTTAAAGGACTTTTTTGGTTCTGTCACTGATTTTCTCTGCTTTCCTCGTGCTGTTTGCACAACACAGGGCCTCACACTAAAAGATCACACCAGGGACAGCAGAAAGCGACAAAGGAACAGAGGGCTGTTCCGTACCACTCCTGGGAAAAGGCAAACCTTGTCACTGGTTTTCAAAAAGAAAAAGCCTCGAAGCCCTTGCCTGTCTCAGGAAAGGTGCAGAAGCCTCAAACTTCTTCTCATCCTGGCTTAGCGACCCAGACACCGTGACTTATTCTCCTTCAGATTTGGCCACATTCTCAACCAAAAGACACGGACTAGATTTAAGGCAAGGAGAGGTGGATGAGTCACTAGTGGAGCCTTTCTGCCCTTTCCCTTGGGGTAGGAGGTTAGACTGCGACTCTGTTGGCCTCCCTCTATATCTGCTAGTGGTCCTTGGGGTCTCTGGAACTAAGATCCAGCAGAGAGGAGCAATCGGAGAGACAGTGGCACATCCCCTGATCTGAGAGAGGAAGCCAAGGAACCACATACACGCGGCTGTGACTGTTAATCCGGGCAATCTATAGGCTGTTTGGATGGTTCTTAGTTGGGTGACACTTGGTATTTTGCTGTGTCAGTTCCTTCTGCCATTTCAGTGCTGAGTTGGAGGGGCACACAGGACACAGTCCTGTCTCATTGCTTTCAGGTCACTCAAATAAAATATTTATGGATTTCCAGCTACAGCTTTTTGAAAACACTCTGTAAGGTCAACGGCAATTTTAAAATAAATTGCTGCTCATCCAGACTTACCTTTGGAAGGGGGTGCTACAGCAGAGAGAGGGGAGTGATATTCATGAGCACATTTTTTTTAAACAAATTCTTTAGAAGACTTTATTTATCTGAGAGAGGGATTGAGTGTGTAAGGGGACAAGAAGTGAAGAGGGAGAAGCAGGCTGCCCATCAAGTGGGGAGCCCGATGGGGTGCTCAATCCCAAGACCCTGGGATCATAACCTGAGCTGAAGGCAGACGCTTAACTGACTGACCTCCCAGGTGCCCCCATGAGCACATTTCAATGGATATTCCATAAATACTTGTGGAAGTGGCACTGATTAGGGAGGCAATAGGCCACACCTGCCTGTTGCATCTGATGTGTACAGAACAAGCATCAAATACAGCTGTCCCAGGAGGCGGGGAGCTGCAAAGGCCTATGTGGTCTCCTCCATACTGAATTTGCTCTGGCAAATATTCCAATCCCCACCCACTGGAGCCAGATAAATTAAGGATTTTAAATACCAATAAAATAATTATATATACTATACTTGAATAATGGGTAAAGTAACCGAGTAACTCAATAAATATTTTCAACCTAAGTCTTCAGCATTATTATTTCCTAAAAAATACCAATACAGAATTTGTGTTACATTGTGCCATTTTATGGAGCACAATAAAGGGTTATATTTTTATTAACATGAGTGACCTTGCATACTGTTTGAGAAAGTCGATCTCCTGTCCAGGATGTATAAAATTAATAGACCTTAAGGGAAAAGGTTATTAGTATGTAACTCAGATGATGCAGGAAATATCACCGGTTGAATATAATGTCCAAAAGCCAGATACTGGTTAAAAACAAAATAGAAAAAAAAAACACTCTTCTAACATTGAGCTCAAACAAAATAATATATGCTGGCTGTATTTTCATTTAATTTATCTTGCAGGGAGACGAGTTTAAAACCAAATGGAGTGGAGGCGGGGAGAGCAATTAAAGAAAACCAACATATTAAAAGGTACCCACAATGAGTATATTAAAATACATTATTCAGTAGCGAAATTCAGGGAGGCTGTGTTTGCTTCTGAAGTTCTCACCGCTACCAGAAAGGAATTCTTTTTCCCTTAATCTATTTTCCTACTGCCGACTTTACCCAAGCAGTTCTGACTTATTCTACTGATCAAACAGGCCGAGCAAGATAATTATCTATGCATGGATGCTTGGGAGCAAAAGACGTCTCGGGAGTCGTTCAACTTTCTTATTTAAAACAACAACAACAACAACAACAACAAAAGGGGCAAAAGAGGGAAGAGATGTGCAACCGAGCTTCATACACAACTAATGAAATGCTAATGTGCACAAATGAATTTCGAAAGAACACAAATATTGCTTTGAAATTAATTATACCTCTCCCATTGTCTTAAAAACTGGAAGATTGAAACCTGTTCCGCGATGTTTACTATGTTTAATTTTCAATTGTTTCTTTGATGTTTTCGATGGAAAGGTTTGCACCTGCAAAGAAAAAAGGCTCTGAACAGCTTGCAAACACTCTGCAAACACTTCATCAGGAATGTTAGTTGTCAGCCTCCCCCCAGCACAAGGGAGCCTTGATGATATCTTGTGTGCCTTTGACTCCTTTTGATTAATAAATGCAAACAATTTTTCTCAGTAACCTCTGTTGCAATCTATGCATGACAATTAGGGACAACCTCTGGTGAAGGGATGCACTGAAGTCTTTTCGCTTCTTCTGCTGCAAAATAAATAGTTGATGTTTAATGCTTTTTGACAATTAGAGAATGAAATCTCTGCAGCTATGCAATTTCAGGAACTGTTTATTATTTCTGTTCCCTGCAACGAAGGATCAATGTTTATGACAATTTTAACTCCACTCTGGATGGACAATTTGATTATTTCTTTCCCTGAGTTTCATGTCCTATTATTGAATTCTTGGGTGCAAATATCATTGGCTTTCACAAAATGGATTTGTGATGTTTCCATCAAAACAATGTATTGAAAGGGGCCTTATAAGGAAGCCAGGTGTGACTCTCAGGGAATATTCCATCACTTTCCAGGGCAGACACAGGTCTGAAACTTGTGGAGAGCCGGGTTGGTCCTGTTCTGAGTCCTGCAGCCTTCCGCAGAGGCCAGGCTGGCGGTGCCCCAGCAGAAACGTCCTTGTGTAGGCGTCAGGGCCCTGGAATGGCAGTGGTTAGACTTTTCTGCTGCCAGGAGCCTTCGTGAAGTGTCGAGGTAGCAAAGGGAGGTTGGTGCTGCCACTCTGCATGGCTTTAGGAGGCATCATCCCCACAGGATCCAGGATGGATGGGCACCCGTGCAAAACACCCGGAGCTACATGGGCCTGTGTGCAGACCAACATGTCATGCATGCCGAGGGGGCCAGGGTGCAGAGAAAAGAGCCCAAACCTTAGAGACTGACAGACTTGGGCTTGGGTTCAGGAGCATGATCTTGGGTGTCTGATGTGCCCTCCCAGCCAGAACCCATGGCTTCTGCTCATCATCTGTGCACTGCCATCACTTAATGTGATTCACTCAGTTATTCAATTCATGCCCCCTTATCTCCCAATAAGCAAGTCCCCCAGGGGCAGCAGTGGAAAGCTGGTGGCCCCGTGGAAAGGAGGGTTAGCCGGTGGTCAGCTGGAGTTGCTATAATAGAACCCCATAGATTGAGTGGTTTATAAACAAGAGAAACCCAGGGCACCTCAATGCCTCAGTCAGTTAAGTGGCTGACTCTTGATTTTGGCTCAGGTCATGATCTTAGAGTCATGGGATTGAGCCTGTGTCAGGCTCTGAGCTCAGTACAGAGTCTGTTTGAGATTTTCTCCCTCTCCTTCTCCCTCTGCCTCTCCCTCTGCTTGTGTGCTCATGCTCTCTCTCTCTCTCTCTAATACAGTAAATAAATCTTTTTTTAAAAAAACACAGAAATATATTCCTTGCAGTTCTAGAGGCTGAAAGTCCTAGACCAGGGTGCCAGCACAGTCAGGTCTGGAGAGACCCTCTTCTAGGTTGCAGACTGCCATTTTCTCGTTGCATCTTCACATCGTTGAGAGGGTGAGAAATCTCTCCCAGGTCTCTTTTGTAAGGGCACTAATCCCATTTTTGAGGACTCCACACTCATGCACTAATCATCTCCCAAAGGCCACTCCTCACAGTGCCATCCCATAGGGGGTTAGTATTTCAACATAAGAATTGAGGGTTTGAAGGAGACACAGTGAGTCCATAAGAGTAGCTATGGCTGGGTGGTGGGTTAAGGGCTAGACCAAGGCCTGCTCGGGGCGATGGGGCCTACCAGGAGAGAGGTCTGGGTGTTGAGAATTAAAGCAGCTCAGAAGAGGGGTGGGAAGTCCTAGACAGAACTGCCCAGTGGCCAAAGAAGGCAATGCTAGCTTGTTGGACCAGCCCAGAACAGGAAGTGTGGGAGATCCCAAAATGGCAAGGCCAGAGGCATGGACAGAAGATAAACAAGGGATCCCAGGGGGTGGGTTAGCCTCAAGGAACAGGCAGAGGATGGAGCTAAGATGGTCTAAGATGCGGAGTCTGGAAAGGGAGAGCTTCTGGAATGTAGGGGACAGGAGGTGTAGAGGAGAAGCTTGTGTAAGTCAGACAGAGCATTCCTTGGCCTTGGGGAGTTGAGGCAAATTACCGAAACCACTGGACAGTTGCTGCATCTTGAAACCAAGGGCAATAATACCCCCACAAGCTGGTTGGAGGGTTTCAATGAAATAGCATATATAAAGCTGGGATAGAGTATGTGCTAGCAAACGGCAGGTGTAATGGCCAACACTGCAATGATTCATCACCCCTGGGCCTCAGACTTTCAGAAGGCTCTCACTGGCTGAAAACCCTATGTTCCTCTCCACATCTACAGTCTTCACATTTCTTTTTACTTATTGTATGATCTTGGCATCTGTATACTTGTTACCATAAGTCACCTCACACAATTTCGAGAGATGGTTGGGGATCCATTGTGAGTAAATATAGTTATCTGAGATAATAAGTAGATTTCACATCCTACTGATAAATTCATTCCTTATTTTCCAGGTGCTTTCTATTTAGGAAAGGACACTATATATCCTTTCACTATATATCCAAAGATAAGATGGAAGAGTCATCTCCCTTTTAGGTTATTATTTTTAGTTGGATGAGTTGAGAGGACAAATTTCCCAAATATTATGCAAAATGAGATTTATGTGATATGAATGTACTGCTGTCATTAGATAGAGCCATCTTACGTTCCAGCCGATAATCAGCCTGGCAGGAGTTCGATGTGAAGAATGATTGCAGATAATAAATACTCCACCCTTCATACCCAGAGCTGGTGCTCTGGCTTCTCCAACACTCTGCTCGGATCCACTGGCACATTCTGAGCCATGGTCTCGGGACTCTAGGCAGCTGTGGGAAGTGAGGGGCCAGCCTAGGTGAAACCATGAGGCATCATGGCCCATGAGAGATGCCGACCTTTCCTGCAGGGCAAATTTGGGAGGTAGTGAGGAGTGGGCAGGCCTAAGCCTACATCCCATCTTGCTGCTTGCTTACCAGCTTCATGACCTTGCAAGGACTTGCAGCCTCTCTTGGCCTCAGTTTTTCCTTATCTGTAAAATGAGCGAAAAAAACACCCACCTTGCAAGGTTTTACAAGTGAAGCATACTGGCCCTACACCTCGCCTTGAGCCTGGTGTACAATTAGTATATATTTTTAAAACTTTTTAAAGAAAGATAGCAGTAATACTCTGAAATTTGGTCCAGTTGATACCAGATTTCCACTGATATTATGAGCCACGGAGATGTTTTTAGAAAATAAACCTGAAAGCAAATTTGGATTAATGAAATGAAGTGACACAAGCCTAAAAGTCTTGTTGGATCTGAATTAGTGTGTGGATGCCCATACTTCCTTATGTGGAGGAGGACTATCGAGGACCAGCCACATTTGGCTGGTGCAAGTTTGACCTTGGACCAGGCAGCAGCAGTGGTAGGTTTTGAATTTTGCTGGGCCACTCCTGGTTGAGACCAAGGCAAGAAGGAGGATCAGCGAGGATTGTTCTACAAGATGTTCCTCTGGGGGAGAGAAAGGCTTCAGTCTGACCCATGGTAATAAGACCTACACGTACCAGGGGCTTACACAGGCCATCTCATTCTGTCCTCAGGATAATCCTGCAGGAGGAGTTATTATTATTCCCATTTCACAGATGGAATGGGAATCGGACTCAGAGAGGCTCAGTGTCACCTAACAGATGGTGTAAGGTGGACTCACCGGCCATTTGACCCCCAGAGCAATACTCTTGGCCACTGTCCCTCTCCACCTGGGTACGGAGCCTGTAAAGCTGTGCCGCGAAGGTACAGACAAAGATAGCCTGCTAATGAAGACATTCCACAGAGCAAACTACATCACTGATTTTATTTCATATTTACAAATGCCAGTGTAGAGAGAAAAATATTAAATGCACAGCAATAGATTCAAATACCTTTAGAGAAGAGACGTAATTAAAAAGCAAGGGTGAAAAAGGCCAGGTTGTTTAAGAGAAAAATTGTTCGCGTGAAAGGAGATACCCTCAGAGCAGCCAACAGAAGAGTGTGGAAAACCAGTTCTTTGGGAAGGAGGAGAACATGCAGCTTTTTGAAAGCGCTGATTTGGGACACACCAGTAATAGAAGAGTCTGCGGTCATTATGGATGGAGCCCGGCGTCAGCTCCTAGTGTGAACTTGTTATCGGAGTATTTTATAGTCCACCTGACCGAAAAGAACAACTGGACTGTGAAATGATAGAGCAAATAAAAAAAGCCGTAAAAGAGCCAGAGTGATAGTAATGGGAGATTTTAAGTACCTGAGCACAGAGCAGAGTGCATTAAGTGGATGAAATAAAGCTTGAAGCGTGAGGGGAAGAGGCTTTGGGGAGGGGAGAGCGGGGGGAGGGGGCGGGGAGGGGGCAGGTGGCGAGGAGGCCGGGGTTTCTGCGGAGGGGACTCTAACTCAGCATCTAACATATCAGTATACAACGTGGAAGATATCATCGTGACGGGGATCTGCGTTAGGACACTCGTTCCTGTGACATGGGCAGCCCAGCTCTTTCCCTTGGCCCCTGCGCCCCAGGAAGGTGCTCTGTGCCCAGCCTTCTGCATCTTTCGAAGGTCCTCGCACCACCCCTAGGCTCACCACATCGTTGCCTTGTTCACATTGCACTGTTTAGTGCATTTCTTTAAAATTTAAATTACATTCCCAGATTATGGTTTTAAGACGTGTTTCTGAATAAGTCTCAGAGTGAGAGCTTCCTATAGCAATAAGTTGATAAATGCGTCACTTCAAGATGACGGCCAAGCAACGGTTGCTGCGGGGCAGCGGTGTGTCAAGAGCCTCGATCCTGCACTGAGGGGCCAAGGCTACAGGACGGGATGCCGAGCACCCACATGCTCCTAGGGCAAATAAGGCATGGGAAGCCCGATGGCAAATCCACGGTGAAGCACGTTCATACCCATTCAGTGAAGGGAGCCAGGGGGCTCTGGTGACAGGAAAGCCACTATCATGTCTCTGTTTTCAGGGTGGTATATGAACCAAGCTGCCCCTGGCCCTGGGGTAAGGCTGATCCAAACTCCCAGTCCAGGTGCCAAGAAATGGGGTCCCAAAACCTTTGCCAGCCCAAAGATCCAGAAAACTCGATAATGTAGGTAGAGTGTTCAGCATGGTGTGGCCAGAAGTGCCATGAACTAAACACGTTGATTATTTGTGACGATAGCTCAGTTGCCAAATTCTGAGCTTGCAGGTGCAAGGGGCAAAATGGATGGAGAACGATCCAGGGTCCCAACCACCACCCAGGAGCACGTAGGCAAGGTGTAGGAGGCTGGGTGCCCTCTCCGAAAGGCATGATAACTGGACCCAATGGCTGGAAGGGAATGCGGTCTCCAGCGCCACCCCCCTCTCCTGCCCCATTCAGTTCAGTTTCCTTTGTCTCTAAAGCACTTTGTTCTAGCACACCAAACTCCAGAAGAAAAAAGACGTAGAACAACTGCTTAGCGTTCCCTCATCACAACGCAAAAATAAAACCCTGGCACAATATTATTTTAGCTATTTGTTCTGAGATTATGCTTTCCATTTTCAGGATGTTAATAATGGGCTCTGGGGGGATTTTTTTCTGAGCCCAATAGCAATGTTATAAAATTAAACATCCATGTGAGTGAGGGAAATTGAAGTAATTATCCTGTAGAGTGGAAGAAAGCCTCTTCTATTCCCGAGCACCCTCAGCCGGAGTAGAGCAAGGAAACTCGTAATAACCACCACACCAAAGGTATAACTCGTCTCTGTGTTAGGCAGCCACCAACGTTCTGAAGCCTCATTCTGCTGAAGCATGTCCTCGGGAAGCACTGTGCCTTTCCCGGTGGCCCTTTAGGGTCTTGTGAGACAGAAGACAGGGTAGCACAGGGGCTTATGTGAAGGGCACCCAAATCCCTACAGGTACCACCCAAGATCGACCCAGCAATGCTCCTACTGCCTGCTGGGACTCACCACTTCTCATGGGCTCTGATGACCGGGTGAAGATGGGGAATGAAAGGAGCTTTGGGGAAGGCATTGTTCCTTGTCCAGCTCAGGCCACTCTCTAAGAATGAGCTGAACATGCACTACCTGGAAATGTTCCGATGGGAGACCAAAGCGAACTGAAAGGCTTCTGAAAGCCCAGGGAGGTGGAACCAAGGACAGCCATGGCACAGCGGTGTGCCTTGACACTAGCCCACACACAGGCCATTCATTCTTCACTGGTTCCTTCAGAAGCACGCTGGCTCAGCTTCTCACTGGCTGTGAAATCTTAGTCAACTTACCAGATCTCTCTGTTCCTCCATTTCTATTCCTAAGTTTCCGTCTGTGGCCCTCACAGGATTGGAGAATTCCATGGATCCACCTAACACTCTAGGAACAGTGTTTGGTGTGTAATAAACATCCAGTAAATGTGAACCATGATGATGATGACTAGGGCAATTGTCTCAGCAGGGGCCTCGTCAAGCAAACAGAAGCTATATCCGTTGCTTCAACAGAGAGAATTTAGTAAGAAAAATTGTCCAAATAAGCATTGGAGAGCAGAAGTTAAAGTGGAACATGGACAGAAACTGTTAAAAGCAGCCTCCACTCACCTAGAGCTGAGGGAACTTTGAGATTGTTATTCAATATAGTGTGTGTGTGTGTGTGTGTGTATTTAAAATACAATATATGTTATATGGTACATAATATATATGTTATATGTAATTATATTTATTATAATATATAATTTATTATTATATAATTTGTATATATAACATATATAATATATACCATATGATGCATACTATATAATACACATTATATATTATTTAACCTATGCCTTTGGCAGGGATACCCTGCGGAGCTGGGGTGAGGGCCTATGGGGATCACAATGAACAGGTGGAAAGAAAAAAAAAAAACTCCTGGAAACTGCAAGGGAAACTCTGGCAGGAAGAATCAGCAAAAAGAAAGGAGTGGATCCCTCCTCCCTGGTCCTGCTGCCTGCCCAGCCTGCCTCTCCACACCCTATTGGGAACAGCTGGCAGAGGAGAGTTGTGTTTGCCGAGCTTCAGCCCTCACCTCTGGAGGAAGAGTATGGAAGACTGGGTTTGGAGCCTAGTAACAGAACCCAATAACAGACACAGTGCAGATGGGGTGCCGACCACGAAGTAGGTTATAGCACAGAATAAACCAGAAAGGGTCTCTGCTCCAGGTACCTTAGGGCTCCTGAGGCAGGCAGACCTTTAATAAATATACACAGGGATAAATGTCATCGCAAAGTTCGGCAAGATTGAGAAGGACATGAATAGTAGGATGAATCTGAATGGGGTACCTCTCTGAAAAGTTTGCTTAAGCTGAGATATGATGTTCTCTACCTGTAGAAGGGATGGGGGGAGGTGATCTAGGCAGAGAGTCTATGGGGACAAGGGGTCAAAAGTGGGAAGAATTTGGTGTCCTGGTGGAACGCTAGGAACTGGGTCTCCTGCTAGTTGTAGCCAGAGCCAAGAGGAAGAGTGGGGACTTCTACCCAGCTCACCCGTGACCCTGAGGCCACCCAGGCCAAGCTGTGGAGCTTCACAACAGAGGACAAGGTCTGTCCTGCTCTCCTCCCAGAGATACTTAGTGTGGAAACAAGATAGAGGATAAAAGAGCTTTTTCAAAGTGCTGTAAAATGGAAAATAGCGTTGCCACTGCTGGAGCTCAGGTCACTCTGGCATTTTATCCTAGTACTAGGGGCCACACTGGAAATATATGTTAGGGTAGTCTTCTGGGCTAGAAGATTCCAATTGGATTTTAGCCCATCATGGCAATTGGAAGCTATTTTACTGCCGCACATGAAATGGTAGTGTTGGTTGACAAAGAGTCATTACACTGGCGAATCTCAGTGTCTACAATCACTAATCTTTATGCCTAAAACAAATGCTTGCAGCAGCTCTGCCCCCAGAGCCCTACCGACATCTGTTTGCTTCATGTGGATTGGCTTTTGTCATATTTCTGCTAAGAAGGATGGTCTGAGTATTAAGATGGAATGCTTTACTTCACTCTGGGGTAGCATGTATGTTCTTGGGGTCACGATTCATTCATTCATTCAATAAATCCTTGAGCACCCCCTATGTGTCAGTATAAATTCCAAAGTATGATTGTCTCTTAATAAATCTTATAGTGTTTATATTTCAAAGTATTTTCTTAGATCCATAAGACTCAAGAAATCCATTTATCAAGGAAAATTGGTGGGCTGATTGCTGTTCAGTCTTGGTACCATTCATGGATCTGTTGGGTGATTCCCCCAGGTCACTGGGGACACCCTCTATGTGTGGGGTTTCACTGCTCACTCTCTGGCTACATCTACCCTTATGCCACAAGCTTTGTTTTGCAACATCTTATGAGGGCTTCTCTCCCTGGAAAGAATATCCAATGGCCAAAGGGTAGGTGGTACCTGTGAACCAGGCCTTAGGTCCGAGACGTCCAGTGAATTTTGAGTCCAGAAGGAGAGCTGGGAAAGCCATCTGCTAGATCCCACCACAGTGGACTGAAACCCAAGGACATTGTCAAGTGGCCACATCCCCAAGAGAAAGCCAAGCTGGGGAATGAGGAGGGGATCCCAGCACCCAGCATCCAGCACTGGGAGCTGAAGAGAGGATGTAGGAGCCCAGTACACGGCACCTGCTCACCATCCTTGAGACACAAGTTAATGAGAGGGGTTTATTTTATTTACTGCTATGTCCTGAGCCTTTTATGGCCACCCCATGCATATCTTAATGTGCCAGTGGTCCCCGCCTGAGTACCTCCTGACATTTAATGCATCCTGGTGACATTTTTCCCAGCAGCCACCAGATCCTGAATTGTTTTAATGAACCATTCCATTCACCCACCATGCCGCTGCCCTACCTGAGTTGTAACCCAGATGCAGCCTTAGCTCATCGCTTTGGCTCAGTGGGGACGAGTCAGCACCGTGCTGCTCTTTGTTTCCCCGAATCCGTGGTTGGGACATCTGCAGATTAGCTAATGGAGGGTGCTCTGTCTTGCCAAATGTTAATGGTGTAAAATGCGATCATTTTGCTGACAAATGTAAACAGGTTTCATTCTGACTTGCAGTAGAAATAATCCCTCAATTTTGCAACCTGGGAACAATAGATTTTGTTGATGTTGATTACTCCATTTCTCGCTTCTTCCAGTGATACAGTGATTCTTTCAATTGCAGCTTTCAGGTGATACGTGCATGATGTTTTCTCGTTAGCACCTTAATGATAGATCCCGCCGATTCCGTGTCTGTACTGCACCGTCTTAGAACCACAAATGAATTTGCCAGAGCAGTTGCCGCAAACACATCTCTGTTTCCCTCTTGGCCTGCTCTGAGAAGTTTCTCTCTCCTTGTCCAAAGTCGCCAGGAGCTCAGAGGTCTCTGAGGGGACGCCACACCCTCACGCACTGCTTCCTAGCTCAGCACAACCCAGGGGGGAAGGGGCTTTCAACCTCGGGTAAATATTATAGTCTGGGAATTTTGGCATAAAATGTCATTTTACACCTCCACGCCTGCAAATGTATGCAAAATGTAGCCCCCGCGTGGCTCTCATTATGGTGTCTCTCCCCCAATTTTAGTAAAAGAACTGTTTAAAATTACATAGGAATTTGGCATTAAATTCCACACTTAAGGAGCCCACTGGTAGGCCTCCGCTTGATGGCCTCTAAATTAATAATGAGGAATTCATTAATTTATATTGCGTTTCTACTACTGTCCTAGACCCTGGAGGGACCAGAGGGAGCAGAAACATCCCTCGGGGAAACTGTGAGCTGGTGATGGGGACAGAACGACGGCAACAGTGGCAGAGGCTGAGGCATGACAGGGTGTGGGGCAGGCTACCTGGGGACAGGAGCTCCAAGGATGCGTGACCGGGCACCTGAGGCCACATGAGTGTGACGGGAGCTTCCCTGCGGGAATGCTAGGAGAGCGGAGTTCTGAAGGAGGCATTGGAGGGAATGTGGAGATGCAGAGTCTCCCAGTAGGAGATGCACAGAGGCCCAGGAGGATGGGGGGTGTCAGGGGAGCAGAGGAAGCCAGTGTGGGGACCAGTGGAACCAGGAGCCTGGCATCGTTGGTCCTGGAGAGGATTTAGATCTTCATCCTAGGAACAGACAGAAGCTGGAGGAGGAGAATGGGTGCTGGAGACAGAACCAGACCACCCCAGCTTGGGGCTGGGCTACCGACTGGGAGAGTTCAAGATGAGATGTGGCTGGCCCCAGATGTTTCTTAGGAGTCCAGGAAAGACCCGGTGGTGGCCGGGACGTGGCGGGTGATGGGAAGAGGGGAAGCTGATGCACATGGACTTGAAGACACATAGGAGGCAAGCTGGGAGGGACTTGGTAGTGGAGGTACAGGGAGTGAGGCAGCAAACGTTCAGAGTGGCTCCCGTGTGCTTGGCTGGCTCAACGTTTGCCGAAACAGGCCCCCCTGAGAGAGCACCCGGTCACGGAGAAGGATCGAGAGTCTGAGGTGCCTTCAATGCATCCTTTGGTTTTCTTTACAGAGTTCTGACTCTGAATGAGTCCCGGTGGCATTGCACACACGTGCCTGCTCCTGATACACAGCAGTGGCCTCGGCAGCCAAGATTTGGGGTTGGGGGGCAGGTGGGAATCCCCACTGCAGAGGGAGTTTGTACAGACACACACGGGGAGGACAGAGTGGAGCACAGCAGGTGCTGGTCGGTCACATCACGCTAGGGACCCACTTCTTCCCGCTGCACGCTCCCCACCAGAAGTCACTTGTGGGCAGTGGGCAGTGGGGTAGTGGAGAGGCCGACGGGGGCACGGAGAGAGCCCCCCTCCCAGTTCTGTCTCCTTCTCAAAGCAATTCTGCTCACCTGCGTGGTTGACGTCTGAGGAGTCTCTACCCCCAGGAAGAAGCTAGTGGTTTGGGGGGTGCTGCAGGGAGCCAGCCTGTAGCTGAGGAGTGAGCTATGCTCTCAGGGAGAGTTCGTCTACCCTCGAGCTGCTGTTCTTAAAGACTTTTTTTATTCATTTTTTAAAAGATATTTTTAATTCATTTTTTTAAATATTTTTTTTAATTTTTAAAATTTATTCATCCTCAAGCTGCTGTTCTGATCTACTTCTGTGGAGCCCAGCGTTTTCCCCGCCACATCCAGTAACAGTCCTCTCCCTCTGGTTGGGGGCTACCTTTGGATCAGATCACTTTTGCCTCCACTCCTCAGATCACGTTGTTCCCTCTGCCTGGAAGGCACTGCCCGGTGCCCTAACCAGCGCCCCCTCCCCGTCCCATGCGTGGCCCTAGCCCGGCTTCCTCGGGGCCTCTGCATGGCCTTTTCCTCCACCTTGCCCGGCCCAGGGGGGCCCACGCCTGTGCCTGCTGCTGTCCCCCACGATGGATGTTTGAAGCTCTATGCATCTGTTCCCACTTCATGCCACCGGGGTCCTGGGAGGTGTCTCTGTGTCACCTGGCCCTAGGCCTGGCTCCCCGTGTTTGTCAAGTAACCAAAGGTGGTGGTTTTTGGAGGCACAAAAACAGAAAATGCAGATTTAAGTCCAGTTGCTTCATCTACCAGCGATACCCAGAGAAGCACCTTCTGACCCTCCTTCCCCCAGTGCTTCTGGCACCACTAAAGCACCCAGGGGGGCAAAAGGGCAGCATGGCAGGAGGAACGCGGTGCAGACCAGGGCAGGAACTGGAGGTGATCTCCGCCCAGCCCTACTTTCCCTGCAGTTTCTGAGTGACTCCGCCTGAGAAAAAAGCAGGAATAAGAAAACATGGAGAGACTTGCTACTGGTGGTGGGAGTCTAATCCAAATATTTACCGAGAACATTACTACTACACTCCAACATGAAGCATTTTACAGGCATTATCTCATAGGATCCTCGCTGTGACTCCATGAGATTATTATCCCTGTTGTACAGATGAGGCACAGAGAGGCTAAGTAACTGGCCCAACGGTGCACAGCTAGAGAGCAGGAGAGCTAGATTCAAACCCAGGCTGCCCGGCTCCAGAGCCCGTGCTCTGCTGTGACTTTAACAGGAAGGGCGGTGGCAAAGACCAAGTTTTAAAATGGGAAAAGGCTTTTTCCTCCAAGACTGGAAGCCCCTGTGTCATTAAAATCAGATCACAATAATGCACGGGACTTTTGTCATAAAGGCTGACATGGTTCCCAGACATGGTTCCCAAACAAGGCAAGCAAAGGCAAGCATTGGTTTAAAAAAAATAAAAATGAAAAAATAAGTAAGTAAATAAATAAATAAATAAATAAATAAATAAAATAAAAATGAAAAGGAGGAAGAAAGAAAGACAGACAAAAGGCAGACCACAGATTTCCTCTCTTGGGGAGGGACCAGAGAAAGGTGAAAGAGGAGTTGAGCCACGAAGGGAGACTGGCCTGGGATGAGGATGGGGCCGGAGGAGGCAAGCTTTCTCTGGATGAGACTGTAGAAGGGTGTGAGGGCATCCAAGCATGGAAGAAAGGTGAGGATCTCTGAAGATGAGGAGCATGCCAGAACTGAGGGAAGAGCCTGGAAAGGAAGAGTGTGTGTGTTTCCACTGTGGACACAAGCGTGAGAGGCCCGGCTGGGCCAGGGGGAAGGGTGCCGTTAGGGAAGGCTCAAGGAGGGGCTGCTGGAGCCCCTGGGGCACGCATGGTGTCATAGAGCATCACTCGTCTTGATCCTCCTACCTGCCTCCATCCAGGCTCAGCTCCATGCCAGCCAGGCGGGGTGTGGGCCCAGGGGTCCAGCAGGGGAGGCGGGGGAGGCAAGGCCCTGCCCCGGGTTTGGGGGCGGTGGGCAGATGCAGTCCAGACCCTGAAGGATGGCCAGCCGTGTAGGGGCTATGGGGCCAAGCGCCCACCCATGCTAGCTCCTCAACTCCCACAGCGAGTTAGATGCGGTAAAGACCTTTCACGCTACAGACGAGGAAACAGAGGCTCCCAAATCCGAGTTGCCGGCCCGAGTTCACAGAGCTAACAAAAATCCAGCAAGTGGTGGTTGTAGGGTCCAAACCCCCACGTCTGGCTCAGAGCCACATTTTGAACTGCTGTGCCGAGCTGTCCCCTGCCCGCCTGCCTCCCTCCAGGGCCACGTTCAAGCCCACTGTCCCATGAAGGCTGCTGGAGGGTAGGGCCCGTGAGGCAAGGCAGAGACTGAGCTCATGTCATGGGACAGTCAGGCCAACATGATTAGACGCCAGGGTGATGAGAAGACGGTGGGTTTAGCTCACTACGGAGGACAACCACCGTAAAACTCAGAGATTTTCTTTGGAGTCAGATGCTTTTCAAGCTACCATGTCATTTGCAAGAAGAACACAGAAAACGTTCTCAAATGTCCAATTTCCTCTTTAGAGACTTTATGCAGAGGGTCAGCACCAGCAAGGGGAAGTGACAATGGACTGGGGAAGGAGGCCGGATGGGAGGCAGAGATACGCCTTGGCAAGAGGAGGAGCAGAGAGGTGCTGAACACACGTGGCAGGGGCCGCACCTGAGCGAGCAGCTTTAGGAGAGCACTGAGGCCACCCCAGACCCAGAAATGGAGGCGCATGTCCCCAGGAATGAGAAAATGCTGTCACCGAAGGCAGATAGGGAACTATAGGTGGAATATCGTGGAAGAGGTCTTGGTTGGGGCACACAGGGCCTTCCGTCGTGGGAGGGGGGTAAACAACCCAGACGTGGGGCGGCCGGTGGGTTAGAAGTTAGAAGTGCCTTGGAAGGAAACCAGACGGGTCTGAGGTTGTCTACACCCAAGGCGCAGGTGAAGGGTTGCATTTTAATTGATGCACAATAAATGAGCTGAGAGGCGCCAGGAGTCAGTACAAGTCAGTACAGTGGACGAAGCGAAGGCGTGACCAGAAGTGCAAAATGTGTGCTCGGGCTGTGCTCTGTGTGAAGCAGGGCTCAGGGGACACACAAAAGAAAACAAAGCAAAACAAAGGCACTGCCCCAACAAAACCAAACCTGCCAACACAAAAACAAAATGAACCCCCTTACAAAAAGGTGTGCAGTAGGGTACAGAAGATGCTACAGAATGGGGTATGTACGTACAGAAGCAAACTTGAAACCGTGGTTATGCTTTAAAATAAGAGCTACCACAGCTGAGCAGAAAGCATTTCGCACCTTCTAGGAGGGATGGGGTTAGTGGCCAAGGTCATGCTCCAGGAAGTTCTTTGTCAACCAGTCTGAGCTGGGTAACTGAAAGTTGATATTTAAAAGACCAATAGTTAAATCAAAGTAGGTAGATCTAGAGGTGACGGTGGGGAGCATGGCAATTTCTCTTTACTGCGGTAAAATACACATAATACAAAATTAACCTTTTTGTAAGCATTTTATTTAGTTTTATTTAGTTTTAGATATTTTGTAAAATTTAAATTCAATTTGCCAACATATAGTATTACACCCAGTGCTCATCCCATCAAGTGCCCTCCTCAGTGCCTGTCACCCAGGTACCCCATCCCCCTACTTTTTAATCATTTTTAATTGCACAGGTCAGTGGCACAAAGTATATTCACATTGTTGTACATTATCCGTCTCTAGAACCTTCTCACTCTCCCCAGCTGAAGCTCTGTACCCATTAAATGCACTCTCTATTCCCCTTCCCCAGTTCCTGGTGGCCTCGATTCTACTACCTGTCTCAATGAATTTGACTATTATTCCAGAAGTGAAATTACAATTTTTGTCCTTTCATGTCTCCTTATTTCACTTAGCAAAATATCCTCAAGTTTCTTTCATGGTGTAGCAGGTGTCAGACTTTCATTCCTTCTGAAGGCTGAATAATATTCCATCACATGGGACAGACCACATTTTGTTTACCCATTCATCCCCCAGTGGACATGGGGTGTTTCCACATTTTAGCCACAGTGAATAATGCTGCTAAGATCCTTGGCTTACAAATACCTGTTCAAGATCTTGCTTTCAATTCCTTTGAGTAAATACCCACAACTGAAAATGCTGGATCAAATGGTAATGCTATGTTTAATTTTTTTTTAACCACCATATTTTCCATGTTTTCCACAGCAGCTGCACCATTTTATATTCCCACCAACCAATGCACAAGGGTTTCAATTTATCCACATCCTTGTCAGTGCTTGTAGATTTCTGGGTTGGCTTTTTTTTTTTTTTTTTTTATAGTTTGATAGTAGTCTTTCTAATGGGTATGAGGTGAAAACCCATGTAAAACATGGAATTTCTATATTTTTAAATCATTAGAGAAAATTTGTATTCAGGTTGTACCAAATTCAATTCCAGTCTGAGAATCTGGATACCCATATTCCCATACAATCTAGAGGCAATAACTAGCCTCGAGCAGAATTTCACAGTTTACAAAACACTTTCACATGCCTGGTTTGTGTGCCTGGAAAACGTAATAAGAAATATTGGTGGGATGGCTGGGATTATTATTGTTGTGTTATTACCCTCACTTTAAAGATGGGGAAACTGAGGCAGTGAATGCGCACATTGACTTCCCAACACCTCACAACCAGTGGGTGCTAGAGCTGGGATTTGCTCTCGGGGCTGTTCTACTAAATGTCATATGCCTTTCCCGACTCCATGCTGTAGGTAAATTCCAACACCTACAAATATGGTTTGTACATATGGTTCTATGTAAATATTTCTATATGATTTGTGTGTGCCCATGAGTGTACACACACACCCACACGTGCCTATTTTGAGCTCAGGGTACACTTTTAGTTGTAGGATTACCAATCTCTCTCCCTCCCCCCACCCCTCTCTGAATTGGTCAAGATATTCCATTAGATGATTAAACGTGAACCAATTCTGAAACAAACTTGAACAGAAAATCTGCGATGATAGTAAGCAAGAGGGAGGCTATATGTAAAGCATGTTCATGCTTTATCCAAGGCATCTGTGAAATAAAGCATGTACTGACATCAAATATTTCTACTCACTTATTAAGCCACCACATTGCAGATACCAGCAGCCCACACGGTAAAAAAAATTAAAAAAATAAATAAAACGAGGCCAAGAAACAAAACATGGCTGCAGCACAAATTCAGAGTTTGTTTGGTGAGTCGGATGCTGCATTTTGCCCAGTGCTTGCACTCTTTCCCTCCCTCCCTGCCTCCGATGCCCCCTCCAGCCCCTCTCCCTGAAAGAACAGATATATGCTCATGAGGGACAACAAAATCAGACAGTTAGTGATAAGAGTGGAAGCCAAGTAAGGGGACAAAGGGAAATAGGACAGCTCTTGTCCTTCTACAGGCATTTTCTGGAGCCCTGTGCTTTGCAGTGGGCGAGACGTCCTCAATGACTTCTTCCTTCTTAGCTGCGAGTTCACACCAGCTCTCATACAAGGGGTCCCTGATGATTTCAGCAGCGCTGGCTGCAAATGAAGGGTTAATTTAGCTGCAGATCAACAGCATCCATGGCACAGGATCCTGCAAATTCAGGAAGAATTTTCTTTAGTTCACTGTACCTGATTAATGTAAAGGCTCTACTTTGCTTCCAAGAGTACAATAAATATTAATTAATTTGCAGTAATCTTACTAAACAGTTTTATAGTAGCTTCATAAAGCATAATTAAGATAACAGAATAAAAGACTATATCAATACTAGGTATTATTATCTTGCTTCATTAATTTTCAAAAATACAGTGTCTAAGCAATATCTTAATCACCTAGATAAGTAGAGCTCAGTCATAACACTTTCCAAGGGACACTTTCCAAGGGACCAGGGGAGTTAGCAAGTTTCTGGGTTGGAGAGCAAGAGTGGAGGCGGCGCATTAGTGGCCAGCTGCTCTTGGTCGGGGCTTCTCATAGATACTATGACAACCAATAACCGGATGAGGAGACCAAGCCTCAGAGAGGCCACTTGCTGCAAGGTCACGCAATGAACGAGTATCAGAACCCGCTCCCCACTTCCTGGAGCACAAGATCCTAGGCTCCTGGAAGACAGTGACTTTTCCCGCAGCGTGCTCTCGGCCAGAGGCCCAGGAGGCCCTTCTCTGGGGAGATTATAGGGAACATGAGAGGCGTGAACCATGAGGAGTCCTTGTCTCAGCATGCGAGGTTGGAGTATGATTGAATGATTCTCCTCAAGGGTATGAAAGGTTATTTTACAGAAGATGGTTATGAGCTTTGCTTCGTTGCCTTTCAGGGAAGAAAAGGGAAGGAGTAAGTGGAAATGGAAGCATTAGGGATTTGGAGCAGACAAGGCGGACTTGGCAGTGAAATCAGGTACCGGGGAAGTTCGAACACCCCTTAGTAAGCTGCTAAAATAAAATAGTCTCATCGGTTGGTCCTGCCTGCAGGTATTCTAGACAAGAGGAGAGGAATGTGGGTGTACAGCTCATTCTAAGCCAAGGTCTTGGAGGTTTGCAACCGTTGGAGGAGAAAGGGAAAAGAGAGCCACCACGGCTTCACAGGGCTGCGGGCGATCCACAGGAAAAGCCCCCTGATGCCCCTGGAACAGCAGGATTAATAGCCTCTGACTAATGTCGCTTGTCTTAAGCAAGAATCAGCTGATCACTTCTCAAGTGATGAACTGTGTATGTACCACAAGGGAGGAGAACGTGTCATTTGTGGCAAATGTCTTGCTTAAAGTCTCTATTGGTTTGGAAATCACTCTTGCCTTTTCTGGACACATCAGGAGAGTATGATTTACATGCAGTAAAATTTGCTCACGTCAAACACAAGGTTAGATGAGTTTGGGCAAACGTACACAGTCACGTAAGCTCCACCACAGTCACGACACGGAGCATTTCATCCCTCCAAACATTCCCTGGGCTCTGCTGCAGCCCATCACCTAGGATTGTAGAGCCTGTGGGCTTCTGTGTCTTCCCTGGCTTCTTTCATTTTGCAGGCTTTCGAGATTTATTCACGTTGTTTTTATATCAGTAGCTTCTTCCTTTTCACTGCTGAGTAATATTCCATTGAATGGCTAAGCTGCAATGTGTTTAACCATATGATAGAGAGTTGGGGTGTCTCTGTTTTGGGGGCTAGTGAATAACACTGCTACGGACATTCATGTACAAGTCTTTGTGTAGACATATTTCATTTCTCTTGAGTAGATATCCAGAAGTGCTATCACTAGAGTAATTTGTCAAGTCTATGTTCAACGTCAGTGAAACTGCCTGTTTTCCAAAGTGGTTATATCCTTTTCTATTTTTGCCAGTGATACATGAAAGTTCCACTTGCTCTGTGTTTTTTCTAATACTTGGTATTGTCAGGTGTCGTTTTGCCATTCAAGTGCTCGATCAGTGATATCTCATTGTCGTTTTCATTTGCTTCCCTGAGCATCTTTTCATTTGCTTATTGGCCACTCGTAGATCTCCTTTGGTGAACCATCTGATCAGATCTTTTGTTCTCTTTTAAAGTAAGTTAGGTTGTCTTTTTATTTTTTATTTATTGAGTTGTAAGAGGTCTTTATATATCCTGAACACCACTCCCCTGTCAGATATGTGTTTTACAAATATGTCTTCCCAGACCGTGGCTTACTTTCCATTTTCTTAATTTTGATGAAGAGTAAAAGGGTTTCTTTCTTTCAGGTTTTTTTTCCCTTTTAAGAAATCTTGTTTTTTTCTACCAAAGTTCACAGAATTTTTCTCTGATGTTAACTTACAAAAGTTTTATAGTTTTAAACTCAGTTAAGTCTAAGACCTATTTTATATTATTTTTTATTTATGGTGAGATAGAAGAACTGAGATTCATTTTTTTCTATTGGACTATCCAGTTGTTTTAGCATCAGGTATTGAAAGGACCAAAAGTTCACATTGAATTATGTGGTCCCTTTATGCAAAAACAATTAACCTTATAAATAGAAGTCTTGGTCTGTCTATCTTTATGCCAATACCATACTGTCTTGATTACTATGACTTTATACTACAGAGATTAGGGACTGTGTATCCTCTAACTTTTTTTAATTATAATGTTGGCTATTCTAGGTCCTTTGAATTTCCATATAGATTTGGGACTCAGCTTCTCAGTTTCTACAAAAAAGATCTGCTAAGATTTTGATCAGAATTTTGTTGAATTTGTAGATCAATTTGGGGAACACTGGGGTCTTCACAATACTGAACCTTCCAATCAATGCACATGTTACATCATGACTTTGTGTGTTTAAATGTATGTCATCCATATTTTGTAGTGCACAGGTCTTGCACATGTTTTGTTAAATTTATCCCTAAATACTTTATAATTTTTATACCACTGCAAATGATGTTTTAAAATTGCATTTCCTATTGTTCATTACTAGTGCATACAAATGTCATTGGCTCTTATACTGAACCTTTATATAGGGATCTTACTAAAATCAATGATTTGCCCCATTATCTTTTTGGATATTCCTTAAGAATCACTTTCTATATATACAATCATGTGTTCTGAGAGTAAAGATGGTTTTACTTCTTCCTTTCCAATCTGTGTGTGGGTGTGGGTGTGTACCTGACTTTTTCAGTATAATGTTGACTAGAAGTGGTAAAAGTAGACATCCTTTGACCTTCCTGATCTCAGAGGGAGGTGTTTATTTTATCATGAGATATGATATTAGCTGTAGGTTTTTCATAAATTTTCTTTATCAGTTTGAGGAAGTTTCATTGTCTTGCCGCTATGCAGAGTTTTCAGGAATTGAATTTTATCAAATGCTTTTTCTGCCTCTATTGAGATGATCATATGACCTTCTTACAGTATTAATATCATGATTTATAGTGACTAATTTTCTAATGATAAACCAATGTTGCATTCCTGCATTCCTTCAACATTGGTTGCAACACAACAACCTGTATGTGTAGGTTTGTTTGTTTGTTTGTTACTGGATTGGATTTTCTAGTATTTGTTAAGGATTTTGCTTATATGTTCGTGCATGATATTGGCTCATATGTTCTTTTTCCCTCCAATGTTTTTGTCTGGCATTGATGTCAGGGTAATTCTGGCCTCATAAAATAACTTGGAATAATAATTGGAAGTGGTTCATCATCCTGTATTTTCAGAAAGGCTTTCTGTAGGACAGGTGTTATTTCTTCCTTAAATGTTTGGTAGACTTTACCAGTAAAGTCATGAATGTCTAGAATCTTATTTGCAGGACTGATTTCAATTAAGAATTTAATTTCTTTATTCATGTTTCTATTTCTTCTTGAGTTTGTGTTGGTAATCTGTCTTTCAAGGAATTTGTACTTCATCTAAATTGTCACATTCATTGAGGTAAAGTCATTCATAATAATTCCCTATTGCTTTCTTATAGAAAGCAATAGATTTCCTATAGAATCATTAGTGTTGCCTCTTCTCTCACTCAGCATGATATCAGTACATTTAGTCTTCTTTCTTGATCAGTTTAGGTAGAGGCTTATTAAATTTATTGATATTTTCAAAAAACAAACTTTTGGTTTTAATTATTTTGTCTGTGTTTTTTGTTTTCAGTTTCATCGATTTTCACTCTTCATTATTTCCCACTTTCTACTTACTTTGGGTTTAATTTGCTCATCTATTTCTAGCTTTTTAAAGTGGAAATATAGATAACTGATTTAAGAACATTTCACTTTTCTAACATAAGCATCTAACGGTGTTTATATTCCTTTAAGCACTGATTTAACTGCATCTCACTAATTTTAAAAGGGGTGTTTTCATTTTTACCCAGTTAAAATGTTTTCTAATTTCTCTTGAAATTGTTTCCCAGACCCGTGGGTTATTTAGAAGTGTTTGTTTAATTTCTAAATATTTGGGAGATACCCCAGAGATCATCCTGCTATTGATTGCTAATTTAATTCTGTTGTGATACATAATACAAAGAAAAACATAATATGTATTGTTTCAATCTTTAATAATCTTTATTGAGACTTGTTCTATGGCCCAGTGTATGGTTTATCTTTGTAAATGTTCCATGTGTCCTTGAAAAAAAATGTACATTCCACTCTTATTTGATGGAATAAATGTCAACTAGGTCCAGTTGGTTAATAGTATTGGTGAAGTCTTTCATATCTTTACTGTTTTTTTTAAATCAATACTTAAATGGGAGTACGGAAATCTCCAACTCTAATTTTGGAGTAGCTTATTTCTCCTTTTAGTTTTGCCAGGTTACTTCATAACCCTGTTATTATATGGGCCCACATTTATAATTGCTGAATCATCCTGCTGTAATAACCCTGTTGCCATTATGAATTATCCATCTTGGTCTCTAGTGATTCTCTTTGACTTGTTTATTTCATCTAATGTTAATATAGTCATTCCAGCTTTCTTATTCTTTTCTTTTGAATGGTGTATCTGTCAGGGTGTGATTTTAAAAACAACAATAAGAACTACTAGGAGTGATAGAGAATATGCAATTTATCTAAGGGATCTGACTTTGTGTAATTTGGGGAGCTTGTTGGTCAGTTTATGACTGTTTGCTGCTTCTGCATCTCAGAATGAGCTTGGACCAGGAGTTGGAGAAGCTGAAGGGACCTAACAGGAGCTAACAGAGCTGTGGATCTGGCTGCTGCCCACCCCATCCACAAGATGAGCTAGTAAATGAGCGACAGTGTGCATAAGATATAACAGTGCCTGATACCCTTGCACCCAAGTGTTGAAAGGGCATCTTGCATAGTTTAGCAACCAGCCAAGATTTAGACATAGTCTGTACTCAGATTTTGGAACTCCTCCTCTTTGTGGTCGCCTACACTTCCAATTTCTCTGCCAATTTCCAATTATTCCCTCTGATGAACCTGCCTCAGGAGAACTCACATCAAGCCTCATTTCTATCTCTGAGCAGCCAAGTGACCTCCTGAGTCTGCCACATGGGCCCCCAGATTTCCCATCGGTAAAGTCAGGCATTGGAGTGGGACCAGGTGATCCCTAAGAGTCCTTCTAGTGCTAAATAAGCTCTAAATATATATATGTATGTATATATATATATATATATATATATATATATATATATATACTGTTGGGATCAGGAAAGATCTCATTTCATCATCTGATGTCTTAAAGACAGCCTGCCCCTGCTCAGTCTTATTTCTAATAGAGAGATTGTAACTTATAGTTACTTCGTTTTCAGACTACTCATCATCAAAAGCATGTTGCTTAAATTATCCCTGTAGTTTAAGGAGATTACCAAGGCAGGAGGAAGAGATTGGCCTGGAAGATCCTTTAGATTCAACCACATAATCCAAATCCCATTGATATTTCCTAGCTCAGTTGTATGTGCCATGTGGATTTGGTCAGCTAATAGGCCGTTTTTGGTCTCTGGCATTCAATAACATCTACATATCATCAACAAAAGAAATTCAGTCTTGAAATTGTGTATGCTATTTTTCTCATGGCCACTGGGTAGCCTTTATAAAAGTTAGACTTTATAAATGAACTGAGAGTAGTGTATTTTTATCATAAACAATAAAAATTCTAGGAATTGGGTTAAGAAAAACATTGCTGTGGTACACTGAGCTTCTGTTATTTTTTATATGAAGCAAGGACTTCTCTATCCCACCAACTGTTATTGTCACATTCAATAGAATACAACAAAAATATCTTTCTATACTTCTGCTAAATCTAATTGTTTATAAACAAATATACCTGGAGGAAGATGATTCTAAGCATTTCTTGCTTGTTTGATAATTTACTTGTAGCATTTGCCTATGCCAAGGACTCATAACTCAGAAATTCCCGAACAATTTAGAAGGCCATCCACCAAATCTCTTCAAATGCATTGAAATGACCTTTCTTCTATAGGGCATTGAAAACAGAATTATACTTACACTTAGGTTTCTTGAGCTGAGAATGAGTGAAAGGAGGCTAGCCTCCCCTTGAACAGGCTCTCTGAAGAACATTTCTTTTTTCAAGTTTTTGTAAACTTAGTTGATAAGTGCAAAAATATCATAGTAATCTCCAACAGGTAGCTCACAGGCTTGAACAAAAGTCTGGGGATGGTGGATGGGACAAGGCTTTATTTTCAGTTGCAAGGCATTTTTTGAAAGTGACAATGCATTTTGGCACCATTTGCAGTTCCCGCAAAATAATTTAATAGCATTCGTCATGAATATGTTATTTTATGCAAAAGTTTGTCCAAAGAAAAGTTGGTTAAGCATCCCACTCTTGATATTGGCTCGGGTATGATCTCAGGGCTCAGGGATGGTGCTCTCCATTGGGCTCTGCCCTCAGAGGGAAGTCTGCTTGAGGTTTTCTCTCTCCTTCTCCTTCTGCCCCTCCACCTGCTCAAACACTCTCTCTCTCTCTCTGTCTCTCTATCATATATAAATAAGTCTTTAGGGGTGCCTGGGTGGCTCAGTGGTTGAGTGTCTGCCTTTGGCTCAAGTTGTGATCTCGGGCTCCTGGGATTGAGTCCCACATCAGGATCCCTGCAGGGAGCCTGCTTCTCCTCTGCCTGTGTCTCTGCCTCTCTCTCCCGCTGTGTCACTCATGAATAAATAAATAAAATCTTCTTAAAAATTTTTTTAAAAATCTTTAAAAAAAGAAAAAGAATGAAGAACTATATAGGTACCACCTGGGAAAATGATATATATACATCTTTTAAAAGATTTTATTCATTTTACTTAGAAAGAGTGCAAATGGGGAAGAGCAAAAGGAGAGGGAGGGAGAGAATGTCAAGCAGACTTTGCTCAGCATGGGGCCTGGTGTGAGGCTAGATCCTAAGACTCTGAGATCATAACCCGAGTCAAAACCAAGAGTTGATCGCTTAACTGACTGACCCACCGAGGCACCCCAAAATGATATGTTTTTAAGGGATTAAAGCTATTTGCAGAACAATACATATAGCATAATCACATTTTGTTTTTTTAAAATGTGCATGTCTACACAATCATATCCTTTAAGAAAAATAACTAAAAGGTTGTGCTCCAAACTATTATAAGGGGTGAATTGAGAAGGATGGGAGAAGCAAGAACACTCACTTTTTACTTCCCATATCAAGTGTGAGATTGTGATGATTTTTCTTTCTAGTGTACCCTTTTATGCATTTTGAAAATCAAAAATAAATTCTTTTTTCAGAAGAAGAAAAACAGTGTGAAGAGAGGAAGGAGTCCTGAGCCCAAAGAACTTGCTGCCTTCACCTGTGCTTTCAAGACTCAGCATCATTATATGTGTAGCCACCCAAATGTTTGTATGTGCCTCTGGATTATCCAATTTTTTACCTGGATGCTTTGCATCTGCATAAATAAGTGCACACATACACTCATGCCCTGAATCAGCCCCCTGGGCACACGTAGGCATACATTTCTTCAACAAGCCTTCTTTACATGTCTGTTATGTGCTGAACACCTCTGTTGGGTTTCTGAGCCTTTCAAAGTTGGTCTTGGCTTTCAGGAGCTTCTAGTGTCCAGGTTGAACAAGAAGATGGACAATTATGTTTATGTCTAGAACTGAGAGGGGAACAAGGGCTGTGACAGCCAGAAGGATGGACCAGCTAACTCCTCCTGGGTCAGTTGAGAAAGGCTCCAGGAGGAAGTGACATTTGAACTGTGCCTTTAAGATTAATTAGAGCTTGTCAGATAAAAGGGTGGGAGAGAAGGCCCAAGAGATGGCATGCATGGAAACAGAGTCATAAGGTCCTTGGCACGTCCAGGTGTGATATTGGCTCATCGTTCCAGAGCACATGGTGTGATGTTAGCAGAAATGACATCCTGAAGGGTTGAAATTGGGAGGAGCAAAACGATCAGATCTGTAATGCAGAGGCAGCTCTGACAGTAGTACGATCTGTGGTCAGGAGTGGAGGGTGGCCAGCAGCAGGAAACCTAAAGGAGCCTTCAGCTGAAGCAATGGAATGAAGAGGACATGGGGGCTGGGAACTCACTTGGATGACCTTAGTGTGAGAGGTACAGAAGGAAAGAAGGCTCTTGCTCAGAAAACAGAGGGAATGAGGACACTTTGAGCCACAGCATAGCCCGTGTTTCTCAACCTCAGCACTACTGACTTTGGGGGCTGAGTAGCTCTGTCCTGTGTGTTGAAAGATGTTTGGCAATAAGCAGTAGACGCCAGTAGAACCCCCATCCCAGTTGTGATGCCCAAAAGCATCTCCAGACTTTGTCATATGTCCCCTGGGAAGCAGAAAGGCCCCCAGTTGAGAATGAGGGGTTCAGGTAATAAGGAATGTGACAGGAGCTGGGGAGAGGGGTTGAAGCTGAGCAGTGGAGATCTGGGCTTCATCTTCACACAGATCTCTGGAGATTGATGGGGTCACTCAGGACAAGACAACAGAGGGCTCAGGAGGCCCCCAGGAGCCTGAACTCTTAAGAAGCAAATAAAAATGGGTGCCTGGCTGGCTCAGTCAATGGAGTGTATGACTCTCGATCTCAGGGTTGCAAGTTCAAACCCCATGTTGGGTGTAGAGGTTACTTAAAAATAAAATCTTTTTTTTAAAAAAAGAAATAAATAAAAAAGTATAATATGGAATGAGCTAGAGAAGAAACACCAGAGGTAGGCATAGAAGCAGAAGAGTATAGTGCCTGGACTCCAAGTGGAGGAAGGTGGGTGTGGGTCCATCAGTATAGGCAGGATGATGTTATGGACTGCATTGTGTCCCTCCAAAATCCATCCATCCAAGCCCTGACCCCCACTGTGACTATATTCAGAGATAGGGTATTCAAGGAGGTCTTAGGGTGCAGCCTGGTGTCCTTACAGGAGGAGGAAACCCCAGGAGTGTACGCACACACGGGGGAAAGGCCATGTGACGATGCAGGGAGAAGGTGGCTGTCTATGAGCCAAGATGAGAGGCCCCAGAAGGCATGAATCCACCAGCACCCTGATCTTGAACTTCCAGCCTCCAGAACTGTGAGAAAATTGCCATCTGTTGCTCAGGCCCCGCAGGCTGCGGTGCTTGTGATGGCAGCCCACACTGACTGGGACAGATGAGGATTCATCCATCAGGAGGACACCACTTGTCTGAAGGCAAACACCGTCCATGGAGCTGAGGAGTGGAGGTCAGCTTACCGTGAAGGACAAGGAAAGCCGGAGCACAGAGATGGCTCGTGTAGGAAACTCAAGAAGGCTGGATGGGAAGGAAGGAAGGCAAGAGTCTGCGATCATCAATGAGGGGACAAGTGAAGGGAAGAGTTCTTAGACCAGGGAAGCCTGGATCTTTTCATGTTCCTGCAGCCCCTTGAGGGTTCTTGAGGTCACCGGTCAGGCTCTTCATCCACGAGCCATGTAGACTTGTGGCCCGATGCCTCTTACTTCCTGTGGTTCTGAACATCTTCAAAACTGCTTCCTGATTATGAATGTGATAGATATACGTAATCTTTACATCACATTATGTATGTGACATATACATAGATGTGGGATGCGTGTGTGTGTGTGTGTGTGTGTGAGCGCCAAGCTCCTCTGCTCCTGTGCCTGCCTCTCTGATAGTCCTCTAGCTCATTCCCTGTCATACCTCTTTCTTTGCTTCTTAAATGTTCAGGCCCTTGGGGTCCTCCTTTGCCCTCCTGTTGTCTTGTCCTGAGTGACCTCATCAACCTCCAAAGGTCTGTGGGCTGATGACACCCACTTACAAAAGGTTGGTAAAGAAAATCTCAAGAAGA
The DNA here is from genome assembly GCF_048418805.1 of Vulpes vulpes. Lineage (NCBI taxonomy): Eukaryota > Metazoa > Chordata > Mammalia > Carnivora > Canidae > Vulpes > Vulpes vulpes. Next base: position 112,023,264 of record NC_132794.1, on the reverse strand, counting down.
ACGTAAAATACACCAATCTCACCCCCAGCATGAACAGATACCTTTCACTATCATTGTGATCACGTGGGAAGATTGCCTTCTGGTCTTTTCTATGTATATTGTAACATACTCTGTATATCGTGATGGTACAAGTACCTAGAGTTTTGAACCTTCCTTTTTAAAACCGGGCACTGGGTCACAGGTACTTGCCTGTCATTACCTATTTTTCAAATATGATTTTTAATCACTTACACTAAAGTCCAGACTGTGAAAGTACATGCTTTAACCGTTCCCCTGATTTAGAAAGTTAAATCGTCTCCTGAAAGTTAAGTCGTCTTCTGATTTAGAAAGTTAAATAGTCTCCCTGCTTTCAGCACTATGAATACCCAGTGATGAACCTCCCAGTACGTACATTCTGAAGCACATTATTTATTACACCCTTCTGTTTTCATCCTGGGTTGTGAATCAGCCAGGTCTGTGAAGGCCTCAATACACATTTCTTTTTTTTTTTTTTTTTTTTTTTTTTTTGCGGTTTCATCTTTTAGCCGGCTTTTCAATCCCTCATGCTGCAAATCCTCAAACCGCCTATCAGAGAGAAACCCTGCCATTTTAAAAGAAAAACAACATACTCCCGCAAACAGCACCCTCCCTGATTGACTCCCTGCATTTCCTTTTCATGGCTTTTAATTAAATTTTCAACACTGGCTTGAATTAGAAGCCTATCTAGAAAACCAAAACTTTTGAAAGAATGTTGAGGACATCGAAATCACCTTGTGGAATGTCTGATGGACTGAAACAAACCCAGACAGAACATTTGCAGGATTTGTTCCTCTTTGCAGACAAATGAGGCTGAGTACATTCTCTGTCCCTGCCTAAGAAATATTGTCCACCGGCAGGTGACCCGATGCAGCCTAGTGCCCACTGGAGGGGCTGTTCGTTGTTATAATACCAGACAAGGAAGGAGAGGAAAACTACTGGCTGGGTGGCCAAAGGGATTTCTCTCTCTCTCTCTCTCTCTCTCTCACACACACACACACACACACACACGTGCATGCACACACCTGGTATGAGTTCCAGGGACCCAGAACTTGGGGAGAAGCAGGGCTGCTCCACAGAGCAGAAGAGGTATAACGTACCCCAACAAGGCTTCTGTTGTTTGTTTTGTTTTGTTCTGAGGTGGTTTGCTTTTGGGTTTTTTGTTTTGTTTTGGGTTTCTTTCTCTTTTTTTTTTTTTTTTTTTTTTTGCATTTAAAAAGGTTTTTATTTATTTAATTTTAATTTTTGTATATTTTTTATTGGAGTTCGATTTGCCAACATATGGTATAACACCCAGTGCTCATCCCATCGAGTGCTCCCCTCAGTGCCCGTCACCCAGTCACCTCATCCCCCTGCCCACCTCCCCTTCCACTACCCTTTGTTCATTTCCCAGAGTTAGGAGTCTCTCATGTTCCATCACCCTCTCTGATTTTTCCCACTCATTTTCTCTCCTTTCCCCTTTATTCCCTTTCACTATTTTTTATATTCCCCAAATGAATGAGGCCATATAATGTTTGCCCTTCTCTGATTGACTTGCTTCACTCAGCATAATACCCTCCAGTTCCATCCACGTCAAAGCAAATGATGGGTATTTGTCGTTTCTGATGGCTGAGGAATATTCCATCGTATACATAGACGACAGCTTCTTTATTCCTTCGTCTGTCAATGGACACCGAGGCTCCTTCCACAGTTTGGCTATTGTGGACATTGCTGCTATGAACATCGGGGTGCAGGTGTCCCAGTGTTTCACTGCATCTGTATCTTTGGGGTAGATCCCCAGCAGTGCAATTGCTGGGTCATAGGGCAGGTCTATTTTTAACTCTTTGAGGAACCTCCCACAGTTTTCCAGAGCGGCTGCACCAGTTCCCATTCCCACCAACAGTGCAAGAGGGTTCCCCTTTCTCCACATCCTCTCCAACATTTGTTGTTTCCTGTCTTGTTAATTTTCCCCATTTTCACTGGTGTGAGGTGGTATCTCACTGTAGGACAGCCACATGCAGAAGAATGAAACTAGACTATTCTCTCACACCACACACAAAGATAAACTCAAAATGGTTGAAAGATCTAAATGTGAGACAAGAATCCATCAAAATCCTAGAGGAGAACACAGGCAACACCCTTTGTGAACTTGGCCACAGCAACTTCTTGCAAGACACATCTATGAAGGCAAAGGAAACAAAAGCAAAAATGAACTATTGGGACTTAAGAAGCTTCTGCACAGCAAAAGAAACAGTCACGAAAACTAAAAGACAACCTACAGAGTGGGAGAAGATATTTGCAAATAACATTTCAGATAAAGGGCTAGGATCCAAGATCTACAAAGAACTTCTCAAACTCAACAGCAAAGAAACAAACAATCCAATCATGAAATGGGCAAAAGACATGAACAGAAATTTCACCAAAGAAGACATAGACATGGCCAACAAGCCTATGAGAAAATGCTCCGCATCACTTGCCATCAGGGAAATACAAATCAAAACCACAATGTTTTGGGTTTCTTTGGTTGTTGTTCCTTTCCCGTGGACCTCATTCCCCACGTGGCACAGCAAGGTCCTGCCAGAGTTTCAGAGAAAATAAAGGAAAGCCTGCTAGTCCCTTGCCTTTTCATCCTCGGGTTTCCACCACAGGCTGACACAACATTCACGGTCCCTCCATGTGCTTTGATTTAAGGGACAGCTTTACTCCTGGGCTTCTCCTGATTCTTGAACCAAATTCAGCCACAGCAAGAGCACAGGCTCACTGGCAGGAGAAAGGCCAGGCTTGAGCCTTAAACCCCACCGTGGCTTGTTTCCAGGGCTCATAGTCCTTTGTCCTCACAGACCCCTCCCCGCCCCCCCCCCGACCTTTCATGTCCTCTTACCTGCTTGGTTCCAAAACCTAACAGTCTGAGGAGCTCAAATCGGTATTCCAAACCCCCCCTACATGCGCACACACACGCATACACGCACACACATTCCCCACACAAGTGCACACATGCATCCATAAACTCACACACAAGTTCCACACACATGCACACAGATGCACACTTTGCTTTGTTGATACTGGACATCCATGAACCTGAACTTTTCCATCCTTATGGAAAATTTGCCACCAACTCCATTTTTAAGAACTTTTGCGACTAAGGGAGGAGCCAGGGATATTCATGTAAGCAAGTGCAGGTTCTTCACCTGGTCAAGCCCAGGAGCAGACCCCACTCACCCCCATCCTAGACATCATTCTCATTATCTACCTCTGTGTTTTGGTAGCAAATAAAACACTGCTGTGAATAACAACTAACTTTGGGTGAGGACTTCTGCGTCCCAGGTGCCGAGCCGACCCCTTCATGTGTATTATCTGATTTACTTTTACCAACAAAACAAAACCCCAAACAACGTGATGTAGATGCTCTCGTGATCCCTACTTGACAGCTGAGGAATCTGAGTTTCTGAGAGGTTAAGAAACTGCTCAAGGACATGCAGCAGGAAAGGTGGTATCATTGGGATAAAAACCAGATCTAAGAGCTTGCGACCTCAACCACTGTGTTTTGTTTCCTGGACATCTGTCTGGTTTGTGTCAATGATCCACTTACTCTTTTCTCAGTAACCTCACCCAAAGTCCTGGGGATGCCAGTCCACGTGCTTGTGGTGGTGGTAGCTGTACCACTGGCTCTTGGGTAAGCACGTGATCTCAACGTAAACCAACAAGCTTGCCTCTTTTGCTGGGCCCAGGGATGTTTTGAAGACGGGAATGTGGCTCATTCGGAACCAATAGTGTGTGTGGTGGTTTCCTCTAGGCTGCCCCATCCCTGCTGGACTTGAACGGAGAAGCACCAAGTCCTAGGAGTTGCCTGTGGCTATCTGGGGACCCAGGGAGAAGAGCTGACCTGAAAAGTCATGGGGGACCCTAAGAGAAAGAGAGAACCAAGTCCTGGGTACATATCTAGGTCCTGAATCAAAACCAGGCTAAAGCACACATTACCCCGGGTTGATTTAGTAACACTACCAAAAAATTCCCTTTAAGTTTTCAGCTGGTTTGAACTGAATTTGCCGCCCCATACGGGCTGCAGTCCTGAGTGGTTTGGTGGACCATCTGGGTGACACCACTTGGGAAGTCGCCTGCTTTCCCCGGAACCCCGTTTCCTCCCAGCTAAAGCAGGGTGAAAGCACACCCTCCCGCACCCCCTCCTCCTTCCGCCACAGCAGGAGGGCGGTCAGCAGGGAAGGGAGAGCAAGAGATGGTTTTTCTCCAACTAGAGAAAAATCTTGTGAATTCCTCAAGTTGACCTTAATTCTTTTTATTATAACATTACTCAAATATGTGCAAACATAAATTAGATATAATCTCCTTATGTTTATAGCTTTTATACATCTATAAAAACCAAAACAAATTTAAAGATTAAATACAAACAAAACCATAAAACCTATAAAAGTCCAATTAAAAGCGTGGATTTAATGTGGCAGATGATGCTGTGCCAGAACTAAATCTCTGCAGTATGGCTCTCCTCCCGGCTGCTCCCCTACGGGGTCCGGGTTGTTCTGCGAACCATACTCCCCATGTCTCATGATGACGCCATCCTCACCTCCCTGCCACAGGAGTTTTCCTAGGTGCAGCCTCCAGGAATCCCATCTACCCGGCACACAGTGATGTCTTCTGGCCTTGGCTTGGCAAGCTGAGTTTTCTTCCTACACGTCCTCTGTGCCTGTGGCCAGCCTGACTCCAACACGGTTCCAGCCACAGCTGCAAGGGGAGGGCGCTGGGGACCCACTGGGTCACATGGCAAGACTCCATCATATGCTAACATGGATTTTTAGAAGAGTATTGTCAGAAAAAGAACAGCATATTTGAATTATTCTTAAGACTTAGAGTATTCAAAAAAATAAAAAATAAAAAAAAAAGACTTAGAGTATTCCAAAAATATGACCTTGAACTCTACTCTGAGAAACACAGGATAGTGAAGAGTATGGGGCTTAAGACCAGTGTTTGAGCACAGCCGCTTATGCCAGTGGACTTAGGGCAAGTTACTCCTAAGTCTCTGTTTTTCTGTCTTAAGTTGAGATTTAATAAAAATATCTGTCTTGTAAGGTTAATAAGTGGTATGAAGTGAACTCATGGATTCAAGCTCTGTAGCGGGTTGACTAGTGCTCCCCTAGAATTCAGGCTCACCCAGAACCTGTGAACGTCACCTTGTTTGGAAATAGGGTCTTTGGACATGTAGTTGAGTTATGATGAGGTCGTACCGTGTTAGAGAGCACTTTATTCCAATGCCTGGTGTCCTTATAAGACATGGGAAATTTGGACAGAGAGACACAGACACACACACACATGCATGGGAGAAGACCTGTGATGACTGAGACAGAGATTGGAGAGACGTGTCTACAGTCCAGAGTATGCCCCTGTAGATGGCTGATAACCGCTGGAAGCTGGGAGAGAGGCACGGAACAGATTCTAAGAGCCTCCAGAAAGGATACAACCCCCCAACACTTCATTTTTAAACTTCCATCCTCCAGAGACATTAAGTTTCTGTTGTTTTAAGCCACCTAGTTTGTGGCACTTCGTTACAGTGGCCCCAGGAAACTAATACCCACACTTAACACACAGCCCAACATATACAGTAAGCAAGACATGGTAGCTTTTTATTAGTAGAGGAGACTCTAAAGCACTTCAAGGAATACTAAATGGTTTACAAAGGCAGTTTCTGTGATTATTTTCCCCGTCCATTTCAGCTCCTGGGGCTGGCCCCAATGTGAAGTTTGCATTATCATCCTCCTCCAATTTAGTGCAGCACTTTACAGTTTACAAAGCTTTTTCCTACAGATTATTTCAGTTAATTCTCACAGTGACCTTACAAGGACGATAAAATTAACAATTTTTGCATGTTGGCCAAGGAATCTTTTAGAGCCAATTGGATAAATGCAATGTGGTATCTCACACCAGTTCCTGGAAGAAAAAAAAAGGATGTTCATGGAAAACCTGGCAAAACCCAGTTACAGTCTGTGACTTGGTTTATAGCAATGCGCCAGTGATAATTTCTTAATTTTGACAAATTTAACATGCTTATGTGAGATATTGTCAATTTATGGGTGAATGGTCTATGGAAATTCTCTGTACTATCTTTGCAACTTTTCTTGACATCTCAAATAACCCAAAATAAAATCTGAGTTTAAAAAAGCTGATTGGAAAGACTCCCCAGCTGATTTTAATGCTTTGCTGGAATATCATGGAGAAAGCCTGGCAGATAGAAATATCTGACATATAGCAAGCTGTGACTACCCTCACCTTTGCTTCCATCTTTTTTTCTTCTAATACGTTCCACTATTAGTAAAGCTCCACATAGAAAATTTAGAAGACATATAAAATTGAAAGGAGGAAAAAAAGATACCAGCCGTGGTCTTGCCATCGAAAGATACCCACCATGAGCATTCTAGTGCGTTTCCTTGCCATCACCTTAGCTTGGGTGTTATATAAATGTGATCATCCCGCTTACCTCCCCATGCTCACATGAGCAGCTGGATGTTGCCAGAGAGAAGCTCACTTTTGTGCTGGGGGTGAGGGGGCTTTAGAACTCACAGCCACGAGTCCTAATGGGCACCCACTGTGACCCTATGTCATAACTTCTCCATACTAAAATCACACACACACATGCACACATACACACACGAGAACTTTCCTGTGTCTCTCTCATCTTCCCGTGACCAATGCCACCAGCCCAGCCACCCCTGCCCCCTGTGTCCTGCCTGTCCTGCTCCTATCTGAACATCTTCTATTTGCTTATCTTCTGTCTCCTGAATCATCAGCATCTCCTTCTTCATTCCCAACAGCATAAATAGGCTACACGAGCTCCTATCGTGGGGTAAAGAAGTCCCTGTGTCCCACAGCCCCCTCCAGCTGCCCCCCCTCCCATCTCACCAGGCTTCTGACTGGTTTCAGAGAGGCACGTGTCTCTTTCTGGTGTCCTCACTCATCTTCATGTTGTGAAAACCAGTACTTCTCTGTCTGTTCCCACCTTCCTGACCTTACTGAGTGGCACACAGCTGAGTTCTCCATCCTTCTCCTGAGTTCCCACACATCACACCCTCCTGGGTTCCTTCTGTCTGCCCCTCAGCCTCCTGGCTGCTTCTGCTTCTTCATCAGGCCTTGGAATCTGGTCCTGCTTGATCTCCAATTTCCTCGCACAACTTGACCCCCGACCCACTGTACTCGTGCCATGCTACCCTCTATTTACTCTGCAGATGAGCCACCCTTGTTCCCACCTCAGGACCTTTGCACTGGCTCTTTCTTCCGCCTGGAGTGCTCTTCCCACTGATATTCCTGTGTGTGTTTCCATCTCGCAATTCAGATCTCCGTTTAAATATTGCTTGTACTGAGACGATTTTCCTGATGCCTCCAATCCCTCCTCTCATCATCCTTTCTATGTGGCTTCACTGCCCCTGCCATTCCCCTTGCCTTTATGTGTTTCCTGTCAGTCTCCATCCACCCCCAGACAGCGCTCATGTGTTAGCTCCCCCGGAGTCTGGTGGGAACTGGCTTGTGCGCTGCTACACCCGGGCCTCTAAGGACGCCTCGAGAATGGGAAGCGCTCGAGAAATACCCGTCAAATGAGCAAATGAGTGGTGAATATTCAATTTTACCCTTTTTACCCGTGACCCTGAAGCATTTCTGCTTTCCAGATATCATTTTGAGCAACTGCACTGCAGTCTCTATCCTTCAGACCCTAACATCTATTGACTCAGTTTCCTATACTGGACATTTATGTTGATCAAACCTTCTCCCTATTAAAAACAGCTCTTTGTTGAATGTTGATCAAAACTTCTATGATAAATGGACATGATTAACATCTTCACATATAAAACTTTTTATGTACTTCAAACTGTGTCCTCAGGATAGAGTTCCGGGGATGAAAATGTGAATTGACAGGGTTGTTTGTCCTTTAGAAGATGACTCGGCTGTAGGGAAAACCATTTTGTATTTGCTGTAGATTCTGTAGCTATTCGCTAGCAAATGACCAAAGCATTCATGCGGGGTTATAATCACAGAGTACTTTCTGCCCACCTTGGAAGGTGCTGTGGGTACAAACAAGAAATGCAAAGACTAACCTGTAAGAAAAGATTATGGAGAGGCACACAGCACATAGCCGCCGCCTAACTGCAATAGCAGGCGGGCCAAAGGGTCCTCTGGGCCAGCAGTGAGACTGGCAGGAACAGAGGCAGGGGAGCCTGCTCTGACTTTCCTCTAAAACTATGTATTGCATGTTCCAGTTTACAAATCAGTCTCACCTCATTATCTTTGGGGGGGGGGGGGTTGGTCCTTGGGCCACCCCCCCACACACACACCCAGAACGCTTTTCAGGGTGTAGGTGTTAACCTTCTCACTTGCAGACTGAAGCTCAGACTAGTTTGCCCAGGATGGACCCCAAACCCAGAAGGCCTAACTACGAGCCTGGGGCCTGGAACCCTTGTCCCAAAGCTCTCCGCTCCCCTGCCTCCCCCACACAGAGTCAATGTTCGAGTTCATCTCTGGGTTTGTCACCACACCACGCATAAATGGCTGGACGTGCTGTGTCCGGATTCTAAGGATGCGTTGAACATTTTTAACAGCTAAGACACTGGCAGTGCAGCCCACCCAAGTCCACGTGAGGGGTCCGCAAAGACACAGACCAATGTCCCCCAGGGAAGCGGAAGCTGAGGTGTGACCAAGGGCCGGTGTGGAGGAAGACCTACAGCATCACCATGGACAGAGATGACAAACAGGGACACGTGCCACGTCAGGAGCCCCGACAATGCTTCCAAAGGCAGTGTTGGTATCAGACCATCAGGCAGGCAACTCTGGGCTTGGGCTTAATGGAGGTGGGGGTTCAGCCCGGGGTTTGGTGAAAAGCACATGAATTCATAAAACATTGAAACTAGAAGATGCTCAGAGATCATCTTGTCCTACTCATTCAACGGGTAGATGAGGAAGCCAAGGCCCAGGGAAGGGAGTTTCCCGAGGCCACGGAGCCAGCGCAAAAAGAGAACTTAGACAATGTTTTTCTCCATGACAGCGTGGAGCCTCTCATCCACAGAGTATTATTTAAGAAACGCAGCCCTATTATTTTCACATACTTGGAGTTACACTGAAAAAAATGATCACCTGTCCAGAGCTCTTAGGGAAAAAATTTTTAGTGAATAGATAAGTTACGTTTTATAGACAAGCAGGCATTGTTTCCCCAAGGGCACTTGGAAGTGATCTACGTATCTTCCCTGCTATCTTTCTTTCCCTGTGGACTTTCTTAGCACACTGTCTCCAGGAATGGACAAAGGTGAGCCTCAGCGCAGTTATTGTTGTGATTATCACAAGCCTCAAGTGATGGGGTCTGGTGAACGAGGACCTGCTGCCCCGTGAACTAACTAAATGTCACTGCTCAGTGGCATGATAATTCATGACCATGCAGGGAAACATGTAACATTTCCTAAGCAATCTGACACTTGACCTGGGTAAGGACGGGGAGACAGGATGGATTGATGGAGAGGGCATCAGGTTTTAAGTATTTTTCTGTGCTGATCGAACTGCCGCTGAGATTTTGTACCCCATCTGTGCGTTGCATTCGTGGCTTGGAGCGAGGAGGGGTGGGGGCAGCAGCAGGGAAAACCCGGTCCACTTGAGAACATTCCAGAAGATGGTGGGTAGTTGTGTACCTGGAGACAGCCTCACGGCCTCTTCCTCTTCCCTATCACGTTGTGGCTACACCGCCGTCCCTCCAGGCCTGCTCACATGTCTTGATCATACCATCAGGATGGAGGCTACCTAGTTTTTTGTTAATAATTCTCATAAATGTCCTTTTTAAGATCCTTACACTGATGTCGCAAGAATGGATCCCTTCCCCTCCGTGACTAGATGCCGTGATCAGACAATCTTTTATGCTACATTAAAGCTATTTTTTAATGGCAAATCAGATCCCTATCGTCTCGTAAAACAGAGGCAGGTCAGCTGGGGCCCCTGCAGGAAATAAGGAGGGCATGTTTGGTTTTTCTCCTCCATCCCTTCCCAGACACGCTCGTTTTTGAGGTGGGCCGGGGGAGTTATGTGGTGCCAGAATTATTAAAATCATAATGAGATCAAGAGTGAGGCTAAACACTCAAAGTTTTTGGACTGGCAGGTAGGGTTTGGCAGTACAAAAAATGTTTTGTCTTCTTTCCCATTCATTCAATCCAACGTGACAGCCTTGAAAACTCCTCTGTGTGTTCCCCACGCTCTAAGAAATGACAGTGACCGTAATTCAAATTTACGGCTGGGTTTCTGTGTGTGCAAGCGTGTGCTTTTCTTTTTTCTTTTTTAAACTAGTAATGAAGTTGTAAATGCAGCATTTTTTTCATTACCTATTCATTAAAGATATGACATGAAAACAGAGTTTCCATGGAAATGGCTTTGTGGATTCTGAGTACATAATAAGAATTTCATTGTTTACACTACAGCACAGATAACTGACGGATGTTATTGTCGCTAGTAAAGTCTTATTTAGCTCCGTGAATACACGTAGGGCACGAGGGTGGTGCGCGTGGTCCCGGCGCAGCCTGCGCACGTGCAGAAGCTCTGGCTGGTCAGTGGCCCTGCACTTCACAACGGAGAGGACGCGCTGAGCTGTGCCTTTTCAACACCCTGAAGCTTAAACATTGAAACATTCCAGATAAAAAGAGCCAAAGTAGTTCCACTCAGCATTTAACATGTGTCCATTTAATGTAAAGAAAGGTTTTTCTCTGCTAACGCCTGGGCTCTGGCATCAGAGTCTGGGTTCAAATCTTGGCTCTTATGCTTATTAGTTGCGGAACCTCAGCCACATGACTTGGCCTCTTCCCCTGCCTTAGTTTTTTTATCTGAGAAAGGGGGGGGCTATATGCATATGGAATACATTACACATATTACACTGATAACCAGAATACGTATCACATCATAATTACATATAACATAATAATCACATATATATCTATGTCAATAGGGGATTGTTTGGAGGATTAGAAGAGAAATTCCATAAAGCATTCAGTGGATGCCTGGCCCCTAGAAGTGCTGTGATGTGGTGGTGTTGTCATTTTTATCATTAATAGATTGATAAAACTGCTGGGTACTAATGTTTAGGCTCAGTTCAAACGCCTCCTCTTGGCTGAGGCTCTCCCTGAAAGTGGAGTGGTCCCTCGGTGCTCCCAGCAGAGCCGCTGAAGGAGGCACCTGACACCCCCACCCCCACCCCACAGCCCTCCCAGCTCCCATTTGCCTTTAATGATTTATGGGTTAATTCCTCTCTGCCTGAGGCCATGCCCTCCTGGAGGTCAGGGGCCACCCCAGCCTTTCCTGTTATGGCCCAGGGCCTGACGCAAAGTAGGAATCCTACCCCCCAAAAGGGAAAGGTTTGATTTATATAAAATTAAATTTATTAAAAACTCATCCTGTGAACTCAATTCAGGAAGGGAGGATTTTTATTGTTTTGGTTTGGTTTGGGAGGTGGGAGGAGCCTAGGGAGGCCAAGATCTTTTTTTTAATTTTTTTTTTCATTTATTTTTTTTGAGAAAGAGTACAAGCACAAGTGAGGGCCAGGAGGGGAGAGGCGGAAGGAGAGAGAGGGAGAAGCAGATTCCCTGCTGAGCTCAATCACAGCACCCCGGGATCATCACCTGGACCCACTGAGCCACCCAGGCCCCCCCCCCAAGACCTTTTTTCTAATAAATGTAAAAGAATGCAGGTAATGCATGACCGCAGGTTGAAAATGAGTCCTTGATGACTGAGACACATGTGGTGTTCAGAGCATCCCGTGGCCGGCTATCCTGCAGGCTGGGACTAGGGCGAGCACGAGGAGGCACCCAGCTCCCACCTTTCTCGTGGCATTCACTGGCAGGGCCCTCCCCTGGCAGGGAACATCTGTGCCCTCGGCTCTCCCAGACTGGCCCCAGCCCTGTGCCCTGTACAGCCCGCGTACCTGGATCCTGTGCTAGGTCACCCTGGGCTGTCACACGAAGCTCTCTGGCACCCCATCCCATAAAGTCCCTTCCCTCCGCTCCCAAGTTAAGAATAAGACCGTAAGGACACGAATGCTGCCTAACACAGCAGACAGAGAAGTAACCTGGTGACTCCGGCTGCTGCACTTTGCAAAGTGATACCATTTGGACCTTATTTATAAAACAGACATTAATCCAGTTCCGCATGACTGTAGCACAATTTACTCAAAACGTGCCAGGAAGCCTTCCAGCCTATTAAAATAAGTGTTCCACCATCTTCATCTCTCCTGCCTGATTGCTGGCATCCAGATGAGAGAAGAGATTCAACCATGAAGACGTGTTTGACATAGACCATGACTATATAATAAGAATTTTAATTGCCAGGAGTATTCCTTGAATAATTAAGCAATTTAGGGGTAAGGGGCACCGAGAAAGAGAGAGAGAGAAAGGCAGAGACAGGACAGCTTTGCCCAATTGTTGTTTCACACAGAGGAGCTGCACTCACCACTTTCCAAGGGGCCCCAAAATGCCTGGGGTCGTCACAGGGCACCCGGGGGACCCCCCAGTCAGCTATGCAACCAGCTCCTGGCTTCGGCTCAAGTCGTGATGTCAAGGTGGTGAGATGCAGCCCCATGTGGAGCTCCGGGCTCAGCGCACAGTCAGCTTAGGACTCTCTCTCTCCCTCTCCCCCTGCCTCTCCCCCACCACACTCTCCTGCTTTCTCTCTCTCTCTCTCTCTCTCTCACTCGGATAAATCTTTTTTAAAAAGTGCCTAGAGTCTTCATCATGCAGAAAGGCAGGTTATGACTGGAAAACTGACTTTTTTTAAAAAAGATTTTATTTGTTTGAGAGAGAGAATGAGCCAAGGGGAGGAACAGAGGGAGAGGGAGAAGCAGACTCCCCGTCGAGCAGGGGCTCCATCCCAAGACCCTGAGATCACCACCTGAGCCAAAATGAAGAATCAGCCATTTAACGAACTCAGCCACCCAGACACCCCGGAAAACTGACTTTGAGGGCAGCCCGGGTGGCTCAGCAATTTAGCGCCGCCTTGGGCCCAGGGTGTGATCCTGGAGATCTGGAATCAAGTCCTACCTGGGGCTCCCTGCATGGAGCCTGCTTCTCCCTCCGCCTGTATCTCTGGTCCTCTTTCTCTGTGTCTCTCATGAATAAATAAATGAAATCTTTAAAAAAAGATCTTTAAAAAAACTGACTTTGAAATATAGATAGAGGGGCCTGTGGGTGGCTCAGTGGTTGAACATCTGCCTTCAGCTCAGGGCGTGATTCAGGGTCCCAGGATGGAGTCCACATCGGGCTCCCTGCAGGGAGCCCGCTTCTCCCCTCCCTGTGTCTCTGCTCTCTCTACATGTCTCTCATGAATAAATACATAAAACCTTTTTAAAATATCAAAAATAAATAAAATGTACATAGAAATGCAAAGGACCTAGAATATCCAAAACAATTTGGAAAAGGAGAACAAAGTTGGAGCATATAGACTCCCAGACTTAATAAAAAGCTATTGCCCTCAAGAGAGTGTGGTATTGCCACACAGAGATCAATGGAACAGAATAGAGTTCAGAAACCACCCCATGCATATATCACAGCATATATCATATGCTTTTCAATAAAAGGGCTAAGGTAATTTAATGAGAAAAGCATAATGGTGCCAGAGCAGTTGGATTTCCAAATGCCAAGAAAAAAAAAAGGAGAGAGAGAGAAGCCCACCCATTATTTCACATCACATACAAAAATTAACATGAAATAGATCACATATCTAAATGTAGGAAATTAAATTTTTTAAATTTTAGAGAAAACAAAGGTGAAAGCCCTAATGATGTGGATTTGTCCAAAATTTCTTAAATATAGCAAAAAGCACAAACTACACAATAAAAAATCAGTACATTGACTTCATTAAAATTTAAAACTTTTGCCCTTTAAAAGTCTCTGCTCTGACCATGAAAGGCAAGCCACAGCCTGGGACAAAATATTTATAAAAGTTCATCTGACAAAGGACTTGTATTTAGAATATATAAAGAGCCTTCTAAACTGAATAAAAAGAAATTAACCCAATTTTAATATGGGGAAATATTTGAACACTTTATCAAAGAAGATATACAGATGACAAATAAGCCAAGTAAGCATGTGAAAAACCACGTGGCATTATTCCTCAGTTAAGGAGACACAAATTAAAACCACAATGTGATATTATTACACACCCACCACAATGGTAGGAAGAAAAAGGGCCAACCACACCAAGTGCTGGCAAGAATCTGGGGGAACTAGAATGAATCCTCCTATGCTGGTAGTTGAAACGTAAAGTGATACGATTACTTTTGAAAACATTTTGATATTCTCTCAAAAAAGCTAAACATAGACCTATCACAGGACCCAGCCATTCCATTCCCAAGTATTTACCCAAAAGAAACCAAGGCATTGCTCACACAAAGTCTGTACTCCAGCATTTGTAGCAGCTTTATTTATAATAGTCAATGGTTGGAAGAAAATACAAATAACCCGTGGAGGGTGATTCATGGGTACATAGCAAGTCCAAACTCATCAGACTATTGGCTTTGAATATGTGTTGTTTATTATATGCCAACTTTGCCTCAATAAACTTGTTTTAAAAAAATGCATAACAAAGCAATGAGAAAACTAGTATGAGCATGGCCCCAAGACTGTGGGAGGAGCTGCACAGTACCACTGACCTTCCTCTTTGAAGCCTCCCTCAGGGTAAGAAACCAGCAGGAACCCTGCAAGAGCACCCTGCACACCATCTCAGGAAGTGGATCTAACCATCTGGGGGCAGACTGATGGACACTGGACATGCCTCCTTCTCTCCCTCAGTGAAGGGCTGGCCTCTCGGCAGCAGGGATTGCTGTGGGCCGGAGTGCCTCCATCCATAACACAAAGATGGGTTCCCAGCTCTAGGGCTCTCTAAAACTCCTCTCTGAATCCTGTGTTGACAGGGGCCCCCCGCCCCCTTCCCTGGATGACCAGGAACTTGTGTCCCTGGCATAGCTGACAAATATCTCATTGACCTTGTGACACCATCGGGAAGCCATTCATCTAATGAATAGTCTGCAATCCCTGCTCCTGGGCATCCAAACTCCATTCCAAACTCCTCTCTGGGCAACCCTACCTTGTGGGGGCACTGTGGCTCTCTGCCCACCCTCGTCCTCCACCCCACAGTGGTCATCGCCACAAATGACAATTACAGGCCGGACTGGGATGTGATACTTTTTAACATAACAATTCAATAGCAGTCACAATAAATAATAATTAATTATTATTTTCCACCTCAAGAAGAATTCCCCCTTTCTATAATCTCATTGCACTAACAATAAATGAGTGATCTGCACAAGGCTACATGACTGGGGAAAGGCAGGGCCGGGTTCAAAGTCAAGACTGCATCCTATGTCATGTGCTAATGCTTTCCAAACTTAGTGAAATTTGTACACCATTTGTCCTCTTATTTAATTGTTTATTTTATTTTAAAGATTTTATTTATTTATTCATGAGAGACGCAGAGAGAGAGAGAGAGAGGCAGAGATACAGGCAAAGGGAGAAGCAGGCAGCCCAATGCAGGACTCGATCCCAGAACCCCGGGATCACCATCTGAGCCAAAGGCAGATGCTCAACTGCTGAGCCACCCAGGCGTCGCTGTTTTCTTTAAACTGATTACCTTTCATGAAACAATATATCGATTTTAAATTTTTGTGTCACTTCTGAAAATGGAAAGTAAATATCACCTTTCACAAATGAGGGGAAAAATAACTAGAAAAACAAGTGCAACAAGCACAAAACAATGATATTAACAGTTGTCTGCAGAAGGCTCTGAGCCGGGGTGGGCATCAGAAAGGTGCCAAGTCGAATGTCTTATGGAACTTTGTTCTAGGCTGGACCCAGGACTGGAAACAGAATAATTTTATCACTGGGTGACTCCATCAGCAACCACTGCCTAGTCCTGTGTCACCTAAATCATCTGATGCCTCTACACCTGAGGCTCAGCCGCCTCTCTAGAACCCCATGGGCAGGTGTAGACACCATCCTGTTGTGAGCACCGCCATCTTACCTGCTCTTGGGCAGCATGGGGTCAGATGAGTGCTGGCTTTGTGTGTCTTTGACACAGGTCTGACCCTGACTCTAGAACATGTGCTGCTCAAGCAGTCTCCTTCTGTGTTGGTCATGGTTCTCCAGAGAAGCAGAACCAATAGGAGATAGATGGACGGCAGGTAGGTAGGTAGATAAATGATAGGTAGAGAGGTAGGTAGAGAGATAGATAGATAGATAGATAGATAGATAGATAGATAGATGATGATAGCTATTTATGATGAGGAGCTGGCTCACCCGGTGACGGAGGCTGAGGAGTCCCACAGTCTGCCATCTGCAAGCTGGAGACCCAGGAAAGCCGGCGGGGGAACTCCATCTGAGTCTGAAGGCCTGAGAACCAGAGGAGCCAACGGTGTCCACCCTGGTCGAAGGCAGGCAAAGACGGATACCCCAGTTCAACCAGTGAGGCAGAAAGCAAAATAGGCAAATTCCCCTTCCTCTCTCCCTTTGTTCTGCTCAGGCCCTCAGCGGATCGCAGGACAGTCTCTTCTACTGAGCCCACCAACCATTCAGACGCTAACTTCGTCCAGAAACACCCTCACCGACACACCCAGAAATCCTGTTCAGTCTGGGCACCCTGCGGCCTGCTGCAGCGGACAGGAAAGGGCACCCAGCACGCCCTCTGCGCCTCAGCTGGCCTCTAGAAGGGAAGTGTGGTCAGGGGAAGCGCTGGGCAGCAGCCCCGGCGCTGACACATTGGGCCGCTGGCAGTGCTCACCCGTGGGCCACGGGCCTGAGCCACACCCTGGCCGTGAGCACGATGCCCCACTGGAACCCAGCCTAACCCACTTCGGGCTGTCTTCCTGGTAGTAGTTCCACGTCGATGCCCAAAGTGTCCTGCATTGGGGTAGGCCCAGGCTGGCCTGCAAAAGGCAAAACAGTGTTGCCTCCGCATCTGTCCACCAGGCCCCGGATGGCTTGGGTTTCTGCTCGACGGGCCCTCTGCGTGTCCCCTTGGCCGCCCCATCAGGGTGCCTCCTGCTGTCTGGAAAACGCAGAAGGAAGCGCACAGGGCCTTTGCTTCTACTCTCCAGCCAGCCTGCGGGGCCTCTCCTGGACGGGTCTTACCCCGGTGCGGAGGGGATTTGATTTGCACAGAGCCTTCCAGCAAAACCTGTGAACGGCCTGCGCTCCCTCCCTGCCATGGATGAACTTTGCTGCTGTCGCTCAGCACAGGCGGCAGAGGAAACCGTTTCCATGCATTTTCAAGGTCAGAAAGTAGAGCGAGGAGCATAAATATGGAGGGGGCATTGCTGCAGCCAACAAACCCTGGCATGAGACACACAGAGAAGCAGAGATTAGCTACACACAGCTGGTTGCCAGCCTAATGCGTCTCCTCTTGTGGGTGTTTTCTCTGTGGTGCTCTCTGGAGCTGGCTGGCATCCTCACACTTCACGGGTGGGGCCACAGGCAAAATGTGGTTTCTTAAAAAAAAAAAAAAATCTGTTTTCCCTTAGATCTGATCTGTCCCCCAGTGTAAGGGCTCTAATCATCCAGAGGCAGGAGTTTATATTCTCAGGCCTGGACCAAAATTTCAGGGAGGGCCACTTGCTCCCCCACAAAGTCGAGAGTCAAGCTGGGCAGGAACGCTGAGCTTCACCTCCGTGACCCCTCCCTTCCTGCTTGATTTTAAGACTCTGAGATTGACAGACAGAAAAATATTTGTCGAAAGTTTGTTTAAACTGTTTTATTCAACATTCATTCATGAAAAGCAAGATAGGTTCAATTTTTCTTCTTATCATTTGTTACCTTTTTTTTTCTCTACAGTTTACATTTGCAGAAGGTTCACCCCCCGCCCCCAGCCCCCACTTCCCTGCAAATATTCCTTGACATAGTGACAAACAAAAATGGTGGGAAAGAGTATCATTTCCTAAATAAAACTAAGTTGTGGGCATCTGCACGTTCTCACGGCCCTCCTACTTTTAGAGCGTACAGGACAGGCTCCAACGCTGGAGGTGTACAGAGTATAAAGGTATGTACGGTCACAGCAGCTGTTTGGTGCTGACGGGTAGCATTTTTACCCGTCGGTTAGTCTCCCCCAGGCCATTGATAACCATCCAAAATCCGACTTGGTGAATAATTTTATTCCTCCTGTTTTCCCTAAAAACCGTAAACTGTAGTTACTTGGTATCATGTGCAATCATTCCCATAGAAGGTGGGCCTTAAACATGTACGCTACACATTTCCTACCTGTTACCTCAACATGCTTAAATATCTGGGAGTCAGGTGTTCCATCAGACTAAGGGAGAGGGCGCCTGGGTGGCTCAGTGGTTGAGCATCTGTCTTAGGCTCAGGGCGTGATCCCGGGGTCCTGGGATCAAGTCCCACATCAGGCTCCCCACGGGGAGTCTGCTTCTCCCTCTGCTTATGTCTCTGCCTCTCTTTGTGTCTCTCTTGAATACATAAGTAAAATCTTTAAAAAAAAAAAAAAAAGACTAAGGGAGAAATTATTTGAAACCCAAATTTCCAGATCTGACTTCCGGTTTATAATCCTATCAAAGAGCAAAAGATGACATTCCACACAGTAGATAAAAGAGCGTGGTGTGCTCCTAAACTAAGCACATGCCTACATTCATCTTCTACCTGAATTTCTTGGCCTAACCCATCAAAATGATTAGGGTTGGAGCAGGTATCGATTGCTGGGGGTTTCTCTTTGTATAGTTTAAATAAGGGTCCTTTGTCTTCCACTTTTGCTGGAGTCCTTTTGGCAACATGACTAGGAAGTAAACAGTCCCCAGGCCAGCTTCCTGTGAAAGTGTTCCTTCCAGAAGGGGGCCCCTGCTGAGACACCCCCTCCTCCCCAGAGTCTCAGGAGAATGACATTGCTCCTTAGCATCTGACAAATAGGGCCAACATAATAGATCTCTTGGCTTAAGGACATCTTACATATTTATGGAATGACATCTTTCCCCATCAAGATTCATGATGTAGATTTTCAGCGACCAAGAGGGACCTCGGCCATTGTCCTAGCAAGTGTCACATTAATGTGGCCTTTTCAGATTCGCAGACCAGAGTGAGCAAAAGTCAGAGGCAATGCAAAAACGTAGTTAGGAGACTACCACCCTCACAACTACGTTTTCCTCTTTCGGATTTGAAAGACAGCAGAACAGAGAGCCTATTTCATCTAGAAAACCTTAATACAAGTCAGGGAAAGTTTTGTAAACAGTATTTCAACTTATGATCCCATATGTTTCTTGAAGCCTGAATTTTAAATTAGTATTCTTCTAATCATTTAGCAAACTCTTTCAAAAAGGTCAGTCGGCAACTGTGTCACATGATACAACCAGGCATTTTTAAAACATTATTTCTACATTAGTTTGAGAGCTAGAAAATGAAACGTGGAGGTTAAATTAAAACGGCTGATACATAAGAATTCTGTGATAAACCTGAATTGTGAATCACGTGCCTTCCAGGATAGCACTTGTCGTGTTTATAACAAATTGTATCTCTCACATGAAAGTTGGCCATTAGTGTGATCTCAGGATTTGTGTCATGAGATGACCATTTTTAATGCAAATTACAGCTTATACACAACTGTTGAGCTGTGGAGCCTGGGGGACTTACTAGGTCTTATAACTGTTATTAGCAATTCTCAGAAATTGATTACCTGAAGAACAGTCAGGTATTTACTATTTTGCAGGAGAGATGATAAACACAACTGTTAGTTGTCAGGGTGATTTTTTTTTATTTTCCTTAAAAAACACTCATTAAAACTGCTGGAAATCATGCTGGTTAGAACAGGAGTTTGCAATTTTCCAAGTACTTTATGCATCTTGGAGGAGAATTCATTATAACAACAGAGCACTGGGCCGGCTCCATTTGCGTGAAACAATGGCCTCTTTGGAAATGCTAGATGTGTAACAAAATGAATGTACACTGCCCTCACAGAGATAAAAATATTGATCTTAGGAGCATCACAGCCTAAAGACTACAGGTTATTGGAAAATAATGAAATCTCTTCTTTCTGTTCCAGCATCTTAACGCCCCTGATTATCACTAGGGTACTTAATTATCCGATGAGCACATCTTCAGTAATGGGCAGAGTTCTAAAGAGAAACAATCAAAAATTTCTGGTTTGATTTTTTTTTGCTTGTTGTTTTTTCCCCCAAGAGGTTAAAATTAAGTGCCTTCCTCCCTCCTGTAATATATTCTTGAATCAGGACTGTCAAGAAAACATGATGCTGGAGGTCAAGAAAAACCTTAGTAAATCCAAGCCACCTGGATAATTAAATTTAAAATATTCTTCCTTCCAAATTAACCAGACACCGTCTTGGTTACTAAAACAATTCCCACTTCCCTGCTACTTTCCTAGACCCATCACTGGTGTGATGAATTATCTATTGTGAATTGACTCTTTTTAGCCTGATTCCACTGGATTTGAAAAACAAAAACAACAGCAAGACCTAGTCCCTCTTTACAAAAGTTTCCCTTAAAATATAAAGCTAGAGAGGGATTGGTAGGTTAAAAGTAAAAGGATAGAAATGATATACCATAATCCTTACTATACGTATAAATTATAGGAAAACTGCAGTGGATTTATTAATATCAGACTTAGGATTCAAGGCAAGGAAAACTATAAGAGATAAAGAGGGAGATTTTTAGTAATAAAAGGGTCCACTAATCAGAAAGACATAACAATTCTAAATGTCTTTGCACCCAATCTCAGAGCATAGAAACACATTAAAAAATAAATAGCCAGAGGGAGAAGTTAGGGGGGAAAAAGCATAGTTAATGATTTTAACATTCCACTCTCAGTAATTGATGGACCAATAGACAAAAGTCCAACAAATAGAGAATAGACAAGAGATAAATCTAAAATATTCAAGGAAGTCCCACAAACCAAAAGAAAAGCACAGCCCCAGTAGAAAAATGGGGGGGGGGGCGGGTATTAAGGAGCAACTTACAAAAGAGGAATCCCAAAAAGCCAGTAGGCAAATTAAAAGACACTCAAATGTGTTAGTAATCAGAGAGCGACAAATCACCAGCGAAGAGATACACTTTACATCTAGAAAACTGGCGAAAATTAGGAAGTGGGATGACATACCAAGGGATGCAGAGATGTGAAGTTTTCATGAACTACTGGTAAAAATATAAAAAGTTACAGCCATGCTGAGAACAGTTTTGGGTCTTTTTAGACAAAGTCTTATGGGCCCTATGGTCCAGCAATCTCACCCTGTATATACGTCCCCAAGAAATTCCCCCAATAGATCCAAAAAGGGACACACTATAAGTATGTTCCCAAAAAGAACATGTACAAGCACAGAGTTATTGGCAGCAATGGGGCAGGGGTGGGGAGTGGGTAGTTTCCCCTGCATGTAGGGGTTGCACCCCCTGGAATGTTTACTGCGGAAGGAAGCGAGCGCACAGACCTTTAGCAATGGGGATGAGCACCTTAGTACTCAGTGAAAAAAGTAAGAAACAGAATGAGACACATAACCAAATACCGTTTATGTAAAATACAAATGCATGCACATGAACAGCAATGCGCATTTTGGGAAAAAAAAAAAAAAACCCTTACAAACAAAAACAAACTCATTGAGTTAGAATTGTTCCCTATGGCGGGGAGGGGAATAATAATGGGGATTGGGGTAAAAGGAAATAAAGATGAAAAAGTAAGAGTGAAGGGGCACCTGGGTGGCTCAGTCAGGTAAGCATCTGTCTTCAGGTCAGGTCATGATCCTGGGGTCCTGGGACAGTGGGGAGGCTGCTTCTCCCTTTCTTGCTGCTTCCCCTGCTTGTGCTCTCTCTTTCTCTCTGTCAAATAAATAAATAAAAATCCTTAAAAAAGGAAAAAAGCAGGAACAAGGCAGAAAAAAGGGAAAGCAGAATGCATGGAGGCATCCTATATGTACGCACACACATTCCATTTAGACACCACATGCATTCGTAGTCAGAAGGGAATAATCAATGATGGTAAATCTACTAAATAGATTATTAAGATTGTGTAGGGACTTTGTCAATGCTTACTGATACATGCTAAATTAAAAAACCAAGATACACGCTTTGTCACAATTCACATATGACCATTTTTTAAAAAGAAAGTGTTTACATACCTATACATGTAGGAAAAAAGATCAGAAGGGAAAGAATTAAAATGCTAAAAACAGTAGTATTAGGATGGTGGATGATGGATCCTTGTTTTTCTATTTATTCAGTTGCATTTACATTTATATGTATTTAGTTTCATGGGCTCTGTTTCATAATTTCTTTGTAATCTGTATTCTCATTTCTCTTTCTTTCACACAGAATATTGATTTCTTATAAACATATACAGAAGAAGAACACATTTTTACCTGAACTTAAAGTACATCATTCCCAGGTCTCCAGACCGACTGAAAAGTTGGGTAATCTGGACCCCGCCTTCGGTACCTAAGGATGGCATATTCGTGTCTCAGGGACCCCAGTGGCGATGGCTATGTGGGTTCTCTCATGTGGGTGAATGCCTTTGGATTGCTTTGGGATCTGGAATTGTGCTAACGCCGACCTAGAGGTTATACCTTGAAATAAATTCTGTTAAAAACTGGAAGCTGCTCATGATGACTTGTGGTCACTCATAAACGGATATTTATTGTGTTCTCCAGTCTGGGCCAGTATGGAGAGGGAGTGGCAAGCAGTTTGATGTCTTTCCTTCTTCTTTTCTCTTTTCAATGTTTACAGTGATTTTCTACTTATTTTCATAAGGACGTTGTCCACGTAGACTTATTTTGAGAAATTGTGCTGTGATGTCTTTGTTTTCATTCTTCCCTGTTGGTAATCCTAAAAGCGAGGAAGAACCATTTCAATGGGAGAAGATTAGCCTAGTGTTAAAGGGACAGCAATCGGGGATGACTTCAAAAGAGTCAAATGTTCCAATTTTGTTCAGACCCACAGCCAGGACCATTTTGCCGCTTTCTAGTTTAAATTCCAGTGGTTATTTGCAGAGATGTATAAAGTATGGATTATGAATGAAGACAAAACCGTGGAATTTAATCTGCCAAGGGACCCTTCCACAGAAGCTCTGCAGAGCTGTAGGCGCCAACTTTAGCCCGGCAAAGGAATCCCCAGGGAGGGGAAATAAATCTCAAATATTGTCCGCAGATGTGCAGTAATCAGAAACCACCCATATAATACAGGACTATTCCGTCTTTTTCTCTCCCTTCCTAATTTTTTCTGATGTCTCTTTCTATTCTACTCTCCCTTGCTCCTATCTCTTAAGACACATAATGAAAGGACGTCTCTGGGTCTTATCAGACATCTGTGGTTTTCTTTTTCCTCCATAACTGTCAGAAAAAAGAAAGTGGATAGTAGTTATCTGCGAAGTATCCTGTATTTCACCTTTATTATCTGTATGCTACACTATCCTAGATCTAACCCCTTGACAGTAATAAAGAGAAAATCTTTTTAAGAAATTGATCTACCATTGCTGCCTATTCTTCATGAGAGGATGTGATCCTTTCATTTATTACAGAATAATCGTACCGAAGCTGAAGAGTGTGATATAATATGCTAAAAGCACGTCGTGAGCCATCCATCAGGAGGCATGGCAGCGAAGCCCAAGGCCGAGCGTCGGTCGTCCTGCACAGATAGTGGCCAGGTCCGCTCAGGTCCTGGCCCTGCAGAGAACCACAGCTTCGTGCTACATTTAGACACAGCACTCCGGGAGGAGACACAGGAAATCACTGTTTCTTAATTCACCTTCATATGGTTGTTTTAATGAGATTGCTTTGGAACTTGACGAAAGAGTTCTGGAGCTTCTCTGGAAGACCCACCTTGAGAGAAGAACTAGAGAAATCCTGAAATAGAAGAATCGTGATGGAGTGCTTGCCCTGGCAAACACCAGAACCAATAATGCTGGTTTCTGGAACAGTGTGTCCTGGCACAGCAACAATCAGAAGAGTGAAATAGGATAGAGTGTACGCAAGCAAACCTGAGGTTAGAGAAGAAATAGTATTTGGAGACGATGCCTTCAATCAATGAGTGAAAGGTGGATTATTTAATAAGCAGATAAGGATACAGAAAAACATACTAGCTATTTGTATCACCACCTTGGTCCTTACACCAAAATAGATTGCAGTTGAATCAAAGGCTTCAATATACAATTGTAATTATAACTCTAAAACTGTTAGAATAAAATAGTGGGGAAGATTATTATGCTCTGGCAATAGAAACTTCCCCAATATAAACACCCAGGCCAGAAGACTTTAGAGATAAGATGGACGATTTTATTATATGAAAACATTTACATTTCTCCATGTCAAAAGACACCATCAAGATTAAGGACAAACTAGAAGAGCTGAGAAAGTGTCTGCAAGATATATGGCAAAGGATTAATTACAAATATAACAATATCACCCATGGAATACCAAACAGAAAAATGGGTACAAGACTTGAACAGGTTACTCACAAAAAATACACATGGTGTTTAAAGTTGTAAAAATTCAGCTCACTAACACTAAATGAAAATTAAAACCACTGCAAACATCATTTTTCTGTATCAAGTTGGCAGAGACTGAAAAGAGTGATGAGTAACAAGTGTTTTCACATTCAGTTGATGAGATAATAAATTGTTAAAACTTGTTGCATGGAAATCTGGTGGTAACTCAGATTGTGACAATAGTAATAATGACCAACACTCTTGTCTTTGATTGACTTTAATGGGCATTGCTGCTAGTGTTTTATTATTAAGCAGAAATTGGCTATTGTTTTGTGTAACATAATTTACACACATACCATACGCACATGTAAAATTGTAGCTAGGAGGTACCTGTTTATTTCTGTTTTACTGTGAGCTTTTTAAAAATAAGGAGCTAAATAAATAAATAAATAAATAAATAAGGAGTAGATATTCAAGGGTGCCTGGCTGGTGCAGTCAGTAGAGCATGTGACTCTTGACCTCGGGGTTGTACATTCAAGTTCCATGTTGGGTGTAGGAAGTACTTAAAATCTTAAAAAATAAATAAAAATGAGTAAAAAATTATTTAAAAATTTATTCCATAAATTTTAATATCTATTGCTAATATATAGTGGAATATATTAGTGAATTTCTTACTGTTAAATATTCTCTGGGCAGCCCGGGTGCCTCAGCGGTTTAGCACGCCTTCAGCCCAGGGTGTGATCCTGAAGACCCAGGATCGAGTCCCCACATCCAGCTCCCTGCATAGAGCCTGCTTATCCCTCTGCCTGTGTCTCTGCCTCTCTCTCTGTGTCTCTCATGAATAAATAAATAAAATCTTAATAAATAAATAAATAAATAAATAAATAAATAAATAAATAAATAAATAAATTTTTCTCTTCTGCTAAGAATTCCTCTCAGTTTTGGTATACCTCTTAGTAAAATTCCTTTACTATCCCACAGACCCTATATTTCAATAGAGGATTCTAATTTTTACCTGGGTTTTGAGTGAGCTCGTCCTGCTGTTTTGTCAGTACTTTGGTTTGGTGCATGCTGTATCTTGCAAATTCTGGCATTCAAACAAGATTTTAGAGGTTTCCATATTTGTCTGTGCTCTCAAAGAGCTAATGAAGCACAGGGATGGTTCCTTGATGGTTTGAATGAACTGGCCATGAAACCCTCAGGGTAAAACCTTTATACACTGACTTCTTAACTTCCTCCAGCACGTTTCTAGATTATTAGCCCATTTACATCTTCTAGTTAATTTTCAGTTGATTATGACCTTACTCTTCTTGAAAATCATCCACCTCATCCTTGTGTTTAAGTTGATTAGTATAAAATTAAGCAAAGTACTATCTTCACATCCTTCAAATTTTATCAACATCTGTGCTTGGTTTCCCGCTATGAATCTGAGTTTTATATATCTGGGCTTTCTCTCCCAGATCTTGACTAAGCTAGTTAGTAAACTAATTCAATGCATTTATTATCTCCCAACCTGCCAAAGAACTCTCTCTTGTATTTACTAGTTATATGATTTTCTAATTTATTAGTATACAGTTTTACATCTGCTTTTACTCCTATTTTCTTAAAATTTGTGACACTTGTTTATTTATGTATTTATTTATTTACTTATGGGAGCACAGAGGAAGAGGGAGAGAATCTCAAGTAAGCTCCATGCCCAGTGCAGATCCCAACTCAGGGCTCAATCTCACAACCCTAAGATTATGACCTGAGCTGAAATCCAATGCTTCATAATGGAGCACCAGGCACCCCAATGAACTCTCTTTTAAAACAGCTTTTTAATTTTTTGAGCAGCTCTAGGTTTATAGCAAAATGGAGTAGAAAGTAGATTCTCTTTTATTATCTGATTTGGATGCTTGAGTTACATATTTTTCTTTTTTATTAAATAAAGTGCTTAATAGAAAATGCCCATAGAGTCCAATTTCAGCTGTATCTCAAAGTTTTTAAAATTCTATTTTTACTGTCAATACTTCCTAGATATTCCATATATAGTTCTAGGTTTTATTTCCTTTTTGATTTAAAAAATGGGTTAAAAGGGACAGTTTTTGTTTGGTTTGGAGACTTTTTGAGTTTGTTTTTTTTTTTTTTTTCCATCTTTGTTGTTAGTTCCCAGAATATTTGGCAGAGATCACAGTACTTTTTCTTCCTTAGGGAACACATTCAGTTTTTGTTGTGGTTCAACTATGAAAATTTATAAATGTACCACTGGCGCTTGAAAAGGTATACTGCATAAAGTTGATATATCTATTAGATCTGCCTTGTTAATTATATTATTCACATTTCTACATGTTCACTTTTGTTTCCTATTTGATCCCTAAAAAGGAATTTTAAGGTCTTCCATTAAAAGTTTATTTCTATTTTTAATCCTGCAATAATAATTTTTTTCTATATATATATCAGTGACGGATTTTATTCAGTTAATAAACATGATGATGATTTTATCTTGATTGTGTACTATTCCTTTTGTGTTAGTAAGAGCTCTTTACATTGCAAATGATAGAAACCCCAACTCAAACTTGCTTGGACAATAAATGGAATCTACTGGTTCTGGTAACTTACAAACCAAGCTTTAGGTGAGGTTTGATCCAGCAGCCTCATTTGATGCCCCCAAGATTTTGGTTTCTCTTCCTCTTTCTACTCTATCTTTTTGCAGTATCTATGCTCTTTCCCGGTCCCATCCCAAAGCTGAAAGTGGGTCATCCCCAGCTCAAGACACATGGCTAATAATGGAAGAAGGATACATTCCTCAAGGAGAAATCAGGACAATATAGGGGAATCGGTTATGGGAAAACAATCAACAAATGCTCATTCACTACCTTCATAGTAATTGTCTCATTCAATGCCATTTTCCTTGAATATTTCTTTATTTGCTATTCATACTGTAATCTGTGTTTCTCATTCTGTTTGCCCTAGCTTTGCCTATCCTATATAGTATGTTACAGAGTGCCTATCTATTTATGTCCTTTAGGAATGAAACCACACCATTAAAAGAAAAAAAAAAAAAGAAGAAACCACACCATTGATTCACCCTAACAAGTGATATGGCCCTTTCTACATCTGCTCCACATGGAAAAGCTAACCTTTCTTATGTTAAGAACGTTCACTGGTGATCTTTTCAGGCTTGCCATCCATAGAATGCTTGTGCTTGGTCCTGCCTCTAATTCTGCACCCCCAGGTTCAGAGTAGCCCTAATTATTGTCATAGCTGTCATTGTCCTGGGGGTGCCTGCACCCCTGCCCACTTTCTGCCACTGGGACCATGGCACTCAGTGTGGCTGACCCTTTATTTTCAACCCCTTTTATCTCACATCTCCTTGCTCTAGCTTATTTCCACAAGGATAAGTGCCACCCTGCCACCTGAGCTCATGAATTTCACATTCTCCCCACTAGTGTTCTCACAGTCAGTCCTGTCCATGTCCCCAGTTTTCGTCTCTACGAGCTACACACAGTGCAGCTCGGCCCACGGGCTTTGTCTCCAGCCAGGGAGAGGGCCAGGCTGCACACAGAACCAGCCAAACATTTAAAGAGGGATCACCTAAGAGGCAGCTATGTCACCTATAGCCTAGGAAGTGGTGACAAATACCCAGCTGCCTCAGTGCACAGTGGGTTGACCTCCTGCCAGAGTCCTCAAAGAGATGGAGCCCACCCCACTGACTGGCTCCATAATCCATCCTCTTGTGGCTTCCTTGCCTTCCCTGTCTCAGCTCCTGGGATCACCTTACAAACCAACTACCTTGAATCCTTATCTCGGGATCTAGTTCCAAGGGGACCCAAATCACAACAGGCCTCTGAAGAGACGAAGGGCAATATTTTAACTTTGCCCTGAAAAACTGTGTTTATTTAAATTATTTGACAAATCATGAAGAGTGTTCCTTTACTTTCTAAGTACAGTCGTCTTACTGGGAGTTATAGCTTCTTTTACATAAACTCACTGAAACAGGGGATCCCTGGGTGGCGCAGCGGTTTAGCGCCTGCCTTTGGCCCAGGGTGCGATCCTGGAGACCCCGGATCGAATCCCACGTCGAGCTCCCGGTGCATGGAGCCTGCTTCTCCCTCTGCCTGTGTGTGTGTGTGTGTCTCTCTCTCTCTTTCTCTCTCTCTCTCTCTCTGTGACTATCATAAATAAAGAAAAAAGAAAAAAAAAACAAAAAAACAAAAAAACTCACTGAAACACAACAGCACGTGTTGAACACCTCCTCTGTCCACCGGGCTAAGCAAGGTGCCAACAGAGATGTGAGGATGGACAGGCATTGTGTCTGCCCCCAGATGCCTGAGAAGGAGAGGGGGCTGAGCCCCTTACGGGGATCTCTCTGACTCTGAAAGAGATATTACTGTTATGAAAGACAGAAAGTGTTTGATGGGAAGTTTTTTAATCCTTTTCTTTTGAAAATCTGTCATTTTATAAGCAAATGTTGACTAGACACAAAAGACAATGAATTAAATTTAAAATGTAAACAATAGCAAGTCAATGATCACAGACCCATCACACAATGTAAGGAAAAAATTGTCAACTGCCTTTGAAGTCAGTGCCCTGTGCGTCCCTCCTTGCCAAGTCATCATGATTGTAACTTCCGTGTGTATCACTCTCATTTTTCTTTATATTTGTATTATGTGTGCATATCCCTACATGATATTTATTTTAGTTTTGTGTTTTCAAACTTTTGTAGGTGGGTCCTTCCCTTTTTCTTCTATTAGTTTAGAAATTATGTGCCTCTGGCAGCCTGGCTGGCTCAGCGGTTTAGCACCGCCTTCAGTCCAGGGCCTGATCCCAGAGACCCGGGATAGAGTCCCACGTCGGGCTCCCTGCATGGAGCCTGCTTATTCCTCTGCCTGCATCTCTGCCTCTCTCTCTCTCTCTCTCTCTCTCTCTCTCTCTCTCTGTCTCTCATGAATAAATAAATAATCTTTTTTAAAAAAAGGAAATTATGCATCTCGTTTTCATTATTTTAATAGCTACCCCAGGGATTTTCACTCACACTTTCAATTTTCCAAAATGCATAATTAATGACGATTTTTACTCTCCTCCAAAACAATACAAGGCCTTAGAACAACTCTAGGCACCCCTTCCAGATATTAGTGCTATTTTATGAGTTCTTTTTTTTTTTTTTTCTAACCAGGAGAATTGTTGATACTGTTTGCTTCAGCCCACGTTTGTTCGGTTGCATAGTTTCTTCACCATTTGCTCCTTCCTGCACCTCAGAACTTCCATCCGGGTAGCATTTCTTCCATCTAACGACCCTCTTTTCAAATTTCCCGTGCTTAGAGGTCTACGGATAACAAAGCCTCTCAGTTTTCTAGAAAGATATTTTACTGGGTACCTTACTCTAGGTTGATAGTTATTTTCTCTTGGGATTCTATCCTGCTTGGGCTTCTGCTGTTCCTACTGAGAAATCAGCAGTCAGTCCAATGGCCAATCATTTGAAGCTAATTGAATTCCCTCTGGATATTTTTTTAAGCTTGTCTCAGTTCCTGATGGTCCTTAGTTTCACTGTGATGAGTCTCTGTGCAGGATCTCCTCTTCTCTGTCCATCTTGCTTGGGCATCCTTGGGCTTTCTGACTCCATACATTGGCAACTTTCTTGCATTGTGGTAAATGA
This sequence comes from Vulpes vulpes, assembly GCF_048418805.1. NCBI lineage: Eukaryota > Metazoa > Chordata > Mammalia > Carnivora > Canidae > Vulpes > Vulpes vulpes. The sequence continues at coordinate 111,993,215 of NC_132794.1, read as the reverse complement.
CCAATGCTTATCTCTTTAGATACAGCCTCTGTGTCATTTATTCTCTATTCTCTTTCAGAAACTCCCATCAGACACATGTTGCACTGAATCATTCCATCCTGCACACTGCCTTGTCACTCCTTCTGCTTGTCCATATCTTAATCTCTGTGTGCTTCCCTGGGAAAAATTTCAGACCTGCCTTTTAGTTTACTGACTCGTCAGCTGTGTCTAATTACCTTCCATGGCATTTTCAATATCATTCATTCTGGTTTTCATTTTTAAAATTCTGTTTATTTTTCAAATCTGCTCAATCATTATTTATAGGCTCTTACTCATCTTTTCATACACTCATTTTATTTCTTTAAATATTTAGTTCTTATAAAGACTCCTAACTCTGGGAAACGAACTAGGGGTGGTGGAAGGGGAGGAGGGCGGGGGGTAGGGGGGAATGGGTGACGGGCACTGAGGGGGACACTTGACAGGATGAGCACTGGGTGTTATTCTGTATGTTGGTAAATTGAACACCAATAAAAATTAATTTATTAAAAAAATAAAAAATAAAATAAAATAAATATTTAGTTCTCTTTATTGTGTATTCTCTATGTCTTAATTTCAACAAGTGACTTGTTTGGGAATCTGATCCTCCTCTCTCACCTGCCTTTCACTCTGGCTTATTTTCTTGTGGTTTTTACTATGTGTGTATTTCTCAGAAGTTTACATGTGTGGGCAATTGAGGGCCAAGTTGACCATGGATTTTTCCCAGAAAGGAGAGAGGTGATTTGCTTCTGCCAGGTACCTGGGAGGTTGATCAGCCTGGAATTCCTTTATATTTGCCTGAGTTAAATTAGGTTCAGAATAAATTTGAGGTGTAAATCTTGTGCAAATAGATTCTCATGGAGGCATACTTTCTCCAGCACCATGTTTTAGAAACATAATTTCACTTGCATTTTGGGGTAGGAGAGAAAAGTGGTTTAATTTCTAGTTCACTCTTATACTAATGATGTAACCTTTTAGAGCAGAGTCTCTCAACCTCATCACCACTGATGTTTTGGACCAGATAGTTCTCTGTTGTGTGAGGTTGTCCTATATTTTATAGGATATTTAGCAACATCGCTGGCCTTGACCCAAAAAATGCCCGTAAACCTCTCCAGCCATGACAATCAAAAATGTCTCCAGACATTCCTACATATAGCCTGGTAGGCAAAATCACCCCCGGTTAAGAAAGAACTACTGCTTTAGAGTACCAGTAGGGATTCTCCTTTTAGACTCTATCCTCGGGGCAGCCCGGGTGGCTCAGCGGTTTAGCTCAGCCTTCAGCCCAGAGAGTGATCCTGGAGACCTGGGATCAAGTCCCACGTCGTGCTCCCTGCATGGAGCCTGCTTCTCCCTCTGCCTGTGTCTCTGCTTCTCTCTCTCTCTTTCATGAGTAAATAAATAAAATTTAAAAAAATAGACTCCATCCTCATATAGATCTTGAGCTTTGTCTTCCGTTCCCAAGGAGTTATGAAAATCAAAGTTCAAGGTTATCCTGTTCATCAAATCCTCTCAAGAGGAAAACTAGGGGCACCTGGGTTGCTCAGTGGTTGAGCATCTTCCTTCATCTCAGGGTGTGATCCTGGGGTCCTGGGATCAAGTCCCACGTTGGGCTCCCTGCATGGAGCCTGCTTCTCCCTCTGCCTGTGTCTCTGCCTCTCTCTCTATGTCTCTCATGAGTAAATAAATAAAATCTTTTAAAAGTGGGGGGCAGGGAATTATCCTACCTCAGTAGGTACTTAGATAATGCTTAAATCATTATGACTGGTGTCCTTACAAGAAAAAGAAATTAAGACACAGACACACAAAGGAGAACCACAGGGAGAAGAGGACCATATGCAAGCCAGGGACAAAGGTCTCTGAAGATACCAACTCTGCAGACACCTTGATCTCAGACTTCCAGACCCCAGATTTGTAAACAATAAAAACAATAAATAAATTGTTTAAGTCCTAGTCTGTGGTACTGGTTATGGCAGTCCTAGCAAACTAATATGTCTCTTCACTTTTATTTTCTTATATTTTTAGTGTACTCTTAGTCTACTTGGTTTGTAAACTGGGACCAGTTACAATGGTCCATGTGTTTAGAACACTTTGCCAGTGAGGTCAAGGTCATGGACTCAGTCACAGGGAGGAAAACAGGGGGAAAAACCTCTCTACCACCACACAATGCCCCTAATGCCAGAGCAACCACTAGATAAAAATGTTTGCCTGGCACAAGGTCAACCCAAGAGAAAGCCCTCTAGCCCATGAGTACTTCCTTAAAAATGTTCGCAAAGTCTGGGTCCTACTGTTGGTGATTTCATCCTTCTGAAGTGAGCATATTCTGTTTTTCATAACAGTTGTCCTCATACTTCCTGGTTAGAATCTTAAAGCTGATTCTCTTACTACTTCCTCCTCAAACTGGCATGATATGCCCTTGAAGATGAGATTCCAATCTATTCTAGTGATGGAGAAGAGAATTTGTCAAAACCTCCATTAGCCAGGAGAAACTTTGAAACTCTAGCTGTGCATGCTCATTTACAGCTTATTTGAATAAATCCTCCCATTACTCAACCAGATAGGAGACCCAAACCCTGACCCCATTCATCTCAGTGAAAGACCAAACATTGCAAGCAAGAGAGATGCAGGTGGTGGTTCTTGACACTCCTTGTCCAATGGGTCTAATTTCCATTTCCCACCCTTTTGCTGCTAAGTTTTTTTTCTTTCATTTTTCCTTTCTTTATTCTTTCTTTTCTAATCAATAACTCATGGAGCACAAAAGGGGACTTGCATTGGCTTCTTGATTTGCTGTATACATCACTTGAAGTGTTACGTTTTAGAACCCAATTTTTAAAAATCATTTACACTTCAGAGTAGAAAAATAGCAACATTACTAGAAGATTCAATTAAATTATCCCAGGTTAATGCGTTCACTGTCAGCAATGAATAACCACAAGTATATAGCCAATGAATAGACTATAAAGCTCTATTTCTTTCACAGATCTATAGTCTATTTTGTGAGCATATTAAAATATATTTTCTAATAGAAAAAAAATGAGATGCCCTTTTGTTTACTCCTTTTTACAGCAAGTTAGTGCCTATCATTCCCAGGACAATGGTTTCCCTAAAACTACAATAGCTTTTATCTCTTCAAGCCCCAGAGGACACTGGGAAAATCTCTCACTTGGGTTAACTTTGCTGAATATATTTAACCAGTAAATTATTTGCCTTCCCAACTGGAAGAACCAATATACATTTATGTTCTAGGAATGGTTTGTTTTACTAACTTTATGAGTGAAGACCTCAATAGTAGCAAAGCCAAGGGACATTTAATTAAGTTATATTTGCTTTTTCATGATCTTTAGCTCTAGCTTATAAATCAAGAATCAATGAGTACTTAATTTCCTCTTATAGCATTAAAAGTAATTGCTTCATAAATTCACTTTAGTAATCCAAATATTTGCACACAGTACAGCACAAAGAGAAGTTGTTTCACTGATGAGATCCTAACTTTTATTTTATTAGTATAAAATGGAGCTTGCTCATTTTATAGCTTATGATTTTCCTGGCTGCCTCAAATTCCTTTTTGAAGCAGACAGGATATAAATTTAAAATAAATACAATTATGACTTTGCTTGAGAAAAAAAAAGCCGGTCTACTTATTTAAAATATAAAAAGACATCATAGTTGTAGATACATTTCTGCTCAGTAGAGTAGAACTACAATGAGTAAAGTCTTTTCCCCAAAATTGTGTATGCTCTAAAAGCAACAAAAATATTTTCAAGCCTGACTTAACCCTTACCTGCATATTTTATCGTGGAGGAGATAAAATTGTTATCCGTGCCTCTAAGCAACTGGCTATTGCTAAGCTTGCTCTGCCCCCAGAGTGTTTTGCGTTCAACTGCCCTGTTCACAGTATTTCCCTAAATTTAGGTAGCACATTACCATCTCCCAAACTCATTTACAGTCTCAGAGTGGTCCAAGTCTCCATGATCTAGAGGCCTCGTTCCTGGTGAAACTAAAGGAAGGCAGGTAAGAGCCCAAGCAAGGGGGCAACCTGGGAGAAAGGCACCCAGGTGCTCAGATGGCAGGCCAGGGCCGTGGCCACCCACAGCTACTCCTACCTGTGCACTGTTCCACTCGACACATATTATAGCACCTACTGTGTGTCAGCTACTTAAAGAGCTTATAGTCTAGCTATCACATGGATGGACCTAGAAAACATGCTGAGAGAAAGAGGCCAGCAGGAAACTCCACAGATTCTATGATTCCACCTGTACGAAACCTGTAGAGATGAAACACAGATGAGTGGCACCTGGGGGAGGAGAGAAGAATGGGGATGGGGAACAGGTAAGGTATGTGGGGTTTCTTTGGAGGGCAATAAAAATGTTTTATATTGATTGTGGTGGTAGATTCACAACTCTGTGAATATAAAACCACTGAATTGTACATTTTAAATGGGCAAATTATACAGTGAAGTATATTTTAATTAAGTCATTTTTTAAAAAACTAAACAGAGTGACTGGAGAAGCCACACACCTCCTGCCCCCGAAGAGGTGGATGTGGACCTACTCTTTCCCAGATGTCCCTTGCACACTGGCCGCCTCTGTACACATGGCCACATTCCCCAAAGGCAGGACCAGCCATGGCTCTGGAGACATCCCCGGCTCTGGAGACATCCCCGGGGACCGCAGGAAGCCACAATGCTGTTCCCTTCCGTCAGCACCTCCTCATCCAGCTCCAATCTTGTTGAAAGTGTGGGTTATGCAGCATGGGTGTGTGGTTTAAGTAGGATCATCCCTTCAGTGTCCTTTCATTGCCAGACACAAGGCTCTGTTAGGAACCGTGACAGCAACCCCAGAGGAAGGACACATAGCCTGGAACCCTTGGAAGGCACAGATGCACTTCAGTACAGGGGATCCAGCTACTTCTAACACCCCCCCCAACCCTGTGCCCTTGGCTACACCCAGCTCCGAGAAGTTCCTGGAAGCCTCCTGCCAGGCATGCCCAGGGTCGTGCAGATGCACTCAGCAGATATATAGTTGAAACGACCTCATTCCAGAAACTTACCAGTAGAAAATTTGATGCAACATTCGCCCTGCCTTAATGAGCCACACTCTTTCCACCTCCCTTGTCCACACAGGCAGGTCGCCCTGCTTGCAGTCTGCCAACCTCTTCCAGGTTGGCATCTTATATACATCTTTGCAGGTCAAAGCTGGTCAGTCATTCCTTCTGTGTTCTCTTAAAGTCAAGGGCACTCATTTTGTGATATGACTGGTCTTTTATGAGTCAGGGCTGTCTTCCTGTAGCCCCAACCCAGGGCCCCGTGCCCATGGAGGTGCCATCCCGCAGAGGTTATTCCACTTGAATTGAGTTGAGTCATTTAACAAGCAGAGTCTTGGATGAGGAGCATGTAGGCAGAGGCGACAGTGCTACTTCCAAAAGCCTGAAAAGAAAAACAAGCATGTTTCTTCAGTGATATCAAATGAGACAAAGGAAAGAAGAAACCGCCTGAGGTCACAGACAACCATCAGAGTGGAAGATTTCCACTGGAGCGCGATGGAATAATCAAGATTTATTTTTTAAATATTGTTATTAAATAAACATTATAGAAACTTTTGCATATCCAACTTATTTATAGCTTAAGGCATGAAAAACTACATTAGTATGTTGAATTATAAGAATTCACTGCAGCTTGCTAGCTGACAGCACGTCAAATTATTTGCAAATATTTTCTGGAACAGTAACCTTGAAGGATGCCAGCCCCATTCAGTGTAACCTTATCACAAGACAGGAAGGGAGCGTGGAGACGGGTCCAAGGCAAAGGACGCTCTAGTTCTCTGCAACCTCTGTCGGCTGTTTGAACAAGCAGCTTATCCCCCATCTCCGCCAAGAGCCTTGCTTGGATCTCTTGGGCATTTACATCTCTCTCTGCTGCACTTTAAAAAGATGCTATGCAGAGGGCCCCCTTGAGAAATTGTGCTCTGGGCAGGAATTTGTGAGTACATTAGTCACATTTAAGAGGCTTTATATCCTCCAGTCTGCAATAACATAGTTCTGTGAAAATTATGTAATCATTTTAACAAAGAGTCTCTAATTGACATGAAAAGGCAAAGTCAAAATAAAAATGAATTTCAACGTGAGCAGGACAGACTCCTCATTCTCACCGCAACCCCCCAGAGCAGGGTGGGGGAGACCAGCACACCAGGACCTCTCCGTAGCTCTTGGCTTCGTGAAAACGGCAGTGCCAGATTCCTCCAGGGAGTGATTTTTCTTTAATATCCAATATCTCTACCTTTCAAACACCTCAAATGTGTTCCTTTTCTTCTAATATTCAACATTATCTTCGGTACTTTAAATATCTTTCTTTCCACCAAGAAAAATATCTTTCTTTCGATGAAAAGCTATTATGGCCCATTTAAATAATCATGAAGTGGTTGGGTGGTTCAAAAATTATATCTAGATCATTTAGCAAGGTTGGCACAACACCTGACTTCGAAAATCAGCGTTTTGCCAAATATTTTAGCCATATCACAGTTGCTAAGCTAACGAGAAAATGTTAATCGCTTGGCACAAATGTGGCCATGTTAAAATTAAACAAAATTGATTGCCTTCAAAATAACCTTTTGTTTTTGTCTCCAAAAACCTGCTTTGCACATTTGGTATAGGTACGAACTCATTGCTCATCCTGACACTAACATCTTTCATGTCTTAAACAGGTTCTGTGTTTTTCTTTGTTCTCTCATCAATAACAGTGAGCCCATATTTCACTACCATTCAGTGAATTCAACAGTTGCTTTGGTCCCTTCTATTTGCCTCGATGCGATGCTGGTAGATGTAACCATAGTCCGCCTTGCCCAAGCATGACCACTGTGGGAAATTAAGCGCTTCCAGGGAGGAAATAATAGCGTATCTACTGTATCTAGTGCCCTGTTGCTACAGTATACCATTTCCAAATGAGTTTATGAATTAAAATAAAAGCACACATAATTATTTCACTTGGCTTATCCATTCTAATATGTTCTCAACAATATATTTTTCAAAAGCAAATCTACACAGCTGCTGTACACCCGACCCTGTGGCGAGCATAAAAGGGGGACAAGGTATAGCCTCCTGCCCACAAATGGGTTCATGAGCTAGTTTCAGAAGACAAAGCATATAGTTCGTAACACTGTGAACCATAATGAGCACCATAAAAATCATACCAGAGGCACAAGAAATGTCTCAGGAGAAGAGAGGAGGAAACGAAATTCATCGAACACCTGCTATGTGCCAACATGTTTCACACATTCGATGAGTCTCAGTGTAGGTACCCCATGACACCCCAGTGGGCACCCCATGACACACATCCAAGGGGGCCGTGGGAAAATGTACAAACCACAGAAAATATCTGAAACTGCTCACCACTTGGGAGAAGCTTTTTATCATGTATGTCCGTGTAATTTTTTTTAGATTAACACACGTATTTTGCTTTCAGTGAAAACTTGTTAGTTAAACGTACGTACATATACCTGAGCCTACTCCTGATCCACTGGATCAGAATCTCTCACGTTCTCCATTAAGGATTACCAGCCTATATTGATTATACTACCTCTAGTAACTCATTTAATCCTTTATCATTGAGGAGATTAAGGCTCAGAGATGTCAAGACACTTGCTCAAGACAACAATGTCGATGAGGGGCAGAGACAGAATTTGGACACCTGGTCTCTCCGAGTCTGTTGAGATGATCACGTGGGTTTTGTCCTTTATTTCATTATTATGGTGCGTTTTCAGATGTTGAACCAACCGTGCATTCATTCCTAGGATAAATCCCACCTGGTCACAATGTTATAAACTTTCCCATATGTGGCTGGATTTGGTTTGCCAGTATTTTGTTGAGACTTTTTATATCTATACTCAGAGAGGATATTGGTTTGTAGTTTTCTTGTGATGTCGTTGTCTGGTTTTAATATCAGGGAAATACTGACGTCTAGAATGATTTGGGAAGTGTTCTCCACTCTTCTACATTTGGAAGACTTACCAAAGACCCGGTGTTAATTCTTCCTTAAGGTGTGGTGGAAATTACCAGTGAAGCCAACTGGTTCTGGGCTTTTCTTTAGGGGAAGTTTTTTATTACTAATTCAATCCCTTTATATTCAGATTTTCTATTTTTTTAAGTTAGTTTTAGAAATTTCTGCCCTTATGGGAATTTGTCCACTTCACCTAGGTTATCTGACTTTTTGGTGTACAATTATTCATAGTACTCCCAAATTGTCCTTTTTCTTAGTGGTAATGTCTCCTTTCAAACCTGTTTTTGGTAATTTGAGTCTTTTTTTTTTTTTTTTTTTTTTTTGTCAGTCTAAAGATTTTTCCTTTTTTTTTATCTATTTGGTCTTCATTGATCTTCTCGATTGTTTTTCTATTTTCTATTTCATTTATGTCAGCTCCAATCTTTATTATTTTCCTTCTTCTGCTAGCTTTGGATTTAGTTTTCTCTTCTTTTTATAGTTTCCTAAGGAGGCCATTTAGGTTATTGATTCAGGATATTTTTTCTTCTCTAATATAGGTATTTCTTGTTGTCTAAGCACTATCAGTTTTTTTTTTTTTTTGGAGTTCAATTTGCCAACGTATAGCATAACACCCAGTGCTCATCCCATCAAGTGCCCCCCTCAGTGCGCATCATCCAGTCACCCCAACACCCTGCCCACCTCCCTTGCCACAACCCCTTGTTCATTTCCCAGAGTTAGGAGTCTCTCATGTTCTGTCTCCCTCTCTGATATTTCCCACTCATTTTCTCTCCTTTCCCCTTTATTCCCTTTCACTATTTTTTATATTCTCTGAATGAATGAGACCATATATTGTTTGTCCTTGTCCAACTGACTTGCTTCACTCAGCATAATACCCTCCAGGTCCATCCATATTGAAGCAAATGGTGGGTATTTGTCGTTTCTAATGGCTGAGGAATATTCCATTGGATACATAGACCACAGCTTCTTTATCCATCATCTGTCGATGGGCACCAAGGCTCCTTCCACAGTTTGGCTATTGTGGACATTGCTGCTATGAACATCGGGGTGCAGGTGTCCCGGCATTTCACTGCATCTGTATCTTTGGGGTAAATCTCCAGCAGTGCAATTGCTGGGTCGTAGGGCAGGTCTATTTTTAACTCTTTGAGGAACCTCCACACAGTTTTCCAGAGTGGCTGCACCAGTTCACATTCCCACCAACAGTGTAAGAGGTTCCCCTTTCTCCACATCCTCTCCAACATGTGTTGTTTCCTGTCTTGTTAATTTTCATCATTCTTACTGGTGTGAGGTGGGATTTCATTGTGGTTTTGATTTGCATTTCCCTGATGGCAAGTGATGTGGAGCATTTTCTCATGTGCTTGTTGGCCATGTCTATGTCTTCCTCTGTGAAATTTCAGTTCATGTCTTTTGCCCATTTCATGATTGGATTGTTTGTTTCTTGGCTGTTGAGTTTAAGAAGTTCTTTGTAGATCTTGGATATCTGATATGTCATTTGCAAATATCTTCTCCCATTCTGTAGGTTGTCTTTTAGTTTTCGTGACTGTTTCTTTTGCTGTGCAGAAGCTTGCTATCTTGATTAAGTCCCAATAGTTCATTTTTGCTTTTGTTTCACTTGCCTTCATAGATGTGTCTTGCAAGAAGTTGCTGTGGCCAAGTTCATAAAGGGCGTTGCCTGTGTTCTCCTCTAGGATTTTGATAGATTCTTGTCTAACATTTAGATCTTTCATCCATTTTGAGCTTATCTTTGTGTATGGTGTAAGAGAATGGTCTAGTTTCATTCTTCTGCATGTGGATGTCCAATTTTCCCAGCACCATTTATTGAAGAGACTTTTTTTCCAGTGGATAGTCTTTCCTGCTTTGTTGAATATTAGTTGACCATAGAGTTCAGGGCCCATTTCTGGATTCTGGATTCTGTTCCCTTGATCTATGTGTCTGTTTTTGTGCCAGTACCACACTGTCTTGAAGATCACGGCTTTGTAGTACAACCTGAAATCTGGCATTGTGATGTCCCCAGCTCTGGTTTTCTTTTTTAATATTCCCCTGGATATTTGGGGTCTTTTCTGATTCCACACAAATCTTACGATGATTTGTTCCAACTCTCTGAAGAAAGTCCATGGTATTTTGATAGGGATTGCATTAAATGTGTAAATTGCCCTGGGTAGCATTGACATTTTCACAATGTTAATTCTTCTAATCCATGAGCATGGAATATTTTTCCATACCTTTGTGTCTTCCTCAATTTCTTTCAGAAGTGTTCTTTAGTTTTTAGGGTATAGATTCTTTACCTCTTTGGTTAGGTTTATTCCTAGGTATCTTATGCTTTTGGGTGCAATTGTCAAGGGATTGATTCCTTAATTTATCTTTCTTCAGTCTCATTGTTAGTGTATAGAAATGTCACTGATTTCTGGGCATTGATTTTGTATCCTGTCACACTGCCAAATTGCTGTATGAGTTCTAGCAATCTTGGGGTGGAGTCTTTTGGGTTTTCTATGTACAGTATCATGTCATCTGTGAAGAGGGAGAGTTTGACTTCTTCTTTGCCAATTTGAATGCCTTTTATTTCTTTTTGTTCCCTGATTGCTGAGGCTAGGGCTTCTAGTATTATGTTAAATAGCAGTGGTGAGAGTGGACATCCCTGTCGTGTTCCTGATCTTAGGGGAAAGGCTCCCAGTGTTTCCCCATTGAGAATGATATTTGCTGTGGGCTTTTCATAGATGGCTTTTAAGATGCTGAGCAATGTTCCCTCTATCCCTATACTCTGAAGAGTTTTGATCAGGAATGGATGGTGTATTTTGTCAAATGCTTTCTCTGCATCTATTGAGAGGATCATATGGTTCTTATGGTTCATATGGATCATATGGTTCTCGCTGATATGATCTATCACATTGATTACTTTACGAGTGTTGAACCAGCCTTGCATCCCGGGGATAAATCCCACTTGGTCATGGTGAATAATCTTAATGTACTATGGATCCTAGTGGCTAGTATCCTGTTGAGAATGTTTGCATCTGTCTTCATCAGGGATATTGGTCTATAATTCTCCTTTTTGGTGGGGTCTTTGTCTGGTTTTGGAATTAAGGTGATGCTGGCCTCATAGAATGAGTTTGAAAGTATTTCATCCCTTTCTATCTTTTGGAACAGCTTTAGTAGAATAGGTATGGTTTCTTCTTTAAATGTTTGATAGAATTCCCCTGAGAAGCCATCTGGCCCTGAACTTTTGTGTCTTGGGAGGTTTTTGATGACTGCTTCAATTTCCTCCCTGGTTATTGGCCTGTTCAGATTTTCTATTTCTTCCTGTTCCGGTTTTGGTAGTTTCTGGCTTTCCAGAAATGTGTCCATTTCTTCTAGATTGCCTAATTTATTGGCGTATAGCTGTTCATAATATGTTTTTTAAATCGTTTGTATTTCCTTGGTATTGGTTGTGATCTCTCCTTTTTCATTTGTGATTTTATTAATTAGAGTCTTTTCTCTTTTGTTTTTAATAAGGCTGGCTAATGGTTTATCTATCTTATTAATTCTTTCAAAGAACCAACTCCTAAAAAAAAAAAAAAGGAACCAACTCCTGATTTTGTTGATCTGTTCTACAGTTCTTCTGGTCTCTATTTCATTGAGTTCTGCTCAAATCTTTATTAACTCTCTTCTTCTGCTGGGTGTAGGTTTTATTTGCTGTTCTTTCTTCAGTTTCTTTAGGGTCTAAGCACTATCGTTGCTGTGTGCCATAGGTTTGGGTATGTTGTGTTTTTGTTTTCAGCCATTCAAAGGATTTTTCTGATTTCACTTGTGATTTCTGGTTTGATCCACTGGTTATTTGGAATGTGTTGTGTAACTCCCAAGTATGTGTATATTTCCCAAATTTTCTTGTTATTGATTACCAATTTCATTCCATTTTTGTACGATTTCAAGCCTTGTAAATTTATTGAGTCTTGTTTTGTGACCTTACATATGGTCTATCTTGGAGAATATTCCATTTTGTAGTTGAGAGGAATGTGTGTTCTGCTTCTGGGGGGAATGTTCTGTAGATGTCTGCTAGGTCTACTAGGTTTACAGCATTGTTCAAGCCTTCTATTTCCTTGTTTATCTTCTGTCTGGCTGTCCCTGTTATTGAAAGTGAGGCATTGAGGTCACCAACTATCATTGCCAAATTGTCTGTTTCTCTCTTCAATTCTGTTAGTTTTTGTTTCATGCATTCTGGAAATCTATTTTAGGTGCATAAATGTTTATTGCTGTTATACTTTCTTGACTTCATGAACTTTTATCACTATAAAATGTCCTTCTTTGTCTCTAGTAACAGTTTGGGACTTAAAGTTTATTTTTTCTGATATTAGTATAGCCACTCCAGTTCTTTTTAAATTACTGTTGGCATGGTATATATTTTTCCATCGCTTTATTTTCAACCTATTTTTGTCTTTAAACCTAAAAGATGTCTCCTACAGAAGGTATGCAGTAGAATCTTTTTTAAATCCATTTTTCCAACATTTGCCTTTTAATTGGAGTTTTAATCTATTTACATTTAATATAATTACTGATAAGATGGGATTCATATCTGCTATGTTTCTATTTCCCTTATCTATGTCTTCTGTCTCTTTTGTTCCTCTGTTCCTCCATTATCTCCTTTTCTACATTAAATATTTCTCACATACTATTTTAATTCCATTGTCACTACTTTAACATTCTTTAAAATGTAGTTATTTTCTTACTGGTTGCCCTAGGGATCATAATTAACATCTTAATTTACAACTTAAATCACAACAATTTGGATTAATATCAACTTAATTTTAATAACCATACAAAAAATGTGCTCCTATATAGTTCCAATCTCTCCCCCATCCTTTGTGCTGTTATTAGTATACAAATTACATCATTATACATTTTATGTCAATTAACACAAATTTATAACTATTGCTTTAGGCAGTTCTTTTATATCAGATATGAGAAGACTTAAAAGTACATTAATAGTCTCTTTTATATTTACTTCTATAATTACCTATGTCAGTATTCTTTATTTTTTCATATGGATTCAAGTTGCTGCCTAGAATCTTCAATTCAGACTCAAGGACTCCTTTTAGTATTTCTTGTGGAGCAGATCTGTTTGAAACAAAATGACTCAGTTTTTGTTTTTCTGAGAATATTTTAACTTCTCTATCATTTTCAAAGGATAATTTGCTAGATTTAATTTTGCTTTATAGTCTTTTTTAAACATTATTTTATTATTATTATTATTATTATTATTATTATTATTATATTATTATTATTATTATTTTGAGAGAGAGAGAGAGCACATGAGCAGGGGGAGGAGAAGGAGAGGGAGAATCCCAAGTGGGCTCCACGCCCAGCACAGAACTCGATGCAGGGCTCAATCCCATGACCCTGAGATCACAACTTGAGCTGAAACCAAGAGTCAGACGTTCAACCAACTAAGCCATCCAATTGTCCCCTTGGTAACTTTTCTTTTGTCACTTTAAATATGTCATCCCACTGTTCTCTGGACACCACAGTTTCTGATGAAAATTCAGGTGTTAATCTTATTGAAGATCCTCTGTATGTAATGAGTTGCTTCTTTTTGCTGCTTTTAAGAGTCTCTCTTTGTTTTGGCTTTCAATAGTTTGATTATGATGTGGTTAGCTGTGACTCTGAGTGTATCCTAGTTCAAATTCATAGACCTTCTTGAATATGTAGATTAATGTTTTTCATCAAATTTGGGAAGTTTTTGGCCATGATTTCTTCAAATATTCTTCCCACCCCTTTTTTCTGCTCTCCTTCTGGGATTTTCAGTATGAATATGTTGCATGGAGTCCTACAGATCTCTGTTTATTCTTCTTCATTCTTTTCTTTTCTTTTTTTTCTGTCCTCTGACTGGAAGAGCTCAGTTGACCTATCTTCAAGCTTTATGATTCTTCCCTCTGCCTATTCAAATCTGTAATTGAGCCCCTCTACTATATTTTTCATTTCAATTATTGTACTTTTCAAATCCAAAACTTCTATTTGTTTCTTTCTCATAATTTCTGTCCCTACTTGATATTCTCTATTTGGCAAGGCATCATTCACGTACTTTCATTTAGTTTATACATGATATTTTTAGTCATTAAATATATTTTAAATGAATAATTAAAAGCCTTTATCTAGTAAATCCAATGTCTGGGCTTTCTCAGAGACAGATTCTATTGCCTTTGTCCCCTCCTGTATTTGGACCACAATTTCTTGTTTATTTGCAAGCCTTGTGTTTGTTTGTTTGTTTGTTTGTTTGTTTGTTTCTGAAAACTAGACATTTAACATAATACAATGTAGTTGACTCTGGAAATCAGAGTCTCCCCCCTCCCCAGGATCTGCTGTTCTTGCTGTTTATCATGGTTTCTGTTGGCTTTTCATTGGCTTTTCTGAACCAATTCTGTAAAGTCTTATTCTTTGTTATGTGACTAAAGTCTGCACAGTTGGCTTAGTGGCCAACTAATCACAGAGCAGAGATTTCCTTAAATGCCTAGAGCCAATAAATCTCCCAGTCTTTGATGGCTCTGTGCGCACTCCTTCAACACTCTGCCAGGCAGTTTACAACTCTGTCTTAGCCTCACTTCCGGCTCGAGCAGAGCCTCAAAGCTCTTCAAAGTTGAGAGCTTAGAGCCTTGTCAGATCTTTCCTGAGCACAGGCATAGCCCTAGACATGTGTACATCACTACATATGTGTACAGACTTCCAGATTCCTAACAATTTATCAGAGATTTCCAAAGCCCCTGTGGACATCTGATTTCCTAGATTTTTCTTCAAAACCTTTTGTTTGTGTATTATTTGCCCCAACTGTTATCCATCACCTCATGAGTACTCACTCTGTGCCAGACACTGTGCTGGGTACCTGGAGATGGAGTTCACACCATAGATAAGGAGATGGCATTACAGCTGGGTTTCTTTCTTTTTTTTTTTTTTTAATTTTTTTTATTTTTTTTTATTTTTTTAACTTTATTTATTTTTTTATTTATTATTTATGATAGTCACAGAGAGAGAGAGAGAGGCAGAGACACAGGCAGAGGGAGAAGCAGGCTCCATGCACCGGGAGCCCGATGTGGGATTCGATCCTGGGTCTCCAGGATTGCGCCCTGGGCCAAAGGCAGGCGCCAAACCGCTGCGCCACCCAGGGATCCCGACAGCTGGGTTTCATGAACAACATGGGCAGAGTAACAGTGGGAGGCTGGGAAAGTCCAAGGGAGAGAAATTCAATGAAGTTCGGGGTAGAGGCAGGCTTCGAGAAAAGGCAGCATCCTCCCTGAGCTTTAAGGGACAAATGGTCTTGCTAAGAATTGGTGGGGAGTAGTGGTCACGTGTTAGCCTGTTTAGGCTGCCATCATAACAAAATATCACAGATTTGGTGGCTTAAACAACACAAATTTACTTTCTCACCCTCCTGGAGACTAGAAGCCCAAGATCAAGGTATTAGCAGCTTGGTTTACTCTGAGGTACTCTCTTTCTGACTTGTACTCAGCCAGCTTACTGTGTCCTCACATGGCCTTTCCTTTGTACACACACACACACACACACACACACACTGTTTCTCTTCCTTTTCTTATAAGAACACCAATTCTTTTGGATCAAGGACCCATCTTATGACTTCATTTAACCTTAATTACTTTTTAGAGTCCCTATCTCCAAAGACAGTCACGTCGGGAGTTATGGCTTCAACATATGAATTTTGGGAGGATACAGTTCAGTCCATAGCAGATAATAATTCAACAAAAGTTTGGAAACGAGGGAACATTGACATGATTTGATTTATGTTTTCTGCTTCACTGATGAATTTCTCCTCCCAGCTCATCCTGGTTTTCTGAGTTGATGTGTCCTTGTTTCACTGTTCTGAAATAAAAGAATATACAGAAGTCTTTTAATTGCCTGTATTTATTTAAAAATACATCTAATGAAACTAAAGAATACTTTAAAGAAAGAAAAATATCACTGGGATAGACATAGATGACTACTAAAGCATTAAAGTATTTTAAGTTCCAAGGTACTTACATATACTAAAGGATTGTGCTCCTTTCCACAGTGTACACTTGTGATTAGGAAGCAACAACCCAGCTGGGACTACATTTCCCAGCCCTCCTTGCATCCAGATGGAGCCATGTGACACCCTCAGGCCAATCAAATGTGAGTGGAAATAGACTCACCTCCAGGCTAGGAAGTTAGGTCATGGCTCTTTACCCATCACTGAATGGAGAGGCTTCCAAAGCCCTAGAGAAGGGAATCACCATGAGCTGGAAGGAGACTGGGTCCCTGAATACCTGCATTGGACTTGCTATGAGCAAAAATTCACTTCTAGTTCATGAAGCCACTGAGGTTTCAGTTTCTTTTTTGTAACTACCTGATTCATCCTTAACTAATATAATCACCATAACCCCAAACTTGTTCTTTTTTTCACATATTTCCTTCTAGTTATTATTGGCACTGATTTATTTTTACATAGCTGGAGACATGGTTACAGATCATTTTTTATTTTTATTTTTTAAATGTATAGATTTTTTTTTAATTTTACCGGTTCATCTATTCATTTCATTTTTAGGGCCTAGATAATATTTCACTAAATAAGCATATCCCCAGTTGTGGAACATTTGGTTGTTTCCAATTGTTACTTGAAAGTATTATAAAGCACCTGTTAGTCTGACACTGGGCAAGGAAATATGCCAGACAAATGATCCAGCAAGATAACACTACAGATGTGGAAAAGAGGAGCAAACACCAGAAGAAAGGATATAGGCGAGGAGATAAAAGGAAGTGATTCCTATAATAAGCCCCTTAAGAATAGCTGCATTTGGAGAACAGGAATTCTCAATCCACACATGACAAGTCTCTTAAGTGTGGGACATGGGATTCAATCAGATATGGTCTCTCGGCTAATGTGACAGGTCATCAAATATTTATCACATTAGACCTTGAAGAGGCAAAGTTGACATAGAAAAAAGTTTTAGAACCAAAAGACTGGATTGAAATACACTTCCAAATGGAAGTGCCTTTATTCTCTAGGAGGCCTCTGTTTTGTCTCTACAGCAGGACTATATCACTTATATAGGTGAAAATGTTCAGTAAACTGTAAATTGGCAATGCATATGCATGCAGACAATATTTTGAAATATTGTTCAGCATACTTTCCCTCTAGGCAGTTCCTAGGTTTTCCATTTGAGTTTCAACACAAACTTCTGAATGTCCATGCCCGCCATTGTTTGAGCTCCAGCCTCGCCTTTGGTTTGTAAGCATCAGAGGCTGGAGAGAAATGGCTCTGGGGATTTCTAAAAACATGACAAATCTGGTTGGGGCTCCTGGGAGGCTCAGTCGATTGATTGCCCAACTGGTGATTTGACTCAGGTCATGATCTCACAATCATGAAATCAAGCCCCAAGCTGGGCTCTGCCCTCAGCAGGGAGTCTATTTTGGCCTTCTCCCTCTACCCCTCCCCACTGGTGTTCTTTCTCTCTAAAACAAATTAATTAATTTTTAAAAAGTGAAAACCTGAAATCTGGTGGACTAGGATATGAACTGTAGCAGAGAGAAGGATGTGTGCCAGTAGCACAGTTCTCCTGCACCCTGGGTGGCATGGGACAGGCTAAGAGAACTGGAGGAGGGGGCTGGGGTCTAAATGCTGGTGAGGTTCCTCTTCTCACCCAATGCCCTGGGTGCCACCTGGGATTTCCTGAATGGTTCCGGAGACCCAAAATTAGATAATACAAAATTGTTCCCCAATGGCACTCTGAGGGGAAAGAATCTTTTCTTTTTTAAAAAGACTTTATTTATTGGGCAGAGGGAGAAGCCGACTCCCTTTGAGCAAGGAGCCTAAGGGAGGTGGGGCGCAATTCCAGGACCCTCAGATCCTGACCTGAGCCAAATGCAGACACTTAACTGACTGAGCCACCCAGGCGCCCCAGAGGAGAAAGAGTCTTAAAGCACCATGACTGCACAACCATGGACAGAAGGGAGAACTCCTTATTCCTCAGGGCTTTGGAAACTGAAAACTCCCCTCACATCTGAATGCAGTGCAAGAGGACCTGTGCTGTGCTGGGTCCCTGACTAGGGCGCCAGGGCGAGGCTGCCAGTGGGCTCCCCAGCCTGGCAGGGCAGGAGGATGTAGGCCCTTCCCAGGATGAGCCCCCCATAAAAACTGGGTTGGGGTGAGGCATGTCAGAGCCTGCCAGTTTTCACCCCCCGGGCCAACCAGAGAGGACCCAGCACAGCAGAGGCTGGTGCCCTAGAACCTGTGCAGGAGACGGGAGGGGGTGAGAATGTAGAGCTGCCTCATGTGGGCACGAGCAATTCCTCCAATCTCCACCAGTTAGGGGTTTGAAACAAGTTCCCTCCCAATATCCAGAAAGTGATCATCCTTGCGTATCCGAGTTTGCCTGCAATATATGAAAATACGTGAATGCTGTCTTTCTTTGCAGAGTGCTTTGCAAATTGTAATGCAAATGTTTAGTATCACTGTTAATTGCTACAGTAGAGCTATATTCACTTACTCAGTAAATATTTGTTGTCTGCCAAACGTCAGGCACCAGTGAGGCTACTGAAGGTAGGGAAGGGAGCAAACCAGCAAAATCCCTGCCCCGGAGAGGTTCGGGTCTGGGGCGGTGGGCGCCAGCTAGGGAGGGTGCCAAGCATGTCAGCTGTTGGCAAGTGCTATGAGGAAAATAAGGCAGGGGGTGCCAAGGCCCGCAGGGAAGCCTTCCCTGAGCGGGTGTCCCCAGAGCCGAGGGACCAGGCTCCAGGCCTGTGAACCAGCCAGAGCCAGAGGCAGAGGTGCGGCAGGTGTGCGGCAGGAGCCCAGGCAGCCGGGCAGGAGTGGGGAGGAGGCCTTGTGGAAGAGAAGGGGATGGGGGCCGGTCCCGGGAGGGCGCCCCGGGGCGTGGGGGCCGCGGGAGGGCTTGGGGCCCAGGAGGCACAGGCGGGCAATGAAGTCAGGCAGTGGAGGGGGAGAGGAGCTGCGGCTCCTCCCCAGAGGGGCCTCTCCAGCGAGGAGCCGGCGGGCGGGAGAGTGTAGACACGTGCCCTCCCTCAGACCTCGGTGAATCCTCTCCTTGATCATCATATTTGGTCTCTCCGATTTATTACAGTCGGGGGCGGGGGGGGGGGGGGGGGTAGGAAACCAAAGATCCGGCAGGACTTCGCGGGGAGGGGGGCGGGAAGCGGGGAGGGGCCACCGTAATTTGTCCATTTTATAGCTCAGGACACACAAAAGACACTGGAAGATTTGCCCACGGTCATAAAGCAGAACAGTGGGGAGCAGGGCCAGATGTGAGGCCGCGTATTTCCAGCCCCGCCGCCCTCGCCCGACAGGTGCGGCCGCTGATGGGGGGCAGGGCCGGGGGGGGGGGGGGGGCTTCCCACCTGTGCAGGGGCCTGCGGGGGGAGGTGCAGTAGCAGCCCGGGGCACAGGCTCCTCTCCCTCTCCCTCTCTCCCTCTGTCTCTCTCCTCCACCCCCCACCTCTGTCTCCCTCCCCCTCCCCCCTCCCCCATTCTCCCTCCCTCCCCCCTCTCCCTCTCCCCTCCAGACCTGGAACGAGAACAGCGAACGTCAGGAGAGTCAGAAATAACAAACAAACGGCAATGAAGTGCTTTCCGGATGGCGGACGATGCTAACTGGCCTAGTGTAGCCGGGGAGGCGCGGCCCAAACGCCGACGGGAAGGCCTGGGTCGCCCCGGCTCCAGGTGCGCGGGGCCCGCGGGCCAGCCTGCACCTGCCGCGCCCAGCGGGACGGGCCCGAGCCTCTGGCTTCCGCTGGATCGCACCCCCCACCCTAACGGAGACACCACCACCGGCCCCCGGGGGGTGGGGGGGATAGATGGCCCGGGGGGGGGCAGGGGGAAGCGGTGGCCACCCCCCCCCCCCGCGCCCTCTCCTGCTCCCCAGGCTGACACCGCCCACGAAGCATCCCCCAGTGTATACACATCCCCGGAACGGCACGCTGCGGCCCCATCCGCTTTGCATTTCATTTGATTTTGTTGCCCTTCGCCAGTTGCTTTGCATCCCCCCCCCCCCACCTCCCTGACTCCTGCTGCCATCCCGGCTTTACACAGATCCCCGTCCTGACCCTTATTCTTTCTCCCTTCACGTCTCTGCCCTCAGCCAACTAATTTATTGATTGGCTTTTACCTAAGGCCAAATGAAGTTCTCCTTTATTGAGACAATTCCTCAAAGTCTGTAACTTGCACCGAACGACTTCACCCCTCGTTGGCTTTAATTAATGGAGAGCCACTCCCCAAGCGCCCCGGTCCCCGCCCGCGTCCCCGGGCCACCGCGCCGCGCATGCTAATTTCCTCCCACCCCACGGAGCCCCCAGCCACGGACACGGAGAATGGTTTCATCCCCCTCTTCACGCAGCGAGTCGTTGCCTCCATAAGCACCACACGCCCTGCCCTTAAGAGATGGATGGACTGGGATCTTGGGTGGCCCAGGGGTTGGGCGCCTTCCCTGGGCCCAGGGCGTGACCCTGGAGACCCTGGAGTCCCAGGATCGAGTCCTGCACCGGGGTCCCTGCAGGGAGCCTGCTTCTCCCTCTGCCTGTGTCTCTGCCATTCTCTCTCTCTCTCTCTCTCTCTCTCTCTCTGTGTGTCTCATGAGTAAATAAAGAAAATCTTACAAAAAAAAAAAAATGACATGGATGGACAGTGGATTTTGAGTCCCTTCTCTGTCCAACTGCACCAAGTAAAATCAAAAGATCACTGATACTCCGGCCGGAATTATTGTTTACCTAAGAGCTCCTTCTCTTTAAGATATTCAGGGGATTGAGTTTACACGGGTGGAGTGTAAACTAAATTTCTCACCACACCTTGCAGCTAGCCCCCTCTCTTTACTCGCCTTTGTCTCTGCCTGGGAGGCTACGCCTGAGGAATTTGAACACATTTCCCATGGGTGGGCCTCTTTGCCCCGTTGGAGACTTCCAAACCTCCGTCCTTTAAAATGAGTCTCAAAACGTGGGCAACACGTTTAAATCCCTTCATTTTACTAAAAGTCGTTGTAAAATTACCATTCTGAAGTAGTACATGACGGGTTTTTGCTCTCTTATTAATGAAAAGACTAAAGCCACAAAAGACTACAAGCTCACGAATTCTCTCTCGCGCTCATCTTACTCTCCCAAGTCACCAGCTTAAGAAAGAAGCAGGGCATTCTACCCAAAACTAGTGCAGGCTAACATGGAATAATTTGTTTTAAATCCCTTGAATGGCTAACGTATTCGCAGAGATCAAACATCCTTTTATATGAAAAAGTAATCAGGGAAAAGTCTGCTCCCCGCTCAATTTGCAATCACCCCACCTCTCTACACAGGTTACCTCTGTTTTGAGATTCTTAATGTATTCCTCCAAGTTTCTTCACACAAACCAAGTAAGTAGAATATAGATCCTTCTACTGCCCCCACCCACCACACACACCTTTATGTAAAAAGTAGCGCACTATATATACTGTTCTCCCCTGCTTTTTTCCACATAACGGTGTACCTTGGAGATCTTTCTTTACCTAAATAGAGATTGTGTGGATGCATCATCCATTTAAGCAGCCATCTGTTGATGGACTTGGATTGTCTCCAGTCTTTGGCGATGACGGTGCTGCAGTGAACAACCTGACACATACACCATCCTGGCCTGTGGGCTAGAAGATTTGTACACAAATTCCCAGAACTGAAACTCAGGGTCACAGGGATAGACCTTTAAAATTTTGATGGATATTGCCAAACAGCCTCCAGAAGGTGTGCACCAACCCACACACCCAGCAGCCATGCATACATATGCCTGTTTCCCCACACCTTCACCAATAAAATGTTATCAAATATGTTTTTCTCCCAATCTAATAAATGAAAAATGAAGGCTCCTTTTCTATTTGCATTACTCTAATTATGAAGGAGGCTCAGCACTTTTTCATAGGTTTAGGAGGAACTTGCATTTCCCTTATTATAAACTGCTTGTATCATTTGCCTATTTTTCTATTGAGTTTTGGGTTTCTGTTTTATTGTTATCGATTTCTAGGAGCTCTTTACATATTCAGGAGGTTAGTCCTTTGCTACAGTGTGAATGATATGAATTACCATTTATCTGTTCGGTTTTTGGTTGTACTTTGGCTTTGCTTGGTAGGATTTTTGTTTGCTTTCTTTTATTGTATGGGGTGGTTGTGGTTGTGCCATACAGGAGGCTTTTATTATTGTGTAGTTGAATTTATGGGTGTTTTCTTGTTTTTGGGTCACAGAAAGAGTTTCTCTACTCCAAAGTTAAAAAGGAGTTCTCCTATTTTTCTTCTGGTAAATTTATGGTTTCCTGTTTTACGTATAAATCTTTGACTCATTTAGAATTTATCCTGATGTACGATGTAGAGTTTAGATCATTTATTTACTTTTCCAGATGGCTACTCTCCTGTCTCATCAGGTGACAAGCATTTTTGCTGCGTCATCCAAAAAGGAAACAAGTCATTACTGTCAGAGGCTTTTTTTTTTTTTTTTTGGAGTTCAATTTGCCAACATATAGCATAACACCCAGTGCTCATCCCATCAAGCGCCCCCCTCAGTGCCTGTCACCCAGTCACCCTTGTCAGATGTTTTGTTTTTCATCCAAACACATAGAGACTTGAGGATCAATCCCTGAAGCATTCTCTTAGCTGTTTCCCCGCATCTCTGTCACTATCCGAACCTTGGGACTTCCTAGTCATTGTGTTTGTCAAGTCCATCTTTCCAGTCACCCGGCCAGTTTTGCCTTTTGTCTTTTTAATTAAGCTTTTTCTTGAAGCATGGCACCCGTACAGACAGGCACACAGGTCTCACAAAGTGAACACCTCAGATAACCACCCCGCTGGAGATCTAGGACATCACAGCACCCCAGAGTCTCTCAGTACTCCTTCCCAGTGTCTTGGCCACCCCCCACCCAAGGGTAACAGCTCAGGATTTCTGTCACCACAGGTTGGTCTGCTTGTTGTTAAGGTGAGTATCACTTTAACACATTTACTCTTTTGCCTCTTTTTTTCTCTTGCATTGTGCTTATGAGAGTCAAAGGTGTAGTTCTTCCTTTGTTCTTAGTGCTGTGTGTATGGTTGTGTGAATGTAACACGATGCATTTCTCCATTCTCACGCTGACATTCACATTGTTTCCAGTCCAGGACCATCACGAGGACCCATGTTATCCACATTCTTGTCATGTCTTTTGATGCATCTATGTGAGCTCTACTGGGTAAATACCTCAGTGTGAGAGCCCTGCATTAAGATATGCAGATGGTTAGCTCTGGTCTCTACAGCTAAGCAAACTCAATTCAACAAAAATGTGGTCAGTTAAATCCACAGTTAAATGTAGTCGGTTAATTTCTTGGTTCCCCACTGTGATCAAATACTTTAAATTATGTCTCTAGCTACTCCCCCTAACCCTGAGATGGCATTCTCTTATTGCCCCCATTTTGTAGCTGATGAGGCTGAGGAGCATCACATTCTCTCAGTTGGGAATTTTTACTGATGAATTGTAAAACGCTGAAGCTGTCATGTTTAATAAAGCTATTTATCTACTCACCAATTTGGGTTTCACTCCTGTGTTTTTAAAACAGTTTTTAGAACAGGGATGGGTTTTATTTATGAATACAAGAAGAAATTGCTAAGCATTAAGAGAGTGAGTGATGTAATTCAAGACAATATGTGTTATACTTATGTTGTCAGTTAAATTCCAGTGAGTTTTTATGTCTACAGGTGGTTGAGTAAGAAGCATAAACATGTAAGAGGTCATGAGTGTCTATTCATTCACTCATTCATTCATTCATTCATATTTTCCAACAACCTTACTGAGCTCCTACTGTGTGTCAGAACTGGAACAAAGCTTGGGTAAAGTGATAAAGTAAAATGTGGTCAAAGATCGCAAATGTCCTAGACATTGAAAGCTAAGATTCCACAGGTTCCACTGAACCGAAGCAAAAAAAAAAAATCAAAGTCATCTGACATGTACTATCAAAGACTATACACAAATCACTATTGGAATAAAGGAGGGAATTGGAGACGGCTTCCCAGAGATAGGACATTTGGGCTGGCCTTTAAAGGATAAAGAGGAGTTCTCTAGACAGATGAATAAAGGTAAGGGCTCATTAAAAAGGCACAAGTTGGGATCCCTGGGGGGCGCAGCGGTTTGGCGCCTGCCTTTGGCCCGGGGCGCGATCCTGGAGACCCGGGATCGAATCCCACGTCGGGCTCCCGGTGCATGGAGCCTGCTTCTCCCTCTGCCTATGTCTCTGCTTCTCTCTCTCTCACTGTGTGCCTATCATAAATAAATAAAATTTAAAAAATAAATAAATAAATAAAAAGGCACAAGTTGCAAAAAAAAATGATAATTGATGTGCGGTTCAAGGTACACAAAGGGAGGAAGTGAGACATGACAGTGAGTGACATGTTGGTCAAGTCAGAGAGATCCCTGAATGCCACACCAAGGATTTTGATTTTATTCTATATGTACTTGGGGCCAGGGTCATGGCTCAAAGAGATTGGCAACAATGTAGAAAATGTACAATTTTGTACAATTTAAATGCTAAATTGACATTCTTTAATAACAAAATTCTATTTGAGGCATTGAGGAGATCCTCATCAGAATTCCTAGTTTCCAGCTTTATACCTGAGGGGGAAAAAAACCTCTTTAAGATCGAAAGATTCAACAGTGAAGACAGTAGAAGTTCTCTTCTTCAGGAGCACCTTGGTGGCTCAGTCAGTGAAGCATCTGACCCTTGATTTTGGCTCGGGTCATGATCTCAGGGTGGTGGGACCCAGCCCTGCATCAAACCCCACATGGGGCTCCACACTCATCGGGGAGTCTGCTTGAGATTCTCTTCTCCCGCTCCTTCTGACGCTCTGCCCACTTGTGTTCTCTCTCTTTCTCTCTTCCTTTAAAATAAATAAATAAATCTTAAGAAGAAGAAGAAGAAGGAAAAGGTCTCTCCTTCAATTGGATCAGGACCAGTCATTGATCAAAATAGTTAAAGCAGAAAGTCAGAAAAAAAATCATAAGTACTTTAAACTTAATATTTAAATTAAAACAAATTTACACGGATTTGACAATATTATAATGTAGGTGCAAGACCTCTTCTTTCAGTGTAAAGTATTCAAGTGTATTTCAAATGTATTGTTTACACGTTAATTTTTTATACTATTAACACACTGGCGTACATTTTTATTTTGAGATACTTTAAAATGAAGCAAGAACTTGAACATTTGCAAATAATCTTTTAAAATAATTTTCTAGCTTATTGTGGCTCTTTAATTTTCAGTTATTGTGGTGTTTTTACCATTGTCTTGATCACTCCTTATTCTACAGCAATTTTTCAGTGACTCATCTATATCATGTCTTTTCGATAGCACTCAACTCACATTTTATAGATACGGGTCTTTTTTCTTGCCTCCCTCCCATTTCATCAGTTCCTTCAACAGTTAATTAGGTTACCCGGTTACAGTAACAAGGACAACTGACATAACCAGGTTTGGAAACTAACACACTAGACTCTGGGTAATCACACAATCCAGCTGATGGGGAAAATGCATAGATGTTCTGAGCAAACTGATCTCTAGACCAGCAACATCCACATCCCTGAGAACTTGTGAAAAATGCAAATTCTCCAGCCCAACCCAGACCTAGGGAATTAGAAATTGCTGTGGGGATAGGCCAGAAATCTATGTCTTAACAAGCCCTGCAGGTGATTCTGATGCTCCCTAACATGTGAGAACCACTGCTCTAGAGAGTAACCCTCCAGTCCTGGGCTTTCTACACAAGTGTGAACCATGTTTCATCAGGGGCATGGAGAGCATCAGTTAATCTGATCACAGTTAAGAGGGCTCCTTGTGGGGCAGCCCAGGTGGCTCAGTGGTTGAGCGCTGCCTTCAGTCTAGCGTGTGGTCCTGGGGACCCGGGATTGAGCCCCATGTCAGGCTCCCTGCATGGAATGGAGCCTGCTTCTACCTCTGCCTCTGTCTGT
The DNA here is from genome assembly GCF_048418805.1 of Vulpes vulpes. Classification (NCBI taxonomy): domain Eukaryota; kingdom Metazoa; phylum Chordata; class Mammalia; order Carnivora; family Canidae; genus Vulpes; species Vulpes vulpes. The sequence continues at coordinate 111,967,280 of NC_132794.1, read as the reverse complement.
GTCTCTTATGAATAACTAAATAAAATCTTTAAAAAAAAAAAAAAGAGGACTCCTTGTGCCTATCTCTATACATAAGTAAACTATTTTTTAACCAAATTGAATCAGTCTATAGTGGACTTCTCTGGTACTCCCAGGTCACATCCCCTGGACCATCCCTGATTTCAGCCCCAAGTGGGGCAGGCAGTTCTGTGTGAGCACCACATCCTTTCCTGCGTAATGTCCACCTTTTCATCTTCTGTCCAGATACTCTGGCTCCTGTCTTGCAATCAGGGGACATTTCTGTCCCCATACTCTTCCCAATGGGCTCCAGGTGGATCAAGCTCTTCATTCCCCCATCATGTAATGATTCTGCTGTTTCTTCTTCCCTGACTCTCCCTGCCTCCTCACTCCTTCTTCCTAGGATCTCTTCCCAAAGAAACTACCTGCACTACACCCTTGTCTCAGGCTCTGCTTCCAGGGAAACCCACACTAAAACATACCCTTTTTCCTTAATCGGATGCTTTTGATATATTTTCATCTCAGCATACGTGTTCTATCTCATTTCATGAGAGAGATTGATGTTGTATTTCATCATTGTATCTACTGTAATTTAACTAGTCATCTATTGATAGACATTTAGAGTAGTTCAAATTACAGTGTGATAAAATGATTTTATAAAACTCTTTTACTCTTAAACAGATTATCAGGAGATTTTCAAAAGTAAAATTGCTGGGTATATGCATTTAACATTTTTATTAGTGCTGCCATATTTCCATCCAAAAAAAAACCTATGCCAATTCAAATGCACACCCAAAGTGTGTGATACTGCCTGTTACATTATCTTTCCTATCACTTGGTATACTGATTTTCTCAATCTCATAGGTAAAAATTGGTATCACATGGTTGTTTTATTTTACAGGACCTTAATTATGAGCTCTTTTGAGCATGAAAAAATTTTTAGTCTCTATAATAGTCCATCCAATGGGTAGACCCCCTCCTTTTTTTTTTACCTTTTGTATTTTATTTTTGCTTCTAGTCTTGTACTACTATACATAATGGTATTATTTTGTTATTTATAAACTTTGTGTCTTTGTTTTTAGCATAGATTTTAGAAGTTGGATTGTTTTGTCAAAAAGTATGAATATCTTAAAGGCTCTTGAAACATGCTAACAAATTTCTTCCCAGAAATGTGGAATCACTCTACACACCCAACTTCAGTAGATGAGAATGACTAGTTCACTCAGTCTTTGGAAATGGAAGACATGAAATTTCATTGTTGGGCTTTTTAAATTTATTTGGTGACTAATAAAGCAAAATATTTTTATGTTTATTCTCCATTTCTATTTTTCTTTCGAGTTCTTAACCCTTAGCCTATTTTTCTATCATGTTGAGCATTTTTCTTATTAGGTTGTAAGAACTATTTATATATTAATTATTTTAACACTAGGTCTCTTTTTAGTTTATATCTTTTAAGGGCAATCTGTTAGGAATAAAAATCTAAACATAAAAAATTATAAAGGCTTTCATTTTTTATTTTTTATTTATTTATTCATGGGAGACACAGAGAGAGAGGCAGAGGCGTAGGCAGAGGGAGAAGCAGACTCCCTGCAAGGAACCCGATGCAGGACTCATTCCGGGACCCCAGAATCATGACCTGAGCCAAAGGCAGATGTTCAACCACAGAGCCACCCAGGTGCCCCTACAAAGGCTTTTAATGACATTGAAGAAGACCCAAGTGGAGAGAAAGAATGTGTTTATGGATAAAACAAGTTCTTTATTCATTTTCTCTTTTAATTTTGTAATGTCTTTGGAATGTACATTTTTATTGCATATAGTTTTACTATGAAAATAGAAAAACAACATGTCTCTATTAGATTGATTATCTTTTTTTGACTTCTAAGGGATTTTTCATATTTTCTTGATGATCATCCTTTGTCACTACTATATATCTCTACTACAGATATTTTCCAGTTTGTGGCTTTTTAAAAAATGGCTGTTCCTTTCTAAATGGTTTTTTAAAAACAATTTTTTAAAAAATGGTTGGTTTTTTTTAATAAAAGAAGAAGAATAGGAAGAAGAGGAGGAGGAAGTCTTTCATTTTCATTTAGTCAGAATTGGTATTTTTCCCTGCTGTGCTTTATTTGTTTGTTTTGTTGAAACAGTCCAACCTTGCTCAAGATAAGAATAATAGTCACCTATATTTTAAAGTGTCACTTTCAACAGTTAAAGTTTTAATTCACTTGGAGTTGATAGGGACCCAATTGGGTTTTCCATAGGGAGAATCAATTTTTCGGCTTCATCTCTCTAGTGATGTCTCATGCCACCTGTGTTGCATTTCACAATTCTTTTCCTGCTCCCGCTGCTCAGTTCCACTCACAATTTGACTATCCCAGCACTGATCCTATTATCTTCATTGTTATATGGTTAAAATAAGACTGAGATCTGACAGGGCAAGTGTCCTAACAGTTAATAATTACTCTTGGCCCTCCTACTGCTCCGTGTACATTCAGGAATCAACTTGTAAAATTCCACAAAATAGCATTGTGCTGATTCTACAGATCAAGTGGGGGAGTGGCAGGGGAGAATTGAAATCCTATCCATGAACATAAAATTTCTCTCAACTTATCTAGGTCTTCTGATTGTGACTTACTAAAGAATTTTATATTTCTAAGTTTTTGCCTTGCATACCTCTTTATAGGGTTAATTGTAGGTATTGTGTAAATGTTTGGCTATTATAAATAATGACCTCCTTAATACTACATTTTCTGTTTATAAATGGTATATAGAAATGTCACTGGCATTAGTCTATTGGTTCCATATCCAGCCACCTTGCTAAGGTCTCCTGTAAGTATAAAATTTTTAGATTATCTGGGGTTTTCTATGAACTCAGTAATGTCATCTACAAATAATAATAGTCATATATTTATTACCAATCCTAGTGTCTTTAATTTCTTCTTCATGTCTTTATTATTCTTTGACAAAGACCTCCAGGACAGTATTGCATAGTAGTGGCATTAACGGACATCCTTGTCTTATTCCTACAAATCAATATAACAAAAACAAACAACCTAGTTGAAAAATGGAAAAGACATAAGCCTATAAATTCAGAGGAGGAAAAAATATGGCCTATAAATGTTTTAAAAGATACTCAATTTTATTAGAACTGAGAAAATGAAAATCAAGACTACCATAAGATACTTTTATTCCCATTCAACTGACAAAAATGTAAAAGCCTAACCTAGAAATGTTGGACAGAATGTAGACTGATGGGATCTCTTGGACCTTGCTGGTAGGATGTAGGAGATGGTAGGGGGTGGAGGGTGGGCAGCACACAGGAAATGTAAGCCAATCTTACTGTTTGAGAACTTGAGTTGGATGGTGGGCATAGATGCCTACTGCAATCATCAAGTAAATACTCAAAATAAATATTCAGATATCTAAATAAGTAAATAAGAGAGAAAATAAAAAGGACTAATTATGAGTGTGTGTCATAAACTATGGCTTGTCATTAATCCTCTCGGGGCATCAGATATCCAGGAGGGGGGAGGAAAAAGAAACAAAAAAGAAAGTAAAATCCACTCATAATCCCATTACTGTGGGACACCTGCCATAACATTTCTGAGCATTCTTTCAGTCTATTTTAATGCACACTTGTAGATTGATTAGATTGGTAGATGAAAGAGACACAGATAGCACAATGATAACAAAATTGGGATAATATGTATATGCTGCTTTGTAAATTGGTTTCTTCAATTTATTTGCAGGGGTTTTTAAAAGTTGCTATTGTCTTTTGTGACTTAATCTAATGGTTTTCTGCTCAGAAATATTTTGAAAGAAGAATCAATAAAAATCGCATGAGTAAATGAAAAAGCAGTTAAAGAAAAGAAAAACATTAAGTTTGACTCTAACATCTCCCTTGCAGATAATTGAGAAAATGGTACTACTGACAGAGAGGGGGGAAAAAAGAAAAATCTGGTAGAGGGCTGGTTTGGGAAGAGTGAGGTGTAAAGCTCTAGAGACTGCATTGAAGATGAGGTATTTGGTTGAAAATTCAATATAGTGATGTAAACTTTGGGGTCATCAGTTTCAGGATGATGACTGAAACAAGTGATGCCTGAAAATAAGAATTTGAAGGATGGTCAGTGCTAAAAAGGCAATGTTATAAAGAGAGAAATTAGCAGAGACTGAAAATCCACCATTTGGGAGAGAGAAGAGAAAGAGAGAGTGAGTGAAAAAAAGAAGAAAGAGAGGGCAAAGAAACAAAATAGTTGAACATATAGGAAGAAGAAGAAGAAGAAAAGAAGAGGGAGGCAAGCTGTAAGAGACTTAACAATAAAGAACAAATTGAGGGTTGGTGGAGGGGAGGTGGGCAGGGAATGAGCTACACGGGAGATGGGCACTTGCTATGTTGAGCACTGAGTATTGTATGTAAGTGATGAATCACTAAATTCTACTCCTGAAACTAAAGTACACTATATGTTAATTAGCCAGAGTATAAATAGAATTTTGGAGAAAGAAGAAAAGAAAGAAAGAAGAAAGAAAGAAAAGAAAGAAAGAAAGAAAGAAAGAAAGAAAGAAAGAAAGAGAAAGAAGAAAAGAAAAGAAAGAAAGAAAGAAAGAAAAGAAAGAAAGAAAGAAAGAAAGAAAGAAAGAAAGAAAGAAAGACAAGGCAGGTGGGCAAGACCCCAGAAAAGACAAGAGCAGAGAAATAAGAAGAGAGCAGGACAGGAGGAGGAAAGGCTGAGTTGAGGGTCAGTAAGGTCCATTGCAACAGCAAAAAATGGAGGAAGAGAAGAAAGCATAGTTGGCAAAGTGTGTGGAACAGAACCAAAGTGGAAGGGGTCAAGGGGACTAGAAATGGAAATAAACCAAGAGGAAACAAACCTGAGGGTCACAGCACTGTGCCGCGAGCCACTGACAGGCCATGCAGTTCATCTCCCACTCCAGGGGATGGGTGTCTCCATCCTGGCAAAAGAGGAAGGGTCGGGGAAGGTAAGCCACATCCTCTGCAGGGAGGCAGGCCACATCCTCTGCAGGGGTTCTGACCATGACCATGCCCTTTGTGCCCCACCATGTTGCCTCCATTCTCCCAGCCTTGACAACTCCCATTCCCCCAAAGCTGAGCGCAGACCTGGCACTAGTAGGCGCTTAATCACTGTTTTTGGGGTGAATGGAAGAATGAAGACATTTTAAGAAAAGTTCTCAGAGGCTCCTGGCTGCACCCTGGGGACCATAGGTCTTTCTCCAGCACACATTAGCATATTGTCAAAGCTTAAACACCAGGCTTCTCTGGCTCTGCTAAGAAAATAAATAAATGGATCTTGACATACAGGGAGCAAACCGCTAGTGGCTAAATATTTTTTAATTTTAAATAAGTACCATGGGACTTCCAGGCTGAAGGATGAAGGCCCTTTGATTGGAACTTCAGCATCTTCATATCTGTTACTCTCTGCAATATATGGCACAGAAATACCAACTACACATGGATCTGCTAATGTGCCTGAAATGATTTGAAAATCAAAAGCCTTAAGGAATCACATTTGCTATTTTCCAAAAGACATAGAGAAAAAGTGATATCTGTAGCCTAGATTACACAAGAGAGTTGTGTTTCTTTCTTTCTTTTTTTTAAATCTGTTTACTGACAGGAAGAAAAAAATAGCAATAATGGGGAGAAAAAAATCTGCTTTCTGCCTAACACATGATTCGGCTGACAGCACAGAGAATCAGATAATTCTACAGAAAACTGACAAGCTAGATAGTGATTGGGATGAAGCTGTAGAGTTCTCTAAATACCCACAAATATTACTGTCTGATGCTTAACATTCACAAACCATTAGATTCAACATGTATATTTACGGTTTGATAATCAGCTGTCATTAACAGATGAATAAACAACATAATGCTCATGTTTAGAAGAAATGTACAAATGGGAGAAAAAGTGCCAACAACCCAAAAAGGTTTACCTTGTTCCCCTCTGTGAAAATAAAGAGGAATGAATCTCTATAATTTTAATAGTTGAATCTTATCTGATATTCTTAGTCTTGTCTTAGCTGGCAGAGCCTCTGATTTCTTTTTCTTTTCTTTCTTTTTTTTTTTTTTTCCCTGTACATGAAATGTATAAGATCATTCTGCCTTGTCAGGAAAAGTTGCATTAAAGTTACTACATTAGAGATAATCATTCAATGGCCATCTTATTTAATCAACCCGCATTAGTGTCCATGCAAACGAAAGAGTTCAACAAAGTCTTTCCGAGTGATAGAACTATTCCCTAATTTTAGTTGTACCTTTCACTGGGTTAGGGAAGTCATTTTAGCTCTCTGGAGCTCAAACTCCTTGAGCTACCGATGACAAATGGACCTAGAAGAAATGTGCCAAGTAAAACTCTTCACCCTGGGGCATTATATGGATAACAATGTGATGGTGATGATGATGATGATGATGGTGATGATGATTTCATCTCAATGCAGTGGGAAATGTAGACACAGATACATCTGATCTGAGGGTGAGTGGCCAGGGTCTCTTGCAGAACAGCCCTTTTAAAACTTAGCAATGTTTGCACAGCCATATTCGCAGCAGCATGATTCACAATAGGGAAGCAACGCAAGTGTCCATTGATGGATAAATGGGTAAACAAAATATGGTCTATACATACAATGGGATATTGGCCAGCCTTAGAAAGTAAGGCTACAACATGGATAACGCTTGAGGACATTGTGCAAAGGGAAATTAGCCAGTTGCAAAAGGACAAATACTGTACAATCCCACCTGTATGATGTGCCTGGAGCAATCAAATTTGTGAAGAGAGAGAGGAGGATGGTGGTGACTGGGAGGCAGGATGGGGGACTGACCACTGTTTAATAGAGACAGAGTTGCAATTTGCAAGACGGAAAGAACTCTGGAGATGGATGGCGGTGGTGGTTGCCTAATGATGTGACTGTACTTAATATTACTCAACTGTAGCTTTAAAATGGTTAAGATGGTCAATTTTAGGTTATATACATTTAACCACAATTGAAAATTAATTTTTTTTAATTTTATTTATGAGAGACATAGAGAGAGAGACAGAGACACAGGGAGAGGGAGAAGCAGGGCTCCCTGTAGGGAGCCCGATGCAGGACTCCATCCCAGGACCCCTGGATGACGCCCTAAGCCAAAGGAAGACACTCAACCACTGTGCCACCCAGGTGCCCGAAAATTAATTTTTTAAAGAATGAAGCCTTTATAAAAAATAAAAAAAAAACAACAGTGACCTCCCAGATGAAAACTGAGCCTCAGCATTCTCTTTTCTCCTGAGACTCCATTATAATAATATTGAAAGAATTTTTTTTTAATGTAAGATCTCACACCAATGAAGGAAACCAAAGGAGCCATCAGAGAATAAGTAATTTAAACCAGTTTCCAGATAATGTAAAGGTGATAGAGTGAACCTTGGCTGTGAAATCAGAACAGAGGAAGGCAGAAGCTGGACATGAAAGGTGGGCCTGGGGGTCAATCAGCCCAGAAGTACCCAGAGAGTCTGCAGACTTGAGAACTGCAGCCAGCTGGACCTCTGTCCATGTACCTGCCCCCGGGTCTCCTGTACTCATGCCACCGAAGGATATGTTCATAGTAAGTACAATATTTAAAGTAACTCATCAACAGGAGCTGGAATATACCACATATAATATATTGATCACTGCTACCCGTTAGGAAGCCTTTCTGTGCACCAGGCACTGTACCAAGCACTTTACCTGCATTATCACATTTGATACTCACGGCAACCCTGTGGGGCTGGCAGTTTTATTATTATTTTTGCTTTATTCACAAGAAAAGAGAAGCTCCAAGAAGTTGCCTGAAATCTGTCTGACTCCAATCCTCTTAACTTAAAGGAACACCCACGTCTCTTTGACTTCATACTCTCCATCACTGTGCTGTTAGGCTTCTGGTATGCTCTTTTGGGAACGTTTTGTGGCTTAGAAACACACAGACATATGCAGCTATGGGTGTCTGAACACAGATGTACACCCAAATACATATTACGGACCAGACATCTCCGGAGTGGGAGGAATAAAATCCCTTCTTGCCTCATGGGCTGGACCCAGTGGGAGGAAGTTGGACACAAGATGGTATTGATGCCATCCCCATGGACCACCAGGGGCACAGAGCCACCCTGGGGTGAAGTGAGAAGGGGAAGAACAGAGGTAGAGAAGGGAATCCATCACATCGATTTGTTGTCTGTCTCCCTGATAAAAATGCAGGTTCTGAGATCACAGAGCTCTCTGGACTTTTGCCAGTGTGGTTCACCGATGTATCCCAAACAGCCAGAACTGTGGGCGCTTTACAGAGTTCAGAGCAGATGCACAGTGAACTTTTGTTAAAGACATGAATGATTTCTTGCCTGAGCCAGCTGACCAACCGACAGCATCTAGGGCAGGGATCAGCAAACTCCAGCAAAGAGCCAAATCCTGCCCTCTTTCTGGTCTTGTAAATAAAGCTTTATAGAAACACAACCGTACCATTTGTCTCCCTGCTGTCCGTGGCTACTTTACGCAATAACAGCAGAGTTGGGCAGGTGCTGTGAGGCCAGACAGCCCACAAAACTGAAAATGATTACCATTTGGCCCTTTCCAGGAAAAGTTTGCCAATCCCTCTGGTTGTGGGATTGGGAGCCAGAGAGATCATAGGGAGCCAGGGACCAAGGGCTATTGAAACTCAAGACCTAAGCAGCACCTGGGTAGGAAACAATTTCAGAACCCATATTTCCATTTTGTGAGTTACCTCTGCACAAACCCCACATGATCCTATAGAAGGAAGTCTTCTTATGCGGAAGGAAAGTCCCTCATTGGGACATGTCACCCACAGATGAGAGTAATGATGCCATTGGTGAATAGAAGTTTTATCCGAAGAGCTTATGGAAGGTTCTCATCTCATTAGTCCTGGTGTCCTGGGTAGTGAAGACGTACCCGAGGATGGGTCTACCCAAAGAATTTCCATTTTCCAAAATTCTCCAGCCATGCTGAGTGGCAAGGTGGAAGTCCTACCTTCCTGCATGCCCTTCGCTCACCAGAACTCAATTCCTTCTGGAATCTCTTCAGGGATTAAGCTACCATGAATCGTATTTTCCTCTCAGTTTTGAACCTGAAACCACAAACTTCAGCTTAGCTATTCAACTTTAGGGTGCAGGAGGCTGGGGGGTATGGAGTGCAGGGCAGTTGACATTTCCACAAGCCCTCACCGCAGCAGGCTGGGGTAGGGCTTCTCATCGCTCAAGGGCAGGGGAGTCCATCAAAGAGGCTGCTCCAGCACCCTTCACCTCCCTGCTCATCCTCCACAGCCATCCTCTTCATCTCCCTCCCAAAGGGGCATCTACACTCACCACTGAATATGTGTGTCCCCCTAAAATCCACAGGTTAAAGCCCTACCTGTAGTGTGATGGCCTCTGGAGGAGGAGCTCTTGGGAGATCATCCAGTCATGATGGTGGATGATCAAGACTCAAGACTCAAGACTCAAGAATGCCCCTTACAAGAAGAGGTGGGAGAGAGACAACCTCTCCCCCCGACTCCATGTGAGGATACAAGAAAGAGGCTGTCTACAGGCCGGGGAAGAGCACCCGAACCAGAACCCCACCATGCAGGCATCTCGGTGTTGGCCTTCCAGGCTCTGGTACTGGTCAGAGCAGCTGAGCTGAGCCCTCCACATCCCCAGCTTGCTGGGGTTCGCCTCCTGCCCCCACGCTCCAGCACTACCCAGCAGTCACTCCACAGAGCCCACTGGAACAACCACAGACCCCGGTCAGACTAATATTGTGCTCAGAGGCGCACTCCCTGCACTTACAAAATGGCATTATTTATGCACATGGACACTAACAGTGAGTCGCTCGCCTCTGGGATGAATCACGGAGTCCTGAGTCCTCACCGACAGGAGCAAGGCTTTGCTGACCAGGCATTGGATTTGCTTTTCCCCGGGGAACCTTCATCGGGAAGAATGAATTCTCCTCTAGGGTGTCAGGAGCTCCCTGCCCAATTTACGTGCCTGGGGAATACACACCTACCACACTGCCTCAGGCGTAGTTCTGCTAACCTGCAACGAACGCAAACATTTCTGTAAACGCGACTTATTGCTGGAAGCTTCTTCCTCTTGTCCAATGCAGCTGTAGTAATACTATTAATATTTCATTTGGAAGAGCCAAAATTGGGAACCTAGGAGACACGTCCCCCCACCAGTCTTCAGCGCACTTCCAGAATGTACGAAGCAGTTCAGAGAGACATTTGAGTAATCTGGGGTGACTTCATCGGAAACCCCACTAGTCTTGCTTTATTCCATAACATTCTATTTATGACAGCCCTTGAAGAGCAAGGTACGTGGAAAAGTATTTCTGGCTCCGTGGGGGTTGTCTATTTGCCTGTCTGTCGCGGTAAGTACTGAGAGACAGTTGGAATGAAAGCTTAAATACTTATGTAATGTAGGGAGAAATGTACTCACATCTGTGTGTAAAATAAGCAGATAAAACGGCGCTCAAATTAGATGTGATCTCCCCCCCACAACCCCCCGGTATTGGCAACAAGCAAGTGAGGCTGGCAAGTGGTGGCAGTCACCAGATGACAGCCGAGGGAGAGTGGCAGAACTGCAAGGCCAGCTCCGTCCAGGCGGCTGCGGTCAGGTGACCTGCCCATCCGTAGAGAAGCAAATGGAAAAGACTCCAGGAATGGGGATGCTGGCGGCTGAACAGTGATCTGAGGAATGCGGGCAAATCGGGGTCCGCCAGCACCGCGCTCTTCTGAAGCCCAAAGGACTGCGAGTCCAACATTTAAATCACTTACACCAAATCCACCCAGCAGCATCCCAGTGGGGCCCGAGTACGGACAGGCCCGTCCTGCTCTAAGGCATCTCTCGTGAAGGAACGTGAGCGAGCTCGCGGTTCCATCTCACTGGGTACCAGGGAAATTGGTAAGTCGTTTCTGGTACCATGTTGAAAAATTGAATCCAACATAAGCCACACGGGAATGAAAACAAAGAGGCCTTCTTCCTGCAGCTACCAGTTGGGGAAAAATAAGAGCTCTCAGGAAAAAGCATGAACACTCGGCAATTATCAGCTAATGCATGTAGTCATCCTTCCCAGGCTTGGACATGGGTGTTGCATTTTCTGTTCTATGACATTTTTTTTTTAACAATGACATCTTGGTCCCAAAGATAAATGTTGGCTCACTTGTTTAGAATAAGAAATGGGTTGTGCCGGTTTGCAAACTCAGAATGCAAGTGTTGTTGTTTCTTTTTATTATTATTATTCAGAATTTATTACTTGCCAGTGGGACGCGAAGGGAGGATGAGGGTCCGCTTCAAAGCAAAACCAGGCTTCATGTGAGGCCATCTCAGCAGCCTTCTTATGAATATATGGGAAACTCAGAGAACTGAAAATAAGTAGGCCTACTTAGGTTTCTCACTGTTCAGAAAACAAAACAGAGTTTCCTCTCCAGTTTTCCGTTTTGTCGACAATTTGGAATGATAATATTGCCTCACATTTTTGTTTGACTGACCTAGCGTGGGGTCAAATTGGAAAGCTAGGGGGAAGGCTTCAGGAGGAGGATGCTGGAAGAGAGGTTCAGAATTCAAGGCTCTGCCCTGAGCAGGGGGAGGCGGAGGGGGTACAGGGAAAGGCTTGCTGACCGGGGGCCCTGAGTGCCAGGCTGCAAGGACCCTGGAAAAGCCCAGGGGGTCATCGGTAGCCCAGCTCCTCTCTGATGAGGATTTGGGGTTACAGAAAGCAGCCGCCCCTGGCTGGGGGGCTGGGGCAGGAGGTTCTCCACATAGTCCGCTGTCTGAGCAGCTTTTGAGTTGAAACCAGACTGAAAGGGAGCCAAGAGCCGAAGGCCGGCGCACATCCCCCTTGCCAAAGCCATTTCAGTGGCAGGGCCTCAGCTCTGCTCGTACCTGTGTCCAGATGGACACTTTGACCTTGGCCGCGGCCACTCGGGTCCTCTTCTGTCCATGCGGGGCCCAGGTTTGGCTGGACCGCCGCGGAGGGGCAGGAGGGACGGCCATCTGGCGTGGGAGGCGTTGCCTGACAGGTGGCTCAGCGGCAGGAGGACTCACCGGGCTGAAACGGATCCGAGGACCGGCTGGCTGCTGGGGATTATGCAGCTCACGGAAACCTCCCAGGCCAACTCAGACGGCGAGGCGGAGAGGCCAGGAACCAGGAACTGGGTCACCCGCATCACTGCTGCCACGACATGGCCCTGAGTGGAGTCCCGGGACCACAAGCCCACCGACCACGGAAGAGCCAGCCTGAGGATGAGATGGGGGACCAGGGCCCCTGGGGAAGAGGAGCAGTTTGGTGGGCAGCACCCCCTAGCTGGACTCCTGTGTCCCAAGCCACATTCAGGGTGGCCTTGGATGACCATCACAATGGCTTTTTTCAGAAGGTGACTGTGGTCTGGTCCAATCCAAAGTGACTCTTGAGTTGAGGATGTCATCAACAGGGACCAGTGGCATGAGGTGCTTGGTGCTTGGGGATCTGTCTCCACTAGCCTGATGTCCCCCAGAGCTGAACACAGCACCCAAAGACCACCCCCTGATGAGCAAAGCAGCTGTTTGACACACTCGCTCTAACCCTGATGAAGCCAGCAGGCTCTGCAGGCCACATGGGTTCACCTGTCAAGCGAAGGAGATCAACCCAGTAAACTGTATCTAGGTTCCTCGCGGGAGGAGTGAGGACATTGGAGCCAGATAATTTCGGGTTTGGATCCTGACTCTACACCTTACAAGTTGCATGATCTTAGGGAACTTTCTGTCCTCATCTGACCTTCATTCTGTCACTGGGAAGGTCATATAATAATACATCATTTAATCCAAGGGCTGAGTGAGATACAAGCTCTCCAGAGAGTGGATGGCACACAGTAGGCCAGCCTCTCCCCCAAGGTCCCTTCATTTTAAAAAATTCTGCAAATCCTGAAAAACCCCATATTCAATCTATATCATCTCTGGGATCCTGTCCAGTTAAGGCTGACTTCATTTGCACAGGGAAGGGATTCCATAAGAAGGTACAGGCGCCACACTGTCACCCAGACTGGCTAGGCTTGGGCAAGTCACCTTTCCTTCTGTATCCACAAATGAACTGCACCTGCCATTACCCTTGTGGCCGCTGAGCCATTGACGGTGTCCCCACAAGGGCCATCCAGCGCTCACAAAGGAGTCCCCATCTCCTGTGGAAGATGTGTAGCACTCACATGGGTGGCTCTTGACCACAGGAGCCCATCAGGACCACCCTAGCAGCTTGCTAAGGGGAGGGCAGCCAGCCCACCCAGGGCTCCCATGACAGAGCTGTGCAGAGGAGTCTGGGGGTCTGCTTTTCCAAAAGCTGAGGTTTTATGGAAAAAATAAAACTGAAATCTGACTGGCAAACATCCTCAAAGGAAGATTTAGAAAACAATGGGACATCTGTTAGGGAAAAGGAGGGACTTTTCTAAGACTTTTCTTCCAAGGTTGATCATCTTTTCAAAAAGTCCAGGTGAGCAATTCATTCTTTTGTTAATTCAACATCAATTTTTGGGCCACCTAGTTGAACATATATCACACCCTGTTCTGGGGGCTCAAAATCCTGAGGCTGAACAAGATTCTAAAGATGGAATCTTCCAGGGGCACCTGTGGGGGCTCAGTCGGTTGAGTGTCTGACTCGTGATTTTGGCTCAGGTCATAATCTTAGGGTCACGGGATCGAGGCCCATATCAGGCCCTGCGCTGGGCTTGGAGCCTGCTTGAGTTTGCCTCTCTCTCCCTCTGCTCCTCCTCCCTCCTAAAAAAAAAAAAAGAAAGAAAGAAAAAGAAAATAAAGATGGACATTTCCAGACTTGTGACTCTCCAGATGAGGAAGATGAGGCCCAAGAAGGGGCATGACTTGGCCAGTGTCACACAGGCAGTGGCTCCAGAGCACCGGCATCCAGAGGTCTGACTCCCCTCCGTCCCTGCCTCCCCTGCACACCCTGCCCTCCCCCGGCCGCCCAGCCCACACTACAGACATGTTCTGTTTTGTCTAGCAATGTTTTTCGGCCAATTTCGAGGGAAAGCACAGAAATAGCCATCTTCTCTCACCAAGATCTGACCGCGCAGGAGCCCTGGGCCGTGTTTCTCCCGCAGGAAGGTGCAGTCATGCTTCCCTTCCAGGCGAGCCGAGGGCCTCACGTGGCCACCCGCCTGCCCTCCACGTGTTCTTTACTCCTGTCACCTGCCTGGCTCCTGAAGTCTCAGTTTGCAGTCCCCCGGACCCCCGAGAGAGGAGGGCCGGCCCTCGGGTCCCCGGCTGACTCTCGCAGCCAGATCTCCATGAGACCGTCGAACCTGAGAAAAGAATGGTCATGTTAACAAAAAAAATCAAGAAGTCTAACTGACATATTTACATGGACGTGATGAACAACATGTGCCACCCGTGCGATGTCCCCTGGGCCTGCAGCCCTGGGGCCCGGAACGTGGGGGTTCTTTCCTAGAGAACTTCCAAATCCCCAGTGGGCCACGGAGGTTTAAGAGGGGTTTTTCCCAACTTTTCCCTGGTCCCCACGCAGGTTGTCGCGGGGAGGCTCTGTTCAGCCCCACCTGCCTCGCCAGCCGGGGCCAGTTGCCTCCTCCGCCAGATTCTCACCCAAGTTCACACACACACACACACACACACACACACACACTGTCAGAGCCGGTGTGGCACCTGGAGAATCTGGGTGGTGTTGTTAGAAGTTTAGAGGAAAGGGGGTTCGCTCTGCAAATTAACTGTGTTGGCAGAGCAGAAAGTAAATGTTTAACCTGCAGAGAAGACACTGTTTGAAAACACTTGGCTGCCCTTTTCTGCAGACAATCCCGGTGCTAATTGTAAAGAATTACATTAAAATGGGCCCAGCCTGACCTTGGGGCCCGTGGGCGCACCTGCCGTGAGCACCTGCGAGCACCTGTGAACGTGGGTCTGGCTCAGGCGCTCCACCAGCCCGCTGAGCTTTCCTGTATTCACTTTCAGTGAGTCAGGTTTTCTAGAGCATCTGCAAATAGGAGCAACGGGTCCAGTCTCTTCAGGTCGTTTTCTCAAGGGACCATGCTAGGGTAACAGAGACTTGGTGACCCGCCGGCCAGGGAAACGTCACTGCCCGGCCCCACAGCAGCTCTGGCGTCAACCTGAGCCCCCGCTGAGGTAGGAGACTTCGCTGGAAAAGGGTGTTTCCAAAGGGGGTGGGGAAGGGCAGGAGGACGTGAGCAGCAGGGGTGCAGAGTGACAGCTGCGCGCAGGTGTTTTGTCCTGTCCCCTCACTGCCGCTGGTCAGAGCCCAGAGCCGGGCTCATCCTTTGGGCTCAGCACAAACCTGCCCCCCCCCATGCAAGTGTGACCTTCCAGGCCCTTCTGCTGCCCCCATGGCCCATGGTGCTGGCTCCCTGGGTCTCAGCCGACTGCTTGGGTCAGTGGTCGGCTCCTTGGAGGCCGGACCCACTTCTTACTCACTTGTCTGCCCTGCCCTCCTTACCGGTCTCTGACCCCAAGGGAGATGCTCAATAATGTTTCCCGAGGGGGGGACATTGGAGGTTGAGAATCTGCAGGGAATCTACAGGAATGTTGTGTTAAAGAAAGTGATACAGACTTCCAGGGCTGGAGCCAGGGCTTCCTACGAAAGCACCTTGTTTGGAAGTTGGAATCCTCCCTGGGTGACTCCGTCAGGCCCCAGTAACCTGGCACCTGCTCTCTGCAAGGCTCCACGAGTGCTTCGGTTCTCCAGGGCTTGGTAAAACCACCCAAACCTAAGGGCTGAAAGCCAGGCTCCCGGGTCTGGAGCTAGACAGGTGAGGCCCCTAGAACGCAAGGCCTAAGGAGGTATTCACTCTCCAGGTCAACCAAGTACAAGCAGGGTCCCCAAGAGCGAGCACCCCCTGACCCCTTGGTCCCTTCTGGCCTTATCCTGGTCCCTACCCAGCTTACAAGGACCCTTTCAGCACCCCTCATGGTACTGCCGGGTTGAAAGGCTTCAGCTGGGCAGTTCTGCTGCCTCACCTGAGCTCTCGTGATCTCAGCTGCAGCTGGGGCTGGAGTCTTCTGGAGGCTCTGCCAAAATGCTCCTGGGTTTGGCTGTCGTGCACGTGGCATGGCCACGCGGTCTCTCCAGAAGGCCAGTCGGCCTCACGGGGCAGCTAGGTGTCTTGACAGTGAGTGCTCTAAGAGGGAGGAGGACGGAGTTGCCAGTCCCCTTCAAGGCAGAGCCTGGAACTGGCACGTCCTCACTTCCACAGCATCCTTTCTGTCGATGCAATCTCGGGAGCAGCCCAGATCTGAGGAGTGCCAAGACCGCACACCCCTCCGCAGAGAATGTGATAAAGGCCTTGCAGCCATTCTAACCCATCATGAAGAATTAGAGTAAACCGCTTCCTAATTTCAAGAGGGATTATGGAAATAGGAAGGTTGGATGACCCTGGTCAGAAGCCAGGCTTTGTCACTGTCACGAGTCTCACTCTTGTCGTTTATAAAATGGAGATACAAATATATGCCCAACAAATATCTATTAAATGCCTGCTGTGTGCTCAACACGATGGCAGGTCCTGGAAGTATGATGGTGAACAGGACAGTTGACCCGGCTCCGAGTGCAATTTTATTGTGAGAGAAATAGATTGTTTAAAAAGGAAATATATAAATGCGAATAAGTCCTATGAAGGAAAGGAAAAGGGTGTTGAAATAAAGAATGGATTGGGGAGGAGGGGCAGTGGCCTTATCCAGAATGATCATGAAAGGTCTATATCCGGAGGCGACGTTAAGATGAGATCTGAATGCTGAGAAGGACTAAGGACTGAAGGGATCTGGGATCCAGGGAAGGAGCTGAGGGCAGGAGAGGAGGTGGGATCCAGGGGAGGAGCTGAGTTCCAGGGGAGCAGCTGAGGGGCAGGGGAGGAGCTGGGAGCCAGAACAGTTGCTGGGAGCCAAGGGAGGAGCTGAGAGGCAGGCGAGGAGCTGGGAGCCAGGAGAGGAGCTGGGTTCTGGGGAGGAGCTGAGAGGTAATAATAATTTGAGGGGCAGTGAGAAGGCTTGTGGAGAGAGCACACTTACTCACTGGCTTACCACTAACCCTGAAAAGTTAAGTAAAACAAAACAATCGATTTGCAAATACGTTATGAGCACAGAATGCCAAGCAGTAATAGCTCTGGGACTGAGAAGTATTTAATATTGGTTATTCTTATTGAAGGCTTGAATGATGATGTTTTAAGAGTAATAAAGCTGAAGTTTTACTGTCCCCCAAAGCCCTGATCTCTTGAGGGTGTTTGTTGCACACCCACCAACACCACAGGGATGAGGGCGGTGGCGGTAGGACTTCAGAGCCATCTCCCTTTACCTTCAGGTAACCCCATCCTTGTAGGGCCCTCACCACCCAGCTGTACCAGCCCCTGCCACATGTCCTCATCATCATCTCTTCCTCCACTCGCTTCCCCACATTCTTCCAGCACTGACCGCCAGATCCAGTCTTTCTCTGCACCCCAGACCCTTCCATGAGCCCATCATCTGCCCTATGTGCTCCATCCTACTCAGGCCTTAGAGCTCCTTATGACTTCCACTGGCCCCCATTCACTTCGCCATCCTCTTCGCGGCTCCTCATGGGCCTCTTCATCCCAAAGAACAACTCCTCTGTGGAAAGAGTAAACGTCAGAGCTCCTCTCTGACCTTTTCACTCCTTCATCCCACCTCACAGGCTCATCGCCAGTTCAGGGACCTTGCAGCCAGCCAAGCTTTTTCTGGGTCTCTTTTGGCTTCTCTTTAGTCTCTGGAAATTCTTGGCATCATGTACTTTTGAGCAACCACTTTGATGATATCCTCATCCTAATACCAACGTGCTGGGGAGCCACTTCTAAATAAACCCCTCAGTATCCCCAGTCCCCACTCCCAATTCTGTCTCAAATCCACCCCAGCCAAGTTCTTAGCACCAGCATTCAGGATCACCAGTGACCTCCGTGCTGCTAAACCAGTACTCAGCTCCCATCCGACAGCACCTGTCAGCAACATCCCTCCCTCATGATACATTTTCTTTGTATGCCTTTCAGGATACTACTGTCTTGGTTTCCCTCCCATACCGACTGCTGCTCTTGCTCTTTTGCTGGTTCTTTGTCTCCCAACTTAATTTTGGAGTGTACAGTGCTCTGCCTTTGGTTTTCTATTCTGTGCACACACTGTCAACTATCTCCCCCTAGTCTTGGACTTTAAACAAAATATATATGCTGGCAATGCCCAAAATATGTATATTGGCTGAGCTGTAGCTCCTAAACTCAGTACTTGCATATCAATGGTCTACTCAGCAAACATCTCAAACTCAACACGTCCAAAAAAGAACTTCTTATCTTCACCCACCCCCTACCAAAAATTTGCACCAGGCTTAGTCTTCCCCAACTCTATCTTTACATTTTCCAGTGAAAACTCCTTAGAGATCAAAATTCTCTCAAGCTCCACATTTTAACTTTAAAATATATCCAGTCCTGGTTATTGTGAGACATTCCAAACAGATTCATGTACAGATAATAAAATATAAAAATTTAGCTGTCTAAAGGCACCAGAGAACAACCCAGAGCAGACAGGTTTTGGAGGGCAGTGGACATGTGGGAAAAAGAAATGACTCTTGATGAGCTTTCCACTTTTGATGGGTATTATCCAAGGGAAGGCTCAAATGCACATCAGGTGGGGCAGCTGTAAGTTCAATAGCAAATCTTTAGTCTTGTGTTGAAGAACGCAATCATGTCTGATAGAGAAAGAGAAGGGAAAGGCTAAAAGGAAGAGAACCATAAAACTGAAGCCCCAAATTTGGGATACTTAATCCCAAATCTCTGATGGACACCAAACCATGCATGAGAAGGGCAGATTCCAGAGGCCCAGCTAGGGTTAAAGAACTGAACCCCAATTTGATTTGCCACCTACTGCAGGGCAGGCAGTTTACACCTGGAAACTAACCAGTTAAGTGGCTGCTTTAAAAAAAAAAAAAAGGCACTCTTCAAAGAAATATAACTGAATCCAGTGTCTCCACAACATAACATTCACAATACAATCCAAAGTTACTCAGCATACAAAGAAACAGGAAAATGTGGCCTATTTTTCAAGAGAAAAGACAATCTAGAAAAAATGTTTCTATATTTCTTAAATGCTCATAATAACCTATTGGAAAATATGAAAAAAATACATTTCCAGAATCTGATTGCATCTTTCCACCTCTTTGTCGTTGCCCTGTTTAAATAAAGTGGAAACACTGCACAGGCCTTCAGATAGACCTATTTCCACCTTCCCCCTCCCCTCCATAGTCTATTCCTAACACAGCACTCAGAGAAATCCTCTCAAAATAAAAGTCTGATCATAGAAGCCTGTGCCTACAACCCTCTGATAGCTACCATCTCATTTAGAGTAAAAGCCAAAGCCCTTGAGATGACAAATACAACTGTGTCCATCTCTCTTTCTTTCTTTTTAAAGATGTTATTTATTTATTTGAGAGAAAGAGTACAAGCAGGGTGGAGAGGGAGAAGCAGACTCCCTACAGAGCAGGGAACCTGATGAGAGATTCGATCCCAGGAGCCTGGGATCATGACCTAAGCCAAAGGCAGATGCTTAACCATCCAAGCCACAAAGGTGCCCCAACTGTGTCCATCTCTTGAGGCTGCTCTAACAGAATATCACAGACATGGTGGCTTATAAACCATGTTTCTCATGGTTCTGGAGGATGAAAGTCCAAATCAAGGTTCCAGCAGTTTCTATGAAGACCCACTTCCTGGTTCATGGATGACCATCTTCCCACCATTATCCTCACAGGGCAAAAGGTGTGAGGGAGCTCTTTGGGGCCTCTTTTATAAGGGCACCAAAACCATTCATGAGGGCTCCACCCTCACCACCTAGTCACCTCCTAAAGGCCTGCCTTCTAATAATATCACCTTGAGGTTAGAATTCAACATATGGATTTGGAGGGACACACATTCAGCCCATAGCAACAACATTATGTGATCTGGCCCCCATACCTCTTTGACCTCTTCTCTATATCTCTCCCCTCCACTCACTGGGTGCCAGTCACACCAGTCTCCCAGCTATTGAAACACTGAGGCATGTTCCCACCTTAGAAGCTAGTATTCCTTTTGCCTGAACATTCTTCTCCCAGATTTCTGCTTGGTTAACTCTCTCCTCCTTCAGGTCTTTGCTCAGATTTCACCTCCCCACTGACCTCCCCTACCAAATACTGCAACCTGCTTCCACCTCCACATTCCCCACCCAGGAGCCCCCTCAGCCTGCTCTAATCTTTTTTCCATAAGACTTATCACCTTCTGACATACTCTGTAATTTTCCCCTTGTTATATTATTTGTTGTGAGTCTTCCCAGCTCTGAGGACAGGAACCTTTGTTTGGTTCAGTAGTATGTTCCAAGAGCCCAGTACAGGGCCTGGTTCATGGCAGGCACTCAATAATTAATGGAATGAATAAATGCATTAAATAGTGCCAGGGAATATTGTATAATTGTGAGGACAAATCATGATCAGGCTACATATGCACACCTATCTTTCCTCCATTGCAACTTCCCAGTGTAATGGATAAAGGAGATATTATTAAAGATTTTTAAAAATCAATCTTGAAAAACAAGAAAGGTGGACACCTGGGTGGCTCAGTCAATTAAGCATCCAACTCTCGATTTTAGCTCAGGTCATGAT
Organism: Vulpes vulpes; assembly: GCF_048418805.1. Lineage (NCBI taxonomy): Eukaryota > Metazoa > Chordata > Mammalia > Carnivora > Canidae > Vulpes > Vulpes vulpes. Next base: position 111,946,653 of record NC_132794.1, on the reverse strand, counting down.
CTCAGGGTCATGGGATCAAGCCCTATTTTGGGCTCCATGCTGGGCATGGAGCTTGCTTCAGATTCTCTCTCCCTCTGCCCCTCCTCCCCTGTTTGCTCTCTCTCTCTCTCTCTCGTTATCTCTCTCAATTTAAAAAAAAAATTAAAAAGAAAATAAAAGAAGAAGAAAACAAGAAAAGGAGAGTTTGTAGAAACTCTGAAAATCAGAGAGTTTGTAGAAACTCTGGAAGATAAGCTGCAGATTGACTGGATTGATTGTTACAAAAGCAGGTCAACACCAAGCATGTATCTAGAACTTCTATGATGAGGCACTGCTCTCCGTGCTGGGGATGGCAGTCCATGAATGTCCAGCTCTCAAGGAGTGTGGGGAAGGTCGGCAGAAAATCGACAGAGAACAAGCCTCTTGTTTTATACAGACAAGTGCTATAAAGAAAATAACACCTGGTAATTTGATAGAGTACTTAGAAGGTTGGAACCTAGTAACAAAGGGAGTAGGATGTGAGATTTAGGAGGTCTATAAGGACTGGATCCTGTTCAAAACCCTGTAAGCAGGTTGGATTTTATTCTAGCTGCAATGGGAATGCAATGAATGAATAAAAGCAAAGAAGTGACGTGACTAGATACAGATTTTTTTTTTAAAGACCTCTCTGGTTTCTGAGTATAGCATGTAGGGCACAGGGCAAGAGGGGAGGCAGGGAGATGAGTCAGACACTTACAGGAGTCCAGGTACGAAGGGACCACCAACAAGAATTGCTAATATATTGGATGTTACAGGTGAGGTAATGGGAGGAATCGGTTGTAAATACTGTCTTAGGCCTGACCTACCACTGCATGGTGATGCAATTTACTGAGAGGCTCAAACACATCCACCAACTTGTCCGCCGGAATGTGGAGGTGCTCCCCCACCAGGTGTTCCCAGGTTCTCATCCGTGGGGCTTCTGTAAGAAACACCACAGGTAGCATGTGGGTAGCAGGCAATACTCAATTCTGCAGCTAGCATGAAACAAAAATTATGGGCCAATATCCTTCATGAATATAGATGAAAAGGCCTAAATAAATACAAGCCAATCAAATTCAGTGGTAACTTTCAGCTCCCAGTTCCCCGTGTCAGGGGCTTGGAAGTGGCTGCTCCATCCCCAACAAGTAAAAAGCTAAATAGAATGAAAAGTAAACAGCTCCTCTTGAATCCATAAGAGAGGGGAGAACACAAACTTCTCCCAAGGCTGGAGAAACAAGCAAACACAGCGAGTCACAGCTTACCAGAGCCGAGACTCACAAGCAGAAACTACACAGGGAACCAGGGATGGGGAGGAAACCTGAGCTCTAATTGGCAAATTGCTGGAGGCTCAGTGTAGACAAGTCTGAAGTTGAAAACCCCAGTGGGATCCCGTCATAAGGGAGCCCCCAAAATATTGTGAGATTACTTCCAGGAGCTGGACTGTGTTCCCACAGTAAATATCAGAAGCAAAAATAACGCCTCAGGCTTCCAGCAGGGGGAGTAGGAAAGGAGCCCTACAGACATATATACCAAAGCACTCTGTTCTTCCCTGCCCTCAAGGGAAACTAGTTAACCAGAACTGACTTGGGGGAAGGGAGATACCCAATTCCACTCTAGCCATGGTGTTCCACTGAAGGGGGAGAAAGAAAACTGAGAAACACTTGTGAAGTTCACAGCCCTGAGGCAAAGGCTCACTAGAAAACTGAGACCTGGTCCTGGGACCATAGCAATCTTCCCTTCTCCCTACACCTCACCTCACAGTACTAAAGGCCTATTTACCTAAAGCATTCCTTGTATCCAGCATATCGTGTCTGAATATCAATTTAATTATAAGGCATACTAAATGCAAAAACCACAATCTGAAGAGACAGAGCAAGAATGAGAACATGCCCCAGACATGGCAGGGATGTTGGAATTACCAAACCTGGAATTTTTTTTTTTAATTTTATTTTTCCATTCATGAGAGACACACAGAGGCAGAGACATAGATAGAGGGAGAAGCAGGCTTCTCACAGGGAGCCCAGTGTGGGACTCGATGCCTGGACCCAGAATCACACCCTGAGCCGAAGGCAGATGCTCAACCACTGAGCCACCCAAGCGTCCCACAAACAATTTAAAACAACTATGATTAACATGCTAAGGGCTCTAATGAATAAAGTAGCATGCAAGAGCAGATGGGCAATCTAAGCAGAGAGTTGGAAATCCTAAAAAGAACCAAAAAGGAAATACTAGAGATCGAAAACACGATCTCTAGGAGATCTAAGAGAAATGAAGAGCACCTTTGATGGACTTAGTAGTAGACTGGCCATGGCTGAGGAAAGAATCTCTGAGCTAGAGGAGAGAGCAATAGAATCCTCAGAAACTGAAAAGCAAAAAGAACTAAGACAATATCCAAAAACACTGGGACAACTACAAAAAATGTAACATAAGCATAATGGGACTACTAAAAGAAGAAGAAAGAGAGGAAGGAAGAGAAGAAATATTTGAAAGAATAACAACTAGGAATTTCCCCCCAAATAATGTCAGACACCAAACCACAGATAGAGAAGGTGCAGAGACAATCAAATAGAGTAAATATCCAAAAAACCTACACCTGGGCATATTTTCTTCAAACTACAGAAAATCAAAGATGACAAAATCTGAAAGAAGCCAGAAAGGGGAAAAACAGCTCACCTAAAGAGGAACAAAGGTAAGGAATATATCTGACTCCCTCTCAGAACCATGGGACCAAGAAGAAAGTGGAGTGGAATATTTAGTGTGAGAGAAAAAACCACCAATATACAATATACAATATTCTGTGCCCTGTGAAATTATCCTTCAAAAGGGAGGGAGAAATAAGACTTTTCAGACAAAAATCGAGGGAATTCTTTTATAGTAGTTCTGCCTTGCAAGAAATATTAAAAGAAGTTCTTGAGAAAAAAATGGGGAAAAATAGATCCAAAACTGAGTTCTAAGTAAAAGAAAGGAAGGGCATTAAAGAAGAGGGAAGTGAAAGTAAAATAAAAACTGTCATTTTTCTTAATTGATCTAACAGATAACAGTTTGTTCAAAATAATAATAGCCACAATTGATCCAATCATGTTTGGTTTTGTGTATAACATGTATATACGTATCCTATGTTAGTATATACATGTAAACTAGTATACGTTTACATATAAGTGAAATGAATAACAACAATGGTACAAAGGATGGGAGGGAGGAGAGTTATTTCATTACTCATTACCTCAGACAATCCATGAAGTAACAAAGTGTTATTTGAAAGTAAATTTGGATACATTGTAGGTACATATTGCAAACTCTAGGGCAACCACTAAAAAATGTAAAGAGATAAGTATACCCAAAAATGGAATCATATGCTCAATTCAAACAACAAAAGACAGGGGAAAAAGAGTGGAAGACAAAATAGGAACAAAACACAATGGTAACAAATGGAGACTAGAAACCACTAGTATCTAATGGTAGATAATAATCTATATCAAATTCAATGATAGATAAAAAGGTAATGCATCACTATTAAGTTGCATTCTAAGAAGAGAAAGTTGCTTAACATTCTAAATTCAATCAAAATAATGTACCACATTATCAAATTATGCAATCATCTGAATAGATGCAGGAAAAGCATTTAATAAAATTCAACACCCATTCATAAGAAACGTATGAGTAGTAGGGAACCTCTTTAAACTGAGAAAGAATGCCAAAAAAAGAAACAACAAATATCATAATTTAGTGGTGAAATATTGAAATCTGTCACCACTTTGAGATTAGGAATGAGACAAGATTGTCCACTATTATCTTTATTCAACAGTGTACTAGAGGTCTTGGCTAGTGCAATAAAGCAAGGAAAAAAATTTAAGGATAATGAACGTAAAAAACTGCCAATTAGTCACAGACAACATGTTTGAATATTAGCAATTGAAAAGATTTTCAACTAAGTGAATTCAAGGTTACTGGACATAAGGCCAATATACAGAAATCTATTGTACCAGCCACATACACATGGAAAATTAAATTCAAAAATGATATAATTTACAATAGCTTCAGAAAATAAAATATCCAGGAATAAATCTAACAAAAGATGTTGCAAAATCTATACACACAACAAAATACAAAACAGTGTCAATGGAAATTTTAAAAGACCGAAGGGAGGGAAGGACAGAAGGAAGGATGGAAGGACACATTCATGAATTTGAATAGTCAGTGTTATAAAGATATTTTCAAACTGAGTTACAGATTCAATACAATCCCAATAAAAATTCAGAATTTTTTTAATGTGTGTGTTTAAACTGACAAGTTGATTTTCAAGTTTATGGGAAAATGATAAAAGCCAAGAACAACCCAGACAATTTTAAAGAAACACAAAGCTAGAGGACTTACACAACCAGATGTCAAGATTTATACAAAGCTACAGTAACAAAGGCAGTGTGGTATTGGTGCATGTATAAGCAAACGGAGCAGTGGAGTGGAACACAGGATCCAGAAAGACCTATGCATATACAGTCACTATATTCATAACAAAGAAAACACATTCATGCAATAAAAAAAGATGGCCCTTGGGGATCCCTGGGTGGCTCAGTGGTTTGGCACCTGCCTTCGGCCCGAGGCGTGAACCTGGAGTCCTGGGATTGAGTCCCACATCGGGCTCCCTGCATGGAGCCTGTTTCTCCCTCTGCCTATATTTCTGCCTCTCTGTCTGTCTCTCTCTCTCTGTGTGTGTGTGTCATGAATTCAAAAAAAAAAAAAAAAAGAAAGAAAGAAAGAAAAAGAAAAGATGGCCCTTTCAATAAATGAAACCGAGTCAGTTGGATATCCATGCAGGAAAAATGAATCCTAGCCATTAACAAAAATGAATTCCAGATTAATTGGAGATCAGCTTGCGAAAGCAAAAACAAAAAAGCTTTTAGAGAAAAACACAGGAGAATTCTCTTCACTGCTGCAAAGTAGGCAGAGGTTTCTTAAGCATAGCATTAAAAGCACTAACCATGAAAGGAAAAAATTAGATTTTATTTATTTATTTGAGAGAGTAAGAGAGGGTTCAAGCAGGGGGAGTGGGAGAAACTCGCAAACAGACTCTACCCTGAGCACAGAGCCAGACACGCAGCTCAGTCTCATGACCCTGAGATCACAACCTGAACCAAAATTAAGAGTCAGACTCTTAGCCAACTGAGCCACCCAGGCACCCCCCACCAAAATTAATTTTTTTTAATTTAAAGAGAAAAATTTTTAACTTAAAAAATTGTTAGACCACTACAAATTAAGAATTTCTGATCATCAAAAACAAAAACCACCATTGAGAGTATAAAAAAGACAAGCCGTGAGGAGTGACAAGGGAGGCCTCTCCAAAATACGTAAAGAATCCCTATGAATCAATAAGATTGTGTGACACTCAAGATACTTGAGCAGATGCTTCACAAAAGAGGCTACCAAATGGCCTAAAGCATATGGCAATTTCCCAAAATCATTAGTCATTAGAGAAACACAGAGTAAAACCACAATGAACACTAACACATACCCACCAGCATGACTACCATTTAAAAGACTGATCCTACTAAGTGCTGGTGAGGATGTTGAACTGACCTCTCGTAAACTGCTAGTGGGAACGCAGGAGTGTCAGCTATGGCTGAACATATTCATTCTGTGGCTCAAATCTCTTCCTGGTTAATGGATATGTACACAATATGTTCTTTAGAACATGTAAGTCTGTTAGAGCAGTGCTATAAAAGTTGATGGGATTATTAAGTAAGTTGTAGTATATTCATGTAATGGAATAATATTTAGAAGTGCAAATGAACAACTGATTGCTACACACAACGTGAATTTCACAAAGTAGAATACTGATTGAAAGAAATTGACACAAAAAGGTACATACCAAAGGGTTCCATTATGATAGAGTTCAAATTTAGAAGTCAAAATAGTGGTTACCTTTTGTTTGATAATACATGGGAGTACAAAGGGGGTTGAGGGAGCTGGTCATTTTCTTTTTCTTTTTTTTTTTTAAGATTTTATTTATTCATGAGAGACACAGAGACAGAGGCAGAGACACAGACAGAGGGAGAAGCGGGATCCCCGCAGGAAGCCCAATGTGGGACTCAATCCCCAGACCTGGGGTCATACCCTGAGCCAAAGGTAGATACTCAACCACTAAGCCATCCAAGCATCCCCATTTTATTTTTCTTTTGGTTGGTTATATGGCTACGTGCCCTTTGTGAATGTTTAGTGAATTTTACACTTATGATTTGTGCCCCTTTTTGTACTTGTATAAAAATCTTACTTAAAAATGAATATTATGAGGCACCTGGATGGCTCAGTTGGTTAAGTGTCTGCCTTCAGCTCAGGTCATGATCCTGGGGTCCTGGGATGGAGCCCTGCATCAGGGGGAGCCTGCTTCTCCCTCTCCCTCTGCCTGCCACGCCCCCTGCTTATGCGCTCTCTCTGTCAAATAAATAATTTCTTTAAAAAAAGAATATTAAACCCATAACAAAATAGCTGATCCATCTGAGGAAAGGAAGTACTAGAGAAATAAAGTTCTTAGAAATTAAAAATATTATTGAAGAAAACATTCAGTAGACCACCTGAACAATAGAATGAGCATGGTTAAAACCCAACCTGATATTCTTTAATGAGAATCAGCAAACCTTGCCTGTAAAGAGCCAGAGAGTTAATATTTGAGGCACCGTGAGCCATACCATCTCCACCACAGCTGTGTGGCTGCCACTATAGCCCAAAGCCACAGACAATATGTGAATGAATGAGCAGAGCTGCACTTCAATGAAACTTTATTTCTGAACGCTATAATTTGAATATAATCTTCAAGTGCCTTGAAATACTATTATTCTTTTCCTCCACCATTTAAAAATGTAAATTAACTCACAAGCCACACAAAAACAGGTAGTGGACCAGAACTGCCATGTTGGCTGTAGTTTGCCAATCCTTGGTCTAGAAGGTCAGCCAAGGAAACCTCATATAATTTAGAGCAGACACAAATGGAATTTTTGAAAAGGTGAAAAAAACAAGTATGATAAGCCCAGAAGGTAAAATATTAGTTTTATTAGACTTCCAGAAGCAGAGAAAACAAACAAACACAAAAGAAGATTTAATATTCCAACAACCAGGGCCCACCGAGTGCCCAGAGGGATGAACAAAAGAAGGGCCATATTTAGGGTGCAATTTCAGACCTCCAAAATTAAAGAGAAAATTCAAAACTGTTCCAGAGAGAACAAAACACTTTACCTGGATAGGCATCAGAGTCAGATTACTCTCAGACTTCTCTACAGACATACTGATTGGTGGAAGGCGATGGAACTATACCTCAAATTCCTGTGGGAAAGTGCTTTTGATCTGGAAATCCATACATGGCCAAACCCAGAGTGAAAAGGAGAAGCAAACAAAGGTACCTCTGGACACCCAAGGAGTCAACAACGTATCCTACGTAAAATGAAGATCTCCAGAAAGTTTCCTGGAAATCAGGATAGGCATGTTTCTCAGGTATGCTGCTGTAACCAAAATGTGGGGCTGCAGACACCATTAGTTGCTTGTTCCTACAACCATATCTCCTCACCCCCTTTGCTAACCGACCCCAGTTTTCTTCGACACAAGATGCCAATGTGCTTCAGACAGGCAGCTCTGATTAAATAGTATCCGAACCATTCAGAGTAAATACGTTCTCTTTGCCACTGATCAGTGCAGGAGGGGTATATGATGAAGTTCTGGCCTGTGAGATTTAGGAGAAACTTCTAGAAAGCTTCAGAGCAAGCTCTTCCTTGCTGATGAAGGGGAACAGACAGGAGAAGACAACTCCTCATCTGCTGCTCATGTCGCCATGTCTGCCCAGGGAGCTGGGCACCGCGCGCCGATCTCTAACATCAGGGAACAAGCCTGAGAACAATAGGCAACATGAGGATTATGACAGAACGGAAAAATAGAAAGCACCTGGGCCTCTGATAATATCTGAGCTGCTTAATTAACCCAGCCTGAACCAGTCTACCTCCAGAATTCTTGGTGCATGAGGTAATAAATACTCTTTTGTCTAAGTCACCCCTAGCTGGAGTTATTTCCAACCGACTGACCTCCAATTGATGTAAGTAATGAAAAAAAGACTGGACACCATTTACCTATCTACATATTTGTAAAACCATGCCTCTGGGGCCTAGGCAGGCCGCCCATGAAAGGACCACGGAAATGCCACTGGAGCTGCCGAGGAGAATGGGCTGCAGGTTTGGGGCCCCTTTGGGCTAGACAGGCAAAATCTGGGAGTAAATATGATTGAACTCCATTAAAGAAAAATACCATGATAACATTGGGATAGACTTGGACACCACATCCCACAACATTGGAGTGACAAAAGCATACATGTGGCAGCCTACATTAGTGGCCTGAGCTCTCAGGAGACTGTTTAGCTGAGTCACTAGGACTCAGGACTTATGACTGTTGCCATCCATCCAGGACTTAGAAGGGCAACAAGCTTCCCTGCGCACTGTTCTATAAGCACCTGGTTAACATCATCTCCAATATAGGAGTTGTGCATTATTAAATTCTGCAGAACTGGAATAAGGTGGGTGAGTGCCAGGCTATTGTCCTTAGACCACTAACTACTTTGCACCATTCAGGATCCAGTGTGTGTAGAGACAAAGGGACCAAGCTCAAAGCCATTTCCTCAAGGGCCTTCTAGTGAACCCTGAAGCCATTAGAAGCATTTTCTTGGACAGGTGAGCTTTGATTTTCCAGTGACGCCTCTGGAGGACTGGCCAAAAGGCATGTCTCACCCATGGCCATGAAGTCATTTTATGTTTGTACACCTACCAGTGCAGTGATTCTCAACCCCGGAGGCACAGTAGAATCAGATGAAATCTTTTATTAATTAAGTGGGGCCAGGGCAAAGCTCAGGTGATGCTGACATGTTTCACAAGAAAGAATCCCTTTGCTAGGAAATGGGTTGTGTGAATTAAGTGTGTGGGCCCCAGTACGCTGAGATTAATGTCACTGGGAGAGCTGGGTCCTTTGGAATTGCCATAGTTGTTTGGGTGGGAGTGGAGATCAGATCTTAGGTCTATTTGGTTGCAAAGCCGATGGGCTCGACAGATAGGATACACTTCTTCCCTGTGTCCTCAAACTGTCTCTATTTTGTTGTTATTTCTGTCACTGGTATTTTATTTGGGTTTGTATATAACCCAAAAAGTCAAGCGTAGCTGAGAAATAAAAGCAGTCCTCATGCCAGGAACAAGATATTTTTTCATATTTCATTCGTGAGTTGGTGCTTTGTTGTATATAAACAGTCAGCAAATGGAGGACTGCCCTTTCGATTTTAATTGTTTGTTGCTACTCTTCCTGCTCCCCTCAACTTGACCATGGAGCAGGCCTCCCACACTGCCTGTGTCCTTCACTGCTCATGATTCGGTTCACACACAGGGGTGCATTGGGGCTGGCTTGTACCAGCTCATGGGAGCTAATTGTCTGTGTCTCTTCCCAACTCTGCATTCAGTGACATGACATTGGGAGCCTGAAATTGGCCATGGTGGCAGTATTTGCACCATGAAAATCAGCAAATGCTACAAATCAGGGCTTTTCCCCCCAGAGAGCCAGTTATTCAACATTCCCCAGCAGAGCACTGAGTTCACATCTTCATACATAAAGCAAATGAAACAGATACTTGATGGTGAAGAATTGACTGTGTGTATTTATCTTTCTTGTCTCCTGTCACCCCTTATAAATCACAGTAAACAGCAACCAAGAAAAGGTTTAAGTCAATGACAGAACAAGAGGCAGACCACTGGCCAGAATGGTGCATGGGCTACCTCTCCAGCACTACTTGAAGGCCTCTTGTCCTGGCCACCATGGCACCACCCAGAGCAGGGAGGGCTTTGGCCAACTTCCAGGAGGCAGCACCTGACTGGGTCTTGCCTCCTGCCCCAGTCTTCCCTGAGGCATGGGGTAGAGCAGGCGCTCCTGGGCTCCTGGGCTACCTAGATGTGTGGGGTGTTCAAGTTTCATGAGGCAAAACTTTGACTAATGAGATAGGGATATTGAACCACACACAGTGTGGTCCCGCAAGATCAGTCTGCTGTACTTAATGGGCCAGCACCTCCTCATATGGGTTGTCCCTCCTCCCTGGATCCCTCCCTTATATCTGGAGTTACACTTCCTAATAAAGTGGTAGCTCATTAGCCTTTGCCTCTGCTTAGCCCGGACTATGACAGAACTTCTGGAGGCTGTTGAATAGATGGTCAGGAGGTGGATGCTGAGACCCCGCAGACAGAGCTGTAGTAGAGAGCACAGCATAGGGGTTGGAACCCTGTGGGTGAAGACTGGTCCACCCCCAAGGACCCTGGATGCCCAAGAATAAGAAACACTGTGCCTCCCATCCAAGTGCTAGCTGAGGGCACCTGGGTGGCTCAGTCAGTCAAGCATCAGCCTTGGGCTCAGGTCATAATCCCTGATCCCTGATGGAGACTTGCAACAGGCTCCCTGCTCAGCAGGGAGTCTACTTCTCCCTCTGCCCCTCACCTCACCTCACATTCATTCTCTCTCTCTCGCTCTGTTTCGCAAAATTAAATAAATCTTTAAAAGGGGGGAAAAAAAAAACACTGTGTCTGATGGAAGGTGGGACAGAGAAGTAGACCAAAGAGGGTGGTGGAGGTGGGGGGAATTTAGTGCAGTCTGTAGCTTTGACCAAGGGTCACCACTCTACTCCAGGCAACTCACGATAAACATGTGGTCAAAATGAGACCAGGAAGAGTTAAACCGTGGTACACAGGGACGTTCAACAAAACAGCTAGCCAGGACTCTTCCAAAGGTCACTACCAGAGGGGAAAAATCTAGATTTAGAGAACCTGAAAAGAAATGACAGTACAATGTATACATTGTATTGGACCCTGGTTCAGAAAATGAAAGACAGAGATCCCTGGGTGGCTCAGTGGTTTAGCACCTGCATTCGGCCCAGGGCATGATCCTGGAGTCCCGGGATTGAATCCCACATCGGGCTCCCTGCAGGGAGCCTGCTTCTCCCTCTGCCTGTGTCTCTGCCTCTCTCTCTGTGTCTCTCATGAATAAATAAATAAAATCTTAAAAAAAAAAAAGAAAATGAAAGACAGTGAACATATATATGCTACTGGGACAGCTGGGGAAACTGAATATGCAATGGATATTAGATGACATAAAATTTGTGTTAATTTGTTTAGGGATGATAACAGTATTCTGGATATGTTGGGGAAATGTCCTTACTTTTAGGAGATAGATGCTGAAGTAGTTAGGGATGAAGTGATATTATGCCTGCAACTTGTCTTCAAATAATTCTGAAAATAAATGTGTGTCCATAAACACAGATAAATACATTATACACATAGTCACACACATGGATAAAGCAAATGTATCAACCTGTTGTCAGCAGTTGAATCTAGGTAAAGGATATCCAAATGTTCATTGTACTATTTCAATTTTTCTATTCATATTTTAAATTAATAATGAAATGGGGATGGGGAGGGAATATACTAATGGTTTCAAGAATCTAAGGAAATTTTTTTTGTTTTAACAAAAAGGCTACAGGGCAGCCCTGGTGGCGCAGCGGTTTGGTGTCGCCTGCAGCCCAGGAGTGATCCTGGAGACCTGGGATCAAGTCCCACATCAGGCTCCCTGCATGGAGCCTGCTTCCCCCTCTCCCTGTGTCTCTGCCTCTCTCTCTCTCTCTCTCTGTATCTATGAATAAATAAATAAAATCTTTAAAAAAAATAAAAAGGCTACATATCTACATAAGTACACAATTTCAACAAATACATAAATATATCATCAATACTTTTTTTAAAAAAGATTTATTTAGAGAGGGAGTGTGTACACAAGACTAAGGATATGGGGTGCAGAGGCAGAGAGAGACAGTGAGTCACAAGCAAGCTCCACGCTGAGGGAGGAGCTCGACACGGGACTTGTCATGAACTGAGCCAAAATCAAGATTTGAACATTTAACATTTAACCGATTTAGTCACCCAGGTTGCCCCATTTTCAATGCTTTTTAAAATATTATCTTATTTTTTGTTTTCCTTCTCCTCTGACTTACTTTTCTCCCTCTCCTTTCCTTCCCACCTCCCTCTAGCACAAACATAAGTAACTTATGTTAGCAATCTACAATAAAGCCTTTCTTAATTCTCCGTGCTCATAAAATCATATACAGACACAAAAATGCACATATAAGTACACATTTGCATATATACACATGTGAGGGGTTTTACATTTTATTTCACATGCATTGTGTTATTTTCCTCTTAAATACTCTTGTGGGTTTAAATGATATTACATCGCTACTTTAATTTGAAATTCCCTTACCACCCATAACCTTAAGGCTCTTTTCCTGTTTGCTGGTCTTTCTGATTTACACTCTCATGAACGCCCTGTTCACTTCTCTGTTGGATTGCTTCTAACAGCTTTTTATTGTCAATTTGTAAGAGCTCTTTGTATGTAATAGATAGAAATATCTTTGCTTTGTCATCTCTATTGAATTTTTTTTCAAGACTATTTGTTGACTTTGTTTATAATATCATTCACCATACAGAGGTTTTTAATTTTTATAGAATCAGATATGTCTATTTTTTTCTTTTAAAGCTTTTCAATTGTCAGTCTGGTAAAGAAAGTCTCCCCACTCCTAAATTATGCACAGAGTTTGCTAGGTTTTGCTTCTTGTATTTATTCCATTATTATCCCATAATACAGCCATAATTTGTTATCAAATAGAATATAAGACAGAGATTCACTTTTATTTTCTTCTAGATGCTGGGTGAATTGTGCCAGCAAGATTTATTAAATAATCTTGTCCTTTCCCAGGAATGAAACCACTGTTTTTGTCATATATGAGTTCTCTTCTGGCTCTAATTTCAGATTCACTATTCTGATACACTGATCTATTTGCCTGTTCTGAAAAAAATATTATATTGATTTCACCACAGGACCTTTATTGAATGGTCTTCCACCAAATAAGACAAATTTCCCCTCATTACGCCTCTCTTTCTTTACCTATTCTTGACTACTCTCTAGGATTTATTCATTCATAGAATTCTTTTTATTTTTATCCTTATAAAAATTCCAATGGCATTTTTTTTACAGAAATAGAAAGCAATCTTAAAGTCATTTGAAGCCACAAAAGACCCTGAATAGCCAAAGAAATCCTAAGAAAGAACAAAGCCGGAAGCATCACACCTCCTGTTTTCAAACTTCATTACAAAGCTATAGTAATCAAATTAGTATGGTATTGGCATAAAACACGGCAATGGAACAGAATCGAGAGCCCCAAAATAAACCCTCACATATATGGCCAACTAATATTTGACAAGGGAGCCAAGACTATTCAATGGAGGAAAGATAGTCTCTTCAATAAATGGTGCTGAGAAAAGTAGACATTCAAACATTAAAAAATGAAACTGGACCCCTATATTATACCACTCACAGAAATTAACCTGAAATAGATTAAAGACTTAAATGTACGACCAAAGAACTCCTGGAAGAAAATACAAGGAAAAAAGCTCCTTGACACTGGTTTTGGCAAAGATTTTATAGATATGCCCCTAAAAGCACTAGCACCAAAAATAAACAAGTGGGATTACATCAAACTAAAAAGCTTCTGCACAGCAAAGAAACCATCAACAAAATGAAAAGGCAATCTACACAATGGGAGAGAATATTTGCAATACATCTTCTATTTTGTATCCAAAATATAAAAGGAATTTATATAACTCAAAAGCAGGAAAAAAAAAACAAATAATCCAACTTAAAAATGGGCAAAGGACCTGATAGACATATTTCCAAAGGAGATAGTCAAATGGCCAGCAGATACACGAACAGGTGCTCAATATTACTAATCACTGGGGCCACCTGTGGGGCTCAGTCTCTGAAGTGTCTGCCTTCAGCCCAGGTCATGATCTCAGTGTCCTGGGATCAAGTCCCACATGGAGCTCCCTGCTCAGCGTGAGTCTGCTTCTCTCTTTCCCTCTGCCTCCCACCCCCCCAACTGCTGGTGCGCTCACTCTCTCTCAAATAAATAAATAAAATATTTTTAAAATATATTGCTAATCATCGGGAAAACGCAAATTAAAACTACAATGAGCTACTACCTCACACCTGTTAGAACAGCTATTACAAAAGAGACAAGAGATAACAAGTACTTGCAAGGACGTGGACCAAAGGGAATCCTCGTACACTGTAAGTAAGAATATGAATTGATATAGACATTATGGAAAACTATATGGAGGTTCCTCAAAAAAATTTTTTTAAAACAGAACTACCTTATGATCCAGCAAGCCCACTGCTGGATATTTATCCGAAGGGAATGAAATCACTGTCTCAAAGAGATACCTGCACCTCCATGTTCATTACAGCATTATTTACAATAGCCAAGATATGGAAAGAGCCTAAATACTCAATGATAGATGAACAGATAAAGAAAATGTGCTACACACATACATACAGCTTTCCTTTAGGTTGTATCTGCTTAGTATTGCTTCACTAACCCATTACTTTCAACTGTTTTTTGCCATTTGTCTTTAAATATGTATACATTATATTTAGCTGGCTTTGTTGGTTTTCTCATTTTTTAAAATTCCCATACAATTAACATACAGCATTGTATTAGTTTCAAGTATACAATACAGTGATTCAACAATTCTATACATTCCTCCGTGCTCATCATGACAAGTGTACTCTTGAGCCCTTTGTCTCTTTCACCCATCCCCCACCCACAGCTCCCCTCTGGCAAACACCAATTTGTTCTCTGTATTTAAGAGTCTATTTTTTGTCTTTTTTTTCTTTGTGTCTTCTTTTGTTTCTTAAATTCCACACATGAGTAAAATCCTATGGTATTTGTCTTTCTCTGACTGACTTATTTCCCTCAACATTATACTCTCTAGTTCTATTCATGTTGTTGCAAACAAGCAAGATTTCATTCTTTTTTATGGCTAACTTATATTCCATTATATATATAATATTTAATATAATATGTAATATGTATATTACATATTATATTATATATATTATTATATTACATATTATATATTATATAATATATTATAATTATATTATAATTACATATAATTATTATAATATGTAATATTATATTATATATAATATGTAATATATATATATTACATATTCTTTATCCTAGCTGGCTTTGGTTTTAAACACCTAATATAACAACCTCTATCTTTAGTGGTTGAAGTTAGTTCATTCTCACTTACTATTAATGACTGATATACTTGATTTTATTCCTTCTGTCTTTATTGTTTGAAGTGTTCTATCCTCTTGTACATTTTTCCTATTTTTGCATGTATTATCAAGTTGCTAGTCATTCCATTTTTCCTCTTAAAATTGTTTCAGTTTTTTAATTTGTCATAGTCAACTTGGGCTGCTATAACAAAATACCATGAACTGGGTGGCTTATAAACAACAGAAATTTATTTCTCTCAATTCTGAAGGCTGGAAAGTCCAAGGTCAAAGTACCAGCACTTCAGTGTCTGGTGAGAGCCTGCTTCCAGGTTTATAGATAGCTGTCTTCTCACTGTGTCCTCACACGGCAGATAGGGCAACCTAGGTCTTTAGAGTCACTTTTATCAAGGCACTAATCTCAATTCTGAGGCTTAATCTTCATGACTTAATCACCTCTCAAAGGCCCCACCTCATAATATCATCATCTTGGGGATTAGGATTTCTACATATGAATTTTGAAGGGGGACAGACATTCAATCTATAGCATTATTATAAAATGAAACACATACCCAAAAACTATATAAAATAATTTTATGACAATGAGTTATTATAAAGTCAACACCTTGTAACCACCACCTCTCTCAAAAACTCTCCCACAAGCCTCTCTAAAAGGCCTGTTTCTTTTAACATAAAGGACCAGACACTGGGTAGTAGAGGTGAATGTTGCTACTGAACTAGATTGGTGTTATGGGATGAATTGTGTTCCCCACAAAATTCATATGTTGAAGTCCAATCCCCAGTACCTCAAAATGTAACTGTATTTGGAGACAGGGTTCTTAACAGGATGATTACATTAAAATGAGGTCATTAGTATTCATCCTAATTCAATACGGCCAGGGTCCTTTTAAGAAGAAGAGACTAGGATACAAACAGAAGAAAGATCATGTGAAGACACGAGGAGAAGGCAACCATCCACAGGCCAAGGAGAGAGGCTTCAGAAGGAACAAACACCTTGATCTCAGAATTCTAGTCTCCAGAACTGTGAGAAAATAAATTTCTTTTGTTTAAGCCACCCAGACTCTGGCCCTTTGTTGTGGTAGCCCTAGTAGACCAATACAGTTGGCCATTATATCTAAAATGTTTCAGAAGACAGAGCTAGAAAATAAGCAAATACACACATTTCTATCTCCCTCATCCTCACTGAAATCCCTGGTTTTCAAAGTCATAGGGGAAGATGGAATTAGAATGCCCTATAATTAATTATTTGCTTTATCCTGTATTATACATACAATAGCACCAGAATAATAATAATATTATTAGGCATACTAAAAATATTAAGTATTTTTATATCCTCTCCCATTCTCCCCTATCATTGGTAGTTTGACTACCTTGTCAGAGCATATGACCATTATGCACTGGTTGTGTTCTATCTTTCCCCTCAGTGAGACTTTATCCTGTGGGTAATTATATTTAATGCTTATTTGGTGATCCTCCCATTATTTGGGGTGTCTGAAGCTTGCTCCCAACTAGGTTCTCGGATAGGGTTCATGGGATCAATAGTACAATTTTTTCATGATCCTGGTGCTTGAAAGTTAGTTTTGCTGGATATAAAATCCTTGGCTCACATACTCTCCTTCGGTTACAGGTGCCATCTGCTTCATGGGCATACCCTTCTTGAAGGTGTCAGTAGGATGTTGTTCTGCTCTTTATTCTCCTTTATTTTTCAATAATAATTTTGTATGGGATTGGGCCTTAATACTTTTCTATTGTATTTTTTTATGGGAAATTAGTTCGGAACTTTGAGTTGTCCAGGAGAATCCATTCGAACATTCCCCTTTCCTTTTGGGTGGTCCCTTTGAGTGGTACAGTGATGGTGGAGCTATAGAGAAGGAAATACAATCTTGGTACCAGACTTAGCTCTTTAGTGAAAAACATTTGCATTATCATGTTAATCTAAATGCTGTTTACAGATTTCAATCCTATAAAGGTTATTTGTGTAAAATATTGGCATTCTTTGCAAAACAAAAGTAAATATACAACTCTGAGAAGTTGGAAAATAGAAGGAAGCAGGAACAGTGGGAGATGGGGTAACCATCTCGTCCCACAAAGAAGGAAGTGGACAGCACTGTTTCTAGCTGATAGAACATGAAATAGAGTTATGTCGTGTTATATGTGTGTGTGTTTTTGTGTGTATATATATATATATATATTTAACAGTCCTCTTGAGGTATAATTTACATACCATAAAATTCATTCTTTAAGTTCATAGTTCAATGACTATTAGTAAATTGACAGATCTGTGCAACATTTCTCTCAGCTCAGGAAAAGCCTTCATGCCCATTTGCAGTTGCTTCCCATTCCCACCCTCCAGCTTCTAGAAACTACTGATATTCCTATCTCTATTTGTTTGTCTTTTCTGGACATTTTGCATATGTGGAATTATACAGTATGTGTTCTTTTACAGCTGGCTTCTTTCACATCATGTTTTCAAGGCTCATCCATGTTGTAGTGTGTGTCAGTACTTCCTTTTTGTTGGTGAATAATATTTTAGTCTGGTTGTAGCACGCTTTATCCATTCATAAATGAATATACATATGGGTCATTTCCACCTTTTTTGTGATTATAGATAGAGCTGCTGTAAACATTCTCGTGCAGGTCTTTGTGTGGATATACGTGTTTGTTCCTCTTGGTCATTTATGTTACACTTTTCAAGTATGTAACAAACTATAGATAAATAAGTATATGTGTATAGGTACAAACTATAAAGAAAAATAAAAATGATATAATTATGGGGGAAAGGACCATAAAGTTACCAAACAATGAGTTCATGGTTAAAGGGGTTGCCAGTCAAGAGCAGGACTGGGGTGCGGGTGGCAAGGCAAGGGGCCCACCGTTAATCCCTCTGTGTAGCTTTATTTTCTAACTTTGTGCATGTATTACTTTGATTTGAATTTTCTTAAGTAAAGATAAACAAATAAGTGCACATAGACCAGGATGGAAGCCATGAGAACTGTGTAGAAACAAGACAATGGATTGTGGTGCTCATGCTGGAGATGAGGAGAGAAGGAGATAAATTCTAGTGGTTTCCAGGGGAAACATTTGAAAAAATTAGAGACTGTTGAATGTCAACCCATGCCAGTGGTGTCAAGAGGTATTGTCAACATTGAGAAACCTCTATGCTGAAGATTTAACTTTCTAATGGCCTGAGTTAACTAGAATTTTCCAGAACGAGACCACTTCTCTGTCTGGTATCATATAATATAAAATGACAGACTTTTCAATAGACTTCCTTTGTGTGCTTTTTAATCACTGCATCTTTTAGATATTTTCAACCTAAGGATGCGTATTCAGGTAAGAATAATTCAGATATGGGATTTATTTTTCCTCGTACCAAAGAGTGTAGGGGTGAGCAGTTTCCAGGCCTCCAAGACCAGACCCCGGCAATCCTCTGGCCTTATCCAAAGAGTCTTAAGATGCCTACAGCAGCTCCAGAGTTCACATCCTCACATGACAACATTCAAAAACAAAAAGGAGGTGAGCGTTTCCTCTAACATGTCTATCTCTCTTATCAGAGGAAAGTCTTTTCCAGAAGCCCCTAGCAGACTCTCATTTATCTCTCATTGGCTAGCATGGGTCACATGCCCGTGCCTGAACTGTGGAGGATGAGCTAGCATCTGTGGATGGGCAGATGTAGTAATTTGCACCATAACAAAATGGCACAGCCTGGGTGGCTTAAGCAACTGAAATTTATTTTCTCATGGTTCTGAAGGCTGGAAGTCCAAGACCAAGGTGCCAGCAGGGTTGATTTCTGGTGAGAGTTCCCTTCCTGGCCTTCAGATGGCTGTCTTCCCACTGTGTCCTCACACAGCCTTTTCTCTGTGCATATGCACTCTGGTCTCTTCTTATAAAGACACCACCTAAATCGGATTCAGGCCCCACCCTTTTGATTTCATTTAGCCTTAATTCCCTTCATAAAGGCTCCATCTCCAAATACAATCATACTGGGGGTTAGGGCTTCAACATCTGACCAGGGGTGGGGGAGACACAATTCAGTCCATAACCATAGACAACCAGGATCAACTGCCCACAATAACCAGATTATGGAAGATGATTCTGGCTACGGTTCCTCTCTGAAATAGCCTTTATGTATACACACATTCGTGCTTTTCTTTGTGTTCATTTTATAACAATAAAGATCTCAGTACAACAGATTTCCTGGAGAGCCAGGGGCAGGGAGTGCTTCCAGCTTTCACCACCAGACCTGTGAACTCTTCCCACTGTCTTCTCTATCCCAGAAACCATCCTCTGCCTATCACTTAACACTGCTCACAAGGGTCTTGACTTTTAAGCAATGCGACATCAGTGTGTATTTAAATGCCATCCATTACCATCAAACAGTGACATTTACTTCATTTGTAATTCAGAAAAAGAAAACACATCTCCGAATACAGCAAAGAGACACTCATATCAAAGATAATGGACCTAAACAATTGTCGTCCCTTGTATTTCAAGTTTGGAGAACAGAGCTAATAAAAGATTAAAGAGAAGGCCCAGGAGCTGTAGGAACAAGTTGGAGCAATCACTTGTCACTCGAGGTTAGCACAGAAGTTATTTTAACAAGATATTACTTGCAGAATTTCCACCATAAATCTTTTATTAAGTCCAAGAATCTCAGTCAAGACATTTTCCATGCAGGATTGTCAGAAATAATGCTCCTTCATCCCTTCCTTTAAAATCCGAGGATGAGAGAAGCTAAGTGCTGAACCGGCTGACCTTCACATAAACCTAATATTATTATTGATTTTTTCTCTACTCAAAGAGGCAAAATATATTTTTTGGAAGCGCCCATTAACGAGCCTGTTTGGATAAGCCTGGACAAAGCCAATGAGTATTTATTTTGCACTCCTATTTGCTTGGAGCAGAAGCCCCCGGTTGGGTGTAATAAGCCTCGACACATTTTGATTGCTCTGCATCACCCCTGGGCACGATAAAGAAAGGGCAGCAGAGACAGCCTAGTCAGAGGGTGAAAAATACTGAAGAATTCCAGCAACCTTAGCAGGCCCTGCTGACCTTCCCAATTAGGCAGGATTGTTTATTCTTAGAGATTTCAGGAAAGAAGCCCTTACTCCTGCTCAGTAGCCCCACTCTGGCATTTCATCTAACATTTCCTCCCCCTAACACCTAGTAATCTGGGTCTGTCCACTGCAAATGTCTAGAGTCCTCTTTTTTAATTGCATGAGATGTCCCGCTGCTGTAGCACCATTTGTTGAAAAGACTATCTTTTCTCCATTCTTTTGCCTTTGATCCTTCTTCAAAGATCAGTTGACTACTCCTGTGGGTCTATTTCTCTCTCCATTCTGTTCCATTGATTCATTTGTTTATTCTTTCCCCAATATCACACTGTCCATAGCTTTATAGTAAGTCTTGAAGTCAAGTAGTGTCAGTCTTCCAACTTTGTTCTTCTCCTTCAATATTGTGTTGGTTATTCTGAGTCTCTTGCCTCCATGTAAATTTTAGAATCAGTTCGTTGCTATCCGCAAAATAACTTGCTGGGATTTTGACATCCATTGCAACTGGAAAGTTATCTCTGCCTCATTGGTGGGTTTTGCCTTTATTTACATCCTTTAACTTTTTTTTTTTTTAAGCACTTTTGAAGAAAGTGCCAGACTTCCCATTTCTTTCCAAAGCAGGAAGTTTTATTGGCCTTGATTTGGCACAACAAAGTCTGAGGCCAAAGCTCAATCCCCAAAAGCCATTGTGTGGCTGTCAGCTTCACTGATGGAGCTGAGCTCGTGGGTTATTATCGGTCGACTGCCAACATCTTCTTATACATAAAGATCACTGTCCTGGAATTTAAGACTGATTAAAATAAAAATCCATCATTTAGACAATGGAGGTGTTTCAAATGGAGCAGAAATAAACACGCTAAAGAAATAATATGTGTAATATACACTTGATACGGTTATCCTCTTGGCCTTTGGTTTAAAAAAATGCTAAACAGGTTGTTAATGTTCTGACACATATCAATTTTTTTAGGTTTTCCAAACTCTGTAAATCAGATAATTAAAATACATGGTATACTAAACAAGGCAACCTAAAAGGGGTGGGGGGACTTTCAAAATTAACTGATGGAGACTGAGTAGGTTATAGGATGCTTATGTTATGCTACATAAAGTGATTTTAAAATACTTTCAAATTTTAGCAGTGCAAGTACTTCACGTAGACTGAAGCCCAACAAGAATAAAATTCATTAGCCATAATATTTACCTAAAACGTGCCCTCTCTTCTGCTGTTAATGCCTGCAGATTCTAAAAGCAGATAGGCATGATTATTACAGGTCTCTGAAGTTCCTGGGACTCAACACTTAGGGATTGCTTGAGTTCTGTTCTGTTTTGTTTTAATGTTTTCAATAACACAAATTTTTGCACCTATCCTACTGATAATGAATACAGTTTCTCATCCCCTAATGGTGGGCAATAAATTGCAAGGATCTCTCCTTGCGTATTATTTGGTGATAACAGTCAAATATGTAAATGCACACTCTGACCCAGCGTTTCTGCCTGTCATGATTTCCCCTATAGATCGACTCACCAACATGCCCAAAGATATATAGACGATGGTATTTGCTAAGACACTGTTTGTAATAGCAAATAATTGGGAGCAAACTCCATGCCCATCAATAGGAGGCTACTTTAAAAAAAATTATGGTACATTAATAAATGAAATACTGTTAACCTTTCATTAAAAAAAAAGTGCAGAATCTCTGTACGCACATAGAACTATCCTCAAGATGCTCTGTCAAGTTTAAAAGAGTAAGTTACAGTGTATGTAGAATGCTACTATTTGCAGAAAAAA
The DNA here is from genome assembly GCF_048418805.1 of Vulpes vulpes. NCBI lineage: Eukaryota > Metazoa > Chordata > Mammalia > Carnivora > Canidae > Vulpes > Vulpes vulpes. The sequence continues at coordinate 111,924,630 of NC_132794.1, read as the reverse complement.
CACACTGTGTAAACTCAGACTCTATCTCTGGAAAAATTCCTAAGAAACTGGTAACAGTTGTTGACTGTAGGGAGAGAATCAGGGTGGGGGTTTATAATTGTAGCTTTGAGTTTGTATAGGCTGCCATTTCACCTGTGGTTAAAATAATCATTTGGGGGCAGCCTGGGTGGCTCAGCGGCTTAGCGCCACCTTCAGTCCAGGGCGTGATCCTGGAGACCCCGGGATCGAGTCCCACATCGGGCTCCCTGCATGGAGCCTGCTTCTCCCTCTTCCTGTGTCTCTGCCTCTCTCTGTCTCATGAATAAATAAATAAAATCTTTTAAAAAAAATAATCATTTGGTCAATAAGATATAATTTAAGTAAGTTTATAAATGTAGAGTAAATTTTAAAGTATAAAAATAAAGAATATACAAACTAAAATCTAACATGATAAATAATAAAAATAATCATCACCCCAGATGCCCAGCACCCAGAATGAACCACTTATTAACATTTTGCCATATTTGCTCCCCGTTTTCTTGCCAGTTATTTTTAAAGATCATACAACCCTTATGAACCCATTGTCCTTTTTTAAAAAAAATTAAGCCACTCCAGATAAAGCTAAACTCCTTTGACCTTCAACACATCCATACACCCCCTCACACCTCACCAGAGGAGACCCTCCAATGGGTGATGCTCATCATTATACTCAGGTAATCCTCTTACCCACCTGTCCCTCAATAGAAAACATTTTGTGCCTCTAAGACTTTACATAAGTGATGTCATGGAACAGTTCTCATTCTCCACCTTAATTTTTTTTTAAGATTTTTTTTATTTATTCATGAGAGACACACAGAGAGACAGGCAGAGACACAGACAGAGGGAGAAGCAGTAGGCTCCATGCAGGGAGCCCGATATGGGACTGGATCCCAGGACCCTGGGGTCACACCCTGAGCTCAAGGCAGATGCCCAACCACTGAGTCACCCAGGTGCCCCACCACCTTAATTCTTTTTTTCCTGCAGTTCTATCTTGTGAGGTTCATCCATGTGAATGGATATGGATCTTGCTCAGAGTTTGCTTTTTCAAGATAAAAGATTCCCATTGCCAATTTACCTTCTGGGTAGCTTCTGGTTCTCTTCATCACAATGAACATTCCTTTCTCCACACATTTATAGCGCACCTGCTAGGCACAAAGCACCAGGGCGGGTAGGAAGACACAGTTTCTGCCTTAATAGAGCTCAGAGGATGGGCCAGGAGGTCAGACTCTCACACCATGTGGAGAGTGGTGCCTGCCAGAGGAGGGGCTAGGGGTTCAGAGGAGGCAGGATGCCTTCCGCTGAGGGAAACCTGGTTGAAATAACAGTTGTTACCATTATCATTACATGCGACATCCCAGGCTTCCTTCCGTGTGCTCCACATGGATTTTTCTCATTTAATCTTTACACCTCTACGAGGTGGTGCTGTTACTTGTCCCGTTCTATAGACTCAGAAAAGGAGCCTCAGAGAAGTTTAAGTAACTCGTTCACGGTCACCTGGCTAATAAGTGGTAGATTAGCTCTAGTCCTTTCAAGAACTCTTCAAAGTAGATATAATTCTCAATTTACAGGTGAAGAATCAGAGGCTCAGAGAGGTTAAAGAGATCCCCCTAGGGGATCTCTGGGTGGCTCAGTGGTTTAGTGCCCGCCTTCGGCCCAGGGCATGATCCTGGAGTCCTGGAATCGAGTCCCATGTCAGGCTCCCTGCATGGAGCCTGCTTCTCCCTCTGTCTGTGTCTCTGCCTCTCTGTCTCTCTCTCATAAATAAATAAATAAAATTTTAAAAAAGAGATCCCCCTAACCAAGCCACTCCACCAGGTGTTCCATATGCCCGTTCCCTGAGTCCACACTGCCTCCTAAATCAAGGATACTTGTCCTGGCATTCAAGGATCGCACTGATGAGGTCAGGCATAGCAAGCCTTGCCCCCCTGTCCCCCCACATGGCTCTGTAGGAGGAGGTACAGGACAAAATACAGTGCTCTGTCCTGGTCGGATACAGGCACCCACTCCACCTGCTGCACTCAGGTCCTTGCACGGTCCCCGCTCCCCGACATCCAACCCCTCACCCTATCCTTAAACTTCTTCCCTTTCCATGTCTTTAGTCACATGACTTCTTTTGTCTTGAGTTTTTCTTCTCCCTGCCTGTGAGTTTCACCTTCCAAACGACTTCGTGGTGGCCAAAACTTCTATTTGAATGACATTTTACGTGCCGCAGGGTGCTCAGCCTCTACCTGCACCTTATCGCTCCCTCTGCGGAGCCGTTTCCTGTCACTCTGTAGATAGCTTTCACGATTCATGTGATCCCAGGGGGCTGCTCTTGTTCCCTCACACCCATGAACCCCATGATGGGTGCATGGACGCCAGTGGGAGAACAATGGCTGGTTCAAAGATGAACACTGCATCTAAGGCTAATTAGAGTCTTTCCCAAACTTTTCTCTCTCTTTGGGATCAGGAGCTGTAAAGAGAACGTCAGTTCAGCTGCCAGCTGCCATTCACTACATGGAAAAAACATGCTTGAGAATAAAAGCAGCTACAGTTACACAAGCTGAGAGGTGGAAAAAGTGACAGAACTCTGATAACATTATTTGATCCCCTGGATCCAACCATTCCTGATTTCCCCCAAGATTACTCAGTTACAAATGTAAATATATTCCACCCCCCTCCACCTTTTTATAGTTGTATTTTATGGCTTGCAGCCCAAACAGTCCTGAATAGTTCATACTTCAATATATAACGTGGATACTATATAAACTCAATTTTTATAATATTTCCTTTGAAATAAAAATAGCAAGACCTTTATAGTCACACAAAAATTAAAGCCGGGAGCTATAGATGATGATTGTAGTATCAGCAACAGCAATCAATCGATTTCTTTCTTTTGGCTTCTGAATATCAAGAGAATCTTGAGTCAAACAGATTAAGTAGCTACAAATATTTTTAAGCAGGTTATATAAACACCTTAGGCTGGTCTCCTAACTAATTTCAAAACCTTAAAAGAGGAGTAGGTCAGTTTTGAGAACCATCAAAAGCATAATACATGGGACGCCTGGGTGGCTCAGTGGTTGAGCGTCTGCCTTTGGCTCAGGTCATGATCCCGGGATCCTGGGATCAGGTCCCCCATTGGGCATCCCAAGAGGAGCCTGCTTCTCCATCTGTCTATGTCTCTGCCTCTCTCTGTGTGTCTCTTGTGAATAAATAAATAAAATCTTAAAAAAAAAAAAGCATAATACAACTGTTCCCATGGTGGTGGGATGCTTGAACCAGTGAGAGCTGAGTGTTAAATTTTGGGAAATTTTATTGCCAATCCTTAAATTAATACAGCTTGGAATTGGCCATGGTGAGACTATTTACACCAGGGAAATTCGCAAACACTAGAAATTAGTGTGGGGATTTATTCCCCATGGAATTGGTTGTTAAACATTTGCTGGCACACCGCTGGCCCCTATTTCTTTAACATTTTTATTGCAGTGTTACACACATAAAGTATGCAAATCTTAAGTGTTCGCTTGATGTACAGATTTTTAATAAATATGCACCTACGTAACCATCACTCTGATCAAGAAACAACGCCTCCAACACCCTAGAACACTCCCCCACTTGTTTCTTGTGTTTTTGATTCTAGCCATTCTGAGACAGATGTGAGGTGATATCTAATGTGGTTTTGATTTGCATTTCCCTGCTGATGTGTGATGTTGAGCATCTTCTCACGTGTTTGTTGGCCAGCTGTACGTCACCTTTGGAAAAATGTCTATTCAGGTCCTCTGCCCAGTTTTTTTTTTTTTTTTTTTAATTTTTATTTATTTATGATAGTCACAGAGAGAGAGAGAGAGAGGCAGAGACATAGGCAGAGGGAGAAGCAGGCTCCATGCATGGGGAGCCTGATGTGGGATTCGATCCCGGGTCTCCAGGATCGCGCCCTGGGCCAAAGGCAAGCGCCAAACCACTGCGCCACCCAGGGATCCCGTCTGCCCAGTTTTTAATCAGATTATTAGGGTTTATTTGGTGTTGAGTTGTATAAGTTCTTTGTACATTTTGGATACTAATCCCTTACCAGATACATCATTTGCAAATATCTTCTCCCACTCAGTAGGTTGCCTTGTAGTTTTGTTGATGGTTTCCTTTGCTGTGCAACGGCTTATTCTGATGTAGTCCCAATAGTTTAATTTTGCTTTTGTTTCCCTTGCCTCAAGTGACAGAAAATGTTTCTACAGCTGATGTCAGAGAAATTACTGCCTATGTTTTCTTCTAGAATTTTTATGGTTTCAGGCCTTACATTTAATTTTTTAACTATTTAACTCATTTTGAGTTTATTTTTATGTATAGTGTAAGAAACTGGTCCAGTTTCATTCTTTTGCATGTAGCTGTCCAGTTCTCCCAGCACCATTTGTGGGAGAGGCTGTCTTCTCCCCATTGTATATTCTTGCCTCCTTTGTCAAAGATTAATTGACCACATAAGCATGGGTTTATTTATGGGCTCTCTCCTATGTTCTAGTGATCTATGTGTCTATTTTTATCCCAGTACCATACTGTTTTTATTACTACAGTTTTGTAGTATATCTCGAAACCTGGGATTGTGATACCTCCTGTTTGTTTTTCTTTCCCAAGATTGCTTTGGCTATTTGGAGTCTTTTGTAGTTCCAAACAAATTTTAGGATTATTGGTTCTAGTTTTCTGAAAACTGCTATTTTGATGGGGATTGCATTAAATCTCTAGATTGCTTTGGGTAGTATGGACGTTTTAACAATACTTGTCCTTCTAATCTATGAGCATGGAATATCTTTCCATTTGTGTCATCTTCAGTTTCTTTCATCAACATCTTATAGTTTTCATAATATAGGTCTTTTACCTCTTTGGTTAAGTTTATTCCTAGGTATTTTATTATTCTTGGTGTAAATATAAGTGGGATTTTTTTCTTAATTTCCCTTTCTGCTGCTTTATTATTAGTATACAGAAATGCAACAGATTTCTGTAGATTAAATTATATCCTATATTGTTTCTAGTTTTGGGGGGTTTTTTTGTTTGTTTGTTTCTAGTTTTTAAATAAAACTGGCATACACATTTTTATATGATCTTTGGGGTATAGATGAACTTATATCTTTGGGTAAATACCTAGGAATCTAATGAATCTAATTAGAGGATCATAGGCAATACTTGCACAACTTTAATAGAATCTGCCAAATAGTTTTACAAAGCGATTATAACAATGAACTCTCTGAGAGCAATGTGTGAGGGTCCTAATCCTCACCAGCACTTAATATTAATAATCTTTTTAGTACTAGTCATTCTAGAGAGTGTACAGTGATGTCTTATTATAATTTTGATTTGCATTTCCTGGTGACTAATGTTGCGCATCTTTCCGTATGTTTATTTGCCATCTGAACATTATTTTTGTTTGTGAAGTAACCATTCAAGTCTTTTCCTTATTGACTGTTAGGGGCTCTTTATATACTCTGGATACAAATCCTTTGTCGGGTATATATTTTGCAAATATCTTCTCTAGTCTTTTTTTTTTTTTTTTTTTTTTTTTTTGCCTTTTCACTCTCTTAATAGCATATTTTGGTGAACGATAGTTCTTAATTTTGATTATATCTCAATTTTTTTAAGTTCTTAATTTTAATTAAGTCAAATTTGACAATCTTTTCTCTTGAGGGTAGCATTTTTGAGTATGTATGTGTCCTAAGATATCTTTGTCTAACCCATGATTATGAAGCAATCCTCCTCTGTTTTCCTTTAGATAACACATTGTTCCACCTTTTCAGCTGCCTTCATATTTTGTCAAATATAGATCAAACAATAAACACTTAAAATTCACTGCTTCCCAAACCACCATAAGACAGCATTATCATAACATAAACTGTAACTGCCCACTTGACTAATTTTGTAGTCTAGGAACATGTATCAGGTAGACACACTTGAATTTGCCTAGCCTTTAATTGGGCACAACATATGGGGTCTGTGATTCAGAAAAAGGCCAGTGTATAGCTACAATCTCCCTTACAGAAACACGTTTATTAGAAGTTTATACCTATCCATCCACAGGAATGATCCCAGAAGCCTTATTCTAGGGTCAGCCCATGTGACTGAGCTAGTAGCCTCACCTTGTTAAAATTGCACTATTGCACATTTGTGTGGATGTGATGAGTTGTTTTTTAAATTACAGTCCTACAAAACTTATCACTGATCTCTCCTAGGGGTAAACTTTAAGTCAAATATTTGATATACCATTGGTGATTCTGGCTTGAAAGCCACTGTCTGATATTTAAGTTTTATAAAATTCAGAAGAAACTTGCTGTAGTCATCCACCCTTGGAAGCTCACCAAAAGCCCCTTGACCAGCCTGGAAATCCCTTTTGATGACAAAGCACATATACACTCCACTCTCCATGACCAATGGATATCATGCCCGCCTTCCAATCATGGAGGGATCTGTCCTTCTTCATTGTGATGATGCACAGAAATTTATAACGTTCAATAAAACATGCAGCAGCAATCAATACAGATTTACAGCTGCATCCTCAATGAGTCTTTAAATATTTATGCCATTGCTTTACTTAAGTTACTCACTGAATTATACTGTATGCAATCCTTATGCATTCAACAAAACGTTGATTAAATATCTCCTACTCTGTTGAGTGTTCTGTATTAGAGAATCACGTTCTTTGAGATAGCAAACAGGCAGCAAGCAAACCAACCCCAGGGAAAGTAGGATGAACAGAAGGACAGGGTACTGGTCCGATGTATTTCCCAGTGCCACACATATACTGGGGGACACAGAGCAGTAAAGGAAATGAAAGTAAGACGTACTATTCACCCAATCTCATGAGAAGGCTATTTTACTCATGAGGAAACTGAGGTTTTGGAGAGTTTGAGTAACTTGTGCAGGATCACACCACAACTTCTGGGAGGTGGGAGGTGGAGACTGGGATTCAGATGCAAGTTTCCCTCACACCAGATCTGTGCCTTGTGCATCCCATTGTTTCTACATGCTGGGAGAGGGGAACAGAGCTAAAAATGTGTGGGACAGCGTGTTTTATGCCAGGTGTCTCTAGGTAGATTTAGGTGGATTTAAGTCTGAATATACCTAAGGAGCTTTTGTTTGTGTGTAGGGATCCATAGATCTCTCTCTTGCTGAGTTTTATAGTTTAGGCCACTGTTTTTGCTGATAAATGTGTGTGGACAGGCTTTTCAATTTCCTTCTCATTCCTGGAGATATTATTTAGTACATCTCTTTGATGGCTGGTGATGCACAAATCGGTTTTAATATCAATAATGTACCATTTGGAAAACATTCAGTTTCTAGTCCCGCCAAAAAAATATCCCTCCGTGTCAGAATTTATTGAATCCAATCCTAGGAGGCTGCGGGAGAGTGGAGTTCCTTAAGCAGAAGAGTAAACAGATGGTCTTTGGAAAGCGCTCACGTTCTTAAGCACTGAATTAGTTTTGGACAGAATGGAGTCACATATGCCAACGCTTGTTGGCCAGCAGAGTGGTAACAGGGAGACATCAAAACTATCTTGACATTCTTCAAACCTTTGGGCTTAATTTGAGCCTCAGTGATCTGAGAGAAATGGCCCCAAATTGCCAGGTGCCCCTCGGTTGGATAACTTAGGGAGTTATCCATGACTGTCCAGTGACTGGCAGACAGTAATGGGACACCCCAAAAGTGCTTAGAGCCACTGAGAGCATTTGATGCCTAACACTTCCTCAGGGCCACCTTGTCCTTGGGCCAGAGATCAGTAATGCTGTGCCTGCTAGCTGCTGGCCTCATCCAAAATGGTAACCCCCAAGGTGAGCCCACTGGGGCAGCAAGGGCTGGGTTCAGAAGGCTCTAGTTGCCACTTCATTCAAGGCATTTCCCCTGCAAATTAACCCTTCCCTCTCTGGATCCTTCCTTCTCCTCCTCTTTTGAGCTCTTTCCCCTCCATCAGCAATGAGTCCCTCCATCTGCCATCTTAGCATGGACATTCTCACTTAATCCTGAGATCTGTCCAGTTCCGCCTCCAGTCTCTTGTCCCTCTGCATCTGGTGCTTCTGTTTCCCCACATCCCCACCTGAAACACCTAAGACCTGGCTTCCTTCCCCAGCACTCCACTAAAACCACTTCCTCAAAAAATGCTGAAATCCCCATAACCAGCATGGAGCCTGGCGTACCAGGAGCTCAGTAAATATACGTTGGATAATTCAACCAAGTGACCTTTACAGCAGCTTCTTTCTTCAGCTGTCCTACCTGGCTGTACACTGCTGGCCACCTGCATCCCATTGATACCCCACTCCCTGGCTCCTTGGGCCCTGAACCTCATCATTCTACTTCTCTGGCCAATCCTGGGCTTCCCATTGTGGTTCCCTTGACACTTCCAGATCCACTTCTCTTCTCCAATGCTCTCCTGATAGGAGCCATCATGATCCCCAAACCAGGACTCCCAAATTCCACCTCCTTCTCATTGATTTTTTTTTTATCAAGGTGAAATTCACGTAACACAAAAGGAACTGCTTTAAAGCATACAGTTCAGTGGTGTTTAGTATACTTGGAATGTTGTACGCCTACTACCTCCTCTACCTGTACCAGAACATTTTCACCATCCCCAGAGGAGATTTAGTGTTCATTAAGCAGTCATTCTCCATCCTGTCATCTCCCTCACCCCTGGCAACCACTAATCTGTTTTGTGCCTCTATGGGTTTACCAATTTGGAATATTTCATATAAATGGAATCATACACATGGTCTTTTGTGTCTGGTTTATTTCACTTGGCATAATGTTTCCAAGGTTCATCCATGTTGTAGAGTGTGTCACTACTTTGGTCCTTTTTAATGGCTGAATTATATTCCAGTGTATGGATAGATCACATTTTTTTAATCCATCTATCTGTTGATGGACATTTGAGCTGTTTCTACCTGTAAACTAGTGTGATAGTCCTGCTGTTAACATGGCATCCACATTTTCTTTTGAACCCTGTCTTGCATTCTTTTGGGTAAGTATCTAGGAGTGGAATTACAGGATCATATGGAAATTCTACACTTAACTTTTTGAGGAATTCCCAGATCTCCTTTTTGCAACCACACTCTAGTCACTTAGATCTGCCTTGGGAGGTGTAGTGCACATCTGCACTTCTGGGGGCTGTCCTATTGTCACTGCACACCCGTGAGTCCAGAGTTGGCCTTGTCTCCACTGCCCCAGCCAGGCCATGCTCCTGCTGGTGGTCCTCTTGCCAGCAGGGGCCACCATTCATCCAGTTTCCTGGCTAAAACCCCTGCAAGAGCCAACTCTTCATGAACCACTGTTTTCGTGGTCATCCTGGGTTTTTTCCACCCTATGCTCCAAATTCTAACCCTCAAGACCATCCCAAGGGTATCCCTATTGTATTCACTTAGTCCCTCATTCATTCATTCAATCACCTTCTTATCAAGGCCATACCATGTACCAAGAACCACTGAAGATAAAATTGAAGGAAACAGAGTCATTGTATCAAAAGGCTTGAATACAGCAGTGGCCAAAAAAACCCACAACACTACAATTGTCTACAGAGACATTATATACATCAGCCTCTAGAAATGCAGAGGCTGGGCGATCCAGTAAAGCATCACGTAGGAAGTGGCCTCTGAGCAGTGCCTTACTAAAGGGCATAATTTCTAGAGGCAAGAAAGAAAGGCCAGGGTAAGGAAAAGGAATGCTGTGAACAGTGTGCTTCTGAGCAACAGCATGTACCGTCCACGAGAAGGACTCCCTAGCTCAGAAGGTACCTCTTGAGCTCAGAATATTAAGTCCTTGGGTGAATGGAAGTGGAGAATTTCTTGGGAAGTGTGGGGAGCCAATGAAGTTGTTGAAAGAAGGCATTGTCACAGCAGTGCTCCAGGAGAGCTCATTAGCAGTGGTGCGGAGCATGAATATGGGGGCCAAGTCTGATGGGAAGGACCACTTGTTAAGCCAGCATCTCCACCATAGGCTCCTTATGACCTCAAAAGTGTTACATGAAAAAGGATGCTAAATTTTTTGAAAATTCTGAAAGAAGATGCCAAAATGTCAAGACTGAACACAGGGTGATAGGCACAAGGGTACTTATGCTAGCCTCTCTGTTGAACACGTGCTTGAAAGACATCACTAATAATTTTTAAATACAACCCCAAAGAGGGGTGATTGTGTACCTTTGGGACACACTGGAGTGAACAAAGTTAAATTGAGTTATTTACAGCAAGCTTTCTCAGGGCCTCTGGAATTCAAATGCAGGCTATAAATTTCCGTAAGATGACTATCTTCTTCCTACAGAAATCTTCATCCAGATCCTAATGCGAATCTGCCTGGACCAGTGTTTTGCTGACTCAGAGCTTGACATATATCCCCCAATACCTGAGGATATTGAAGGTTAAGGCATTCTTGGCCTCAAGGATCATCCAGCAGCAGGCGGGGAAGAGGGAGGATGTTTATTAACAAATATTAAAAATCCAGAGTCTATCAAGATCCACTAGACACATGTGGCTTACCTGGGTGCAGGCTAAGTAGTTATTTGGCCCCTCCTTCAAAATAACACATTTTAAATATCTAACAGTTGGAAAAACAGAAGAAATTATTTTTCTATTAATAAGAACAGGAGAGCCTTTCTTTACAGTTGAAATAAGCAACTCATTGCATGTACTGAGCCTAATGTCAGAGCCTATTTGGCACTGTCTTTCCTTCAGCAGATTTTTGAACCCCCCCAGCTGGAGAACATTAGTCCCTCATGTGTACTAAGCAGAGAGGTGTTCTGCGTGGAGATAGCCAACAAGTCCCATTTAATACGCACTAGAAAGTTCTCAATCAGGCTTTGCTGCCAGCGGGACATATTTTTATTTCTGTTTTGTTCTGTGATTTACCAAACTGGGCAAGTAGTACTGAGGGGGTGGGGTCATCTTAGAGATACATGAGATACAGACAATGGGAGAGATCCCTCATTCACAGTAATTGGAACCACGCCGTGGACGATTATGGATTCAGAATTTTGGTGTCCTGAGACTGCCAGGTCCAGGTAGCTGTCACTGATGGGTGTCAAGGTGGAGGGCGTGGCCTAAGGTTGGCCTGGGCCTTGCTTGTGCCAGGTGCAGAAATCACTCCATGGGGTAGCATGAGCAAGAATTTTCCCATCGCACTGGCTTTCTCTTTTAGTAAGAATGGAACCAAGTTATATTTCACCTGTTGGGTGAGGAGTCCTGTAACTAACTAGCACCCATCTGTGATTGATGCCAATGATATTTTGTAGAAACCAGGAGTCACCCCTGTACCTAACTCCTCCCCCTTCTACTGTAATCAAACTTTTCCCTAGACATAAAACCACCAAGGACATAAAAACTACACTTCCCAGACTCCTCTGCAGCTAACCATGGCTATTTAAGTGCTAGTCAACAGAATGGGAATAGAAGTAAAGTTGTATCCGTAAAGGGAAGGGACAGGTCCTCTGCTTTTGTCCCCTCTGCTGGCCAAAATAAGGACATGGTGGTCAACTATCTCAGACCATGTGGACAAGGGCAACACACAAGGGCTCTGGAGCCTCAGGGGAGAAAGAGCTGCTACCCTGATGACTCCCTGGAGCAGAGCCACTTTCCTGCTCAGACCCTGATATATATGAGAATCAACACCAGTCTTGGTTAAGCCACTGGTGTTAGGTCTTTGTCACACATGGCTGAAACCATATCCTGATGATGCTGACCTCTTGGAAGCCACCCAGCTTGTGGCCCCCTTAATCCCTGCACAATGAAGACATAAAGGCCAGTATGAACGACCCTTCTCTTGGGATTCAAGATGGCTCTTCAGAGAAATGGTATTTGACCAGGTCTTGGAGGATATGGAGTTCAGACAATCTGAACAGGGGAGAAGAAACCAGGACACCCAGGAAGGAAAAGGGACGATTCACTTATCAGTTTTTTGTTTTTGTTTTTTTTTTTTTCAACAAGTTCTGGGCAGACACAGAAGTCCCCAGAGAAGGCCGGGAAAAATGGGGAGGAATTCCTGAGCAGCAGAATGCCTGTTCAAGCTAAAGCAGTGGAAAGAAGTAATGTGGGTGCGGTATCAGGAGGCTTAAACCCCTGCGTAAAAAGTCGCTGGGTCACAAGACACCAGAATCAAGGTCAATAGGACATCAGGCTGAGTTGACCAGGTGGCCCAATGCCACCAAGCTCCAGTGTCTTCCCATCTCCGTGTCCACATCTTCATCATCGGCTTCCTCCTCAAGCTGGCTCCTTCCTGATTATAAGACAGCTGCTAGCATGCAGAGCAGCAAACATCTTTGCTCACCTTCGGAGGGAAAAAAGCCCTGGCTCTCTTCCAAGGGAAGAACTTTCTCAGGAGTTATCAAAGGAAAACTCAAGTCTCGGGGATCCCTGGGTGGCACAGCGGTTTAGTGCCTGCCTTTGGCCCAGGGCGCGATCCTGGAGACCCAGGATCGAATCCCACGTCGGGCTCCCTGCATGGAGCCTGCTTCTCCCTCTGCCTGTGTCTCTGCCTCTCTCTCTCTCTCTCTCTCTCTCTCTCTGTGTGTGTGTGTGTGTGTGTGTGTGTGTGTGTGTGTGTGTGAGTGACTATCATAAATAAAAATTAAAAAAAAAAAAAAAGAAAGAAAGAAAAAGAAAACTCAAGTCTCAATGGCCAGAATGGAGTCCTCAGTCCCTGACAATGGGAATCCGATTACTTTCAGCCAGTGTGGCCTGCCCTTGATCTGGGTTAGTTCCTGACATGGCTTGTTGCTGCATGGGACGAGGAGCTGGCGCATGTGGGGGGGACTCAGCCCAATGGGCCCCTGACATTTGCTTAAAGGATACGGGGCCAGAATTCCGACAGAGTTCCAGCTAGACAGCTCTAGTCCTCTGACTCAGGAGAGAAGTCTTCAGCTCAGAGTCCAAAAGCAGAAACTTCCCAATTTACCTACACTTAGGTCCCTTCTTCCATTTCAACTGAAAATGTCAGCTCAGGGAGGGAGAGAAGGGAAAATGAAATGTGTAAACAAGGTAGCCCTCTCCTGGGGCCCGGGAATATCCGGCCTCCGCCTGGAGGTAATGTTGAAGGTTAAATACAGAAAAACATAACACAGTGCACAATTATAGCTGTTCATTCTTCTGCTTAAAATGGAGACTAAAGGTCACAAATCAAATAACCACATTAAGTGCAGGAGTCACCTGCCTCCAGTCACCTCAATCCCTTTGTTAGCTCCTGACAAATGTGTCCCTGTCCCTGTTAATTAGAAGGCCAGGGCTCTCTGTGGCTACAGAACGAACAGGTGAGAGTCTTGGGGGCCTCTGGCTAATTGCCCCATTTGAAGCCAGGGGCTCCCAGGCTGTGAGCCGAGGTGGCCACGAGGGAGGGCGCAGGGCACCTGCCACCCTGGGCGAAGTTTGCGTTGGTTTGAAGCAAAAACAGAGAACTGAGCTCCTACCAGACGTAAATACATGCAGCCTCAAGCACCGTCCTCCGTTCTGAGGTTCGGGCCTTCCTGTTTCGTGGTGGTGGAAATTCCCTTGTTTTCTGAAATGTTGGGGGATTGAGTGGAGAAGGGGAGCGTGCCATTTGCAAATGTCTTCCTGACTCGAATAAATAACAAGTTGTCAGCCCAAGGCCAGTGCCTAACATTCCGTGTTCCTCATCACATAGCCTGTGAAATCCACGTCCGGAGCCACTAATCGAGTGCCCCCGTCTCTGCCCCCCAAAAATTCACCTTTCTTCTCCCATACCTAAACAGGCGAGGCTCACAGCATCAGTTTCTCGGACCAAATCCTATAGTCACCTCTGATTCAGAATAAGTAATCCCATGCCTGGGACCACTGACCCAGCTCCTTGCTCACCAGCCTTTCCCCTGGACTCCTCTTTGGCTTTTCTTCTCAAAAGTCCCCATGTTTTCTTCATCAGCCCCAGGGAACTCGAACAGCCAGAGAGCTAAGCCCAGCTCGTGGGTACCACGAGGCAGCGCGGCCTGCGTACCCGGCTGGCCAGTTGTCCCCCTCCTTCCGTACCACGTCCCGCTGTCCTCCCCATCACCCCCAGGTCCCTGCTGGCCTCGTGCCAGCTCAGCCTCCCAAGCGGTTCCTTCTCGCCGGGAGGTCAGCAGCCCCAGCCCACTGAGCTGTGCCCCTCCGTTCTGTTCCTCTCTCCAGCCAGTATCCCCAGCCCCCCTGGCTGCCAGGAGAAGCAGCCCTAAATTCAGTTTTGCTCTTCAGGGCAGTTTCCTCTAAAGTGCTTAGGATGCAGACACAGTGTCTCAATTTTAAAAACAGCACTACTAACCCAAGAAAATGTTGGAGTGAATGTGTCGTGTTCCCAGCGAGTATCCAATTTATGCAGAGGTCAGATGCACGTGGATTCTGGGTTTTCTGCTGCTTCATCTGTCACCTGTCAGCTGTCGGCCGCCCACCGCTATGGTGCTGCTGTAAATCACACTTCTTCCATTAATCTTAATTCCACGTCTGGCAAGCAAAAAGCTTTCTGTGGAGCACATCCACAAAACTTGGGGTGAAGAAGAGAGGAATTATTCCGTTAATTTGCTCAGCGTAGACATCTATGAGTAACGCTGAGTTACTGTGTGTTGCATCTGTGGTTTGCATCTGTGAGTTACATCTGTAACTGAAAACAGAACCAGTACGTGACACAAATCTAAGTGTTGGGACAGTGTCTTCTGGAATGGCCCCCTGAGCTCATCAGATCTCCTGGAAAATGGCCAAATGTCTACTTCTCTTTAAAGAGCAGCCCCATGGTTGAGTTTGGTTTTAGATAAATCAATGCTGGGTTGATAGTGAATGAGATGATATTAAAGAAGAAGCAGAAAACATTCTAAACCCCCTTTCCCTATGAAGCTCATGAAAGTTGAGGCAGGGACGTTATTGGGAACCTCCATTAGTGTCACAGACAATACACCCTGGCATGTGCTAAATCCTGTCTCCCAAGCCTGGGGCCACTCCGGAAAAGACGCCTGATTTCAATACAACCTGAGAGGGTGTTGGTCATTTTGCCCAACGTAAGAAATAACATTTTATTTTGGAAATGCCAAACCTATTCTTTTAAAAACAGTCGCAAGAGTGCAGTGATAAGCACTCGTTCACCCTTTACCAGCACACCTGTATTCATCTACTTAGCCGCATTTGCGTGCACATGCCTGTGCCCCCCCGTTCTTTCTCTCTCCCCATCTCATGCATTGTGGAAATTTTTTTTGCTGAACTAATTGAGAATAAGTTGCAGAACCATGACCTGTCACCCTTAAATACTTCTGCATAGATTTCACAAGAACAAAGACATCCTCTTATGTAACCACAGTATAATTATTAAATTCAGGAAAGTTTACCTTGACACAATACTGCCATCACAGAATCCAAATTCCCAGTCATCCCAAGCATGACTTTTAGAGCAATGTGTTTCTAACTTAAGATCCAACCAACAGTCACATGTTCCATTAACTAATGGGCTCTGGTTCCCATTAACCTGGATCACATCTGCAGCCTATCTGCCTTCTGTGACACTGACAGCTTTGAAGAGAACAGGCCAGTTGTTCTGTAGCATGTTCTCTGATTGAAAGTTGTTGGACGTGTGGTTAGATTCAGGCCATGCATATTGAGCAAAGCTGCCATATGAGTGACAACGGTCCTAATTACACATGTTCATCCCCCTATTGATGATGTTGGCTCTGCTCACTTGGTTAAGGCACTGTCTGCCAAATTTCTCTACCATCAAAGGTACTTCTAAACAACCTTTATGGTTAATAAATAATATATGGGGAAATCCTTTGAGACCTCCAAAGCTGGTTAAATACTAGAAGGAATAAACATAAGTTAACTAGGTCACAATCCCTGCCATTAAGTTCAGTCTTGTGGAAGACACAGATAAACACTGCACATGATGCAGCCCACAATCCTTTGAGGAAGGAAGCAGGAAGAGAAATGAACAAACTCATGAATTTCCCACATACAAAACCAAGCAAAATAAATGTTCTGATAGAGGCCTCAGCTAACTGGTGGTACTAAGGGACCAGACATCTAGTTCCAAATGTCAGGACTGAGAAAGACTTCCCAGAGACATACAAGAAATGGAGATAGTCTGTAGGCAAATACTTGCAATTATAATAAGCAAGTCACAAAAGAAAAGGTGCAAATGGGCAATAAACATGAAAAGATGCTCAACCTCATCAGTGTTCAGAGAAAGATGCATTAAAATAATGAGTTTTAACCCATCGCAGAGTCAAAACTTAGAAATGTTGGTAAGATCCAGTGCAGACAAGGGCCTAGGGAAGCTGGTGCAAGTATGAACCTCTGAGAAAGGAATCTTGCAGGTCTACTAAAATGTTCAACATCCACATGTCTTTGATGTAGGTCTCTATTTGAATCATTGCTTGAGATCAAGAAAAATATCTGAAAAACAAGTGTAGGCGCTAGAAGTTTAATCCATAGAACAAAAACTCAAGAAATGTCTTATTTTTCTGAGCAAAATTTAATTTTGTCAGAGCCCCGTGGATCAAGCTGGCAGATGATTCGATTTCAGTTGTTTTGGGAGTTCCACCACGTTCCTGGTGTCACCAAGGGCACTAGCAGCCTAGCATTATCCAGAACATTCCTAGAATAATCATCTGGTCTCTAGACCATGTTGGCCTCCAGGTACGGATCATGGCCCAAGAGGATAGTAGCTCCTCTGCTTCTCTGCTTGGGCACAAGGGCTTTCAGTGGCTTCCCCAGGCATACCCACATCTGTCTCCACCTTGAAGGCCTGCCCTCCCCAACCCCCGGAAGTCTGAGGGAAGGGTCCAGGTTCCAGCACAAACCCTTCCACTCTCTAAGTGTCAGAGGACCCTCCCAAATGCTTTCACCTCCCAGGAAGTTTCTTTCCCATGTTCCCACAGACTCTCAGCTGGGGCCCTCCCCATACCCCAGAAAAACATGGATGGAGGGCCCTGGGTTACCACGTGGTTACCAGGCCACACCAAAAGCTGCCAACGGTCCTTATTTGTATGAGTGATGGAGAAAACCTAGACTGTGAGCTCCCTGAGGGTAGGCTGCATCCTTTATCTTGGCACCATCCAAGCACAGAGGCTGACAAGTTGTAAATACCCAGTCATTGCGGAATGAAGAAACAAAAGGGTGGATGGATAGATGGAGGATGGATGAGCACATGGTGGGTGAAGAGATGGCTAGGTGGGTGCTGAATGGCTAGATGGGTGGGTAAGTGTTCATGTGAGTGACTGGATGGCAAGGTACATAGGTACTTGAGCAAATAAATGTGGATGAATGAATAGATGCATGGGCTGGTAGATGGGTTGATGGATGTGTGGGTGGATAGATGAGTGGATAGGTAGATAAGTGTATGAATAAGCAGTTGGATGGGTGGATAGATAGAGGGGTGGATAAGTGGAGGAATAGATGGTTAGATAGGTGGAGGGACAGGACTGAAAAAAATGTGACTTAAAATTTTTCAAAGTACACTACTTTTAGGAAGGCCAGAGCAAGGGCTTCTTCTCTCTAATCCCCTTAGAGTAAGCAGTGATCCACCTAAAAGTTCCCCTGGCACTGGCCAGTCTATTGTGTCACTTTTTCCCTGAGGTCTAGCTCATTCACTTTAGGGCTCTGGAGGATTCTCAGTGTGCCTAGGGCCCCTGCTCTGAGCAGCTCACAGGTAGCACAACAGACTCGTTTAGGACATGCCTCACCCAGGACACGCCTCACTGACTATACACTGTTCCAGGGAGCAGGATGGGTGAGATGCATTTGTTGGATGAATGAAGGAATCCCGTCAGTGAAAATGTAAATAACTCACCCCTAATTCTACCATCCAGAAAGAGTTATACTTACTAATTTTGTGTATATTTTTCCATTATTTTTTAAATAGGCTCCATGCCCAGCAGGGAGCCCAACACAGGGTTTGAACTCATGACCATGAGATCAAGACCTAAGCTAAGCCACCCAGGCACCCCCATTTTTCCATTATTTTAATTAGCATGTGTGTATTTCAGTGCAAAATTATATACCAATCTATCATTGGACTACTTTATATAACAATGTATTTTGAATAATTTCCATGTCATTCAATGTTCTTCAAAGACATAATACACCATTACATAAATGTACCATAATTTATTGAGCCAGCCTCCTTTTGTTGTTTTCAATTATTCCTTATTATAAGCTCTACTGTGATGGACACGCTTACAACTCTATTTTTACAAACATTCCGGATTATTTCCTTAGAAGAAATCCCAAATCGCAGAATCGTGCCATCAAAGGATATACAAAATCATAAGGCTTTTCTCGAACGTCACCAGATTGTCCTCTAGAAAGATGGTGCTAATTCACACTCCTACCAGCAGAGTGAGAGAATCCGTGCATCTGACACACTAACCTGGTCTGGTTTTTAAGCCCAGAAGCAAGTCGCAATGTAAGATCTGCCTCATTTTTTTTTTTTTTTTTTTTTTTACAGAGTGCAAGAACCCCTGGTTGGTTGGCTTGCTGCACTTCTTGAGAGTAATTTTCATTTCTAAAAACACTCCTAGTGTTTCGAATGCCACCACAAAGGGTGTGGTTCCTCATTAAGAGCAATAACGTGGTGCAGATTGATTGGTGTCTGAGCAGGGAACCGAAGCAAAGCAAAGGAACCAACATCTGCTCTCGGATATGTCTGCACGACGGGTGTGGGAAGGCAGAGCTGGGCTGGGCGGTTGAGGCAACCCCTGGGAGAAAGTGCCAGCACTTCTGAAGGCAGGATAATGAGCAACCGCCCATTTCTTATTTCTAATAAATGATCTCCATCATAAAAGTAGTTATCTTCTCATTAAGGAAAATTAAAGACATAAGAGGAATGGGGGTAGGAGTTATCACCTATGGTTCCACTCTCCAGGAGTAGCCAGTGTGATGTGTCATTGCATTTTCTTCCAGGATTTTTTTCCCCTGTGTATAGCTTATTTCTTTTATGTGGTTGTAATAATATAGGAATGCGTTCGTGTGTCCTGTTTCTATTTGCCAACACACTATAAGCATGTTTCTAACTTATTGCAAACTCCCAGTAAACCTAATTTTAACAAGTGTATGATATTCCTTCAAGTGGTTGGGAGGAAGCTTAACCATTTCCCCACTGGATACACAAGTTACATTCAGTTATTAACAACATGACACAAGCATTGGCATGTGTGCATTTATCTATTATCTCCTTGCTTTAAACACATATGATGATAATTGGAGAATTCAGTTGGCGGGGTGGACAAAAAGGAGCATCTCGAGATCCTGACTCGTTGGCAAACAATCAAACAAGGGTATAAGTTGGTCTTCTGCCGGTGGGATGCCGCCTTGGGCACTTTACAGCAGAGTATTGCTAAATTCTCGGAGCCTAGTACTACAGGCCAGTAGGTTAAATCACCCCCGGGGGACTCCCTCCATGGCATTGGAACACAGAGTGCAGCCACCAGAGCGGTGGGGACTTTGCTTTCATGAGACCATGTGCTCACTATGGATGCCATTAGAAGCAAACGCTCCATCTGGTTTTGCAGCAATTCCTCGTTTATGCTTATTAACTTCTTTGGCAACTTTGACTTTCCAGAGAACCAGCACTGTACTTTTGATGACAGTCAGTGGGTTCAAGTGCATAACTGGTGTTTTACAGTCTCCCCTCCTCCAGAAGTGTGCTAATGGGTGGGGCAGGAGCCCATAGGGAAGTGAGAATTGTTCTTTTGAAAGCTTGTTCCTAAAAAATAAATAAATAAATAAATAAATAAATTTTTAAAATAAAAAATAAATAAAATAAATAAAGAAAGTTTGTGCCTATCCACTCAGCATTGCTTTTCATGTGAAAAATAAAAAAATACATGGGCTGAAGAACAGAAGATGAATGCCAATGATTAATAAACATGAGAAAAATCAGCCAGTCTCACTAATAATCAAAACAAAGAAAAATAAAACAGTAATACCTGGGATCCCTGGGTGGCGCAGCAGTTTAGCGCCTGCCTTTGGCCCGGGGCGCGATCCTGGGGACCTGGGATCGAGTCCCACATCGGGCTCCCGGTGCATGGAGCCTGCTTCTCCCTCTGCCTGTGTCTCTGCCTCTCTCTCTCTCTCAGTGACTATCATGAATAAATTAAAAAAAAAAAAAAAAAAAAACAGTAATACCTTTACAAGTCACATCAGACTAGTAAATACTGACGATGTATATTGTGTGCTGAAATGGATACTTTTCTTAGACCAGATTTAGGCTTGCTTAACCTTTCTTTTTTCTCAAATATCCGTATTTATTACTATGTGGATGTAAATGAATTTGAATAGCACTTTATATGAAAAATGAGTAGCAAAAGTAGCATAAAGCTCACTGTGTACAAGAAGGGCAATAGTCTCATATTATATGAAAGTCCCAAGAGATGGTAAGATGACCGAGCCTCATATAGGTCATATAGTCTGGCTTTGATTTCCCTGAGAATCAGAGCCTCTTTGGGGATGTCAACGAGAAAAGCCCCAAATGCTTCATGGAAGCAGGGCTCACGCCAGTCGGGGTATCAGGCCATAGATGTGGGCACATATTGCGGGACCAGCAGGAATGAGCCTAGGAGAGCCGACTACTCTCTGTTTTCTGCCCCTGAGCCCCTCATCACTCACCCCTAGGGATCAGAGGCAGGTCAGATTTACGAGGATGAGAATCCACAAATGAAGGGATCAACAAAATATGGAATATCCACACAAATGGAATATTATTCCGCCATAAAAAAGAATGAAGTCCGACACATGCTACAATGAGGTGAAACTTGATGACAGTAGGCTAACTGAAACAAGCCAGACATAAAATAAGTGAATATTGCATGCATCCACTTACATGAGGGACCTAGAATACTCAAATTCATAGACAGCAGAGCGGAGGTCACCAGGGACCGGGGGGAGAGGAGAATTTGGAATTACTCCTTATTGGCTACAGAGCTTCTGTTCACAGGGACTCTGGGGTGGCCCAGTCAGTTAAGGGTCTGAATTCAACTCAGGTCATAATCCCAGTGTCCTGGGATTGAGCCCCACATCGGGCTCCATGATTAGCTGAGAGTCTGCTTCTCCTTCTCTTTCTGCCCCTCCTCCCTATCAAATAAATAAAATTTCTGTTTACAGTGGTGACAAATTCTGGAAACAGATAGCAGTGCCAGTTGCACCACATTGTGAATGTATACTTAATTGTGCCACCAAACTAGATGCCTAAAAATAGTTACAAGGGCAAATTTTATACTACATATATTTTGCCACAATTTTTAAAATATTTTTTAATGCAGAAAATAAAAGGATAGTGAAAGAGCACAGGGCATCTTGGTGGTGACAACCCTGCACTCTCGTCTCAACCCACACTGCTTGGATCCATGGGCCTCCATATCCAGGGTTCACCCTCCACCGCCATCCTAGAGGGCCCCTTTACCTCTCATCTTGTCACTTGTCCAGTTTCTTGTCTCTCAGTCCTCCTTTATATTAACTTTGTCATTTTGGTAAAATACAAATTATAGCAGCTTTCTGAGAAATGTGTGTATGGGATGTAAATTTTCTGAGACTTTGCAAGCATGAAAATCAGTTTATTCTACTCTCAGATTTGATTGGTAGGTCAGTTGGGTAGAATTTGGGGTTGAAAATCATTTTTCTTCCATATTATGAAAGCATTGCTCATTGTCTTTGAGTTTCTAGGTTGCTTCCAAGCTAAAAATTCCAAAGCCAATCTGACACCCGTCCCTGCAAATATGACTTATTCTCTTGTATTGGGTTTACTTCATTTCTTTTCTCATGGCTCATGGTTTGTCCACAATGCCTTGGAATCTCATGATGCAGCTCTATTGTAATTCACAGTAAATTTGTGAGCCCTTTCCACCTGAAACCTATGTCCTTCCATTTTGAAATTTTTTATTGGCTCAGTTCACTTGTTATTTTTTTTGTTTTCCCTCTTCCTACTCTCCAAACTAGTCTACTAATTTTCTAATCTTTCTTATTTTCCATCCCATGGATTTTCTCTTTTTTTTCTGAGATCCTTCAACTTTATCATTTGATCCCTATTTCTGGGTTTTTCATTTCTAGAAGACTTTTAATCTTCAAACAATCTTCTTTTATTGGCTGGGCTTTTAATTATTGATTTGTAGGAGTTCTCTATATAATCTGGATAGAAATCCTCTGTGTAAGATGGATATTTGCAAATATCTAGTCCCACTCTGTGACTTTTTTATTCTCTAAATAGTGTCCTGGGGGCAATATGGGTGACTCGGTTGAGCATCAAACTCTTTTTTTTTTTAAGCTTTTATTTATTTATTCATGAGAGACAGAGAGAGAGAGAGGCAGAGACACAGGCAGAGGGAGAAGCAGGCTCCATGCAGGGAGCCTGACATGGGACTCTATCCCGGGTCTCCAGGATCAGGCCCTGGGCTGAATGCGGTGCTAAACCGCTGAGCCACCCAGGCTGCCCAAGCATCAAACTCTTGATTTCAGCTCAGGTCATGATCTCAGGGTCTTGGGATCA
Organism: Vulpes vulpes; assembly: GCF_048418805.1. NCBI lineage: Eukaryota > Metazoa > Chordata > Mammalia > Carnivora > Canidae > Vulpes > Vulpes vulpes. The sequence continues at coordinate 111,902,181 of NC_132794.1, read as the reverse complement.
AGCCCCATGTCGGACTCTACACTCAGCAGAGTCTACTTGTCTCCATCTCACTCTGCACCTACCTCTGTTCATGCACTCTCTCTCTCTAAAATACATAATCAATCAATCAATAATAAATAAATGTCCTTTGAGAAGCAGTAATTATAAATTTTAGTGAATTCAAATTAATCTTTTATTTTTTAATTAGTGGGTTTTGTGTATGTATGTGTGTGTGTCCTGATTTTATTTTTTAAGATTTATTTATCTGAGGGGAGGAGGAGGGGCAGAGGGAGAGGGAGAGAGAATCTCAAGCAGACTCCCTCTTGAGCACAGAGCCCGACACAGGGCTCCATCCCACAACTGTAAGATCATGACATGAGCTGAAACCAAGAGTCAAACACTTAACCGACTGAGCCACCCAGGCGCCCCTGGGTCCTGTTTAAAAAATCATTGCCAGGGTGCCTGGGTGGCTCAGTTGGTTAAGCATCTGCCTTCGGCTTGGGTCATGATCCTGGGGTCCTGAGACCGAGCCCCTCATCAGGCTCCCTGCTCAACAGAGAGTCCGCTTCTCCCTCTCCCTCTGCTTGTGGTCTCTCTCACTGGCTTTCTCTCCCTCTCTCAAATAAATGAATAAAAATCTTTAAAAATAAAAAAAAAATGTTAAATAAAAAACCTTTCCTACTTCAAAGTCATGACAGTTCCCCTACGCTTTCTTCTGGAAGCTGTAGTATTTATTGTACCTTTTACATTTAGAATTATGGTCCAACTCAAACTGGTTTATGTGTGGTGTGAGGTAGGGGCCAAGGTTTCTAGTAGTTTGCTTTGGCCCCTTTCTTCCATGTTAGAGACTTTTTTTAAATGCCTAGTAATCCCTGTTGCCTTCACATGCTTAAACTTGAGGAACTAAAAATCTGTTTAAAAATTCTGAGTGTGGGGATGCCTGGGTGGCTCAGCGGTTGAGCTGCTGCCTTTGGCTCCAGTCGTGATCCCGGGATCTGGGATCAAGTCCCTCATCAGCCTCCTGTGAGGAGCCTGCTTCTCCCCCCTCTGCCTGTGTCTCTGCCTGCCTCTCTCTCTCTCTCTCTCTCTCATGAATAAATAAATAAATCTTAAAAAAAAAAAAAAGAAAGAAATTCTGAATGTGAAGGTAGGGAATGTCAATCATGGAAATTCTGCACATTAGTATCTTTGTAGTCTTTCTTCCTGTGCTGGACAAACTCCCTGAAGAAAATTCCTTCATTCGCCAGCCTGGAAGTCCCTGCTTGGCTGTCCATGTCCAGGAGTCTGGGGAGGGTCCTAGAAGCCACCTCGCATAGGTTCACTTAGACTATCAGGTGTGATAAACACCCCATCCTAACTGGATCTAATGGCCGATGCAGAGTTACTCAGTTTTACTTTCTCTAGAGAATAATCTCCAAATGCAGACAAGGTGTAGGGGAGTGTGGTAATCACTCCATGCCCCACCAACAGAGTACGGGAGGAAATGTAGGGATCCGACCACTTTTGGATTAACTTTCAGCCTCCCCGCGACTCACTTGGTGCCACCTACTTCTGCATGTTTTGAGGATCTGGCTGCATATGCATCAAATTGCCTTTCTGCTTTCTCCACCACCGGCTGCAGATTCAGTCTTCCCAAATCTGCTAAAGCAGCTACCACTTGTCCATCTGTTTCCCAGATTCCCAGATTGTGCTGCTGTGTTCCTCTCATGTTCTTGCAAGTTTATGCCTTTAAAAAAAAAAATCTTACTGTAGTGGGGGGGGAGGAGAGGCAAAATTAGTGTCTTTCATCTGCCATTATTACCTGGAAGTTAGTTTAAACTTTTTTTTTTTAAAGAAAGCAATGAACGACATGTACCAAGAACCTTAGAAATGTTCATATCCTTTCATTCTACTTTTAGATTTCTAGGCATTTGTCCTGAAGGAGTCATCAGAAAATAGGGACAAAAGTATTTATCTTTTGCAGTGTTATTTATTTACAAGGCCAAAACTGGAGGGTATTATGCTGAGTGAAATGAGTCAATCGGAGAAGGACAAACATTATGTTCTCATTCATTTGGGGAATATAAATAATAGTGACAGGGAATAGAAGGGAAGGGAGAAGAAATGTGTGGGAAATATCAGAAAGGGAGACAGAACATAAAGACTCCTAACTCTGGGAAACGAACTAGGGGGGGTGGAAGGAGAGGAGGGCGGGGGGTGGGGGTGACTGGGTGATGGGCACTTGATGGGATGAGCACTGGGTGTTATTCTGTATGTTGGCAAATTGAACACCAATAAAAAATAAATTTATTATTAAAAAAAAAGGCCAAAAATGGAAAACAAACTATATGTCCCACAAGAGAGAAACCGTTTAGAAACCAATGTACTTCCATGTGATGAAATAGCAAAAGTCATTAAAAATAATATGTATGAAGAATATTTAATGGTAGGGGAAATGTTCATAACATAATCAGTAAGTGCTAGAAGGATATAAAACTATATGTCCAATTTCATCCCAATTCTGGAGAGGGAGATAAATGAACAAAAAGAGCCCCCTCCTCCATTTAAGAAGGGGGGATGGAGGAGGACGCAGAGAAGGAGAAAATACAGGAAAAGCATAATTTTAACCACAGCTCTCTTTAAACAGTTACTGTTGCTATAATCAGAAAAATTTAATTGTTTTAAAATTAAAATAGGATCCTGCTTCATTTCAGCCCTTTCTCCCTCCTCACCTTGTAGTCTACTCACGTGCCTTGACATGGTGACTCAGGAGCCCTCCTACCTGGAACAAACACTTGCTTTCTGCCTGACTCCTCCTCACCCTTCCTGCTCCGTCCTCTCTTAGATTCCTGTCCATTCCAAGCTGGCTTGGGAATCCGTTCCCTAGTTCCTCAGCCTTGGGGGCACGACTTTACCAGAATCCTTGCACATTAATAGGACCAATGATATTTTCTATGAACTCTGGGAGGGGTGCAGGGAAGCAAGTCCTGTTTACCTCTGCATCCTCGGCCCCAGGCCAGGTACCTGGCACTGAGCAGAGCTTCACTAAATGGCCATCACAAGTCTTTGAATGGAACAGAGTTGATCGGAGAACGTGAGGGAATGAACAGCATTTTCATGGACTATTACTTGGCCCTTGAGGGCGTGTTGGTCTCTGCCATCCTGGTTTTCCATGGCTGTGAAAAGCCTAACCTCTGGACATACAATGCCACACACAAGATATCTGTGTTCATCTGGGGACACCTACCCAAACTGCAATTGCGAAGTTTAGGAGGAAATAATCTGCAAGCATCTGTAGACTGGCCTTACAAACCAATCTCAGAGAGAAATGGCAAATCCCACAGGCCCCAGCTGCAGTTGACAAGAGTAGCTCAAAGCATAGGGCTCTGTAATAATTATCATTATTTAACATCGTTCCACAAGGAACCATTAGAGGAACAAGGCTTGAAATTACAGTCAAATGATTCCCCCTTCTCTTCAATCTATACACACAAGACCCCAGCAGCACAGCAAGGGGGGTGGGAAAGCTGTGCTCAGTTATACTGTAATTATTTCTAACTCTATCCCCAACCCCAAAATACCATCTTGTCACATGGCTTGTCATTTTGGCATGGCTCAGTCTACCATAACTTGTCATATTTTCCCAGCTTTTATTGCAGTTTTCATGAAGCACATGGATTCCTGATAGAATAATGGCTTATGCTGGGAAAGTCTTGTTAAAAGCTGCTGAAACTTTGCGCTGCCTCTGCTCCTGCAAAGGCTTGGGAACAGATCTGCCCCACTGATACGGATCTGCTGTGGTCAGGACGTGAGCGTTCTGTAGCGTAGGGGCACGTGAACAGCCTTGCCTAGAGCCGCATGCCACCAGCCAGTAGGAGGCACGTGGATATTGCGAGGGTCACGTTGAAGGGCGAAGGACAATCTGCCCCTGCTGACAACACTTCAGACAACCAGGTGTGAGCCACAGACTCTCCAGGCAAGTGTGCCTCTCTAGCAAGCTCTGGTGTAGCTCAGGGCCGCCCACCCCATTCCTTCTCCTAATGGCATTCCAGTCCCCTGGTGGGAACTTACTCTACTTGTGGGACTGTAGGAGACCCTGCCTTCCCTTGAGCCAAGAGGAAGACAGGTGGCTCATGCTAGGCTCTGAGGCTGAGGCTGAGTGTAGATCTTGAGTAGGTAGACCAGTTGTCCAGGGATGGAGAGGTTCCCAGCATTCCTGCCATGGAGTGATTCCCACAGTTCCGCTTCCATCCTCCCACCACCCAAAAAACTTCCTTGGCTATTTCTGAGCCAGGTCTCCAGTCTTCCCATTGATTCTGGATACTTCTTTTGCTTAAGTCCAGAGTTAGCTTCTATTGCTTACAACCTGGCGTCCTGGCTGACCTACTTGTTCCTCCCTTTCCTCAAGGCCCTCAGGGGCTGCTGAGAAATCCTGAGCCAGGGTAAGTCTGTGATAAAGCCTTTCTCCCCTGGATCAGAACTGCAGGTTCCATCCCCTAGACAAGCACTCCTCCTCAGGAGCCCTCCAGACCTCCAACCTTAACCAACCACCCCCTTCTCCCCAGTTTTATCTGTGCCCACACTCTGCTGGCTGACGGTCACGGGTCTGGCCAGTGAATCTGGCTCAAGCTGTATTCACTAACCACAATGACCACCCCAGATGGTGTGGGACACCCGCCCCACCAAGCTGTTCCCGTAGATCCCAAAGGGACACAACTGCCCCTTGGCAGCCCTTTACATCCACCTCTCGGGGCACTTAGCACGTTTGACCTTCTGTTACAGCTGTGTCCAAAGATGTCCTTTCAACTCCCCAGCAAGAATGATGTGTCAGCAAGCTATCAGAGAAGCCAGGATCTCCCCAGCCTTGTCCCGCTGCCAGCCGTGTTGGTGTGCAGTGATTTGGCTGCATCTATAGATAGACTCCGCCAGGCACTGACAGGGTCCCTGAAACAGAGGCCAGATCCGTCCACCCCAGTTCCAGGATAATCTCTGTAAGAACCTGTGCCCATCTTGCTCACCTTCTCTTGCAGACCTGGACTCGGTTTTCCATTAAATGTCAAGTCCAGTGGTCCATCTTGATCAGAAAGGGCAGGCTTTCGCTGCCATTAAAAACATCTTATTAAAAAGATGGACAGATTCAATAATAGGGAGCGTTAAAAGGTGATTCAGGTTCAGAGTCTGCACCTGGGAGATAGCACTGCTTCCCTCAGAATAAAACTCAAAGGGCTCGGCTGAGCCTCCAGCCCCGCGCCCCCCGGATGCACACACGTAGGCACACGCAGGGGGCTGGCACCCAGCTGCGGCTCAGCAGGACCCCTCTTCCTCCCACACGTCCTCGCTCTCCGCCCTCTGCCACTGCCTGTGCTCCATCTGAGACGCCCGCTTCCCATCTCCCCACCCAGCAGCGTTGCTCTGGTTTTTCAAGGTCCCCAGTTGAAGCCCACCACTATCCAAAAAGCCTTCCCACCACCACTAGTCTAAGTGAGTCCCACCTCCCTTTCTCCCAGCACCTTTCGGAGCCCTTTGATGGTGCTGACCACCAGCCCGCTCCATTTATGAGACCGTGTCTCCTGCCAGGTCATGATCCACAAGGAGAAAGAGGATGAACTCCTCCTTCAGGTGCCTCACCTGCAAAAGGGGTAGTAGCATCACCGCCCCAGAGTCACTGAGAATTCAGTGAGCTGATGCGAACAAAGCACTTAAACAGCTGACACAGGGCAGGGCTCTCTGGCTCCTGGGCGCCCACCGAGGGCCACTTGTCTTACCTACATGCTCCCAGTCAGTTCTCTTGGGCTGGAAAGATGAGGTCACTAGGTACACAGAGCTCTCGTCCGTGCCTCAAAGTCATGGACCTCTGGGTAGAGTCAGGGAGCTCACGCCCAGGCCTGGCTGGCTCTCAAGTGCACATTCTTCCCTGCCCACTTCACCACCCAGACTAAGACCATCGCTGACTCTATCCAGGGTCAGTCCTTCGAGGGTTGCCTTTTTAAATTTTGAGGGAAGAAATGATTGTGCCAATCCGCTTTTCTTTCTTTCTTTCTTTCTTTTTTTTGAAAAAAATCCGCCCAGTTTAGGAATGCATGCCCCAGCTGAGCAGGGCTCCAGGAGCCTCCCAGCCCCACCTTCATGCCCCCACAGCCTAATCCAAGCAGGTTTTGGTACAAAATGGGCCAAAGGGGATCGGGCAGGACGTGAAGACCAATCTGGATAATTGAAAGCCCTATGGAACTTCACAGAGGGATGAGAGGAGGCCTTTTCTCTGCAGAAGGAAAGCTGTCCCCAGGAAGAGGCACCCAGGCATCCCCAAAACATGAAGCCGAGCTCCTTGGTCCAGAAGACATCCACCCTCATTACCCCCTGCTAGAGACTTTGCGGACAGCAGCGCCCAGAACTGCAGGGACCTGCTGGGAAGTTGGCCTCCATGCTCCCCTCTGTGATGGCAACACTCTGGAACAAGTTTGACTCAAAGCTTCCAGAAGCTCTTTTGCCTGCATCGCCTCAGGGAAGACGAAGGCAGGCAGTTCCTGCAAATGTGTAGACACCCGCGGGGCCTGCTTTGCCAGGACCCTGACTGCCCAGCAGGACCCTGCTCCTGCTCATACAAATTACGGACAACTGCCCATGGGAGACATCATGTGCCATCCCCTAGATTGCTGACTCTTCCCATTTTTTTAAAGATTTATTTATTTGAGAGAGAGAGAGAGAGCACGTGCACACAAGCAGGGGCAGCAGCAGCAGCAGGAGAGGGAGAAGCAGACTCCCCGCTGAGCAGGGAGCCCAATGCAGGGCTCAATCCCAGGACCCTGAGGTCATGACCTGAGCCAAAGGCAAGCGCTTCAGTGACTGAGCCCCCCAACGCCCCCCTGACTCTTCCTATTGACACAAATGGAGGCAAATGAGGCCTCTGGAACAAGGGAGCCAGGCGTTCACCAGCATCTGGGTCCTCGCAGTTAGAAGAGTGCATGTGACATCATCAGATCCACTGCCAGGTGTGGCTCCCGGCAGCTCATGAGGAGGAGTCCCTTCAATGAAGGATCCCATAGAGGCCACAGCCTCTAAACCTACACACCGTCCATGAGCAGGATTTCCCCAGCCAGGCTGGCCATGGAGAGAGCAGCTCAGTGTCCTTTCTGTCAAGACAGCTTCAAGTTCAACTCATTTAACTCATTTAATTGTTGCTTCCATCCCAAAAACTAAGACATGACCTACTTCTCTCTCTTTCTCTCTGTCATTCACGCACACACACATACACACAGAAACATTATTTCTAAGGTCATGGCTAACAGCTTCTTCATATCAATTGTTGCCAAAGATTAGGGTTGCCATGTAAAATAATAGAACATCAAGTAAATTTGAATTTTATACAAACAACAAACAATTTTTAGTCTAAATATATACCATATATTGTGTGGGATATACTTATACTACAGAATTATCCTTTTTTTTTCCCTGAAAATCAAATGCAACTGAACATCCCGTACTTTTATCTGCTGAATCTGACAACCCTACCTAAAAGCTATTATTTCAAGCACAGTGTAGATGTGGCCCCAGAGGAGGCAAGGGTCCTGGGAAATTGTACCCGGAAATATAAGTCCATTGAGAAATGCTTGCCATCCATTCATAGTCTGTCCCTTTGAGGGTCACCGAGCCTTGGTAGGATCAGAATAGGAAAGATGCCGTGAAAGGGTGGACAGATCCTGCTGCTGAAGTGATCCATCCTTAGCCACCTTCCCTGGACCCCTTTGTCAGCCCCACCCCCACGGCCTCATTCGTCCAGTCCTTACCCATGTGGAAGCCACCATGCCCTTCCTTTCACATGACCCCATGCCATTCCCAGTGGTCGTTCTTCTCATCCCCTTCACATCTTCATCCCTGGGTATCTCAGCACGCCCCCTGGGGCATCTTTCCCTTCCAGCCTCACCTCAACTTTTCCATCCACTCACTGCCACTCTGCTGTGCCCCCTAAAGCTCGGCTTGCTCTCACCATGCACTCCTCTGCTCAACAACCTGCCTTGGCTCTCCACAGTCCACTGGATAAGATGTACAGTCCTGAGTCTGGCATTCAAGCTCACACCAGCCCTACTTCCCATTTCCTATCTTCTCTCTCTCTTTCATGCTCCATCATCCTCCAGTGCTGTTCCCTCATGACACTCGGTCTGGAGCGCCCTGCCATCCTTTTCTCCAAGGTTCTACTCACTCATCAAAGCCCAGGGCATCCTCATTCTCTGAACTCATCACTCTCTACAAAGTGTCCTTTCCACTTACTCATCAGCTTGCTCATTGCCTGCCTCTGCGCCTCACCTCCGCTATTATGTAAGCTCTGTAGGAGCAGGGACCTTCTAGCCCAGGCCTATGGCAAGTAGGGAAACTTAAGAGACATGCTCAGGAAATGCTTGCTGTTGAATAAATACAATGCCACCTCTTCCAAGAAGCCCTCTTTATTTCCTCTAGCTACCTATAAACGCTCCATGCTCAGAACCCAGGCAGCCCTGGAGCAGGCCTCTCTAATTCAGTGATCATTTCCAACTTGGATTACAGAGAGTGTCTCATTCCACCCACCAGACTGCAAGTTCCAGAGAGAGAGCGGAAACTAAGTCTTACCCTGTACATTCTATGCAGATTGTGGGAACCCCATATTTTAAACAAATGCACCTGTGAAATGTGGATAAGCACAGACAATTGGCCTAGGTCTCTGGGACCCACAGAATACATTGTGCGAAGACTTCGAGGCTCAAGCTCCCCACCCCAGCTTTCCGCAAACAAATCTCTACTTCTCTCCCCAGGCTGGCTGGGATCCCAGACCTGCTGGCTTCACCTCCTAGTGCTTCTGATCTGCCCTGGCCTGTGTCCTGGCCACAAGCAGCAGTGGGAACTGCTCTGGGAACAGGGACTCCCCACACATGATCCACTCAGGGATCTGTGTTTGAGGGGGTATCACCCAGGTTAGGTTCCCAGGTCAGGGCTCCCTCAACCCCAAAAGTCCTGGGTGCAGTGCAGTGGGAGTGGGAGGGTGAGTGATGAGGTTGGGGAGCAGCACCTGTGGGAGCCCTGGACAGGGTTCAACACCCACAGATGGAGAGGCCTTGGGCTGCAGTTGGTAAGTGCATGCATCTCACGGTGAAGATGAGGACTCTGGGCTTTCCCTGGTACCCATTTCGGAGCGTCGACGGAATGCACACACAGGTCCGTGCAAATCCACACCCACATCCCAGACCACCCAGCAGTTCCACTACTAGAACGACACAACCATCCCAGCCACTGCAATGTGCCCCCGTCCTGGGGAAGCCAAGGAGAAGATCAGCAAGAGGTGCGTCGATCTCTCCCCGATTCGTTCATTCAGCAAGTATTTACTGAGCCATTACCCACCAGGGATGGAATGCCATCCCGCACCCACACCTTCCCCCTATTATGGCTGATCCACACCCCCGCTTGTTCTGCAGAAAACTGCCGATTGAAAAACGTGATGCAACGTGCCCAGGGTCACATCGAGCGTGTGGCCGGGTCTATCTGATTCCCACACGCTTCCTCAGTGTCCACCATGCCTCGTATTAGTTTTTCATCGTGTTTTGTTCAAGGACAATGTATGCTTCTATGTGCTCTCCAAGTGCATCTAGATGCAGGTTTTAAACTCAAAGGAGCAAGTGCCTTTCCTTCCGTCCTGCCTTCAGCAAGCACACAGTCCTGAGGTCCCATGAGGTCCCCCAGGTACCTGCGGGAATGCACGTGAGCCAGGCCTGCCCCCTCATCAAGCAGCTGGCAGTCTGGTGGGGAACAATGCGAAGGGTAGTACATCTTAGGGACAGCCCGTAAGCATTGGGCTGACCCCTGGACTTCGCTTCTAACCTCTCTGAAAGGCTGGAACAAAATAAAAACAGTAAGGGAGTAAACCCACATGTCATCCAATGGAGAGCTCTCGCGGGCACACGCACACACTCAAGGAAAGGCTTCCCGTTGCAATGAGCATCATTTTGTTTTCATACCTCTGTTTTGGTTTCACTTGTCACGGGCTAGGATTTTCCTGTTGTCTCCCCCCCCCCCCCCCCCCCGCCACTTCCTTTCTTTATTTCCCTGCTATGACAACCCCGTTAGAAAAGCGTTGGAATAGCAGGCTGGATGAGAGGTATCATTAGAAGCGCATTGATATTATTTAAGACAGGGCTCATTAAAACAAAATAATAAAGATCCAGATGATAGCAGGGAAAGCAGGTTGTCTGGGTGCCACCGCACAAAATACTTCGTTAGTGTTCCTAATTAATACTAACAACTGTCACGAAATAAAAATATCACACCCTTTAAGATCTGCCTGCCTATCAGGCGCTGTTCTAGCTGAAAAGCCCCCACGTCTAGTTCACTGTGATCCCGTTCGGAAATAATTGGTGTGGTTTGATTGATAATGTGGATTCCTCTTTAAAAGAAAACACACTATTTTTCATAATCAGAGCCAGAATGCATAATGAGCAGGCGGGTGATGCCTTCAGCATCAGGTCTGTCAAAGCGTGCGGTTATTTCCATATTGATGCAAACTAAGATATTACACTCCCTCATTACATTGACGTGGCACATCTTTCAACACTCAGCTCCGAATCATACATTCCTTGCAAACAAAATTACCTTCATTTTCTCCTTTGGTTCGGCGGAGCTAGCAGTTAAAATATGCCCTAACAAGCTAATCAACTAATTTTTAGAATATGTTGGTACCGTTTAATATTCTAAAAGAAAACAAGAAAAAGTTGCTAATGGGTCTGCAGGCACAAACAGAAATAAATAGACAACTGGTTCATTGAGCATTAGCATACTTAAGTTTGAGCCAGTCACGGTGGAATTCATTTTGCAAGTCAAAAAAGCAGTATCTATTTGTATCCATAAGCCAAACAACCTCATTTACTCGGTACATACTTGAGCAGATAACCTTGGCAAGAAAACAACAAGGAGAAAGCCTTCTTTTAAAGAGCGGTGTGTGCCCTGCAGGGGAACCAGCCCGGGGGAGGAGTCGGACGTGGCAGCCCGGGGTTGGCCTCCTAGCTCTGCCCCAGAAGAAAGGCTCCACTTTGTCTGGGGGTAGTCCAAGAGCTCGGGGGAACCCCAAGGCCAAGCGCATCCCAAGGAAGAGGAGCAATGGAACTTTGCACAGTGGTCATCAGTAAAGGAGCCTGGGGACACCTGTGGTGGGTGCTCACCTGGGCGTTGGGGAGGACCCAGATTGGCCGAGAGGGGTCAGAGGCCCAGACAAATCGAGTGTATTAGCTCAGGCTGCTATCACAAAATACCAGACGGCGGCATTGCGACAATACATGTTTCTGATGGTTTTGGAAGCTAAGAAGCCCAAGATCAAGGTGCCCCCCACCCGCCCCTAATTCGGTTCCTGGCTTGCCTCTTGCTGGCTTGCCTTCTCACTGTGTCCTCACACAGTAAAGAGAGGGCAATCTCTCTTTCTTGCTCTTCTTATAAGGGCACGGATTCCATCATCAGGGTCCCACCCTCACGACCTCACTTAACCCGAACAACCTCTCAAAAGCCCTATCGCCAAATACCATCAGGTTGAGGGCTAGGTCTTCACCCTATGAATTTGGGGAGGAGGAGCACAATTTGGTCCATAGTTCCCGGATTGAAATATCAGAGTCCCTGGGATCTTACCAGCTGTTTGACCTTGAGCAGGTGCCTCAGTATTCTCACTGTAAAGTGGGGGAGAGAGGGATGAGTGGCTCCCCCTCCTAGGCTAGAGCAAGGATTAAGTGTGGTAATGGATACAAAGGGCTTAGTACATGGGATGCCCCACTTGAGAGTTAGCCATGGTGCCCACCCCTCCTGTGTAGGGACCCTGGTACCCTGCTCTCCATACTTGCCCCAAGTTCCCATCTTCCTGCCTTTGCTCACACATGCGTTCCTCTGGACTGTCTTCCTTTCCTCTGTCCTCATCTTCCACCAACCTGACTCCTGCCCATCCTCGGCTTTCAAGCTTCTTCTCAAAGACACCAATGCCCCCAGATCCTTCCCTGGCCCCCACGTAACACACCCACCAACAAACACACATGTCCCCTGACTTTGAGCTCCGATAGCATTTTCACAAAAACTGAGTGAGTGACAGTCTCCATCCACTGAGCTGCTAGGTGTTGAGGATGAGGACAGAGTCTTGGTTTTTTTGGTATCAACATGGGACATGCCATCTGGCACATAGTAGATGCTCAATCCGTGTTTGCTGGACAAACAGATGGACAAATGGGTAGATGGATGAAGGGATAGTACTTTACATACATTCTTATTATGGCGCTTCCCCTCCTTCTTGGATGACAGTCAGTAGTGTCTATTCTCAACCCTTCACTGCGCTGAACTCAGGAGGCCCCCCACCCTCCCCAGTCTACACCTGCTGACCCCTGGGCCTAGCATGCCCCCCATTCCACTGAGCACCTAACACTATTAGAATGTGGCATTACCTACATGTGGGGTGATACCCAATGTCTTTAACCATCCATATAGCACCAGCATGGACAACTGGGACAGACACTGGCCAATTTGCCAGATACAGGTGTGCTGGCTGCATCTCTCCCAGTGAGGCCCAGACATACTGAGAGCCAGGCTTACCTCTCTGTCCCTAGCACAGTGCCTGGCACAAAGTAAGTGACAGTCAGTAGAGGCTGGATGGAGCTAACTTGCCCCATGCTGGCCAGGCCACACAGAGATGCTGGGTGCCCCTGCCCCTACTATGGGTACAAGTGCCCAGACCACCCCCAGACCACACAACAAACACTTGTTGTCCTCAGCCAGCCCAACTTTGCCACATAGCGAAGATCAAGGAATGGCACTTTCTTTCTGTCCCTGATCCCAAAAGCTACTTTTTACAAAAATCTGCAATGACATATAGCCTGCTAGGCAATTGTTCATCACTTCCCCCAGGGATCTTACTATGGTTTAGAACTCAGTTATATGAGAATAAACTATGCCTCCCCTTTGCCTGGCATTTTGCTGATTCTGCAAAGTCCACACATCCATTGCCTATTGGTCCCATCACGCTTCACCTCAGACCTGGTACTGGTATCCCCTTTCCAAATGGGGAAGGCTGATGCTCCTTGATGTTGAGCGATGTGGCCCAGAACTTTGCTAGAAAGAGCTGGGGTCAGGACTTGAACACAGATCTTGGACAACTAAGCACACTTGCTCTCCTACCTGCCCCCCTCCGCAGCCCCGAGGGCTTCTCTAGAGCCTGTGAAGTCTACTCATCACTTAGCAAATAGCTCCTGTGTGTCTCCTCTATGCCAAGCCCTGTTCTGCGAGCCCAGGGGAGAAAGAGCCCCTCGGGCAGGAAGGAGACTGACAGGTTCACAGAGAGAAGGGGACTCGGGCTGCTGGAGCAAGGACCAGGGAGAGACAGCAGGGGAGGAGCAGGTAAGAACCCAAGTTGATTTTCAGATCAGAAGACTTTTAGGAGATTTGCATAATTTATGTCCTTTTGAGAACCACCATTTAAATTTATAAATACAGCCACGAATTCTCTTTTGAAGAAAACCAAGAGGCAGGCATTGCTAACCCATAACCCACAGTCAGGGAGAAGTGAAACCATCATGCACCGGCTCAAAAAAGTCATTTTCAGAGCTTATCACTGTAACCATGGTTTAAAAAAGTATTTGTTTTACATAGACACACTTTTAAAGCTAACGGGTGTCACTTTTTAATAAATTGGCAAAGAGGAAACAGGATGAGAACGTGCCATTGGCAGGTGGGAAGCTACAGATCCAAGGCGCACAGGGTTGATAGGAGGTTAAGGGGAAAGTTTGAGGTTTTCAGCAACAGCAGAGCCTCCCCACACCCTTCATCACAGCTCCTCGTAGAAACAGGAGCTCACCACGAAACCCGGGCACATCATTTAGAAGGATTCTATTTCATTTAGTCACTTTACTAAGGCAGGGAGGGATCATCCTATTTTCACTTTTCTGAATCCTAAAAAAAAAAAAAAAATCTTAAAAAAAAGAAAGGACAAAGCTTCAGTTTTCTAGATAGACAGGAGAAACTGTTATAAATAGACCCTCTAAAACTGCCTTTGGAGGTCAGAAGACAGCAAAGTTGCTGGAGCTGGAGCAACTGCAAATTACACTTTTGGATGTTATGGCAACAAAACTATGCAACGTTACAGACGCAGAAAACATACATGTTAGTGCCGCGTGCAGGCTCGCTGCGTCCTTTGTGCAGGCATGACCTCAAATACCCACGTGTGAAGGGTTGTCAAGGAAACGGCAGCTCACCCTCTGGACCTGTGAGACAGAACGGCCCCAAGCATCTGAGCGACCAGCTGGGTGGGTGAGGGCGAGGGGAGGCGAAGGCGGGTGGGGACCACGGGGCCCGCAGAGCCCACGGGGACCCTTCTTTCCAGAGCCCCTGGGTGAGGCACAGGAGTCGGGGCGACCATCAAGGAGACTGGACCCTCAGGAGGCTCCCAGTCAAACAAGAACCACTGGAGTGGGTACAAGTCACCCCACTCAAGGGGTATGGCCGTGCCAGGAATGGGGAGCAGAACCTGGGGGCCAGAGGTGGGAGCCGTGACCCCGACTGCGGGGAGCAGGGAAGCCTTTCTCAAAGATGTGGACCCTTGGGGCACCCGGGTGGCTCAGCCCATGAAGCATCTGCCTTCAGCTCAGGCCCTGATGCCAGGGTCCTGGGATGGAGAGCCAGCGGGGAGTCTACTTCTCCTTCTCCTCCCTTGTGTTTGTTCTCTTGCTCTCGCTCTCTCTCAAATAAATAAATAAATAAAATCTTTAAAATTTAAAAAAAAAAAAGGATGTGGCCTCTGAGTTGGGCACCGAGAGAAGGACGGTCTACACACAGGGACCCGTGTTTCGCGGCAGTGGAGCCTGTGCCCCCGGGGGAGGAGTGAGAGACACATCTGGAGAGGCAGATGTGCAGCTCAACCTCGATAAACAGCTCCAGTACACAAACTGTACAGATTTGTGTCTAGCTGATAAGATTCTTTGCGGAGATACTACTACTTTAAAATGCAGGTTGTTGCTTCTTGAGGGTTACTACAAATAGATCTCAAAGATTCTGACGTCGAATGTTTCTAAATATTTTGATGGTTCCTTTTATTTCTTGACTTGTATATGGCAGCACAGCAAACTCCTGGGAATCAGCATCCATGATTAATTTGGGGGAGTTTCAGAATGCAGCATTTGGGGTTTTTTTGTTTTATAATCAAATCATGTATAAATGTTTTAAATCCAGATGCGATGGGGATGGGGTGTTAGTCTAAGAATTACAAGTTGGTTATGGAAGAAGGAGCACTAGACTTGGACATCACAGAGAGGCCCTCCCCCGTGTCCTGGCTGTCTGGCCATCAGCCTTGTGTCCCCTCCCAGGTTGTAGAGATGTTCACAGTGGGTCAGAGGGTCACATAACCCTCACATGTCACCTCTGAAGCCATGCACATGTCTTTTGGTAGCAGTCATTCCAGGCAACCGGAAGATATTTGAGCTTGATCCAGATTGCATGTCAGAAAGATAATGGGAGTGGATGTCAGGTAAATCAAGGTGAAAAGAATCAGGTCTGCCCTGGGCTCAGCCTTCCTGGGGCCTGGTCAGGTTGAACTGCAACCTTGGGCGAGTTTCAGGCTGGGGATTTGTATGGTTTGAGGGCAACCTGGAGGCAACCAGATTCAGTTCAGACTTTGGGGCCCTATTTGGAACCTCTAAACTTTTGCTACAGGAGATGAAAAAAAAATACTCTGGCAGTCAGGGAAGATGGCTGTAGGGGTCTCATCTGGGGGTACAGTGGAGAGAATCACCGAACATGCCCAGTGGCAGCCAGGGCTTGCTCCTGCCTCACTCCCAGAACTAGTCAAGTATCCACTTGGACAGATCCACCCAACAGCATCTGCTGACTCGCCAAGGACTCCCACCCTAAAGCACTGTGGCTGCTTTGCTCAAAGTATACTTATTGACTATGGCATTCTGTCTTGTATATTAATTATTTCATATTTTCAAAATGCTTTGATGATGAAAAGAGCTACTTAGGAGCTGAGTTTCTATGGTTATTTCTGCTGTTATTTATATAATGCCACACAGACAATACTACACAGCCCTGTGGATGATGGTGAGCTTTAAACAAAGAACAAGTCCTGCCCCAGCAGAGTTGGAAGATTCCAACACAATAGCAAAAACAAAATGAAACAAAACACCAACAAAATGGAGTGCAGATGAATCAGATTTTTCTGAGCATGGTGACTGGAAACCAGCAGGCAATTGAAGGATTACACAGCTCCAGGCAGTCTAGAAGCTGGTCCGAAGAGCATTCATTCCTTGGACATCAAGGCGTGGGAAGCATCTGAAATGAGAAGCCCTTTGTTGCTCTTGAGGCTGCACCCCGTGGACCCCACGAGGAACCTCATATACCCCAGGTTCTCATCCCACAGCTTCACCTATGTTGTTCCCATTCTTAGGGATGGGGAAATTGAGGTGAGCCTGCACCAGAGAGCCCCTTTCCTGGCCCCATCTTGCCTTGACAGAATGATCTTGATGTTAACCCAGTATAATGAGGTGGAGAAAATAGTCTCCTACAGCAAGCATGTGAAGTTCCCTCAGGGAAACTCCCATGTTTGGAGATAAATTAATTGAGAAATCCAATTGGAACAAAAGCAAAAGTCCTAGGAGCCTGAGGGATGTGCAGCTGCCCTGAAAGGGTGATTGTTGGAGGGGCAGGGAAAGGAGAGGCAGGACAGGGTAGACAGGCAAGAAGGGGGCAAGAGGCCGTGCAAAGCATAACGAGGTGTTCTAGTAACTTCTGAAGTTGTCATATTCATCAAGTGCTGGGTGCAAACAAATCTTTAATGGAAGTCAACAAAGGAGACTGAGCTTTGTGTACAGGTGATAGGGAAAGAAATAAAATGCAATGTGCCAATTCAGTCAGGGATACTGGAGGAAGCTAAGGAGAAGATGCCACATTCTCACAGGTATGGTCCTAGGGGTCAAGCCAGCTTTACCTAAATTCCTGCCTGATAGAAAGGCCTTGCTCTCATCAGGTGACACCAGAATCAGAGCTCCAGGAGAGCGGGGGACACATCTGCAAAGGGGGATTTGCCAAAAAGCCAACAAAGCTTGACCTTCAGGGCCTCTCGCTCACGTGGGCCCCTTCAGAGGCAGTGGGATGCCCTAACAATTTTGTATTTGTGAGTGCATATTCTTTGTAAAGAAAGACCCCCAAATTGCATAAGGTTTAGGTCACATAAACCTGGGGCCTCTTCTGCTCAACAGCCTTATTCACCATATATTCTCAGTACCTACTACCGCTGTGCCTGGGTACACAGCAGGGGACTTAAATCTGTGTACTAGAGAGGTGGGTGGATGGAAGGACAGAAACACTATTAGTCAGATAGTTGGATAAAGGAATAGAGGGAGGAAGGAAACATGAATGAACCATAGATGGTTGGATGGAGGGAGGAAGGAAGAGAAAGATAGATGGAGAGATGGACAGATGGACAGAAGGGAGGAAACATGGATAAAAAGAGATGGATGAATAAAATAGAGAGGTAGAGTGGGAAGGAGGAAGGGAGTGAGGGATGGGTGGTAGGAAACATGGCTTCATGGATAGTCAGTCAGATGGGTGGGTGGGTAGATGGATGGATGGGTGGACAGATGGGTAGATGGATGAGTGTATAGGGAGGTGTACAGGTAGGTGGATGGATGGGTAGACAGAGGGGTGGGTGGATGGATGGATGAGCGAGTCAGATGGATGAGTGGGTTTATGTGTGGACAGATGGGTGCATGGGCAGATGGATAGGTGGATGGAAGGATCAAAATGTGGACAGATGGGTGGGTAAGTGGGTGGTAGACAGGTGGGTGGATGGATGGGTGGATGGATGGACAGGTGTATGGACAGATGGTTGAGTGGTTGGATGGGTGGGTAGGTGGATAGATGAATGGATGGGTGGGTAGATGTGTGGGTGGACAGATAGGTGGATGGACAAGTGGGTGGATGGCTGGCTGGATGGAAAGGAGACAGGTATGGATGAAACAGTGGTGGCCAATTTAGAACTAAAGAGAAATTGAAAGCACTTGACAAAAGTGCCATTTTAATCTGATTTGTATAATGCCAAAAAAAAAAAATAGCTAGGAAGGGCCTACAAAACATGTAGCTCAAATTCCTCCATTTTCACACACGAAAATACTAAGATCTTCATATGATAGAGAATTTCCAACACAGAACCACCGCCAAGGAGAGAAGTGCTTACAGAGAGGCCTCCACAGCCACAGATAACATCAACTCATATTCAGAGCTGGGGGAACAAGCTACAAGTTCTGTTTATATTCCTGGATTCACGGTTTGCTGTTTATTTTTAAAGTTTCCATCTTGATGAGTTCATTAACCACCATTAGCAAATTTAGAAATGCTTGAATTTCAAGAAGAATGTTTTCTCTCTCCAGCCTACCATGACATACCAGGCCTTAGGAGCAGCAGAAAGTGTCTTGTGTTGACATTTTTAATGGAGTTGTAACCAACAGCAGAGGCTTCCTCGTTCACACCCACAGCTCCACGAAGAGTTGAGCCAAAGGTGCTAGGATGCTTGAATACTCTTCCCTGGTTGTTTTGCCCTTTGTTCCTAGGTCTTGAGAGGAAATCTGAAGGTTTCAAGAGAGGGGAAAGACCCCATCTATAGTAACCTTCAAAAGCTCTACCTGGGAAATTATGCTTCAGTGGATTGAACCATGCACTGCCCCTCAAAAGATATGTCCTGAATATGATCATATTTGGAAGAAGGGTCTCTGCAGATATAAATAATTAAGGTAAGGATCTCCTGATGAGATAATCCTGGGTTAGTCTTAAATCCAATGAATGTTCTCATAAGAGACAGAAAAGGAGAAGCCATGGAGACACAGGCGAGAAGCCCGCGTGAACATGGAGGCAGAGATGGAGCCATGCAGCCATAGCCCAGGACCACCCAGGGCCACCAGAAGCTGGAAGAGGTAAGGGAGGATTCTCCACTTTGGAAGGAGCACAGCTCTGCCAACACCTTGACTTCAGAATTTTGGTCTCCAGAACTATGAAAGAATAAATGCTGTTTTGGGGTGGGTAAGGGAATGGGGTAATTGAGTGATGGGCATTAAGGAAGGCATGTGATGTGATGAACACTGGATGTTATAATACACAACTGATAAATTATGGACCACGACATCTGAAACTCAGTATGCACTGTATGTTGGCTAATTGAATTTAAATAAAGTAAATTAATTAATTAATTAAGCTGTTTTAAGCTGCCTAGTTTGTGGTACTTGATTGCAGTAGCCCTGGGAGGCTTATACAGATATTTTTTCTAAATTGACCCAAATGAAAACCCTCTTTCCTCCTCCCCTATTTCCTTCTTTGGTGGTCAAGTGTCTGTCTAAAGGAAATGGAAATTAGCCAAGTAAAATGGCGATTGTGATCAAATTCCTTCTTCCTCTAAGAAAGAAAATCCCAAGTAGGTAGACAAATGTCAACATTTGGAAAAGATGGTTCTGTCCCTGTCTTCCCTAGATACTCCCTACCGCCCTGGTCCCTTTTCATATCCGCATAATCAGGCTGATTCTTATTTGAAATGTGCATTGATGTGATTGTATCTAATAAAGCATACATTCTTACAGATAGTTGCAAGCCATATGGTACCTTGTGCCAGGTAACTACTCAATAATTCTGTATCCTACCAACCATGGTTCAAGTGACAGTCACTTCAGAAATGGTATCTGCCCCTTCACCTTATTCACCAGGAAAAGAGAATCCAAAATTTTAATTTAAAACTTAGGGAAAATACATATTCCTTTGTAGGAAAACAATCCCATTTTACTGGAACCATGCTTTCCAGGCTTGAAATTAAATACTCTGATTCGGAAAAAAAAAAAAAAAAAAAGAAGAAGAAGAAATCTGAGATAATTTCCAAGTCATCATGCATTAGGTACGTTTAGCAACAGCATTAGGCCTGAAAGCAATCATTAGAAGATTCTAACAGCAGTAACCAGAGTCGGAATAGTAGCTGCTATTGTTCGAGCATGAGTTCCACAAAGTGCAAAGCCAAATGCTCTACCTATACAAGGGTTCAGAGCTGGGAGGGACTTTGCCCCAACCCCCAGGGGATATTCAGTAATGTCTAGTGACAGGTTTGGATGTCACAACTGCAGGGTCAGGGGTAAAGGGTGTGCTAGTGGGTACAGGTCAGGGATGCTGCTAAATATTCTGCAATGCACAGGACAGCCTGCCATAACCCAGAATTATCCAGCCCACGGTGTTCATTGTGTGAGAAACCAAGCCTCCCTGTGTCCTATAATGTCAACACAGGCCCACCAATGGTCCCCAACTGGCCTAGTCAACAGATAAGGACACTGAGTTTCAAGAACAATAAATAATATGCCCAGGGGCACCCAAGTGACACAGTTGGATAAGTGTCCTAACTCTTGGTTTTGGCTCAGGTCGTGATCTCAGGTTCGTGAGATCAACTGTGGAGTCTTCTTAAGGTTCTCTCTCCCTTCTCCCTCTGCACCCTCCTAAAATAAATAAATAAACCTTTAAAAAAATAATAATAGTAATAGGCCCACATTCCCATAGCAAGTTTGGAAATCAGTGGTTTACTCCACAGGGATAGATAACAAAATAGCAACTATTTACCAATAATAGGAACCTGGAAATGGATTAAAGACACAAAGACTTTATAGGGATTTTGGTTAAAGAGACACAGTAATTTTCATGGCTGTGCATGTTTCTGGGCATTGACCAGGAGCAGATCCCGATACCAACAGGGGAACACATTCTTTATAACCTGCCGACCCGTGTTTGCCTCTTTTCTGATTTTTTTTCTCTGCTTTATCATCCATAATTGGATAACTTTTCTCCAATTTTCTCCTTGGAGCAGTGAAGATAAGGTTTCTGTTTAATCATCCTCCTCGAAGCACTTGCAATCAGGCAGGATATTGCTGCTTTTAAAATAAGACAATGACATTTAATGACTTTCATTTCTTCCTATACAAAAGATTAATTTATATGCTGGAGCCATCGTTTCATTGGAAAACTCAGCCTATTCTTTGTGAAATGCTGCAATATGATTAACAGCTCAATCCCACCCTTATATTTTTAATTTTGTGGCTTTCTCTGCGTCTATTTACCTTCACAGTCTAATTGAGCCTTTGCTTTTGCATTAGGATAAACTTAGCCAACGGAGCAGAGCAGTGGGTGCCTCCAGGAGGTGCCTCAGGAATTAGCCTTCCCATCTCCAGGCATTGCTGCACATCGAAGAGACTAGGACAGTCACGGTGAGTAGATGGGGCACCTGGGACCTTGCTAGAGGCCTGCTGAGCCCAGCCTCTGTGATCTGACCCTAGCACCCCCATTGCATCATTCCACACACCCTCAGCTCTGGCCACACCAGGCAGCAGCTCCTTTTCCCCCACACATCCAATGTAGCCCCATATTTCCACATCCCTTTTCAAGATTTTCCCTTTTACCTGAACACTCTCTCCATCTCTTCCAGCGAAATCCTGTCTACCCCTAAAAGTCCATCTCAAATGTTCTGTGCCCAAGACCTTCACTGACTCCCCAGTAGAAGTGACTCACTGCCTCCTGGACCCACAAGGTCCCTTTCTATGGAGGATCCTGGTTCAATTATGTCTTTTATCATGGTGCAAACAGCCGCCACTTGCAGGTCGCTCTCTTGGTGGCCAGCTACCATGTTATCACAACAGCCCTGAGCTGCTGAGTCATTCGTGTCATGTTACAGATGAGGAAGTGAAGATTTAGAGAATGTGAATGTTCTAAGTTCACACAGTTATTAAGAGGGTGTGGTGCCCTGTGGAGTCAAACTCCAAAACTTTTTTTTCTTTATAAAACTCAAGGAAGAGGAGCACCTGGGTGGCTCAGTTGGTGAAGCATCTGCCTTTTACTGGGGCATGATCCCAGGGTCCAGGGATCAAGCTCCATGTCAGGCTCCCTGCTCAGTGGGGAGTCTGCTTCTCCCTCTCCCTTTGCCCCTCCACTCATGTGCACACGTGCACACACACACTCTCTCTCTCTTTCTCTCAAATAAGTCAATAAAAATCTTTAAAAATAAAGAAATAAATAAAACTCAAGGAAGAGCTCCTTGCAGTACTGCAAGAGAAGGGTGTGAATGAAAATTTCCCCAACAGAGAGAGGCCAACTTGGCTGCAGCCTGATGCCTCCATAGGCAGTGTGGGCCACCTCTCCCAACACTGCAAAAGGTGGGCCATAGTTCTCCCCAGGCTCCCCGTAGACCTGTCTCCAATTAGAGATTGCCACATTAAACATGCAGTGGAAAACCCTCTAAGACGGTGCGATGAATCAATATTAATGTGTTTATCTCTCACCCACAACGAGATTTTCCCCACCAAAAACATCACATCACTTCATGTCTCAAGCAAAGAGAAAGGGTTCAGCCGATCCTCAGGCCAAGTCCTGGCCTCAGAAACTTGCTTCTAATTCTTCCTGATATTAATAGTTAGTGTGACCTGTTTCCTAAGAGAAAAGATGCCCTTTTGGAATGGAGTCTTATAGTTCCCGTGGTCCCTTGTGCTCACAGATGACTTGATCCATTGTGACAACTTCTTGCTGCCCCCAAAGCTATACATTACAGAAACCAAGAATTCTTACTGCAAAGGGTTGAGTAGATGCTGTCAGGAAAAAGACATCAGAGTTGTAACAGTTTTGCCTGAGAAGAGTAACTGACTCATCTGTGCTGCAGAAAGCCCCCACCCGCCTCTCTCTGCTCATTCCCGGATATGACGTAACCCAGTGATTACAGATGAGAGAGTAGTCCCATCTTGCCTTCCAATGCCTTCCCACCCCCCTCCCTCTCTGGCACAGAGACAACTTTAACTACACCCTTTCAGCTCAGTGCCACCCAATATAAACTACGCCCTCCACCCGATTGCCTGTGGCCCAGAAAATCATGACAGGCAAAGCTATACTGCCTTTGGAATTATGTTTTCAGTGACTCTTAATCTTTTTAGGTTCCAGACACCTTAAAGAATTTGGTAAAAAAAAAAAAAAAAAAAAAGAGAATAAAAGAAAAAAAGAAAAGGAAGAAGGAAGGAAGGAAGGAAGGAAGGAAGGAAGGAAGGAAGGGAAAGAAAGAAAGAAAGAAAGAAAGAAAGAAAGAAAGAAAGAAAGAAAGAAAGAAAGAAAGAAGAAAAGAAAAGAAGAAAAGAAAAGAAAAAAGAAAAGAAAAGAGAAAAGAAAAGAAAGAAAAAAAGAAAAGAAAAGAAAAGAAAAGAAAAGAAAGAAAAAAAGTTCTGGTCCTCTCCCCAAAGGCACACATACATACAGGCTTACAGTCTACAGACCTACAAAGCCCAACCACAAAGGTCTATGGTTGAAAACCCATGATCCAGTCCAAGAGAGACCCAGAAAACCATCACAACTGGCCAAGATCTTGTAGCCAAGGACAGAAGTAAGGCAAAAATTCAGATCCTATTCCCTGGGGCAGTACTAGTAAAGCTGCTCTGTGCTGCCCCCAGTCTCCCACCATGGTCCCTCCCAGCACCATCCCCCACCCTCATACTCCCATCAGACTGAATCAGGCACACCTCCTCCATGATCATACATGGGGTCACTTATTAAGCTCTTTAAAGTAAACTCTTTTTTAAAAAATTATTTATTTATTCATGAGAGACACAGAGAGAGAGAGGCAGAGACATAGGCAGAGGGAGAAGTAGACTCCCTGCAGGGAGCCTGATGTGGGACTCCATCCCAGGACCCCGGATCATGACCTGAGCCAAAGGCAAAAGCTCAACCACTGGGCCACCCAGGTGACCCTAAAGTAAACTTTTTAATGAAGAATTATCCACATGCCAAGAAGGACACAGCTCAGTAAATGTTCACCACAAGACAAGCACACCAACCAAATCAACACATAGCACAGTCCGGGCATTCCACAGTCTTCCTGACAACCCCTGGCAGTCACCCCCGTTCAGGAAAATAAACACTATCCTGATTGCTATCATTCTAATTAGCTTAGCTTATTTTTGAAACTTTATGTCAATGGCATCAAATAATATGTGCCCTTCTGTGTCTGGATTCTTTCCCTCAAAATCATGTTTGGGAGAGTCATCCATATTGTTGTATATAATTATAATTTGTTCTTTCTCATCACTGTAGAATGCTCCATGGTATGAATATGCCACAATTTAATTTTCTGTTCTATTGTTGATGGACATTGAGTTATTTCCAGTTCAGGCTATTACAGATTGTTCTGCTGTGAACTTTTTCATGCATATCTTTTGATGAATAAATGTACTTAACTATTTTAAGCATATACGTAGGTATTGAAGCAGGGGGTCACAGACTGTATCTAAGTTCAAATTTAGTAGGTAATGCCAAAAACTATTTCCAAAGTGGACATCCCAATTTACATTCCCACCAACAATAAATAAGAATTCTAATTGCTTCACATACTCTCCAACACATGGTACTATTGGTCTTTTTAATTTTAACCATTCAAATGGTTATTTCACTGTGGCTTTAAAATGTATTTCCCTGATAATTTTTTTTTTTTAAGAACTGAATTTTATTTATTTTTTATTTTTTTTTATTTTTTTATTTTTTTTTTTATTATTTATTTATGATAGTCACAGAGAGAGAGAGAGAGAGGCAGAGACATAGGCAGAGGGAGAAGCAGGCTCCATGCACCGGGAGCCTGATGTGGGATTCGATCCTGGGTCTCCAGGATCGCGCCCTGGGCCAAAGGCAGGCGCCGAACCGCTGCGCCACCCAGGGATCCCTATTTCCCTGATAATTAATATGGTTGAGCAACTTTTCAGATATTTATTGGTCACTTGGATATTTATTGCTTTTTTGTAAAACATTTATTCAAGTCTCTTTGCTCATTTTTCTTTTTTTTCTTTTTTTTTAAACAAAGCTCAGAAGGTATTAGGGACAAGCTTGACACATTTGAATTTTTTTTTAATTTTTATTGATGCTCATTTTTCTTTTTTTCTTTTTTTTTAAACAAAGCTCAGAAGGTATTAGGGACAAGCTTGACCCATTTGAATTTTTTTTTTAATTTTTATTGATTTATGATAGTCACACAGAGAGAGAGAGAGGCAGAGACATAGGCAGAGGGAGAAGCAGGCTCCATGCACCAGGAGCCCGACGTGGGATTCGATCCTGGGTCTCCAGGATCGCGCCCTGGGCCAAAGGCAGGCGCCAAACCGCTGCGCCACCCAGGGATCCCTTTGTTCATTTTTCTCTTGAGTGGTTTATCTTATTGGTTTGTGGGGTTTTTAAAAATATATTCTAGTATGAGTCCTTAGTCAAATATATGTATGACAGGTATCTTTTCCTACTCTGAGGCATGACTTTTTATCCTTTATTAGTGTCTTTTGGTGAGCAGAAATTTTTAAATTTTAATGTAGTCCAACTTATTAACCCTGTTCTTTATAATTAGTACTATTAGTGTCATATTTGAGAAATCCTTGCCTAAGCCAAAGGTCATAAAGATTTCTCTACATTTTCTTCTAGAAGACTTATTAATTTATTTTTCACATTTAGATCTATAATCCTATCTATGGAATTGTTTCTCATGTACAGTATGAGATAGGAGTCAGGTTGGGTTGTTTTTTTGTTGTTGTTGTTTTGTTTTCAAATGGATATCCAGTTGATTTAGGATCTCTTGTTGAAAAGACTTCTTTTTCCCTAGTGTACTGCAGTGCCATTCACCTTTGACATAAATCACTAATCTTAAATGCATGAGTCTGTTTCTGGACTCTATTCTCTTTCATTATAATTTTTTATCCTTACCCTAATGCCATGCTCTCTTAATTATTGTAGCTGTACAATAAGTTTTGATATCTAATAATATAAGTCTTCTAACTTTGCTCTTCTTCAAAGTTGTCTTAGCTCTTCTGGGCTTCTCCATATAAATATAAGAATCAGACTGCAACTTCAAAAAAGTCATACTAGAATTGGATTCAGATTGCATTGAATCTATAATTTGGGGAAGATTCGATATCTTTATAGTAGTGAATTTTCTAATCCATGAAGATGGTATATATACCTTCACTATTTGTCATATTTAATTTCCTTAATTAACATCTGATACTTTTGGGGGGCACCTGGGTGGCTCAGTGGTTGAACTTCTGCTCTTGGCTCAGGTTGTGATCCCGGGGTCATGGGATCAAATCCCACATCAAGTTCCCCATGGGGAGCCTGCTTCTCCCTCTACCTATGTCTCTACCTCTCTCTGTGGGTCTCTCATGAATAAATAAATAAAACATTAAAAAAAAAAACTTATACTCCTCAGTGTTGAAGATTTACACATTTTTCATTAGATTAATTCCTAGAAATTCAGTTTGGGTTTTTTTAGTTTGAGATATAGGGGTGAAAGGGGCTGGTGCTACTGGAAGTGATTATTTTATTTTGTGATCTTCTCTTCTTGCTGCCGGAGAAAAATACTATATATACATATGTAAGATCTGGATATATATATATATATACACACACTTTGTATCCAGATCTTGCTAGGCTAATTTGTTAATTCTAATAATTTATATATTATTTTCATTTTCTACACAATCATGTTGACTATAAATAAGAAGCATTTTATGTCTTTTTTTTTTCTTTTTCTTTTTCTTACCTTATTATATTGGCCTGGACCACCAATAAAATGCAGAACTTGTGTTAGTGGCCATCCTTGTCACTTAGACTATTTCAGAGAGAAAAATGTTTATATTTTACCATCAAATATGATGTTTTACTATAGAGTTTTTATCCAGCTTAAGAAGTTCTATTCTTACTCCCAGTTTTTACTTTTTTGTCACATGCTTTTATTGCATTTTGTTTTTCTCCTTTATTCTGTTAATGTGGTGATTACAGTGATTAATTTTTTAATATTATACTAACTTTGCATTCCTAAATAAACCCAACATAGCTTTTATACATCATTGTATTCTCCTAGATAAACCCAACATAACTTTTATATATCCTTGTATTCTATTCAGAATATTTTGTTTAAGATTTTTATGTTCATGAGAGAAAATAAGCCATAATTTTCCTTTTTTGTAATGTCTTTTATCAAGCTTTTGTGATATTATGCTAGCCTCATAAAGCAAGTTGGGAAGGGATTCTTTATCTAAATTTTGGTACAACTAGTTGGCTATATCTTCCTTGAATGTTTGAAAGAATTCACCAGTGAAGCCATCTGAATCTGGAGCTTTCTCGGTGAGAAGAATTCAATTACAAAATAAGTTTCTCTGATAGACATAGGACCATTCAGATTGTCTATTTGTTTTTGAGTAATTTGTAGTTGTGTTCTTTTTCTAATATTGTCTGTTTTGCTAATTTTCAAATATATTGGAATAAAATTGTTCATATTACCATTAATATCTGTAGAATCTATAGTGATTTTTCTCTTTTTTTTAACATTTTATTTATTTATTCATGAGAGACACAGAGAGAGAGGCAGAGACATAGGCAGAGGGAAAAGCAGGCTTCATGCAGGGAGCCCGATGTGGGACTCGATCCTGGGACTGTAGGATCATGACCTGAGCCAAAGGCAGGTGCTCAACTGCTGAACCACCCAGGCTTCCCTATAGTGATTTTTTTTTCAATCCAAATTTCTGTACATTGTGCTCTCTCCCAGTCCTGCTAGACAGTTGTCAATTTTATTAGTCTTTTTGAAAAATGAATATATGGTTTTATTCTATGTTTGCTTTCTATCTTGTTAATTCCTGCTGACCCTAGACTAAATTATAGTCTTTGTAATGTTCCAGTTTCCTCCATCTAAGGTTGTAGCCTTCCAGATGTCCAGTTCAGAGTCTGGAGTATTTACTAAGACCACCACCACCACCATCCCCCACCTTCCACATGTCTCCTGTGAATACATACATTTCTCACCCTAGTACCACAAAACTGCCAATAACTTCCTATTTTTTCAGCCACCTCTTTGATTCTTAGCATCTTGCCCTGTGTAAATACCTAAAGGTGAGTATTGGGCTTACTTCTGTTCACTTCTCTTTGTGATCTTTGTGATCTTGACTGTCTAGTTCTGGCTGCCTAAGCAATCTCAACCTCTAATGTTTGCTTTCCCAGCCCTACAGGATTGCCAAATTTTCTGCTGGCTTCTCTGCCTCTCAGCAAGGGCCTTTTAGCAAGCATCTCAGCTTCTTGTCACAACCAAATATCAACAAAGCACCCAAAAGGAAAAGTGGCAGATAGAGTGTTGACCTGCCCTCAATGATCTCTTCATCCTAAGACCTCTTCTGGCTGCCTTCACAGCTTTATGATGCCTCCAAACAGATGCTTTGGGGGCTTTTGTTTTTTTATTTAATTTTGTGTGGGCTTTCTAGCTGTTTCCATGGGTCTGCTGGTCTGATAAAAGCTACTCCATCAAACACAGAAGAGGAAATCTTGTTTTTAGCTCAGCCTGGAATTCAGGATCTAAACAACATCCAAGGCCCCCAGGCTTCCTGCTAGTTTTATCTCCTAGTTTCTCCCCAAATGTGAAAGTACTCTACTTTCCCTCTCAGCACTTGGTCCTGCTATGTTCTTTACCTGAGATGCTATCACTTGCCAGTTCCACCTATCAAATTCTTGGTCACATCCCAAGACTTGTCAGAAATGGCACTTCCTCGGGGTGCATGGGTGGCTCAGTCATTTAAACATCTGACTCTTGGTTTCATCTCAGGGTCATGAGCTCGAGCCCTGCATAGGGCTCTGCACCCAGTGCAGAGTCTGCTTGAGATTCTCCCCGTCTTCTGCTTTCCCCCTATTCACATGCTTTCTCTCAAATAAATAAATATAATCTTTTTAAAAACAAAAAAGTAATGTCACTTCCCCATGAATCCTGTCCTTATCCTGCCAGTTGAATGTGATCTTTTCCTTCCCTGACCACCACCCTACCTCTGCCTTGTCCGTGGGACATTGAGCTCCTACCCTAGACTACAGATTCCTTGAGGGAAGGACTAGACTCATGTATCCACCTGCAGTCAGTGCTAAGCAGAGATCTTATCCCATTCACATAGGCTCAATGGCTACATTATCCATTTAGATCCCTGAATTGAGTTGAAATTTAGTATTACTATAGTAGTGAGGACTCTTGTATCTAAGTGACAGGAACCCAAATCAACCTGGCTTTTAAAAATGTATATATTTGTATATATAATATATTACATATAATTTATATGATATTACATTACATTATATTACAATGTACGCATGCTGAGAAGGGAGAAACCAGAGCCTCCTGTTGAGGTGAGAGCCCAGAAAGAAATATGGTGTCAAAACCAGTTCACGAATTATACCTGGGGACCCAGCTGTTCCCTAATGAGTTGAAAAGAAACAGCTTTGTAGCCAACCTACTGCTCACCTTCTAGGGCTGGTATCCCACAGAATGACACTCAATGAAAACCCAACACTCTGTAAACTGCCTGACTGAATAAAGCTTCTGGAGCCTTCTATGATCATGGTTCCTGCCACAATGCTACTACAACCAGCTCTGTACAACAGCCACTTCTTTTATAAAGCTCCAAATCCTGTTACTCTATCTTGACTAAATCACCTTCAACAGATAAAGAGTCTTGGCTGGCTGCCCTCCCCACTGAGGATTAGCTGTGGTTTGGGGAGCAGTTGGCAGTTTCCTCCCCAGGGAGCTGTGACTCCAGGGTCCTTTCGTCATTTTCTGTTTCTGCTCTTGGGATGGAGGCTGGTGTCAGCACTCACCTTTATCCCTTCTTGCCAAGAAGATGTTCTACACAAATACTACAAGTGCAGCAGATTTGTCCCAAAGCAATTCACTTGTTTTACCAAGGAAAATGCTATTCGTAGGAGGAATAAATGGTAATGTTCATGTGCATAACCTTTGACACAGTATCCCCATATCTAAGAATTTATCTTAAGGAAATTATGAGACATGGGCAAAGATGCGTGTACAAAGATGTTCACTGAAGCTTCATCCTTAATAGCAGAAAGAAAACAGGCAAAGAGCCTAAATTTTCATTAGTAGTGAAAAGACTAAAGAAATGGTGGTCTAAGCTGAGTGATAGAATCTTTTTCAGGCATTAAAAGTCACATGCTGAGCTAGTTGCTGACTTGGGAAAGTATTCAAAGTAGAGTAAGTGAGGAAAGGGCCAAAAAGTAATAAAGTCTAGTTTGCGTTTTGAAAGATTAATCCCTATGTATAAAATATACATCGAGCTGGTCTAAAAAGACACACTGAAATATTCCTGGTGGCTATTGCTGCGAAGCATAGCGATGGTTGACATTAAGGTTTGTATATAAAGAACCATCATTTCATTTCCTTCTCAGGGGGCAGGGAATCTTCTACACCCATCTGAATAGCCAGTGCCTCGTTCACATCAACATTGGACCACAAACACATCTGTTTTAAAGACTCTGCTTCTGTTAACTGGGCTCCTAAGGACAATTGTATTTTTTAAAGCATTAATATTAGCCTTGAACATGGTTTTATTGGCAGCACAAAAAAAAAATGTAATGCTATAATGTTGGGAAGGGACCAACTTCCAAGACCAGAAGCAAGCTTTTGAGGCCAAGAGTCCCAGCTTGGACATAAAAGCCAGAGGCAGGCCTCCCATTGGGCTAGTATTTGAGACAGCTTGTCTTCAGCTGCTAGAGTGATGGGTGATTTCCCTCCTGTTTCCCAAACTCTAAAATGTTATTTCATTGTCTCTACGATAATACATTTCTAAAGGATAAAATATGTGACATAGATGAGGCTCCAAAGGTCCCTTCAAAGCCCACGGTCGGCTCAGAGATGATGCAAACCCCACCAAGCTTGGCCAGAAAGCCAGGGAAAGTGAAGAGGGACTCAGAGTATCTAGACAGCTTTGTGCAGGAACCTACAGGTGATGAAAGGCACCAGGCGGGAATTTCCTCCTCATTTAAATATGTGATTTGACTCTCCCTGGATGCCTTTATTTGTTTTTCCTGCTTCTTGCTACATCTTAAATTTGAGCATTATTTTAAGCAAAGTTGTTGTATGTTAATTTACTTTACCAAATGCACACAGAGCTGTCTCAGGAGCTGGCATGATAGATGGTAACTGCGCTGGCTATTGGCCCCAAAGGCGGTAATTTGTGTTTTGAAATTCCTTAATTATATATGTACACAGCAACTCTAATAGCCCCCATAGAGGCACTGGGCCCGGCCAAAGTCCCTAAACACTGTCACAGAAACAGGAATAAAAACTTATAAAGGAAGAGCTTTAAATCAGTAATGGGGATAAATTGTATAAAAGAAAATCTGTAATGTAGTGTACAAGACATTCTAACCACCACATCTATAATTACAAAGAAGAATAAATCACTAAAAGAATTAAGTGTCCTTGATACAATAAAAAAGAATAATTAACTTCTAACTCGGAGCTACCATCCCGATGCTGGATGACCCCCACCCCAGCTAATCCTTGGGAAATGTAAGGGTGACAATAGAAATCAAGTTTCAGAACTATGAGGAGAGTGCTAGTAGCTTCCATGGGGGTTCATATCTTGTTTTTACACAGCAAGACAAATAAATGCCTCTGAAATGATCATGCATATGAGAGTGCCTCTATGTAAATACTCAAATTTTAAAAATAAAAAAGCAATTCCATTTTACAATGTACATACAGTGTAGAGTGTATGTCTATTCACAATGCACAAAGCATTTTCACATAGAACTGTTGGTGTGGACTTACAACAGCCCTATAGGCCCAGCTGGACAGACAGCATTGCCCCATTTTACAAAAAGAGGAAACCAAAGCTTGGTGAGTCGGTGTCTGGCACACAGTCCCATGGTCAGAAGTGATGGAGCCAGGGCTAGAAATCCAGTCCTCTAAGCTCTTCCTCACTGCATAAAGGCCTTCAATGCAAAGAACAGAAACGAAGCCGTGTGTGTGGTGGGGGGTGGGGGTGGGGTCAGCTGTGTCCCTGGGGACTGGTCTAGGCAGGATGACAGGCAGAGAGGCCCCCAAAGGCTGGAGTTCAGAACCACTGGCCAGTGATGATGAGGACCAGTGAGAAAAAGCAAGGCCCCACTCCTGCTACTGGTCCCAACTCTCCTCCAGGGAAGTGGGGACATATCCCAGTATTGCCATTGTCCCCTAGGACATCATGGGTGACACACCTTACACTTCTCTAAATAACAGGTTCCCCTTCTTTGCAGGCGAGTAACTCATAAAATTGTTGCCCTGCATAACTCACAGATTGCTGTAATGATGACATGCAGAAATTCATGCCGAGTACGTAGGCCCAGAGGAACAGTTGGCTCCGTTGGAAGAAGAATGGTGGGTCCTGAATTAAGCATGTGGAGGTGATTGTGAACCACAGTCTTCAACAGCTGAAAGGTTGTTGTTATCATTTTGTCAACAAATAGCATTGAGAATATATCACTTGCTCTGTCCTGTCTGGGTACTCTAGGGGATGCAAAGGATCAGACAAGGTGCATTCCCCATCCTTGGGGAGCAAAGCTTAATGCAATGAAACAAAAGTCTGTAGCCTGTGAGTGTCGACAGCAGCAGAAACCAAATAAAAAAAGACATGGTGCTATATAAACAAATACC
Organism: Vulpes vulpes; assembly: GCF_048418805.1. Taxonomy (NCBI): domain Eukaryota; kingdom Metazoa; phylum Chordata; class Mammalia; order Carnivora; family Canidae; genus Vulpes; species Vulpes vulpes. The sequence continues at coordinate 111,869,717 of NC_132794.1, read as the reverse complement.
CTAAAAGATCTCTAGTTCCACATGTAAGGAGCTTGGATGTTGCCACTTCATCATCACAACCAGCAAAAAGTTGAACTTATTGAACAATCCACAACTCTTCTCAGATCTGTAAGAGAAATGAGGTCACAGAGCCAACCGCTGCCCCCAAAACTGGAGACACAACCAGATACAGAGAATCCCAAATGAATGTAGCAGAAACTGCCACAGAACCCAGGGCAGTTAGGGAAATAGGAACTGTCACCAACAAACTATCATCAACAACCGCCGGGGGCTCAATGGGAACGAGTCCCATTGACTTAAAATTCCAGAAGGTCCCTATCATAGGAAGGGTCCCATGCTTTCATGAGTTTAATCTCCAGGAGCTCTACCAGGTTCTTACAGTAAATATCAGAGAAAAATCCCCTCATGTTTCTGGGAGGTAGAGAGGAAAATGAAGTTTTTCCGAAATATGCCAGAGCACTCTTAACAAGGCCAGCCTTCAGGAGAAACTAGTTATCCAGTACTTAACTTGCCGGGGGTTTATCATTTAAGACCTACAGAAATAGAAATTCTTAACTCCAGTCCAATCAAATATCGTGTATCACCTAAGCAGGGAGGAGTAAACAAACTGAAAAACACTGAAGTTCACAGCCCAGAAGCACAGGCTCACTAATAGGCCTTCCCTCTCCCCTCACAACCACATTACTAAAGACCTATTTACAGCAATCCTTTTACCCAGTACATCATATCTGAATATCAATTTAAAAATTATAAGGCATAGAAAAAGACAAAAAAGACAGTTTGAAGATACAGAGCAAGCATTAAAACAAGACATGGCAGGGATTATCACACTGAGAATTTAAGACAACTATAATTAATATGCTAAGGGCCATCATGGATATAGTAGATAGCATGAAAGAGCAGATACACAATCTAAGCAGAGAGATGGAAATCCTAAAAAGAGCCCAAAAGAAATGCTAGAGATCAAAAACACTGTATGAGAAATAAAGAGTACTTTCAATGGACTTAAAAATATTTAACATGGCTGAGAAGAGAATCCTTTATCTTGAGGATATGATGACAGAGATGGCAGAGAGGCCCCCAAGGGCTGAAGTTCAGCCCTTTGGTTTTCACCAAAGACAAAAAAAGACTGAAAAAAGAACAGAATGATTCAAAACCTGTCGTATAGCCTCAAAGGTATAACATATGCACAATGGGAACACCAAAAGAAGAGGGAGAGAGAAAGTAACAGAAGGGATATTTGAAGTAATAATCACTGATAATTTCCCCAAAATTAACAACAGACATCAAACCACAGATGCAGGAAGCTCAGAGCTCACTGAGCAGGAAAAATGCCAAAATACCACACCTAGACATATCATTTTCAAATTACAGAAAATTAAATATAAAGAAAAGATCCCAAAAGAAAAGAGAAGAAAGAAAACCTTGCCTACAGAGGTGAGAAGATAGGAATTGTATCCAACATCTCAGAACCACGTAAGGCAAAAGAGAATGGAGTGAAATATTTAAGTGTTGAGAGAGGAAAAAACCCCCACCAACCTATAATTCTGTACCCTTTGAAATTATCCTTCAAAAGTGAAGGAGAAATAAGACTTTCTCAAATAAAAATTGAGGGAATTACCTGCCTTGCAAGAAATGTTAAAAGTTTTTTAGTGAGAAGGAAAATAATATATGAGAAATTCAGATCTACACTAATTAAGGAAGAGCATCAAAGAAGGAATAAGTGAAGGTATAATTAAAACATATTTTCTTATTCTCGATTGACCTAACAAATAGCAGTTTGTTCAAAATAACAATAGCAGCAATGTATTTAATTATGTATATATCTAATGTATCTATTACCACATATCTATGTATCTACTATTTAAGTAATCAAAAGAAACTGGAGTAGCTACAGTAATTTCAGACAGAGAAGAATTTGAAACAAAGAAAGTTATCAGGGAATAACAAGAGTATTACATAATGATAAAGGAGTCAAATCCCAAGACCTAACAATCCTTATGTGTATGCTCCTAGCAACAGAGCATCAAAATATATGACACAAAAACAGATAGGACTGCAAGAAGAAATAGATTAATACACTGTTATAGTTGGAAATTTCAACACCCCTCTATCACAATGAAAAAATCCCACAGGCAGAAAATTAGTAAAGACATAGTTGAACTCAACAACACCATCAATCAACTGGATATAATAATTCTCTATTGACTATACTATTTCATTCAACAACAGCAGAATATGCATTCCTTTGTTTTGGGGGGGGTGTTTTTTTAGAAAGAGAGCAAGAGCATGAGCAGCAGGAAGCGGTAGAGGGCGAGGGAGAGAATCTTAAGCAGGCTCTACACTCAGGGCAGAGATCTCATGACCCTGAGATCATGACCTGAGATGAAATCAAAAGCCACCCAGATGCCCCCAGAATACACACTCTTCTCAAGCTCATATGGATCATTCACAAAGACAGATTGCATTCTGGGCCATGAACCACATCTTAACAAATTTAAATGTATAGAAAATATATAATACCTGTTCTCAGACCACAATTAGATCAAACTAGAAATCAATAACAGAAAGATAACTGGAAAATCCAAAACATGTGGAAATTAAAAAACATACTTGTAAATAACATGAGTCAAAAAAGAAATTTCAAGAGAAACTAAAAATACATTTAACTAGATATATATGTTTTGTGGAATGCAGGGAAAACGGTGCTTTGAGGGAAATTTATAACATTGAATGCATATGCTTTGGCAAGAAGAAAGATCCAAAATCAATTATCTAGGGACACCTGGGTGGCTTAGTGGTTGAGCAACTGCTTTTGGCTCAGGGCGTGATCCCAGAATCCTGGGATTGAGTCCCATATTGGGCTCCCCCCATGAGGGGCCTGCTTCTCCCTCTGTCTATGTCTCTGCCTCTCTCTCTCTGTCTCTCATGAATAAATAAAATCTTTTAAAAAATAAAATCAAATCAATTATCTAAGCTTCTGCCTTAGGAAACCAAAAAACCCACAAGTTAAACCCAAAGTAAGGAGAAGAAAATAAATAATAACAATTAGAGCAAGAAATCAGTGAAATTGAAAATAGGAAATCAATAGAAAAAATTAAAACAAAAGCTGATTCTTTAAAAAGATCAATATAATTGATAAGCCTTTAGCTAGGCTAACCAAGGGAGGGAAAAAGATTAAGGACACAAATTACTAATAACAGAAATGAAAGAAGAAACATCACTACAGATTCCATGGACATTAAAAGGATAATAAAAGTTACTATAAACAACTCTATGGCCACAAATTTGATAACCTAGAGGAAATGGACCAATTCCTTAAAAGACACAATCTGCCAAAACTCACACAAGAAGAAGTAAATAATCTGAATAGATCTATATCTATTAAAGACATTAATCAGTAATTAATAACTTTCAGAAACAGGAAGTCTAGGCCTAGATGGGTTCAGATCTATATCTATTAAAGGCATTGAATCAATAATTAATAACCTTCAGAAACAGAAAGTCTAAGCCTAGATGGGTGAATTTTATCAAACAACTAAGGAAGAAATTATACAAATACTCTACAATCTCATTCAGAAGTTAGAAGCAGAGGGAATACTTTGTAGCTGGTTCGGTGAGGCCAAAATCATCTAAACACCAAATCAAAGACATAACAAGAAAAGAAAACTACAGACCAATACTTCCCATAAACATAGAAGCAAAAAAGTCCTCAAAAAATATATTAGCAAATTAAATCCAATAATATATAAAAAGAATTATATATCATAACCAAGTGGCATCTGTAAGGCTAACCCAAAAACAAATCACTATAATCCATCACATCAGAAAGTTAAAGAAGAAAATCAGAGCTCCTCAAAAAGTTGAAAATAGAGCTATTCTACAACACAGCAATTGTGCTAGTAGGTTTTTACCCCAAAGATACAAATGTAGTGATCCAAAGAGGCACCTGCATCCCAATGTTTACAGCAACAATGTCCACAATAACCAAACTATAGAAAGAGCCCAGATGTCCATCAATAGATGAATGGATAAACAAGGTATGGTGTATATAAACACTGGAATACTACTCAACCATCCAAAAAATGAAACCTTGCCATTTGCAATGACATGGATGGAACTAGAGGGTATTATGCTAAGTGAAACAAGTCAATCAGAGAAAGGTGATTATCATATGATCTCACTCATGTGGAATTTAAGAAATAAAACAGACGATCATAGAGGAAGAGAGGAAAATAAAACAAGATTATATCAGAGAGGGAGACACACCATGAGAGACTCTTAACCATAGGAAAAAAAACTGAGGGTTGCTGGAGGGGAGTGGTGGTGGTGGTGGTGGGGTAACTGAGTGATGGATATTAAGGAGGGCATTTGATGTTGGAGAGGATGTGGAGAAAGGGGAATCATCCTGCACTGTTTGTGGGAATGTGAACTGGTGCGGCCACTCTGGAAAACTACGTGGAGGTTCCTCAAAGAGTTAAAAATAGACCTGCCCTACGACCCAGCAATTGCACTGCTGGGGATTTACCCCAAAGATACAGATGCAGTGAAACGCTGGGACACCTGCACCCTGATGTTTATAGCAGCCAAACCGTGGAAGGAGCCTCAGTGTCCATCGAAAGATGAATGGATCAAGAAGCTGTGGTCTATGTATCCAATGGAATATTCCTCAGCCGTTAGAAATGACAAATAACCCACCATTTGCTTCGACGTGGATGGAACTGCAGGGAAATAAGTCAATCGGAGAAGGACAAACATTATATGGTCTCATTCATTTGGGGATTATAAAAAATAGTGAAAGGGAATAAAGGGGAAAGGAGAAAAAATGAGTGGGAAATATCAGAAAGGGAGATAGAACATGAGAAACTCCTAACTCTGAGAAACGAACTAGGGGTGGTAGAAAGGGAGGTGGGTGGGGGGTGGGGGTGACTGGGTGACGGACACTGAGGGGGGCATTTGATGGGATGAGCACTGGGTGTTATTCTATATGTTGGCAAATTGAACACCAATAAAAAATAATTTTTTTTTAAAAAAGAGGGCATTTGATGTAATGAGCACTGGGTATTATATAAGACTGTTGAATCACTAACCTCTACCTCTGCAATTAATAATACATTATATGTTAACTAACTGATTTAAAATTTTTTTTAAATTTTAAAAAAAGAAAAATCAGGGGCACCTGTGTGGCTCTGTCCACTGGGCATCTGCCTTCAGCTCAGGTCATGATCCCAGAGCCCTGGGATTGACCCTCTCATAGGGCTCCCTGCTGAGCAGGGAGCCTGCTTCTCCCTCTACCACTCACTACCTCTTGTGCATTCTCTCTCTCAAATAAATAGTATTTTTAAGAAGAAGAAAAATCATGTGATCATAATAGATGCAGAAAAAGCATCTTTTGACAAAATCCAATACCCATTCATGATTAAAAAAAAAAAAAACTCTCAGTAAATTAGGAATAGAAGGGAACTTCTTTAAATTGATTAAAAAAAAAATATCGATGAAAAACCTACAGCTGGGGCATCTGGGTGGCTCAGTGGTTGAGCATCTGCCTTTGGCTGAGGTCATAATCCCAGGGTCTTGGGACTGAGTCCCACATCAGGCTTCCTGCAGGGATCCTGTTTCACCCTCTGCCTATGTTTCTGCCTCTCTCTGTGTCTCTCATAAATAAATGAATAAAATCTTAAAAAAAAAAAAAAAAAACTACAGCTAACATCACAATCAATGGTAAGAAACTTGAGGTTATTTCTACTAAGATTAGGAAAAAGGCATGGATGTCCCTCTCAAGACCCTTTTCAATATCATTCTGAAAGGCCTAGATAATGCAGTAAGACAAGAAAAGGAAATAAAAGGTATACTTATTGGGAAGGAAAAAATAAAACTTTTGCAGATGACATGATTGCCTATGAAGAACATCTGAAAAAAATCAACAACAAAAAAATCTTGGAACTAATAAATAATGATTGCAAGGCCATTGTTACAAGATGCAAAAGTCAGTTGCTTTCCTATTTGCCAACAATGAACAAGTGGAATTTGAAATTAAAAGCACAATACCTATTTATATTAGCACCCCAAAAATGAAACACTGAAGTATATACCTAATAAAATATGTACAAGATCTATATGAGGAAAACTATAAAACTGATGAATGAAATCAAAGAACTAAATAAATGGAAAGGCATTCCATGTTCATGGATGGGAAGACAAAATATCGCCAAGATTTCAATTCTTCTCAACTTGAGGTAGAGATTCAGTGCAAACAAAATCTCAGGAGGACAAACAGTGTATGTTCTCATTCATTTGGGGAATATAAATAATAGTGAAAGGGAATATAAAGGAAGGGAAAAGAAATGTTGGGAAATATCAGGAAGGGAGACAGAACATAAAGACTCCTAACTCGGGGAAACGAACTAGGGGTGGTGGAAGGGGAGGAGAGCGGGTGTTGGAGGGGAATGGGTGACGGGCACTGAGGTGGACACTTGATGGGATGAGCACTGGGTGTTTTTCTGTGTGTTGGTAAATTGAACACCAATAAAAATTAATAAAAAAAATAAAAAAAATAAAATGAAGTGAAAAAAAAATCTCAGGAGGTTATTTTGTGAATGAGCTTATATAATGGGGCAAAAGAATAACCAGCACCATACTGAGGAAGAAAAACAGTCAGAAGACTGACACTAACTTGACTTCAAGACTTAATATAAAACTACAATAATCAAGACAGTGTGGTTGGTATTAGTGAAATAATAGACAAATAGCTCAATGGAACTAGGTAGGAGAGAAACAGACCCACGTAAATATAGTCAATCTATCTTTAATCAAGAAGCAAAGGTAATATAATGGAGAAAAGATGATCTTTGCAACAAATGGTGCTGGAACTGGACATCCACATGTAAAATAATAAGTATAAAAAATTAAAATTAAAATTAAATAATAAGTATAGACACAGCTCTTACACTCTTGACAAAAATTAACTCAAGATGGATCATATACCTTAATGTAGGTGCAAAACTGTAAAACTCCTAGAAAATAACAGGAGAAAATCTAGATGACTTTGGGTTTGGAGGTGACTTTTTAGATATGACAACAAAGGCATGAAAGAAAGAATTGATAAGCATAACTTCATCCAAAGTAAAAAATTCTGTTCTGTGAAAGACACTGTTAAGGGAATGAACAGACAAGGCACAAACTGGAAGAAAATATTTGCAAAGACACATGTGGTAAAGGATTGTTATCCAAGATATACAACTAAACAATAAAAAAACAAACAACCCACTTAAAAGATGCATCAAAACCTTAACAAACATTTCACCAAAAAAGATATCCAGAGGCAAATAAGCGTACAAAAAGATGCTCCTTATCATGTGTTGCCAGGGATATATGAATTAAACCAATGGGACACCACTACACACCTACCATAATGGACAAAATCCAGAACACTGGCAACATCTAATGCCGGTGAGGATGGAGAGGCACCCTGATTCATTGCTGGTGGGGATGCAAAATGGTGCAGGCACTTTGGAGACAGTATGGCAGTTTCTTATATAACTAAGCATAGTTGATCCAGCAATCAAGCTCCTTGATATTTACCCAAAGGAAGTGAATACTGTGTCTACACAAAAGTCTGCACTTGGATGTTTATAGTGGCTTTATTCATAAAATAGTGATAATTAAACACTCACTTGAAAGGGCTATTAAAGAATCCACTGGGATAATGCAGAATCATACCCCAAAATTACTGCTATCAACTGTACCCCACACTGGCCAAGAGGGAAGCCAGTGCTAACTTACCCATATAGGTCCCATAGGGCAGAGTTGTCAGCTGAAGGGTCACATCTGTGCTGAAGCCTGGGGAGAAGCATTGACAAGGGAACCACCTGGAAGCCCAGATGATCAGCTGAGGTCAGGGGCCAGAGAAGAGGGACCAATAAGGAGGTTCTAAAGGTGAAGCCAGGGTAGGCACTGAGGGAGGCCACCAGCCACTGAAATCCTGTTGGTCCTCAACCTCTGAAGGGTGCCACTCTGACCTTCCACCTAGAGTCCCCACCCTCAGCTCTACCTCCTTCTACCCAGACTGCACACATGGCAAAGCCAACACAGAGTACAATGGAAAGAGCAGCAGACGTGGCCTTGAGGACCTGGGTTTGCAGGCCAGCTCTGTCCTGAGCCATCTTTGAGGCTGTAAAGGTCAAGGCCAATGCCAAAGTCACACTCAAGTCAGTGCATATACCAAGATCCTCCCAGCGTGGACCCCAGAATGGACATCTTCCTTCAGACTGCACAACAGGCCATGCAAGCTCACTCGTGTGCTCTCACTGCTTGGACTGGGGGGCTTGTGTCCACTCCTCTCAGACTCCCTCAGACACAGCCCTGTGCCCACAGTTCCTTGTACACAGACGACCCGCCAAAGTCTCGGTAAACAGAGGCATGATGGCCTATGCCCGAACACAAGAATTCGGAGACAGGACAGAATGGGGCCCAACTGGCCACAGAAGTTGTCCCACCCAGAGGTTCCATAAGCCTCCCCACACCCACCCCCAGGCCTCTCCTCCCTTCCCACCAATGCTTCCAGGGGCCTAGCTCTGATCTGACCCAAACCCCGAGACCCAGTGGCCCAGAAGGCAGAAGGTGCCGATCAAAATTGCTATCACAGCTCATTTAGTCTAATTGTGAGTCTTTGCAGAGAAGGGGGGGCTGAGGAGGGCGCTGACGTGAACAGTAAATCTTTTCTGCAGAAAGGGGAGAAGCTTCCCTTGGAAATTAAGGGACGGCTGTTGACAGGCCGGACCATCAGAACGCCAGCTGCCTAATGAAGCAATAAAGGCCTTTGTTCCCCCACTTCTCGCTGCCCTGCTCTTACATGTACAATTATTACAAAAATCAAAGAGAGGAATGTTGCCTTGAGATATGATTTCCATATTGGTATGGATTTTATTATACAAGCCGTACAATACGCGCTATTATCATTTTGATTATATGCGCCTTTCATTTGCACTATTGGACCATTATCTGCAGTACATTCATTACATTATAAGAAACTGGAACTCCATCCTTAAGATGAATTGTAAAAAAGGATTTCTATTTTTGCAGATTGATATTTCAGGGGAGAACATTAAACAGCAAACATTATTTGTAAAGTTTGGGTTTTTTTTTTTAACGTAAACTCTTAAAAGAAGGAAATAACCCTGATATTTCTAACAGACAGAAAAGCCCCAGGCTAGATGCAATAAATGATTGCAATTTAGAATGCGTGTACTATTAGGGACTCCTGATTAAATTGTAAGTTCCTTGAGAGAAAGGAAGTCAAACAGATGAAGCTGGGAATTCAGTCCGGTGCCCGGGTGAGAGCAGATCTCATACTTGGAGAAAGGAAAGATATACCTGCCGCTCTGGCCTCCAGGCTGGGAGGCTAGGCTCACAGAGAGCAAGGGAAGTTTTGGGGGACGGCGGGGGGTGGGGTCCTCATATCCCTGAGTCTAGATGGAATGTTGGAGGTCACCAAGTTCATTTCTCTTCGGGTCGGAGACCCCCAGGAGAGGGGTCAGCTGGCTGTGATGGCAGGAGAGCCTGCTGAGGTCTCTCGGAAGGGCTCACAGCCTCACTTGCCCCTAAAGTGCCCAGAGCATCGGCCAGAGAGGTGCCAGCAGGAACATTGGGGTGGGGACAGCTGGAGAGGGAAAGCAGAGGGGAAGAGCCCTGTAAGGTCGATGCTTGCCCCCCAAACCCTGGCCTCACCCCATCAGCCAGAAGTGAAACGGAGCCCAGCCTGGTGCTTCCTGCCTTGGGGGCCCAACAGGGCTGCAATCCAGCCAGACTCAAGCCCAGACTGGGTTCTGCTGAAGTCTGGGAGCTATGTGTCCTTGGGCAAAATCCTTTACCGCTCTGACTCTGTTTCCCCCTTGATAAAAAGCAGCTAATATCTAACTTGATCAAGGGTTTGCTAGGACGATCCAATAAAACTATAGGCTTGGAAAAGCCCCTTGAGAAGAAGAATGCCGTTTACCACATTAATAATATCATGTATACACTATTACAAATATAGTTACTCTTTCCGGCTCAGCCTGTCTAAACTGCAAGCTCCAACCATCATTCAGGGCCCAGCGTGAATGCCACCTCCACCCTGAGGCCCTCCCTGATTTCCCCCCAGCCAGAAGAGCCCCGCCCTCCTCTCTACTCTCACCCATGGCACTTTCTTGCTCTTAAATCACTTTTCACTTCTGCCCTCGTATTAGATCAGAATTTTCAAACTTCAGGTCACTGCGCATGAGTAGCGGGTCATGAAATCAATTTGGAGGGTAGCAACCAACTCTTACTCTTTTTCAATAAAATAGGCTAGAATAGAAAACAGGGTGCATCACACGAAGTGAGAATAAATATTGCTTCATGAGTTTTTTTTCCAGACCATGTACGGACGTGCGCTGGGCCACATGCCATAACGTGCGTCTTCGGAGGGGCTTGGTTAAAAAAAATGTGAAAGCCACCCCCTCAGAGTGTGGGCTCCCCAAGGGCAGTGCTCCTTCCTCGTCAGCTTTCTGTCTGGCCAGGTGTCACCGAGCCCAGCCCCTGACCCACTCGAGGCACCAATCCCACACGTTTGTTGAATGAATCTTCGTTACTGTAGTTTCTATCGTATCTACAGATTGGACCCGTTTGGGGTCAGGGAGAGTGTGCAATTACCGTCTCGGCTGATGGGAAGATCCAGCTTTTTATCATCTGTTCCTGCAGAGGCAATTAGAACTCTTTAGAAACAGTTTTTGCACGTGCATCAAGGAATCACCCAAATACTCCCGCCTCATTAGCTGCACGCCGGAGAGGATTAAACACTCTCCTCTTCTGTTGCTTACTGCTGCCCACTTGGCTGTGGATGGGGCTAACTCAATCTTTAGAAGATCCTTTTATACGCTGTTATATTGATTTTTAAAACATTTTTAGTAGACACAATGAAAAGCTCACCCAGGGGTCTTCCTTCAACTTTGAGTTGAAATCCATACCTTAACCCCTCACTGCCCGGATCCTACCCTGCTGTACAGTGACTCTGGGGGCTGCAGCCACACCAGATTTTCCTCATACGGTTCTCTAACCCCTTTTAGGGTAAATACATTGATTTTCGAGTTAACATTTTCATTTCCCCGTTCTCTCCAGCTTCCTAATTGCTTGACACGGAGCCTCATGGGGTGTGTTGCATGTTGATCTTCACCTTATTTTAAAAAATAAATAAATAACTGGTGTTATTTTTAGAGCTCCTAGCTCTTTATTTATGTGAACCTGTGTCTCAAGTACAAGTTCATCAATTACTTTAATTCCCAGTAAATGTGGAGCTGGGTTTCCAGTGGTGCCGCAAGGTTAATGCACCCTTTTAGCTTGCTTTAAATCTTGATGGCGGTTGGAAGTAAAGGTTCCCACCCTTCCTCTGCTTTAGCCCATTGCCAGGCCCCAGGGCCCAAACCAACACGGCTTCTTAATTCCTCAGGGAGGACAGGCCAGCCTCAGGGACGAGGAGAAGTCAGGGAGAAGGCAGCCCTGTGGAACCTCTTTACCTTCGGGGCATCTGGTGCAGCTTCCACCCTGTCCCGAGGCTCAGGACATGTGGCAGCCTTGCAAATAGTGTCCCCAGCCTTCCAGCCTGTGCAGATGATGCTCTACCCACACCATCTACGTTGAGTGGTGCACACCACCTGCCCTGTTGCTAGCCCTCCCCTGCTCTCCAGAGCCTGCCTACCTGACAATCTTCTCTGCCCCACCTGCACCTCCATCCCCTGGACTGAAACCCAGAAATTATAGACAGAGAGGGAGAGAAGATTGCATAGGTACTGAGCGCCTACCACATGCCACGCTGGAGTGGAGCTGAAAGGCATGGTCCCTTCCTCGAGGGGGAGATGGTCATGGCACCCCTGACTAAGACCAGTGTTCAGGTAGAGGTAAATACAGGGCTCCAATGTGGGGCTCAGGGAGGATCCTGGAGATGGTGACCCTGAACTGAGGGAGAGCAGGATGGCAGGGGGTTGCATCAAAGGCCTTTCAGGCACTGCCAGCGGGATGATGACTCAGTTGGGAGGGTGCCAAGTCAGAGGAGTCAGGGCTGGGGCAATGGGAGACTCAGTAGACCAGCCGGATCTCAGAAGAGATGGTTGGACCCTGGACTTGGGCTCATGTGCATAGAGGAGGTCCTCCCAAGAGATTAAGCAGAGGGAACCAAGAGAAGAATTCAGGGCAGAGGCAGGATGGGCCCAACTTTAAAGGGCCAGCCTGGGAGGGGAGCCTGGGAAGGGGCAGCCACAGAGGCAGGCAGCCTGGGGAAGGGAGAACAGGAGCCAAGGAGAAGGAACACTGTAGAAGGCTGCTGGCCTAAAATGGCACAGACGGGTCAAGGGACACAAGAGCAGAAGAGTCCCCTTAGGCTCAGCAATCATGAGACAAGAGCGTACGTCTCTCCTGTTCAGCAGTTTGTCCATTTTGCTGATTTCCTTCTCTCTGCAAAAGCTTTTTGGTTTAATTTAGTCCTGGTTGTTTATTTTTGCTTTTGTTGCCCTTGCCCGAGGAGACAGATCCGTAAATACTTTGCTAAGATTGATGTCTAAGAGCTTACTGCCCACGTTTTCTTTCAGGAGTTTTATGGTTTCAGGTCTCATATTTAGGTCTTTAATCCATTTTGAGTTTATTTTTGCGCATGCTGTAAGAAAGTGGTCTGGTTTCATTCTTTTGCATATGACCATCCAGTTTTCCCAGCATCATTTGTGGAAGAAACTATCTTTTCCCTATTCTATATCTTTGCCCCCTTTGTTGTAAATTAACTGACCATATAATTGTGGGTTTATTTCCGGACTCTTTATTCTGTTCCATTGTTCTATGTGTCTATTTTTGTGCAAGGACCATGCTGTTTTGATGACTACAGCTTTGTAATGTATCTTGAAATCTGGGATTGTGATTCCTTCAGTTTTGTTTTTCTTTCCCAAGATTACTTTAGCCATTTTGACTCTTGTGATTCTATACACATTTCAGTATTATCTGTTCTAGTTCTGTGAAAACTGCTGTTGGTATGCTGACAAGGATTGCACAGAATGTGTAGATTGCTTTGAGTAATGTGGACATTTTAACAATATTAATTCTTCCAATCCATGAGCATGGTATGTTAATATCGAAAATATATAATGAACTCATACAACTCAACAATAAAAAAGCAAACAATCCAATTAAAAATGAGCAGAGAACCAGTTTAGATATTTTTCCAAAGAAGACATACAAGGCCAACATACCAACAGCAGTTTTCACAGAACTAGAACAGATAATATTAAAATTTATATGGAGGGGCGCCCAGCTGCTCACTTGGTTCAGCTTCTGACTCTTGGTCATAGTCTCAGGGTCATGGTATTGAACCACATGTGCAGCTCCATACTCAGCAGGGCTCTGCTTCAGATTCTCTCCCTCTCCCTCTGTCCCTCCCTCGCTAAAATAAATAAATAAATAAATCTTTTTAAAAAAAATTGTATGGAACCAGGAAAGACTCCAAATAGACAAAGCAATCCTGAGAAAGGAGAACAAAACTGCAGGAATCACAATCCTAGATTTCAAGATGGATTACAAAGCTGTAATAACCAAAGTAGTGTGGTACTAGCACAAAACATGAAAAGATGCTGAATGTCACTAATCATCAGGGAAATGCAAAGCAAAACCACAATAAGATATCACCTCACACCTGTCAGAGTAGCTAGTATCAAAAAGACAAAAAATAACAAGTGTAGGGGGCACCTGGGTGGCCCGGTGGTTGAGTGTCTGCCTTTGGCTCAGGTCATGATCCCGGGGTCCTGGGACATGTGTCTCTGCCTGTGTCTCTGCCTCTCTCTCAGTGTCTCTCATGATTATGTAAATAAAATCTTTTTTAAAAAATCAAATGTGTTGAGGATGTGGAGAAAAGGGAACCCTTGTGCACTGTTGGTGGGAATGTAAATTGGTGCAGCCACTGTGGAAAACAGTATGAATGTTCCTCAAAAAATTAAAAACAGAATTACCATATGATCCAGCAATTCTACTTCTTTTTTTTTTAAGATTTTATTTATTTATTCATGAGAAACACAGAGGGGGGGGGGAAGAGAGAGAGGCAGAGACACAAGCAGAGGGAGAAGCAGGCTCCACACAGGGGGACTTGATGTGGGACTCGATCCCGGGACTCCAAGATCACACCCTAGGCCAAAGGCAGACGCTAAACTGCTGAGCCACCCAGGGATTCCCCCAGCAGCAATTCTACTTCTGTGGATTTACCCTAAGAAAAGGAAAACACTAATTCAAGAATATATATGCTCTATTTATTTATTGAAGTGTTCCTTATAATAGCCAAGATATAGAAGCAACCCAAGTGTGGTATAAATGAATGGATAAAGATGTGGTGTACACATATATACAATGGGATATTACTCAGCCTACAAAAAAAAAAAATGAAATCTTGCTAACATGGATGGAGCTAGAGAATATTATGCTAAGTGAAATACATCAGAGAAGTGCAAATACTGCATAATTTCACTTACACATGGAATCTAAAAAACAAAACAAAGGAACAAACAAACAGAAACAAACTCATAAGTACAGAGAACACACTTCTGTACACACAACAACTCTGGTGGTTGCCAGAGGAAGACAGGTGAGATAGCTGAAGGGGAGTAAGAAGTACGAACTTCCAGCAATTAAATAAATAAGTCACAAGGATATAAAGCACATCATGGGGAATATAGTCAGTAATATTGCAGTAACTTTCCATGATGACAGACGGTAACTACACTTATCGTGAGGAGCATTTAATAATGTACATAAATGTCAAATCACTATGCTGTACACCTGAAGCTAATATAATGTTGTATGTCACCTATACTTCAATTTTTTAAAAGCTAATTTTAAAAAAGGAGGCAATCGTGACCTTTGACCAGTTATTTGACCAAAACAAGGAGAGCAAAAGCTGTGTTGTTGTGTTGGAGAGAAGACAGAAGCAATTCAAGGTGTATTGAAGGGTGGTCATCCCACCAGCATGAGGGGAGCTGACCGTTGGAGCACCTGGTCACCAATCATTGAACTATCTCTGAAAGGAAACGTGACCTATGGTTCACCCGAAAGATTGGCTGCCGCTCCAGTCCCCTGACTGGCCTGGGTCACCCTCAGCCTCAGAACTCTGCCTTCTTGCCTTCATTCATTCATTCACTCAACAGATATTTGGTCATTTCTGTCCATGTGCTGGGAAGGGGACAGACACAGTTGTGCCTGCCCAGAACCCACAGGCTACAGGGGCTGCTGCTGGGAACTAAAGCCAGATCAACAGGACCATAAAGAGAGCCCAGCGCAGTGACAGGTAGGCAGGCCATGGAATAACAGGGAGCACCCACCTCCAACCCAAGGGACTCGGAGGAAGCTCCCAGAAGGCCAAGTGCATGAGCAAAGGTGCACAGAGTGCATATTGGCCAGGGAGAGCATGGCTGGGGGAGGGGTCAGGTGTGAGAAGCGGCGGGGTTTTGATGTCCTGGGAGAAGTTCTGACAGCAGAGTGGGACAGGAGGGTAGCTGTGATGAGGCTGGAGTGGGGAGTGAGGACCTGGATCTGCCAGGGTTTGGATTTTGTCCCCAGAACATAAGGAATCAGCTAAGGGCTTTAAGATGCTAGGTGACGTAGTCAAATTCACATTCTTTAAGTGTCACTTAGACCAGAGGTCAGCAAACTTGTCCTATAAAGGACCAGCAAGTAAATATTTTAGGCTTTATGGGCCGAGAGGCAAAATCAAGGTTATTATGTAAGGATATATAAACATGAAAAGAAACACATTCCACAAAATGTTTTATTGATGAATGTTTTGATATACTTTTGTAGCTCAAGTCTACAACTGAGAAGAATGGAATTCTTTGGGAGAAGATAGCATTTTGCTTAATTGAGGTTCAGAGCTAGTGTTCCCTATTTTATCGATTGCATATTTTCATCTGTGAAAATCATTCTCAGCTCACACAGGAACAGGCAGTGGGCCCAGCGTTACAGCACGGGCAGTGAAAGATGGGAGAAAGTGCTCGGCCCTCTAGGGGAGAAGGGGCCATGAAGCTGCAATCCTGGGACTGGCAGAGTCAGCCCGAGGAGGTGTCCAGGAAGGCTTCTCAGAGGAGGCAAGATTCAAGCAGAGGTTCAAGGTCAATGAGGACAGTGCAAGGCCAAAAAGGTGGGAGGTGGAGACAGGGAGAAGGGACAGTCTGCATCCAGGTGCAGAGTGAGTTGGGGGTTGCAGCCAGAGCGCCAGGGGCTCATGAAGAAGGGACTGGCTCTGCAGAGTTCCCAGAGCAGGATGGGGACCCCGAGTCCCCCCGAGGGCTGAAAAGCCTACCTCCCTATTGTAAGCAGAGAAGGGGTCCGCTCAGATGGGCACCTTGGAAAGATCTCTGGGGCTGCAGGATGGTCAAGGAACCGAGGGGGCTGGGGCCAGGGTGCAGGAAAGGCTGCGCCGCAGTCTGGGTGAGCGGCTAGAGCCTCAATGACGGCAGGGGCCTCGGGGCTGCAGAGGAGTGTGTGCTCCCCAGGGAGAGGGCAACCGTCTCCATCTCCAGCGGAGACCCTGGGGCACCGGGGACACCAGCTCAGGGGGTCCCAGTGGACACCTGGCCATGCAGGGCTGAAAGTCAGAGGAGAGAACTGGACAAGAGACACCCAGCAGGGCCCTTCAGCAGAGAGGTGACCAGTGACACCCCCCCCCCCCAGGAAAGGCAGAGAGCGTGGAGGAAAGAGGCAAGAGAGCCAAGGGAGGCGAGGGGGCCTCGGAGGGCACCGGAGAAACCAAGAAAGGGAGGGGAGGGAAACAGGAGTTTGCCAGAGGAAGGAGCTGCCAGCAGGGCTCCCTCCACAAACAGGAGGCAGTGTGGTGCCCAGCACCCAGGAGGCTGTGCAAGAGGGGACTGCCTCCAGCGGGAGGGAGGACGCGGAATCATGACGGGGGCCAGGCCACAATTTCCAGAAGCTTGCCTCTGAGAGTAAAGTAAGATTCTGGTGTGTGGAAGGGCGGGTGTAAGCGCTGACAGTAAGCCAGGAGAGAAGGAGGACAGGCCATGGAGTGTGTGCCACATTGTTTTCTTTTTTTCTTTAAGATTTTATTTATTTATTTATTTATCTATCTATCTATCTATTTACTTATTTATTGAGAGTGAGAGGGGGAGGGGGAGGGGCAGAGGGAGAGAGAATTCCAAGCTGATTCTGAGCTGAGCGTGGAGCCTGACGTGGGGCTCGATCCCATGACCCTGAGATCATGACCTGAGCCAAAACTAAGAGTCAGACACTTAACTGACTGTGCCCCCCCCCAAGTGCCCCCATGTGCCACACGTGGATGTTGGGCCCTCATCTTGTACTGGAGGATGCCCAAGGCTCCACCAGCCCAGCATGGCCATGGGAAGCTGAAGCACCAAATCTCACGAGAAGATCTCCTAGGTAGCTGAGTAGCATGTCCTCCTTTTGGGGGGTTGTTTTGCTTTTTTTTTTGAGACAGTAAATTTTAAAACTCCAAATGCCCCCCTTTTTGCTTTGGCCACCAGGAAGCTCAGTGCTAACTCAGTGGCACAAAGTAACAGTAGGCGGAAGAATGAGACTTGCAGTTAGGTCTCGCCCCCCTTCACCTTACACACGCTTCTGCTTGTATTCTCTGTGGTCCCTGGTTCCATTTCTTTTATTTTTTAATCTGTGTCTATGTTCCCCTGTTTTCTTCTACTGTGGCTACTTCAGATGTGTTGTTGGAACGGGGCAACGTACCTGCAAGGGATCTTGTTTTCACCAAGACCCTTCCCCAGAAACCCCAGTGGCCTCGGAGTGAGCCGAGGCCCGAGCTTTCCCGCCCGCGCCAGGTGCCCTGGGGACAAGCTGTCTGATCCCGGCCTGCGTCCCCATGACCCGCCTGCTCTCTGAGCAGAGCTGCTGTTCTCCTATTACTGTGGACATGTTGCTGAGCAAAAAGAGGGATAAAGCCAGCGCAATTTCTAACTAATCTTCAATAAGTCAGATATAGGGTTTTTTTTCCCCCACCTCTGGGAAGATTGTCAAATGAAACAATGTGGCTTTGAGCTTCTGACAGATGCTAATGAATTGTTGTTTACATTTTTGATTTACTGCCTAAACAAAGATAAGACATGCTCTTGAAAACACATTGAATGCACAATCCAAACACATCCATTAAATCTGTCACAATAAACATGACAGCTTTCTTCTAACCTAACAACTGGCATGCCTCATTTGCATATTAATGAGAAAACTGGGATCAGCCTGCACAAATTACTTATATCTCATGAAGGGGCTGCTCCTGATGACAGCAAAGCACTTGGGGTGTAAATACACCAAGTTAATACCTTTGCTGTTTTGATGCCTTTCCCGGCTCTTTGCTTGGGCAGCCCTGGAGTCCTGGACGGCTTGCCCCTGTCAGCTCTGCGGGTCCAGGGATCAGTGAGGAGCATCAGTGTGGGCTCAGAAGGAGCTGCATCTACCTCTACTTCCGTCAGCACTCCAGGGATCCTTACTGAGCATCTACTATGAGCTGGTCAGGGCTTCCCAGCTGAGGTGTAGCTTGACCATCAACTGTATCAGAATGAACCGAGAGAAAAATATGAGATGTTTATCGAGTACCAACTAGGTATAAGGAAGCTTCACACGCATCATCACATTTAAACCTCCACAGGAAGCTTCACAGAAGCACAGGGGTGCATACTCCACCCTGCCCTCCCTCACTGGCAGCAGGCATGACTAATCAGAGCCAGACCCCTCCTTGGGTGTGTAATCAAACTTCTAGTCCATCCACACAAGCCTCCAGGAGGCTGCCGCCATGCACAGTGGTCCACGCAGGCAATGACACCCATCAGTGTCCCTTAGAATGGTATGATTGCTGCCTTTAGAGAAACGAGGCTAGACACAGTCAGAGAACACAGGTTATCTAGAGGCCTGTCCAGGTAACCCAGATGGTAAGAAAAAGTTGAGATTCCAGCCTGGATCCTCTAGCTGCCGGCCCTGTCCTCTCTTCCCTGATGTCCCATGGCTTCCATGAGCATCTCACACCTCCACTCTCTACAGGGCTCCAGCTGGCCTGCACTTTTAGAGAGAAATTAAGCTGGTCATGATTGAGATCTTAGCAACAAGATAACTCCAATTTACGTGGCCAGGAAAAAAGGATCCTTCCAGGAGGGCATAGTCCAGGTGCCAATACAACACTCCAATGACTTCTTCAGTGTCACCACGGCTGAAAGTCTGCAGGAAGGTCTGCCCTCCCTGCACATCTCAGACAGTCTTGGGTTGGCAACCTCAGTCTGGGTGACCTTGGGCAATTTACTTCATTATTCTGAGCCTCACCTGTAAAAGGGAAAAAAAAGAGCTCACTTCCTACCACTGTTGTGAGCCTACAAGAGATCTTGTTCTAGAAAAGGGCCTGGTACATGGGATGTGCTCAATGTGCTAAAGCCAAACCATCAGAATCTACTGACGACAAGATCCCAGGTTACAAGGTGGATCAGGCCAAAGGGATTCTGCAAGAAAGGATTCTCTGGGGCTGTTGCCACTGGGCATTTAATTCCAGACTTTTCTATCCATCTCATTTCACAAGACAAAAAAAAATTATATTCCAATTAAACTAAGATGCAAATGGAAACATAGCTAGTGATATTTCTCTTCCCCTTCATTAATTCTCTTTACCATTTTCTTTCTCTAAGATTTGTTTATTCATTAGAGAGATAGATGTGAGCTGAGGAACGGACAGAGGGAAAGAATCCCAAGCAGACTCCGTGCTGAGCAGGGAGTCCGATGTGGGGCTTGATCTGAGGCCCCCGAGATCATGACCTGCCTATTAAAAGTCAGATGCTCAACTGACTGACGCACCCAGGCACCCCTTCTCTTAACTATTTCTTGAGATCTGTGTGCTAGACTCTGTGCTGGCTGCAACATGTTATAGAGGGAAACTCCTAAGATGGACCCCAATGTCCCCCCACCTCCTGGTTTTCACACCCTTATGTAGTAATTCCCTCCCCTTGAGTGTAGGCTGGACTTGAATGCTTGCTTCTAACAAGTAGGACACGGCAGGGGAGATGAAACATCACCTCCAATATTAGGTCATCAAAAGACTGTGGCTTCCATCTTGGGCTTTCTTGCAGATTGCTCACTCTAGAGCAACAGCTCCTGTGTCCAGAGGCAGCCCTGTAGAGAAGTCTACACAGTGGGGAACCCGAGGCAGCCTCCAGCCAACAGCCAGCAAGGAATTGGGCCTTCATTCCATCAGCTCCTGCCAACAGCTATGGATGAGTGCATAGCGATGTTGCAGCCCAGCTGTGGGCCCCCCTCAATCGAGTCTTCAGATGAAACCGCAGCCTTGGCATCAGTTTAGCTCAGCCACACCTGGATCCCCGACTCACAGAAACTGTGAGTTCATAGATATTTGTTGCTCTCGGTTGCTAAATTTGGGGGTAATTTACAATGCGGGAATAAATACCTAATATATATTAGGTGGAACTACGTGAAATTGCTGTTTATTAAGTTTAAAAGATAGGTAAATACCAGCAATTTTCTATAGGTCAAACTCAATGCTGTATCCTATTCATTGCATAGAACATCCTGCAAGCTACAAACCTACTACTGAAACTCACTCCAAAAATAATAAAATGGACTCTGAGAGGCTAAGTGATTTCCCAAAAGTTACAGTCTGTATGGGCTGCAGCCCGAACGCAAACCCCTGACATCAAGACCCACCTTCCCAACCACAGCACGGGCAGACAGACCCAGCCCGCCTCCTCTGTGCCGAGCGTCACAGTAGGCACCAGGGGACAAATGAAAGGGCCACTGTCATTGCCATTCAGAAAACAGAGGGGCTCCCGAACAGGCTTTAAACAAAGAGAAAGCCAGAAGCAGTGGAGCAGAGTTGATTTGGGGATCCCAGCAACAACCCACGGACCGAAGGGTGGACATAAAACATACAAACATCTGAATGTAATGATCTTGAACAGATCAGACCTGCGACATTTCTGCAAGGAGGCCGATCCTGCCTCGATCTCTCCCATCTATTGCTCACTATATCACAGTTATTTTGCCTTTTCTAATCAGCAAGCAGGCCTTTGAAGCCCGTTCTTGAACACATTTATCATCCAATACTATGTGGAGAGAATCAATTTTATTTTCCCTCGCTGAGCCTACCAGCACCTCGTTTGTAATTAGAGAAGTGCACGTGAGGAAAAGGATTTGTTGTTACTAAATTAGGTCAAATGTGCTCATCCTTGGAGTGTCTGGCATGTTTGGGATGTGCCCTGGATCGCTGGCTGTGGGCGGGCTCACGCTGCCCACCGCCTTCCTTCCCTAAATCAATACCCGTCATCACTTTTCCTACTCAAGTCACTTCCAGAATTGTCTCCCTGGCCCCCAGCCTGTCGGAGGGATCCACCGATGGAAGGAGATTGTTCCCGATATGCCAGGGCTAGCTGTGACGTCGATCTTGCCAAACCCTAGTAGAAGCTCTGCTGGCAGGAAGAAATCAGGAACCGGTGACAAAAGCAGACTCAGTGGCCCCGGGACAGTGACAAAACGCTGGGAAGCAATGCCACTTGTAATGCTTCAAGCATCCAAGTGGTCACGTCCTTGGGGACCAAGAGGGCTCCTCTAATCACAGTCAGATCCCCCAGGGAGCAGAGAGGAGGTTCCATCGCCTTGAACCCTTGATGACACAGAACTCCTCTGCTTTGCCCTGAAAGGAATTGTAAAGAGCTGCTCCGCTCGGGGTCAGGGCTGGCCCACAATATGACCCAATCTGTGTTCTCACTGCCGCCTTTTCACCCTAACTTCCCACAAAGAGTGGACAGCTGGGCTCGGGAGCCACACCTCTCATGGCTCTTTATCTGGGGAGTGCGCCAGGGAGGAAAAAATGGGAAACACGTCCTCAGACATCACAAGAGAGGATGATCCAGCAGCAGACATCCCCCCACCCCGCCCCCGTTTTCACATTAAAGTCATACCTGACAGCTTGCCCCACGGAGAAACCTCATAAAAATTAAGATATTCCAGATATTCTTAGGAAAATGAAATATTGAAGAATGGCTCCCTGAGCTGATAATGGTAGTGCATTTGAAAAATAGACCAGAGCACCGTGTTTAAAAGCCTGAAGTCATAAAAGGTATTATGAATGGATGGATTGGGAACCTCTACAAGCAGACTTCATTGATGTCACCGTAAACGATGAATGCTGTCACTCTTTTTTATATATAACAAGAGGATATGCTGCTGCACCCAGATCTCATTGTAGAAACTGTCAGACTCACTGAAATGGCATTGCATAAGCTATTTATGACGATATGCGGGAAAATACAAGGTTAAGAGATCTTTATCTGCTGTCTATGGAAATGTGCTTCCACGCTGAGGCGGGTGCACGAAATAACCTTCGGGATAACCCATGACATTGGGGGAACTGAAAAGTGAGATTAACCACCGGAGACACAGCTGCATCCAAATTATGTTTCTGCTCACCCTGGTGCCTTGGTCTCGGGAACACAAGGGTTCTAGCTTTCTCTGTGCATCACTCTCTCGAAATTTTATAACATTCGTTGGGTGACAGATTCACAACAAAAAGTTCATGCTCCTCCCACCCCCTTACAGAAAGCAGAGAAGGGGACACCTGGGTGGCTCAGTGGTTGAGCGTCTGCCTTTGGCTCAGGTGTGATCCTGGAGTCCTGGGATCGAGTCCCGCATCGGGCTCCCCACAGGGAGCCTGCTTCTCTCTCTGCCTATGTCTCTGCCTCTCTCTCCATGTCTCTCATGAATCAATAAATAAAATCTTAAAAAAAGAAAGAAAGAAAGAAAGAAAGCAGAGAGGTTTCTGGGAACAGCTGTCCAGTTGGGAACCACATTTCCTGACTCCCCTCACCTCAGGCATAACCACAGGACTGGTTTCAACTGATGAAATGTAAGTGGAAATGTCGGGGCGGGAGGGGGTCACTTCCAGGCCACAGTGTTTTAGAAGCAGGTGTGCTTCTTTCACAGCCTCTCTCTCTCCTTCCAATGTCTGGAGACAGAGAATTCCCAGGCTCTAGAGGATAGTGGAATTACAACATCCTGAGCCCCTGGATCACCCCATGAAGAAATGGCTGCAAACAACCTTAGGCCACCCACATTGTCCTTTACATAAATGAGAAGTGAACTGGCACCTCACTGCTAAGCCAAATGAAATTTAGAGGTCTGTTTGCGACAGCAGCTAGGGTTATCCTCACTAATATAATTTAGGACCTTTTGAGGGGTCTTATTCATTCATTTGGTAACTGGAAGGAACCATGGCACAGCAGCCTCCAATAGGCAGGGAGTTAAGTCTTGTTTCTGCCACTGACCAGTTTGTGACTTGGGGTGGCTAGGGGAAATCGCTTACTTTCTCTCAGCCACCATATCCTTTGTTGTAAAAGGAAGATTTAAAAAATCCTGACCCTTTAGTATCCATTAACAGGTAAATGGATATGGGATGCCTAGATGGCTCAGTTGGTGGAGTGTGCAACTCTTGATCTCAGGGTTGTAGGTTTGAGGCCATGTTGGCTGTAGATTACTTAAAAATAATTTCAAGGGGATCCCTGGGGTAGCTCAGCGGTTTGGCGCCTGCCTTTGGCCCAGGGTGCGATCCTGGAGTCCCAGGATCAAGTTCCACATGGCATGGAGCCTGCTTCTCCCTCCTCCTGTGTCTCTGCCTCTCTCTTTCTCTATATATATCTATCATGAATAAATAAATAAATAAATCTTTTAAAAAAATAATTTCAAAAAAAACAAGTAAAGGAATAAACAAAACGTATATTTTCATATGGTGGAATATTATGCAGCCATAAAAATGAAATTCTGAAACATACTACATTGTGGATAAACCTTGAGGACATTTATGCTAAGTGAGATAAGCCACACACAGAAAAACAATATTGTACAATTTCACTTATGTAGGGTCCCTGGAGGAGTCCACTTCAACTCTCCGTTTCTGGAGAGTTCTCCGTAATTTCACCAGAAACGGAGAGTTACTATTTAGTGAGTACAGTTTTTGTTTGGGAAGATGAAGAAAGTTCTGGACATGGATGGTGGTGATGGCTGCACAACGATGTGAGCATGTTTAATGCCATTGGACTATGCACTCAGGGTTGAAATGCTAAATTTTATGTTATGTGTATTTTACCATAATCAGTTTTAAAGTCTTGAACTTCTTGGGGCACCTAGGTGGCTCAGTTGGTCGGTTGAGTGTCAGATTCTTGATTTCAGCTCAGGTCATGATCTCAGGGTCTTGGGATCCAGCTCTCCAACCCCAAGTTGAGCATCTTGCTCAGCAGAATCTGCTTCCTCCTTCTCCCTCCCCCTCTGCCCCTCCCCCAGCTCCCATGCACACACACTCTCTCTCTCTCTCAAATAAATAATTTTTTAATGAAATTTATTTTTTTAAATTTTTATCTTCTATTTATTTTTATTTTTACTTTAAAATTAATTTAAACTAAAATAAAGTATTGAACCTCTGGGGTCAATGTGAATATAAATTCAATAGTATACGTAAAGCGCTTGCCAGAGAGTGTGGGAGCACAATTAAAGCTCTCTTTAGAGCGGTAATTATTGTATGCATTAAGTGCCTACTACCTGCCCCGCACCATGCTAAATTCTGGGGACGCAACAGTGATGGAGACAGAGATGATCCCCACCTTCACAGCTGGGGGAGGGCAAGGCCAGGTCAGTGACAGAGCACAGGCTGTGCGGCCTGGTCTGAAAGAAGCAAACACTGGTTAAGGGCTGGAAGCTCGCAGCAGGGGACCCAGGTCAGCCTTCCTGCCTGGGAAGGCTTCCTGCTGAGGCCTCAGCACGCATGTACCTCGGAGCATTCCAGAAACAGCAAGCAGCTTGCTCGAGAGTCCCCGGGATGGCTTCAGATGTGCACCTGTCACACGTTCTGGGGCAGAGGGGCCAAGCATCCCTCGCACCCAGGGTCCCCAGCCCTGGCCCAGCACCCAGGACACAGCAGGCTCTCTGAAGTGTTTCTCTCCCTCAGTTTATTTCTCGGTTGCCCTCAGAGTCTTCAAGTTTGTGGCATTCCTTAAAAGCAAGATTTCTACCTTCAAGTTGAGCCTTGAGAAGCCAGATCAATATACAGATAAACATTGTAACACACAGCATCCATCAAACAACCTTCCTAATCCAGGACTCAGAATTTCCTGGGAGGAGAGAGAAGTGCCTGTGCGCCACTGGAAGGCCTGTCCCTGCCCCCGGGGCCTCCTGGGCTCCCAGGGTGGGGGGAATGATTAAAATTTCGCAGGAAAATGCTTCACAGGGACTCGGAGGAGGGACCAAGGGGGGCGCGGGGAGGAAGGGGGAGCAGAGAAGGCAGGGTCCCCGGGGGGCCGTGCCTGTCCCCACACCCTCTCTTCCCAGGGATGCCCGAGGACGCACCTGCTGGCAGAGGGCCCCCCCTCCTGGAGCCGACTGCGCCCCGGGCTGCGAGGATGCAGAGGGGCCTCCCGCCACAGGGGACTCTGTCCTCGCAGGAATGGGAGCCGCCCCAGCTGCACCCACACCCGCACCCACACCCACACCTGCCAGTGGAGACCCACGGGAGGCGCCTGCCCGCGCCTGTGGGCTCCCTGTTTGCCCAGCGCCTATTCAGAGGGAGTTTCCATAACTTCCCAATCCTGTTTCTCACCCCGGGGAACCAGCTCGGAGAACTTGGACTTAGGAAGCATCACAATGACTTAATATTCACATGTGTGGGGGTCACCCTGCGCCCACCCCCACCCACCCGCACCCACCCCCACCACCACCCCCACTCTTCCTGGGACTGACTGAGGGGTTTCCAGGCTAAAGCCAGGCCAGCCCCAGCAACTCGGGTGGGCTGTCACCCTGGATCACTCCCACCTGCCCTCACCCCCTATTCCCAGCCGGGGCTGCACCTGCTCGCCTTCCCGGGGCAGAAGCAGTGGACCCTGGGGAGGTCTCCGGGCCCTCCTGTCCCTCCTCCTGCTGCTGAGGGCACTCAACCCGCCACCCTAGTCCATCGTCACCCTCCCGGGGACCCACGACCCGCAGGGCCCGGGGATCTGCAAAACCAGAGCTTCCCAAGTGCAGGCTGGGGCTGCCGAGGGACCATCAATCACCCCGCGGGACCGTTCCCACCCACCCCCGTGGGCGCTCTGAAAGGGGCCACTGACCAATATTTTCCCCACACACCACTGCCCTTTGCACAACCAGTGAGTGTTGTTTTTTTCCTGGTGATTCACAATTTGCTATTTGATATCGAGACAGCAGATTGTGGGCAAGAAGCTTCTAGAAAACAGGGTTCTTTCTACCTTCCCATTCCACCAGCCTCCATTAGGTCTCGTTGATTGTGGTACAAGGGAAACAGCTCATTTCATAGTCTCTTCTGGATTCTTACAGAAGCTCTCCCCCCCCTCCCTGCCACTGCAGCCCCCAGAAACACCCGGCCGGGCCTCCATCCTATGACCAGGGAGTCAGCCTCTCAGGGCCAGGAGACAATTTGTTTAATGGGAGAAGGAGTAGGAAGGGGCAGATGCCATTTTAGCAAGAGGACAGGAAATGAGTGTGGATTTCCTGCTGGAAACCTCTGCAGGCGGACAGAGCTAAGCTCTCCCACTTTCAACCATCTCTTTCCCTTGCTTTCTCTGTCAATATGCTATTATCTCCAGTGACTCCTGCCCTCCCAAGAAAAATGAGGCAGGAAATAGACAATATAATGGGAAATATGGCAAATGCACATTTCCTGTCAACAATATGCCTTACTAATAGATCGTCAGATGAGTATTTTATTAGAACAATGATTATGACAGCTACAATATTTCCAGGGACAAACTAGGGCGGGTCTGAGTTAGAGGAACGTGAAGGAGCTTTGCCAAGACACAGCATGAGTTTGGGGCTTCGCTGTGTATCTGGAGGCCAGAAACCTACCCAATCTAATCTGAGATCTGGCTCTGATCGCTGCGTGGCCTTGAGCGGGGACGCAGACGCTCTGTCACCTCCCTCACTCTGGTCTCTGGCCTGAGGTTTAGGACCCTCCAAGAGGCTGGGAGATGGGGGAGCCCCAGGCAGGTGACCCTGGAGACGCTGAGGGCTCCAGAGGCAGCTGGGAGGGGTGGGCTCCCGCAGGCCGGCTGTTCTTCCTGGCTCTGACTCCTGGTTGCAGGGTGGCTGAGCTCTGCCTCAACCAGACAGGTCCCCTGCCACTGTCCCGCCGAGCCGGGGCTCCACGCCCGGGCCATCTCAGCCTGCTCGCAGCCCACGCAGAGGGATCCCAGCCAGGAACACAGATGTCTCCAAGTGCGGTGGGAGGGGCTGGAAAGGGCAAAGACTTCATGAAAATGCCTCCGTTTTGTGTGTGCCTCCTTTCCCATCCTTGGCACCCCGAGTGCCTCAGAAAGCAGCTGGCGTTGTCCCCATTTTATGAAGGAGGTTGCAGAGGCACGATGATTTGGGACCCACTCACTCCCAGAGCTAAATTCGGAGCCCGGGCCCTGGTGGAAGTACTTACCACAGTTTAAAATATCACTTGTGTGTTTTTTTATAAATGCCCCCATTCCTGTCACCCCTCATGGGACTGCGCTTTCCATGAGGGCAAGAGCCGGCTTCGCTTTGCTCATCACTTTTCTCAGAGCCTATAGCAGCACCTGGCACCTACTAAGTGCTCCATAACATTGACCGAATGAATGAATCCGTGAATCCATGAAGGATCTAATGGAGCAACAACCCTGTGTGGTTACAGTTGGGAACAGAGAGTCTCCTATCATCTCACAGAAGGGACAGCCATCTACCATGTGTCCCCAACCTTAACACTCAGAATACAAGTTTTCACCTCCCCAGAGGCAGGGTAGGCTTCTTTCTCCACCCTGGAGGAGGACCACATACCCAGAAATCAGTGGAAATTTTTTTTTCTTTTTTTTTGCCTCTGGAATTAATAAGGTGTAAGGTCCTTTGCCAGGGAGAGGCAGCAGTAGGTGGGGCAGAGTGGTGGCTCACTCCCATCAGAATTTAGAAGAATGAGCAAAAGGAAATGACTGTGCCCAGGATTCAGAACCGTGAATTGAAATGAAGAATTCGTCTCATGAGTACAGAGCCAAGAAGAGAGCAAAGGGCAGAGAACTATTCAAGTCCGTGGGGATCTTAATTTTCCTAATAGCAAATTTATTTAAAAGGCTTAATCATAAAGTGAGGATTGCCTATGCATGTTCAATTTCAAACTTCATCAGATTCTGAGACGATAAAGCCGTCCTCATCAGGTTAGCAGAAATATAAAAATGAAAGAGACGGGGAAGAAGGGAGATGGTCTGAGGGTTTTACAAAAAAAAAAGAAAAAAAAAAGGAGAAGTGTAATCTCCAGAGCAGAATCTATAAATAGACCCAAAAAATCAGCAAGAAATGAAAATCGATAGTTAAGCAAAAGCAAGAGTTAAGTTCTTAAAGAAAAAAAAAGATTTTGTAGAGCAATCAACCATTCAATTTATGGAACCATTTCCAGATGAGCAAATGGAATGACCAGGATTGAGTGCCTGCCAAGGGCTGCTTGCCCCTCACTGACCACCTGTGCTCTGTGAGGCTGCCCCCTGTGTCGGGCATCCCCTGCCTGGGTCCTTCTGAGGCACAAGGATCCCACCGCCCGCCCCTAGAGCTGATTTCAAAGAAAGCTAATCCAATTCCTTTAACTAGTTAACAAGGCCCTACACTATCTCCAAAGATGGACTAAGCTTTTAGGGCCCCCAAAAGTGAGCTAAAAAAGACAGTCTATGTCCTTGAGGGGTTTATTACCTGATAAAATGGAGACAAGTATCCCCCCAGATTGTAAATCAGGGCAGGAGAATTTCTCCATAAGAGATATGCAGAGCTCTGTGCTTTCTTTTGAAGAGAAAGCAGTTTAATCTCAATCAGAAAGGCAATATGAATAGAAAGCTAGAAAAAATAGAGATCATGCAGGAGAAATTTTAAATAATCTGTAAACTACCGACTAGAGATAATCACTGCCCACCTTTTAACCTATTTCCCTCCCGCCTTTGTGCCTATATAAAATAACTTGTTTTATAAATTGCCTACGCTGTTCGGATATTATACCACAAGCAGGTTCCCATGCCATTGGATACTCTTTGGAAACACAATTTGTATGCAATTGCATATTTCATCACAGGGACACGCTGTGATATATTGGGCCACGACACTCTCGATGAACATCGAGAGTCGAGAATGTGCACCGTTTCCATTTAGGGAACATACAAGTAACACTGCAGCACATCTTCTTATGTAGGAGTCTCTGATGGCATTTCCAGTGCTTTCTATAAAATAGACTCTTACAAGTGGACTTACTGGGCTTATGGAGAGAATTCTAAAATCTGAATCACAGGCCAAATTGGATTTCTGAATGATTATATCAATTTAGACTCTACAGGCAATACAAGAGACTGTCTGCCCGCTGCCTGCTGGCCAAGTTTAGGGGCTATCGTTGTTTTAGAATCCTGGACCATGAAAATTTTAAAGTAGAAGAGGTTCTTCCCGATTTGCATCATCAGGAGTTTTCTTGGAGAAAGATGGATTCAAAGTGGGAGGGTATCGTGGTGGAGACATGCGGAGGTGGTGCTCTGGGTGGAAGATCCTGTAAGCAAAGGGTCAAGGGTGGAAATGGCATTCACATCCAAGAATGGTGGGTGTCCAGTGTGGCTGTTAAGGAAGGCGTAGAAGGTGGACTGGACAAAAACGCTGGACAGACAGGAAGGGCCTTTAAGGAAGGGCCATCGTAAGTGGGCAGCTTGCAGTTCACTCACAAACAATGGTGAGACATGGAAGCTTGGCAGGGCCATGCAGTGAACGGCACTTCGATCTGGAAGCTTCGTCTGGCCAGATGTGCTGGAGAGACCGGAGAGGAGGGGAGCTAACGGCATGGAGATCAATCCTGAGCAGCTTCAGTGGTCCAGGGAGGAGGTGATGACAACCACGTCTTTGGGGACGGATAGAGACCAGGAGCATGTTCATGCATGCAGACATACTGGTAGATTGATGTGCGTGTTTTCTCTCTGCCACAAAGCCGTTAGCTCCCCAGGGTCAGGGATTGGGTCTCACTCTCTTTTATAGAGTTCCTAGCACCAGGCACACAGGATGCATTCAATACATACTCACTAAATTGAGAATGATGGCTCCATCTGGTTTCATTCACTCAAGAAACACATAAGAAACATCAGATGAGCCAGACACTGTACCTGGACCTCTGAGGACCCAGTCACAGGCTGTGCCCTCAAGGAGCCTCCAGAAGGGGATGGCATCTTGAGGCCTAAAAATCTGCATCTGCACTTCTACCATGGGCTCCATAGGCACAGGCAAGAATGGAGAGGTGGGGAGTGATTTGGCTGGCTGGCCCCTTGTGATGGTGACCACAGCCATTGGCAATCAATACATTCTTTCTCTGGGTGAAAGCCATGGTCAGAGAGAAGCAGGGACTCACGTGGAGGTTTTGGAGGAGAGGAGTGTTGTTCAGTATTTGTTGGTCAAAGGGGGCTGCTACCTGTCCCGAATGCAGGCGACATGCAAAGGGCTCTGAATTGTGGGGGTGATAGCATAGAGAAGAATGGAGGATGGCTGCCATGGAAGGGAGTGGGAGAAGGTGAGTTACAAAGAAACAAAGGAAAGAAGAGCAAGCAGTTGTCCAGTGGAGTCAGGTGCAGTGTGGACATGGGGAGAATGTGCTAGAGATATGAAGGATGGACTAGAGAGGGGGTAGTGGGCACACAATGCATGAGCCAGCACAGGGCAGTGGCAAAGTCAACCTGAGGGAGCTCAAGAGGACCCAAAACAGATCTCTTACTTGAATTGCTTGAGGAAGTCACCAGCCTGTCAGTCCTGGTTGCCAGTGGGGCCCTGCCCACAGAGGAGTCATGCATTCTGGAGCAGAAACCCCACTGCATGGGCCCAACCTCTTGGAGAAGTTCTTAGGAGCTCAACATGAAAGCAGAGAGGTAGGACTTCCTTCCTCCTCTACTCTGGCTAGCTCCAATTCAGTGACCCATTTCTGAATCTACACCCCTGGATCCTTTTCAAATCACATCATTGTCTCCCGTCGACACCGTCTGTCTAGTTGACAAGTTGAGCGTGTGCATTATCTCAGTGAGGCCAGCATAGCTGGCCTCATTTCTCAGATTAGGAGACCAGGACTCAGAGTAGAACCAACTTGCCCACAGTCCCCCAAGGAGTATGACAAGATCCAAACCCAGGCCCTCAGACCCCAGATCCCATGCTCTATCCATGCAACACCCCACCTACTGGAACCCAACCAAGATCTGATCTCCAAAGGAAAAAGTACCTTCGGTTCCAATTTTCCCTGGAGGAGGACCTTGTGAGATGTCAGAGGAGCGATCCTGTTCCCAGGAACCAGACTGGGATGTGGTGGTAGTGGCAAGAAGCCTTTGAAGAGAGAAAGGAAGACATGCTAAATCCTTGGAGTAAAACTGACAGAAAGTGAAGAACACATCATCAATATACAATAGAATCAACTTGTTGTCTCCAAACTCGAACTTGCCAGCTCCCCTGGTCTTCCCCTCCAGCAAAGCCTCCTCCACAGCAGGAGCCCAAGCATCTTCCTTTCTTTCTTGTCACTACAGCAAGCTCACAGGACAGGGGGTTTCTAAGTCTACTGAGTACCAGAATCACACGGATTCTGAGAAAAATTCAGATCCCTCCCTACCACCTACCCACCTCCAGGATTCTACCATTTTTAATAAGGTGGGGGACTCAAATTTGGAGAAATATTTCCCTGGTCTCCCCACTTTGGGTGACTTCTCCAGTTAAAACCCTGCAGGGACTCCTCTCCCCTAAAGGTGAAGTCGAAGCTCCAGGACACAGCCTACAAGGGCCCCATCTCTCACCACTTCTTGCTGCCCCTAATTTCTGGCCAAACCAAGTTGCTCCATCACATCCCAGCCTGTCCTGGCCCCAGAGCATCCATATTCTGTGTGTCCATGTAGGTCTCAGTTCAACGGCAGCTTCTCAGAAGGCCTTCCCAGATTCGCCACCACCCCAACGATGAAGACACCCACTCCCTGTTCCTTTCCCCTGTGTGGTCCTCCCCGTGGGTGTGGTTGGAGTCTGTCCCGGGGGGCCTCCCAGTCACCTGCAGGACTGTTCTGGGCCTGTGGGTAGGCCTGGCCTTGGCACGTGTAACAAGCACTTCAGGTGATCCTGTTGGAAACTCAAGTTTGAGAATCACTGCCCTTTTTTTTTTTTTAATTTTTTTTTATTTATTTATGATAGTCAGAGAGAGAGAGAGAGAGAGAGGCAGAGACACAGGCAGAGGGAGAAGCAGGCTCCATGCACCAGGAGCCCGACGTGGGATTCGATTCCGGGTCTCCAGGATCGCGCCCTGGGCCAAAGGCAAGCGCCAAACCGCTGCGCCACCCAGGGATCCCGAATCACTGCCCTTTGCCCTAAAAGGCAAGACCCTGTTTTAATAAGAAGATCTAGCATTCATTGAGTATCTACTATGTGCTGAATGTTGTACTGAGCACTTTATGTAAATTAGTTTCTGGAATCCTCATGATAGCAATTTATTATCCCCCGTGTACAGGTGGGGAAACTGACTGGAGCCAACCACTTGAGTAGAATCACACTATCACTGTGTCCCATCCCCCAGCAGGGCAGATGCCACCCAAAGTGGCCATGTCAGGAGAGTTAGAAGGGGCAGTTCACAGACATGGGGCCACGATTTAAGGGAACCAACAAGAGATGTACAGTATCTCGGGCTGGTGACAGCAGGAAGACCTGACCACCCCTAGGCCTGAAGGACAGAAGGGTAAGAGCCTCTGGGACCCACAGCGGGGTAGGTGTAGACAGAAAGCCTCTGGAAAGCAGCTTTGGTCTACAGTGTGTGGGAGGAGGGGAGCACAGCCAGAAAGGAGAACCCGAGGAACCTTCTCCCACTCTTGTCCGCATGTCACATCTGGTCAGTGCCTCCCATAGGCTCAGGTTGACCAGAAGCTAGAGCACAAGAAAGCCTACAAATGTGGCCCATTCAGGCCAGCGCCCCAGGGCACAGAGCAGAGTACAGTGGGGCAGAGTGGATCAGGAGAACCAGCTAGAAGGTCCAGCCCAATCCCACCGCCAGCAGGTGGTAGTCGGAGCCAGATTGTCATCTGTATCCTTCCTCACTGCCTGGCCCCATCCTGGTGACTCTAGAAGAATGCAGTGCCTGGGATTCCGTAGAGTCTCAGTGACCATTTGATTTGAATGAATGAATGAATTGCTAAGTGGAGTGCATATGGATTTAGGAATCAGACCTCAGGATGGAGCTTCACCACTTCGAACTGTTGTGACCTCACGTCTCTGAGCCTCAGTCTCCTCGTCTGTGATTTATGGGTGATCATACCACCTCCCTTAGAGCCCTGGTGTGAGAAGCATGCGACCTGATGCATACAAAGCACCGGACACTGAGCATCGATAAATGCTAACAATAGTTATTATTGGTGATATAATACATAATTAAATGCAGATATTGTGTCTGGGGGATCAGGACTTAGCTGGTCATTTGCTGCACTCATCTGCTATTTGACAGAGGGGAGGTGGGGAGAGAGAAGAGAAGGGTAAGTGGAAGGAGTCCCCCCCGGCCAGTGTCAAGGGCGGGCCGAGCCCAGTGCTTTGTTCTATGTATGAAGAGCCCCCTCTAACTTCATTAGTCATAAGCGTGGCATCAAGCAATAAGTTAATTTCTAACTGTGGCACTTGATAAATTTTCCATTTATCTCATTAGTTTTTACAGCCTGCAATATTGGTGAGAACACTTCCAATTAACCATATGGGAAGCTTCAGTATGGAATCACAACAATTTTTTTTTAAATGTGTTATTTAACCAAATAAGAATCACAGCCCCCAGAAATAAAGATGCTTGGTACCAGCATTGAAGTCCCCGGGAAGAAGTGCTTCCAGAAGGCTTGTCAGTCAGGGTCCTGAGTTGAGGGGCTTAC
This sequence comes from Vulpes vulpes, assembly GCF_048418805.1. Classification (NCBI taxonomy): domain Eukaryota; kingdom Metazoa; phylum Chordata; class Mammalia; order Carnivora; family Canidae; genus Vulpes; species Vulpes vulpes. The sequence goes on along the minus strand of NC_132794.1, from coordinate 111,835,776 downwards.
CTGGAGGGGAGAGGTCTGAGCGGGGTGCTCCCCCTCCCATTCCCTCAGGGCCTCAGGGAAGGAACCAGTAAAGGAATTCAGAGGCTTGGCATTGAGGCCAGACGGTGAAAATTGGGTGTCAGGGGACTCCATTCCAAAATCTAACCGGTAGCTGGAGAAACTCCTTGGTTTAGCTAGTAAGCATTTCTCAACTCCTCATCTTATGTGATGATCACAAAAGTCTGTGCCACAGGAAGTGATCTCCCAGTTTCATACCTGGGGACATAAAGAACCAGCCAGATTCCAGGGCTGCCAAGATCACATGGAAGTCCACGGTCAAGCCGGGGCTCATCTGGACCTTCCAAAGCTGACTCCTCTTGCTGCATCAAGGAACCTAGGACAAGTCCAGACCTGTCCCCTGAGGGACCTGCCCCATTCCCCAGGGGCTCTGACTGTGGTGCCTGCAAATTCTCTGGTATCAACTCCCCGGTCCCAGACGGAGTTTTTGGTGAAGGCTGGGCCAGCGGACATCTCAGTCCCATGACGCCAAGAGTGGTCCCAGCTGCGGGTGTAGGATTCAAGTACATCCCTAGGAGTCTTCATCCGGGATGGAGAAAGGAGCATCTGGAATTCTGTCCTTGGGCTAACCTGGAGAGGCCAGCCTGAAGACAATGGAAGCCTCATTCTTGGGGATCCTTGGGTGGCTCAGCAGTTTAGTGCCTGCCTTCGGCCTGGGCCGTGATCCTGGAGTCCCGGGATCGAGTTTCGCGTTGGGCTCCCTGCATGGAGCCTGCTTCTCCCTCTGCCTGTGTCTCTGCCTCTCTCTCTCTCTCCCTCTCTCTGTGTGTCTCATGAATAAATAAATAAATAAATAAGTCTTAAAAAAAAAAAAAAAAAAGGAAGCCTCATTCTTGACCACAAAAGAGAATGCAGTAAGCTTTGACAAAGCCGCCATGCAGGGGCCAATGGGTATGGGGAGAGAGAGAAAGAGAAAACTGTTGATGCCAAGGATCCAGACATCCCTGAGACCAACTCTGTCCCCACCTGTCCCAGTTTTACCAGATGAGCCAGTCAGCCCCACCTCCCCCATCACACAGGCTACTTTGAGTGGGATTGAGTGGGGTTGAGTAGGGTGTCTGCACTGCAGCCAGTTAAGAGGGAACCTACTAGTCTCAGTTTCCTTGGCTCTGAGCAGACTTGGATGAGCAAAATCAGTTGTCTTCAAATCATGCTCCCGGAGTGCTGGGAAGATTCTCGGCCTTGGTAAAGGATGGAGAGGGGGGTACTTGGGGCTCCCAACACCGCTTTGGGTTCCCAAGCCAACTTTTATTTGATTCTGAGTCTTAACAAAATGTGAAAAACACTGGCCCAGGTATCATCCAGCTGATACCCCAGGAAAAACCCTCTATCAGTGGTTCCACTGGGGGGCGGCTACGCTCCCTTCCCTCGCCTTTCACACTCTGCTGTGAGCTACTCAGAGCAAGTTTTCTTTTCAAGAATTTGGGGCGTGTGGCCTCGCCAACTCAAGACCGGAGTTCCACTGTGACTCGTTCATGTTCTCACTTTCACTATTCTGCCGAAATGTGGACACCTTCCCCTGCAAGTGAGCTGCAGGTTCGGGTTTTTGAACCCTTAGCTGTCTGCTGCCGGCAGAGTGGCCGATGGGACTCCAAGGTAAAAGGCAGGGGTTCTGGCTCAGATTTAGCTCCAACACAGAGGCTACTTCAGCTGCAAGAATTGAATCTGCTCAAGGCCATGTGGCTTTAAGAATTGAGACCTTTCTAATCTCCAGGACGAGAGATCCAGTAGGAGGTAAGGTGCAGACTGGTGCATGGCTCAGAAGGCACAGGGGCTCTCCTTTTCCTGTGCCCTCCCAACCTCAGTGTGGTGACAGGGTCACTGCTGTTTGCTCCTGGACCCATTCCCTGCTGGAAGAGAGGTTGGAAAAGTGTGTAATCCAGCATTTTTAATCCCTACAATGTGAGATGGGCTTGTCACGCACGAGAAAGGGAGCTGGGCAATGCTGCGGAGTGAGTGACCAACCATGTCTACCACACTCACCTGGCCAAGTCACTTCCTCCCTCTGGGTCTCAGTTTCCCCATCTGAAAAATGAGGGACTTTGGTGATTAATAGTGTCCATATTCTTTAGAGCCCTTGTCTTCCAACGATGTGCCTTAGGGGCCATAGCGGGGCCACTGCAGGGTACAGGGAAATGGGGTCTGAGCAGGTGTGACTCTGCCCCCACTTCAACAAAAACAGTTTCATTTGAGCTTCATAAAAATGAAAAAAAGAAATAAGAAAAAAAATCTACTGGGTTCGCTGATTTCTAATATCCCTTGTGGCTCTCTCAAGGACCAGGATTCAAAGTTATAGATCAATTTATAAAAAACGAGAAAATAACCAGGATGATGTTCTTGCAAAGGATGATCCATTAGCTCTGGGGGTTATTCATAATAAACTTTGGAGGTTGATTAAGCTCCTTGGCTTTTTGCCAACTATTAACCAATCCCCATGATGCTGCGGACTCTGTGCCACGGAGCAGAAGACATTCTCCCGGAGATATTCTTGACTCCCTCTGTTCTCTTCAATTATGAAAAGGCAAGCCCCTTACATATATACAATTATTTAAAACTATTTATCTTGCACAGAGGAATTGATCTTTGCAGGTCTTTCTCGCCAGCCTTGACACTGACGAATCGCCTCGGAGATGGTCTCAGAAAGGGAAGACATGCCCCAAATAGATGGCTTTTCTCATCTTAATTTTTCCCCTGGAGGGTCCTCTCCCCTTGGAACCTTCCTTGGCACCCTTTGCGGATTTAACTCCGTGAGTGCCATGCCACAGATAGCACCCACCTTACCTCTGTTACCAAGGGCCTCTTACGGGTCAGAGGTTCAAAGGCACGGGCAGGGAAGATGGGGGAAAGCCTCAGAAACCCCCCAGCTTTTGCCCAGGCTTCATCCTTCACTGATAACTGTCGACAGGTATCTTCAAGGACCAGCTATGGAGCTTATTGCTCTGTTACCTGCATGATCAGAAAACAATTCTAGCCCCTTGGATCTGTAGCCTTTCACACTCTCTCTCTTACCTAGGTGTGTGGGCTCCCTGAGGCTGTTCTGTTAACACCCCCTTTACAGATGAAGAACCTAAGGCCCAAAGAGGCAAAATGGTTCAATGTCTCCCCCAGTGTCACACGGGTAGTGAATGGCCAGGTCAGCGATCAAACTCAACTCTGGTGATTCTGAGTCCAATGCTCACATGAGGACAGACACACAGGAGATTCTCAGTACACCCCACTTCCTCCTCCTCTCTTCCTCTCTCCTCGTGGCTCCGGGCTGCCTCCGTGAGTTCAACGGAGATGGAACAGGTGGACCAAGGGGGGCCCAGCTTCTTGCAGGCCTCACGGAATTTACTGGAGCCTGTGTTACATGCCAGCTTTTCTTTTTCTTTTCTTTTTTTTAATATTTTATTTATTCATAGAGACACAGAGAGAGAGAGAGAGAGAGAGAGAGAGGCAGAGGGAGAAGCAGGCTCCATGCAGGGAGCCCGACGTGGGACTTGATCCTGGGTCTCCAGGATCACACCCCAGGCTGCAGGTGGTGCTAAACCACTGCGCCACCGGAGCTGCCCCAGCTTTTCTTTTTCAAGAACTCATGCAAAACAGAAGTACAGTCTGTCTTAGCTCAGGCTGCTAGAACAAAGTACTAGACACTGGGCGGCTTCTGGACAAGAGAAAACTACTCCACTCTGTTCTGGAGGCTGGAAGTCTGAGATCAAGGTGCCAACATGGTCAGGTTCAGATGCAAGCCCCCAGGGGTGCAGATGGCTGACCTCTTATTGTATCCTCCCAAGGTGGAAAAAATAGAGTGAAAACAAGCTCTGTTCTTAGGAGGGCACTAATCCCATTCATAAAGGCTCCACTCTCATGACCTAATCACCTCCCAGAGGCTCCGCCTCCTAATACTATCACATTGAGGGTAAAGTTTCAACATATGGATTTGGGGAAACACAAACATTTAGCCCCTAACATGATCTCATTATGAAATATTCAAACGACACTGATAAAATAATACAATTAATAGTAAAACAAATAACACAACTAAGTCCTTAAGAAACTTACCTCTGATTCCCGTTCCCTCCTCAAAGTCCCTACTGGCATTTGTGTACCATGGATCCTTGCAGCTCAACTTCTATGCGTTTATGGTTCTGTGCAGATGAAAATAGCATATAAAGAAATAGGCAGTTGAGGCTTTTTAATCTGCTGGGATTTTATCATTTAAAATGGTGGTGGTATCATCCCATACACATTCATCTGCAATTTGCTTTATAGAATGTTCCAAATCAGTATGTACTCATTGGCCTCATTTGTCTTTTTTCTGTGACTGGTAGTCCAATAGTTAGTATGGATGTGTTGTGGTTGGGATAACTAGTCCCTTATTGAGGGACAGAGGGGTTTTTCTAAAGTCTCACTATTAATAACAGTGCTGCAATGGGCATCCTTGTCTTGGTTTCTCGTACATAAATGAGTGTCTCTGGAGAAAAAGTGAGCATTGCTGGAGGAAAAAAATAAACCATAAACTAGGTTAAAAGAGAAGCCAATTGGGAGCACATATTTGCAAAGTATACGACAAAGTATTAGCAATCCAGTTACATGAAGAGGGGCCTCAACTTTATACTGAAAAGACCAACAACCCAATAGAAAAGTGGGTGAAGGATACAAAGAGCAATTCAATATGCATAGGAAAAGTTGTTCTACCTCACGAGTAGTCAGGAAATAGCACAGTAAAGCAACCGTAAGGTATCTTTTCTGACTCACCAGAGTGGCACATGTTTTCAGTTGAGTGAGGTCCGTGATTGGCAGGAGTTTGGGGAGATGGCAACTGTCACCGTCAGAGTGCAAGCTGATCCTGCCCTTTTGGAGGGCAGTTTGGAAGCATCTTTCAGGCCTTCTAATGCCCTTACCCACCCACCCTGCAATATCACTTCTGGAGTGCTGGTCGCTTTATGCTGGTTTGTCCTTGTCACACCTAAGTGTGCTATCCAGGTCAAAGGCAGGCCAACAGGGGCCTGGAAGGGAGCTGCCCAGAACTGCGTGGGTGGTTGAACAGGCCAGGGTGACCATGACCCAAGGGCCCCTCCGCCATCCCTGTCCACAAAAAGCCCAGCAGCATTTTCTACCCTGTGCTGGACCCTGGGCCCTTGAGCAAATGCTCATGGCGCCCAGAGGGGACAATGACACTATAGGATGGAGAGGCATTTCCTGGGGTGGATGAGGTGGTTCTGAAGACCACTCACAGAGTGATCATTCTGGCATGTGCTGGGTTTACCTTGCAACGCTGCAATCTGGCCTGAATGATGGGACCGGGTCCAGGGCACCCTCAGTGTGTTTCCCCAGTCTGAGCAAGGCCTCCATGACTCCCACACAACTGCAATCCTCTCGTCTCTGGGCAGTTCCCTGGAATGAAATGCATCCCTGTGGCAGGCCTGGCATCACGTGCTACCACCATGTACAGATGTGGCTTTGGCCTAATGCCCCACGTGGTTCCCAGAGACTCTGCCCCTTACAAAGGACTTGGGCTCAAAGGGCACAGCCTTCAGCTGGCTTTGCCACTCAGTCATTTTCCTCAGGCCTTCAGATCCTCCCCTGGCCAAATCACTGGAGCATGGCAGTCCGGCCCGGGGCCCATGCAACCAAGTCTTGCAAACTCCATATTGTACCACTTGAGTCACATCAAGCCTTGGGAAAGCCATTTAGGGGCCTGGTTTATGAACTTGAAATAATTCAGTGACAGTGACTCAGGGAGCAGAGGTAAGAGCCAGTCTTGCTATTTCTAAATGTTACAGGCCTTTCCAATAGGACGGGTAAAGATAAAAGTCAGCTATGGCCATAAAGTCCATTTATGTGAGTGGAATGACAACCCATAAAGTCGAACATGAATAAACAGCTTGAAGCTTAGCAGGGCTGGAGGTCTCCAGCTATGAGGACATTGGGGTGCAGAATGGACAGACACGGGACTCAGGGAAAGTTCCTTCCTGGGCTCCCAGGACTAGCCTGGGGACTCCCCGTCGTGCCCAGCCCACTTGCTCTGATGTTTCCACAGCCCCGTTCCCTCGACACGCTCCCGTCCCCCGCCTTGACCAGGAGGCCAGAAATCTGGCCTTCAGTTGCACCGCCAATATTAGATTCTCTGCAAAAATAGAATGATTTTGGGCAGCCCGGGTGGCTCAGCAGTTTAGCGCCACCTTCGGCCCAGGTTGTGATCCTGGGGACCCAGGATCAAGGCCCCGTGTCGGGCTCCCTGCATGGAGCCTGCTTCTCCCTCTGTCTCTCTCGCTCTGTGTCTCTCATGAATAAATAAATAATACCTTTAAAAAAATAGTGATCTGAACTATCCCTGCAAATATTTCCTATTTTTAATAACGTGGTATCAATTTGCAAACGGAGTAATGATCTCTGTTACTTTTCAGGAAATTATGTTTAATATACTTTACTAGAGCCAAGGAAGAACAATTTAATTGAAAGAGCTGCTTTGAACCATATTTAACCTCAGATGTGCTAAATGGAGTGTCTCAGAGATAACTTATGGTTTTTAATTTAATGTAAACTATTCCGCACATAAGCACTGTGTTTTTGCCACTCTAATAACAACTGGTTTGGGTTTAGGAACTAGTTTTCCCATCATCTCTTTCCTCCCACGAATACTCTGGTGACCATTAAGCCCAACCAGGAGGTTTTCCCACGTAGCACCTGAATGAAAGGGCCTGGGAGCTCCGCAGATTCCACTGTCTGGGGACAGCCGTGCCTCAAATGTGACACTTCTCACAACTAGAGAGGATCTGCAGGTTTTTGAGAAGTGCCCATATTTCACTGGCCGGGCTGATCTGGTGCCTGGCTGGCTCCTTCGCTGCTCTGATTAATGGATTCCAGCCACCGTACCAGCACTTTAAATGAAGTTTCGTGCTCACCAAGATTAATTGCCGAATGAAAAATATTGAAACTTTATTATTCACATAATTCATTTGAGGGGATGATCCCAGGAAAATGTAGTATGTGGTTGAAGTTCATCATTTGACAGTAATCGGAGGGAAGGAAGATAGAGAGAAGCACGTGGTGGGATGGCACGGCCCTGCCGCCCGCACTGCTGGGGGCACGGGGGAGCTGGCGCCAGGGTGTTCAAGAAAGCTGGTTATGGGGGCGCCCGGTGGCTTAGATGGTTGGGCGTTGGCCTTGGGCTCGGGTCATGACCTCCGGGTCCTGGAGTTCAGCCCTGCATCCAGCAGGGAGTCTGCTTCTCCCTCTCCCTCTCCCTCTGCCTCACCCGGCTGCTCATGCTCTCTCTCTCTCTCTCTCTCTCTCTCTCTAAGTGAATAAACAAAATCTTAAAAAGAAAAAAAAAAGAAGAAGAAAGCTGCTTACTCAGACCATCATATGGTCGATCAACACTTGTTCCTTGGGCCCCTCCTGTCCCAGCACAGGCCGTGACGCGTCCTATGGCGACCAGCCTGCTGCCCTGTTTTATTTTATTCATAAATCTTCTCTCGTTTTCTTATGCTTGCTTGTCAGAAAGAGTTTTTATTGTCTTTTTTTGCCACCAGGTCATCTATCGCCCCTCATTTGGGTACGATGGTCAATTTCGCTTTGAGAAGCTGGCGGCTCCGCGCTCGGGGGGACTCTTGGGGAGCACGTGCGAGCAGGTGTGAGCCAGGGAGCCCGCGATCTCCTGGCCGCCGTGGTTGGCTCAGTGGCCCCTCGACCGCATCAGGACAATGCCAGGCCTCAGTCTGTCCCCTCTTCCTCTCTGCTGTGAAAGCTGAGCATGCGGGAGGCTGGCAAGCAGGAGCCCCGGTGCCAGCACGCGGGGACACCAGCCCCGCACGTGGGGGGCGCCCACCGGGGCCCAGGGAGAGGCCGAGTCCAGGTGACCTCACCTGGGCCCGCAGCTAGCTCTGCTTCCATCCGTTGGGCTTAGTTTTGTGAGCCATGTGGTCTGTCTTTGCTTAACCCAGACCGAGTGACCTTTTCTCTCAGGGACCTTAGGTCTTGAGTGAAATAACAAAAGAACAACAGCAACAAAAAGTCAGCCAGAAGGCATTCATTCCAGTGGCTTCTGACAAGGTGGATTAATTCCTGCCCCCTAGACTCCTGGACTCCTGCCCTGTTACTATCTGTATCTGCTTTTCTTTCTTTTTTTTTTTTTTTTTTTAGATTTTATTTATTTATTCATGAGAGACACAGGCAGAGGGAGAAGCAGGCTCCCTGCGGGGAGCCCCATGTGGGACTCGATCCCAGGACCCCGGGATCACACCCTGGGCCGAAGGCAGGTGCTCAATCACTGAGCCACCAGGTTCCCCTCTGCGTCTACTCTTAAACCCCCTCCAATAACTTACACTACCTGATAGCCTGTCGATAACTTCTGCTTCCACTTTAAGTTAGCTGGGTACCGGCTTGGCTGCTGGCCCCTTGAGGTGCCTGATATAACACGGAGGGCATGGTAGGGACAGTTCCCTGGCTCCAGGGCTCTTTTTCTCTCAGGCTGCAGGTGCCCGGGGCCTCCATCACCTGGTCCATCTGCAGACCAGGATCTGCGTGCATCACTGTGGACACGGCCCAAAGACAGCCAACTGGGTGAAAAACTCATGTTGCACAATGGTATGATTGACGAGTGTATCAAAAACACACAAAATTCCATAAATTGTTTACAGATGCATATATATGGAATAAGATTACTAAGGATGAATGGGACAGAGGCACACCAAATTTGTGTGGGTCGCGTTACCTTGGATGAGGGGGGCGGTATATTAAGAAGTTGCTTCTCTGAATTTTTGTTCTAATAAATCATAAAATGAAAAGAAAACCCTCCGAGTACTCAGGCGCAGAGAGCAGTTGGCTGAGATCCTGGCTGGGCCACCGGGGGACCCGGTGGGATGTGGAGAGAGACCCCGGCCTCCAGCAGCTCACAGCAGAAGGACTGGGGGGTCAGGACAGGGCAAACGAGGAGGCAGAGAGTGTGGGCATGTCATCCAGGAGGACAGAGAGCATGGAAGAGCCGGGGGTGGGGGGATGACCACGCATCGCTGGAGGGTGGGCACAGCAAGGGTCAGGAGCTAGGACAAGACCCTGGACCACGACCAGACCCCTGGTTGTGGTCTGAAGGACACCTTGTGTCTGGACACGCAGATCAGTTTGCAGAAGGATACACCGAAGCCCCTGGAAGCACACACATTATTCTCCTGTCTTGTCTTAACCTTGCACATTTTAAAAATAAAAGTGAAGGAAAACTAATAAAAAAGGAACAAGACTGAAAAAGACAAAGAGGAAAATGACCACCCATAATCTCATCATGCAGATATAAATAACCACTTTGAACATTTTAATGAGGCTCCTCCTGTCTTGGCTACACAAGATAAATATTCTGGGGCGCCTGGCCGGCTCAGTCGGTGGAGCATGCAACTTTTGATCTCAGAGTTGTGGGTTTGAGTCCCGTGTTGGGTGTAGAGACTGCTTTAAAAAAAAAAAAAAAAGATTTTATTTTTTTGAAAAGATTTTATTTATTTATTTACTTGAGAGAAAGAGCAAGAGAGGGAGAGAGCACAAACAGGGGGAGAGGCAGGAGGAGAAGCAGACTCCCCGCTGAGCAGGGAGCCCAATGCAGGACTGGATCCCAGGACCCCGGGATCCTGACCTGAGCTGAAGGCAGATGCTTAACTGACTGAGCCACCCAGGTGCCCTTAAAAATAAAAATAAATAAAAATAAAAGATAGATAATTCTCCCTGAGTCAGGAAGCAGCGTAAATAGAAAGCATTTTGCACAAAGCCTGTGGGCTACCATTTGTGCAGCCCTTTTTCCTTTGGAAACAGGTTTGTGGCCATGAAGGACACAAGAGATATGAGAGCAAATTCTTGTCACGTTGACTGTGGATTTGCCTTCTTTATATACGCTGACCCAGGCCATCCTCACAACCCCCAAAGGAGGTTGCTATTAGGAATTCCCATTCTACAGATAAGAAAACTAAGTCCCTGAGAGCTGACTTGGCCCATCCAAGGTCACCTGGCTGATGGGTCTCTCTGCGTTTCTAAACTGCTAAGTCTGGCTCTGAGGGACGTTCCCATGATCACCCACAGCATCGCCTGTCAGAGAAGCTGACGTCTGCGGAAAACTCAGTCCGTGTGGCCCGCGCTCCTCCAGCTACGCAGCAAGGGAGGTGGGTCAGCGCTGTTTGCTTGCTCCACAGGTGAGGCCCAGGCGAAGCTGCTCAGCTCCCGGTGCTGACTGGGGGGGTCTGGCCACCCTCGGACCCCAGCCTTCCCCTCTGCCCGACCCAGGGGCCCTCCCATCGTCCTCCCCAATCCAGCAGGCTCCTCACCGTCACTTGAGGAATTTCCCACGCTGAGCCCAGCAGCCGGAGAACACTTTATTTCTTTTTCACACGTCTCCTTGGCAGCAGCTTGCACAGAGGGTGGCACAGACCCCTTCATTGCAGGCCTCCTTATGCCAGCAAGTTCATCTGAGCACAACTTTGTGCATCCAACCAATGAATAATAAATTTAATAATTAAAGAATAATTAATTACACCTGAAACTTCTCACTTGGGGGTACAATTAGCCTCTGGCACCTTTAGAATGAGTTGCTAGTGACTAATTGTGCCCTCAAGGAGGCATTTGTAAGTACAATTAATTGTGTGCAAAATTGAACCCACAAATACTTCCCAAGTATTTATGTTCCCAACATAAAAATCATTCCCACAAAAAGAGTTTGTTCAAAATCCAGACCTTATTATTATAATTTTTTTTTTAAAGAGGGCTGTGGTGGGTTCCCCCAGCAGAATCCAGATGTGCCAAGGTCTCTGTGGGAGGTCATCCCTCCCCCAGCATGAGGGTCACCTGAGCCAGAGGCTCTGGTGCTGTGGGAGCCCCGAGGCAGCCACACAACAGGGCACAGCATTGGCCAGTGACTTAGTTAACTATTTAATACAAAGCCGTGGAAATGGAGAAGCAGGAAGGAAAAACCAAAAGTTAAGGGGCCAGCCTTCCTTCTTTGTCTCTTCCCAGCCGGGCAAAGTCCACCAACATTGGAGAACTGGCAGCCAAGTCTCCCTGGTCTTGCCCTCACCTTCTGAAATGCACCTGCCCACACCTGGTTCTCCGTCAGCCTCTGCAGAGCAGCCTTTGGTTGTAAGGGTTGATGTCGGGTGTCGGACCCACTCTGGCCATGTCACTCCCTTACCCAGAGCTTCAGTGATGCTCCAGAGATGGAGTCCTGGTTCCTCGACTGTTCGCCGAGGAACAAATGAACTCAAAGACTTCCCACCATGTGCTCCCAAACCTCACACTATTACCTAACCAAGCCCCCACCCCAAAATGGCCATCTAACGATCTCTGTTTCCATTCTATGGTTTCTCGTCCTATGCTGTCCCTCTGCCCCCTATGCCCTCCCATTTACACATACGCATGCATACGTGTGTACACACACAAGACATATACCCATGTGCATGCTGCTACGCCCATACACATATACATACCTGTACACACAGACATGGACACGCATACACACAGGTATATATAAATGCATGTTTATATACATATGTACCTGCAAATGCACACTCACCTATATATACACACATTTACACACACGCACACGTGCCTGTATACACAGATGTTTACACACACATGCTCTGCTCACACACATATACACACATACATCCACACCTGTTCATCCATATACACCTATGTTCACACACACATAAAGATGCACATGCATGTTCATACACACACATGTGCACACATACTGCCATGCATCCTAATTTTAACCATTTTATTAGACTGTCTTTTTTTTTAAGATTTTATTTATTTATTCATGAGAGACACAGAGAGAGAGGCAGAGACACAGGCAGAGGGAGAAGCAGGCTCCATGCAGGGAGCCCGACGTGGGACTCGATCCCGGGTCTCCAGGATCACAACCTGGACTGAAGGCGGTGCTAAACCGCTGAGCCACCCGGGCTGCCCCAGAGTTGGGAATATTTAGACAGAAATGTTTTTTATGTCTCTTGATGTGTGTTGCCAAAATAGCTTATAGAAAGTTATACCAACTTATTCTGTCCTCGACAGCATTTGCTTGTTTCCTATTAGACTCTCTTCTAATGCCGTGTTGGCCGTATTGCCTTCCTTCCCCCCTGAGTCAAGCTCTCTCCTCCCCTGGACGACCAAGCTCTCAGGCCTTCTCTTCCTGTGACCAGCTCTGACTCCCCTCTGGCCTGGAAGGCCCTCAGGATAGGACTGCTGACGGTACCCGAGGCTCATCACAATGCCTGACGCACGGCACAGGTTCCATATGTGTCTGGCACGTGAATGAAGTAATAACAGAACGAACAAGGAATGAGTTTGGGTTCTTGCATTTGTATGAGAGTCTTTCTGGAATCCCCTTTGGAACACACCAGTGGAGGGCAAAGAGGCAGCAGGCACTGCCTGAAGTTGGCCCAGCGAGTAGGAGGAAAGACCAGTCAGAGAGCCACTAGGTAATTCCCCCAATTTGGTGAGGGGGTCCCAGGGGCTGCTCATTGTTCCCCAGCAAAGGGGAAGGCATTGCTCTCACCCCTGGGGAGCACTCATCCCCAACTGGAGAGATTCCTCCAAACTTCCATGAGCTTCCCCTGAACTGGGTGCCAAAGGGGCTCCCTAGGTGACTACCACCGAGCTCACAGTCTCAGAGGGGAGACAAGGTAGGAAGAACCCCAGAAGGGGTACATGGAGGAGGAGAGCGTTCCAGACTGTGGGCAAACATATGAGGTTGGGGGAAGGAGGAGATGACAGATGATGCCATGAGGAGTTACACTGTGGATGGCCTTGAATGAGGAGTTTGTACCCGGCTTGGTAGCACTGAACCAGGGAAGCCACTCCAGAGAGGGGAGCCTTCAACGCCCGCAGAGGGATTTGGACTGACCTTGATAAGTAGGGAGCAGCAGATGCACGACCTTCTGTCTGTGCTCTTATCCTGCTCTTATTCCTCCTTGTCGCGTACGGAGACACTGCCAACCCTTCCAAATTCCACTCGGGTGCCACACATCTTCCAAGATGGCAGGCTACCTCAGAGGCCTTTGGGCTACTGAGGTGGCCCTCCTGTGTCTCCTCCGGGCACTGGCTCCTCGGGAGAGAGGAACCTGACCTTTGTGTTCTATCCCCTGGGCCAGCCAATGTCTGGTGAGGCAAAGGTAGAAATTTCTGATTCCAAAGGTGGAGAAGAGAGTACCCGGAGGAGGTGGCATTGCACTCACTGCTTGCATCCTTGCCCGCAAGGAAGAACAGCTTTACGAAGCCGAAAGCTTTTTCCTGGTTATTTTCCTATTATTTCTAGAAGGCGAACCCCCTTTGAGGGCACAAACATTGTGTGCCCTGTGTCTCTGCTTAAAGAGATTTGCATTTCTTTATTAGATTTTCTTCTTGATGATCCCTCAGTATGGTGCTCTATTGTCTTCTGGTGCTGGTGTGGGGTCCTACAGGCTGCCAATCATCTAGAAGCCCCTGGAAACTAACCACAGAGCAGAACCATCTGCCATGCTTCTTGTTTGCAGTTTCAGGGCACTGGGAACTTTAATGAATCCTGGGTATGGGTTCAAGTGCATTAATGGGGCCAGCCTGTTTATAAAAGCCTGATATTCTGTGACGTTCTGCTATTCACCAAACACACAGGATACACCTTTGAGATGACAGATCCTGGACAGGATGCTCTAGGTACAAAGCTGGGTAAGATAAAATCGAATCCCAGAAGCTCCCAGGCATGAGATGGGGATTCCAAAGCAATGGGAACAGTCCCATGGGGACACTGGAAAGCCCCAGACAGGGAACACTGACCTCTGCCCAACGGGGCAGGTGAACCTGCCAGAGGAGGTGTTCTCTGAAGTGGGCTCCATCAGATGAGTAGGAGCTCAACAGAGGAAAACTGGGGAAACTGGAGATACAGGGGGAGGAGAGAAGAAGGGGTGAAGTTAAGGGCAGGGAAGAGAGGGAGCAAGAGGGAAACCAAATTCCAGATAAACAGTGACAGCCCCAGGAGGAGGAGCTGAGATTGCAGGCGTGGGACGTGGGCACATGTCTACATGCCACATGGATTCATGTCGGCTGTTTCTCAGGTTAAAAGCCGGATCATTCATTCTTGGGTTCGTGTCTTCCTTCATTCATTCAACAGGCATTTCCTGGGCACATCTGTCGGGCCTGCCCACAGGGAAGCCCTCCTGGAGCCCGTGGGCCCACTATGGGCCGTTTGCTCGGTCACGGCCTCAAGAGCCTCGGTGGGCATTCCGGGCCCTGCACTTCCACTTGCAGACTCTAGGATCAGAACCGGCCACCGCAGCTGAACACCTGTGTGTGGCTCCCTGCCACACTCTTTCCCGTTGCCAGCTCATCCAATCCCCATGACAACCCTGCGGGTTGTGCACTGTGATTTCCATAGAGCAGACAAAGCTGCAGCTCAGAGAGGGAGAGTGCCCAGGGCCAGTGCTGGCTCCGGAACGAGGTCTTCTCGTAGACACCCACGTACTGCGTCAGGCAAGACACAGTGGGTGTGTGTGGGTGTCTGTGTTGTGTGTGTGTTGAGACCGAGAGGCTCAGGCTTGTGAATCAAAACAAGATTCCGTTGATTCCGTTGGTTTTGCCAGCTTTCTCGACCATGGCACCCAGGGCAATGGCTACTGGCCCGAAGAACTTTCTTTTCACAGATGCTATCTGCTTTCCCACAAAACAGAACAGAAAAAGGAAAGGCCACAGGAAACCCTTGATGTATAGGAGAAAACCATGATTTCCCGATGCTTCTCGCTCCTAGATGTTGCCACGTGGCACGGTGTCCCTCCTCCCAGGACCTTAGCTAGGAGTAACCGACACCTGACCAAGGACAGAGCGTGCTGTGTTTGCCAGACAGTGCTTTCTTCTGTGTGTGCCTTGGAAAAGGAGTAGGATTGAAAAGTTCACAAATTAAGCCCAGTCTTCCAGCCTTTCAAGTGAGATGGTGAGAAGCCTCCCCCAGAACCCCCAAAACCCCCTCCCCACCCCCACCAAATCCCTCCAACTGCATCCCAAGCTCCCCTCCTGGGGTGGCTCAGTTCCCTGGAGCAACAGAGACCGCGGTTGCACTTAGGAGGCCAGGTCACACGCAAAAGCAGGTGATCAGAGGCCCCTCCAGCCCCGTAGTTGGCCTCGATGGAGGTGTGAGCTGGGGTGCCCCTGATATCCTACCCTCCTTGCAGGCAGAGCAAAGAATGCTTCCCTGGCGTGGGTGCATGCCATCCGTACGTGACACGCCCTCCGCCTGCGGGCACAGCACAGATCTGTGTGTCTCCCTGTCTGACCCTCAACATCTCAATTTTCAGTGTGTGTTGGAAGTCCTATGTAATTAGGAGGCTTCCTGCTTCCTGTGAGACTGGCCTTCTGGGCAGAGTTCGTCATCAGAGTGTTAAGAGTAGCACTCTGTTAACTACAAGAATCGTGATTCTTAGATTGAGTTAATTAGAGTATCTGTATGCCATGTTCCCTCAAGATGTTTTGCATCACAGTAAATAAACCCCGATCTGAATTCAGAGACGTGACCATAGGTTTTATAAATACATAATTGTATTTATGGAAAGCCACAGTCCTCCAGGGTCCCTTCTCCAACCCTCTTTCAACCTACTATTCAGAAATAAGCCAACTTCCACAGAAGGTAAGCCACCATGCTTCTTGCCCACTCTTTCAGACAAAGCAGCTAAACCTCTAAACTCACCAGTCAAGATTCTTGGCACACCACTCTTTGCTAGAAATGTCTCAGTAAAAAAAAAAAAAAAAAAAAAAAAAGTCGAACATTGCAAATGGCTTTCCTTGGGTGTGAGAGGGATTGTCACATCCTGACAATAGAGTGGATATTATTGGTATAAGCCATTTGGAAAGTCTTTGGATAATAGGAGTCAAAGCCTTAAAAGTGTCCAACCTTGGGTTCATAAAGAATAAGACCCTCCCTACCAAGGTGCACTATGCAGCCCAAAAGATTTATATAGGTCTCTAGTAAATTATTAGGAAAATGTTAATAAGTTAGAGGGGAACAGGTATAATTATTACGTATATTATATGATTATATATGCACATCAGGAAAGAGCTGGAAGGACTGTCAACAGTAATTATCCATGATGGATTTGCCTGATAGGTTTCACTCCTTCCTATCTTTCTTTTACCTGAATCATTTATATTCAGTAGGTTTTTCTTTTACCATTAAGAAATGCCATTTCATCTTGAAAGAAAAAGGAAAAAAAAATATACCAGCAACATAAAATAAAATTTGATCAAGAAGGGACGCCTGGGTGGCTCAGAGGTTGAGCGTCTGCCTTTGGCTCAGGGTGTGATCCCAGGATCCAGGATCGAGTCCCACATCGGGCTCCCTGCATGGAGCCTGCTTCTCCCTCTGCCTGTGTCTCTGCCTCTCTCTCTGTGTCTCTCGTGAATAAATAAATAAAATCTTTAAAAAAAATTGATCAAGAAGAAGAAAAAAAAAACAGTGGAAAATGTGCACGCCTTTGACCTAGCGGTTTCATGTATAGAATCAGTTGCAGGGAAACCATCTGAATGCAAATAGAGCTTAATGGCATAAAAATATTAATTGTGGCCATACTAATATTAATAAAATTGCCAACGACTTTGATGGCAACCAAAGGAATAATTTACAGCACAGTCATATGATGGGATCTTATATACCATTTTGGAGGTTTTTGAGGAATGTGTACTAACATGAAAAATATTCTTATGTCATGATAATAAATGAAAGGCAAGATGCATTTGCCCTAAGAATGGAGAGCCATTTAGAAAGTACAATATTAACTTGAAGAAGTAAATTAAACACCTGGACAAGTTTAAAACAGACCCCTCCCCGTCTCTGATTTCCTTCAAGATGATCCCAGCACCTTTTGTCAGAGCTGAAATTGTGCCAAGCCTGAAACTCCTGTGATGTCCTTCTGGGCTCTTAACTGTTCCTTTGCAGGTAAAGCCGGTGGCGACTCTGTTTGTGCGGTGAATAGGCTTCTCCTTCAAGTATGTTGACAATACAGTTGTTAGTGAATAATATGAAATGCTTCTTCTGCACACTTGGGCAGCTCTCCAAAACCCAAACACCTCCTTTGGCAAAACAGAAATGTCTCCCTGCGTTCTTTGCTGCTCAGTGAGGTCTAGATTCTGAAAATGGACAGCTGCACCCGTTGTACAGGAGAGCTCCCGCTCGGTGCTCTTCCACGTGAGGTGTGCAGCTCCTCTGCTTGGGGGGTCAGGTCCCTCTCTAGTCCCCCCTAACCCTTCCCCGAGGAAGGGCTTCTTCTGCCCAACCCTGCCCACCCAGGCAATCAACTCACTACCACAGCTATGGATGTGGAGGACACACCACCCACGGCCTGGAACTTATGGAACAGTCAGTGCCAATCACGGGGGCTTCTTTCCTGCACTGTCAGCAGGCACTTTTTGTACTTGTCCTTGAAGCCATGACCCTGAAAAGACATCTGGTGGGTTTGGAATGGAAAATATGGCAGCTCCTGCACTTGGACTTCATTTTTTTTCTTAAGATTTTACTTATTTACTCATGAGAGACAGAGAGAGAGAGGCAGAGGCACAGACAGAGGGAGAAGCAGGCTCCATGCAGGGAGCCCGATGTGGGACTCGATCCCGGGGCTCCAGGATCATGCCCTGGGCTGAAGGCGGCACTAAACCGCTGAGCCACCCAGGCTGCCCGACTTCATTCATTTGAGAAAGAGACAGAGACAGAGCAAGGTGGAGGAGCAAGAGTCGGACGTGCAACCAGCTGAGCCACCCAGGTGCCCCCATTCTTTTTAAATCGCAAAAGTAATGTGTATACCTGTTTTTATAGAGAAAAGTGTAGAAATTGCATAAAGTAGCCAAGGAGGGTAGATTCTCAACTGCCCCAGTATCACCTCCCCAGCATAATACTTTTAGAAATCTATTCCTCTCCTACTTTTTAAAAACTGTATTTTTAGAATTTTATTTATTAATCATGAGAGACACAGAGAGTGAGAGAGAGAGAGAGAGAGAGAGAGAGAGAGAGAGAGAGAGAGGCAGAGACACAGGCAGAGGGAGAAGCAGGCTCCATGCAGGGAGCCTGATGTGGGACTAGATCCTGGGACTCCAGGATCATGCCCTGGGCCAAAGGCAGGCGCTCAACCACTGAGCCACCCAGGGATCCCAAAACCTGCTTATTTCTGATTACAAAACTGGTGCATGTGCCTGTCAGGGGATCCCCACACACAGGGATACACAAAAGTCAACACAAATCCTGGTGCCCAACGAGGACTCCTGCTCTTGTTTTGATATCTATCTCCCAGCCTTTATTCTATGCACTTAAATTATTGCAAAATTAGGGTCATACTATAACCCTACGTCCTGATGTGCTTTTTGACTTAATATGTCATCATTTTCCAATGCTACTGGATAGTCTCTTATGACTGAACTCCATTGGATGATATATGATACTTTGTCCTGCCCCTGTTACCAGATATTTAGGTTGATTCTATTTCTTCGCAGATGCACGTCATGCTGTGACATACCACGTGTGCAGAAGACCCTGAAAGCCTCTGAGAACACATTTCAGACACGTGTCTCTGAGGACATGGAAGTTCATGGACAAAGGGTAAAAACATTTTTGAGACCTTTCTAAAAAACTTTTCTTTTACTTTTAATGGTGCCCATAAACACCTAGATTTAACTTAAATTAGCCATTTTTAAGTGTACAGTTCAGTAATGTTAAGGATAGGATATTCACGTCGTTGTACAACAGATCCTTAGTACTTCTTCAGTGTGCAAAACTGTCTACTTCCCCATCCTTCCAGTGTTGGCAACCCCCTTTCCTTAGCATTTTTATGATTTTGACTACTTTATAGATCTCGCGTGAGTGAAATCGTACAGTCCTTTTGTGTCTGCCTTATTTCCCTTGGCATAATGTCCTCAAGGCTCATCCATGTTGTAACAGGTGTCAGAACTTCCTATTTTTAAGGCTGGATAATAGTCCATTGTGTAGATGGACCACATTTTGTCGATCTGTTCATCCATCAGGGGACAGCTGGGGTGTTTCTACCTCTTGGCTATCGTGAATAACGCTGCAAAAAACACGAGTATGCACTATCTCTTCAAGATTCTGCTTTCAAAAAAAATTTTAAAAAAATAAAAAAATAATAAAAGATTCTGCTTTCAATCCTTGGGGGGTAAATATCCAGAAGCCGAATTACTAGATCGTATAGTATTCCATATATTTAATTTTTCAAGGAACCTCTATACTGTGTTCCCCAGAGTCCACACGTACCATTTTGCATTCCCGACAGCTCACAAGGGCTCCAAATTCTCCACATCTTTGCCAACACTTGTTATTTTCTGTTCTTTCCATCGCGGCCATCCTATTGGGTGTGAGGCAACCACTCTCATTGTGGTTTGATGTGTATTTCTCTAATGTTTACTGATGTTGAGCATCTTTTCATATGCTTGTTGGACTTTTTTTTTTTAGCTTTTTAGTACAAATTGCTAAAACTTCTTCCAGAAATGTTGTGCCAGTTGAAACACTCACTAGCAGAGTGAGGGCATTTCTCCTTGCTTCTAGCCAACATTGAATATTCCTGAAGGTGTAAACTTTCCCCAAACAATGTAGATGAAATATTAAGCAAGGCATTTGCATTTGCCTTGTAACGGCAGCAGCTAAATGCTATCCTTGAAGATAAAATTTCTGTGAGCTGGGCAATGCTGACCTCAATTTTCTTCTTCTGCCCGTAACATGGGATCCAGGTCTTTGTTTTGTTGGGCTTTCAGTATCCTTTTCCTGTTCTAAACAGTTGCCCGGCTCCTGAGTTTTATCATTAAGATTTAAATTGCAATTGGATTTGGGGCATTTTGAGCATTCACATCAAAGATTGCTCCAGAAAGAAGCCCTCGGGTTTGAGTGACAAGCTGAAGAAAACCTTGCCTTGTTATTTGTGGTCCTCCACACGGGCCCATTGTCTCACTCTGCTGTTCCCGCCAGCTCCTCCATAATACAGGAAAAATCAAAGCCTTAAGTAATAGGAGGTTATTTGCAAATGGTATTCTTTTTTTTTTTTTTTAAATAGAGCAGTTCCTTGTTAATAAATGAAATTTATTGAAAACTCTTTTGAGAATCCTCATGAGTAGGCACAGGCTGGACAGTGTTCCCAGCCACCAGGGGTGACAAGATGAAAGCAAGAAAACGGCTCTCTGTCGGCTACTAACATCCTCCCGAGGAGCCCTCTTTTTAAAATTAGGGTTTTGCACATTTCCCAAGTGTGTCTTCATGTGAAGTTACAAGTTATGGCCACTTTTCAGTCTGGCCATGCACTACGACTTCCACCCATATTTACTTGGGCCAAGCGAAAGTAGAGACTTCCAAAATGCAGCCAAGTGCCAGGCTCTCTCTGGGGATTATTTCCAGAAACAGCAGGGTTGAAGGGAGTGAAGGGCCCCCCAAGAATTCCTGAAATCATTCAGCAATGTGGTAACAGGCAAGAGTGGTAAGGAAGAGCCACCCACCAGGTTTCATGTTATCAGCAAACCTATCATGTATTCATTTCTAGCCCAACTCATTGTGAGAAAGTATGTGAACAGTATTATAGAAATTTGTACAAAAAAGAAACAGTGGATGAGGAAGCTGGGTGCTAGTCAGGGTCCCGACAGCACACAAAGGCACACTCCAAATAGGATCATTTGAGGAGGGTTTAATTATAGGAACGTGGGTACAGGGAACCCCCCATGAGGCGGCACAGCCGCTGAGGACTCATCACAGCAGAGCCGTCACCGTCCCTAGATCCAAAGGGCAAGGAAAGGAGGAAGTTACTAGAACCCAGAAAGGGAGATGTGTGGAACGTCACAAGGAAGCCTGAAAGAAAGGAAGTATTGACACCTGCTGTGACATGGAGAAACCTTGAAACCGTTATGCAAAGTGAAAGAAGCCAGACAAAGGGCCACACACCTTATGAGTCCACGTATAGGAAATGTCCCAAATAGGCAAATCCATGGGCGCAGAAGATAGATTTGTGGCTGCCAGGGTCTGGGAGAGGGGATTTGAGGAGTCACTGCTGATGGGTTCCAGGTTTCTTTTTGGGGTGATGACCATGTCCTGGAACTGGATAGCAGTGATTGTTGCACAACTCTATCAATATACTATAAAGCTCTAAAATAGTGTACATTAAAATGTTGCAATTTATGGTATGTGAACTATATCTTAAAAAATCTAAAAAAGGAGCAGGGACTATGACCTCTGGTAGAAAGGCAGTAAGCCCAAGGCCACCTCGGGTGGTGGTAGGAGGGAGGAGGGGAGTCTAGGGAATAAATACACTGATCTTGCTTGCCTCTCTCCCTCTGGTTGACTGAGGCTCCCCATTGGCCAAACCTGACAGGAAGCCCGTGGGCAGGTGAACATTGGTACAATGTATATGGGTCGGCCTGCCACGGTGGAGAGCAAGGTAGGAAGGGGTGCAGAGTGGATCGAGAGGGCAAATGGAAGACATCTGGCACACCAGAATAAAAGAAAAATAAGAACACATAAATGAGATGAAGCCAGGGGTAGTGAGAGTATATAAAATGCACCCTATGAGGTCCGCTCTTGTTAGGATTAGTTCAGATTTGAGATATGAGCTTCCTAGAAAGTAGCACAGACAGGGGAATCTACCAGAAAGGAGGTGTGTGGTGTCCATCGGGTAAAAACAAGCTCCAGAGAAAGACATTCCGCCGAAGAGTGGACACAGTGGCATATTCTCAGTTTATTCTCGCTGTCGTTATTATGTGGGAAAGATGCAAAAGGAAAGTAGGCAAAGAATTTGCTGCTCCTCTGCTAGCTCAAGACTCACAGAGACTTCCCTCCCTACACTCACCTGGTGGACGGCTGCTCCATTTAAGGGGCCTCCCGAGATGGCAAACACGGAAGGAAGGTGGTCCAGCGCACCTGCCAAAGGGCTGGGTCCTGCGGTCAGACTGCTCTAATTGAAATCCCAGCTCTAACAGTTAATTCTCTGTGACCTATGGAAATGGACTTACTCATTCCACACCTTAGTTTCTCAATCTGTAAAACAGGGATAATGAAAATCCACACCTCATAGGGTTGTTGTGAAGATTAAGTGAAATGATGCGTGAGAAGGACTTGGCACAGCTCCTGGCACACAGTAAGCACCTAATAAATGTCTAGGTTGACTCTGTTGACCATAATGATCTAAGAGTCGACGAGCCCTGCACGATCATCTCGTTTCATTTGCTCATTTTTCCCAGGGAGGAGAAGGAGGCCCCGAGAGGGGCTCGATCTACCCAAAACCACATGGTTAGAAGAAAGGCAGAAAGAAGGAAAGAATCAGGCTTCTGGGCTTATTGAGCCACGGCGATTCTTAGCTGTGGCTCGAGTGTCTATGTTTTGTGCCTGGGAACAATTCTCTGGGCAGGCCATTTGGGCTGCAGATGTAGAAAAAGCAAAATCTCAGTACAAATTTCCTACTCTGCATGCAGTAGGCACTCATGCCATGAACCCGTCAGTTTTTGTCGCCGGTGAGGGCACACCAGGAGCTCTTGGAGGCAAGGCCTGTGCCCAGGTCTCTGTCCCCTAGAGTCCGATAGGGGACCCTGGCATAAATAAGGTGCTTCGTGAGTATTTCACACGTATTAATCATTAACATCTGTGGCTATTAATAAATAGTTACATGGGAAAAGCCCAGTTGGGATTATGGCCTGTATCAGAGGTTTAAATTCTCCACCCACCTATATGGCTGCAGTCTTCCCCGGGGAGTCTGGCTTCCTCACAGTGACATAGATGTGAAAATGCCACATAAGGTGACTCATGAACTGGTCTTAGAGGAACAGAGTATCCTTTGGTCTGAGCTGCCTTATTCTGTCGGTGGCCCAAGGGAAAATCAAGCCCTGGCCCCAAGTGTTATGTGTCTACTTTAAATCAATCCCACTCTCCATCTGTGATGGGTAGAGGGCCGTCCCCTCAACTGACATGTCAAGTCCTAACCCCTGGCACCTATGAATGCAATCTTATGGAAATAGGGCCTTGGCAGGTATAACCAAGTTAAAATAAAGTCATCCTGGATTAGGGCCCTGATCCAATGACTGGTGCTGTCCTTATAAAAAGAGAAAGTAGAGAAGCAGATACAGAGGGAGACAGAGGCAGAGATGGGAGGGATGCATCTATGAGGGACGCCGAGGATGGCCGGCAATTAACAGAAGCTGGAAGAGGCGAGGAAGGATCCTCCTTCCTTGCTTTCGGATTTCTGGCCTCCAGAACTCAAGAGAACACATTCCAGTTGTTTCAAGACATCTAGTTTGTGGTCCATCCCTGTTGATCTTAACATTTCCTGTCGATTTCTGCCGATGGAGCAACTGGACAGGTAAGATGGGGATTATACCAACAGCATCTACCCCTCACTGAGCTCCTGTTATGCACCAGGCTCTGAACCAGATGTTTCCATAACTTACCTCCTTGTATCCTGTCAATAATCTTATGAGCCAAGTGCTCACTTGTTCACGAACACACAGTCGTGGAATGCTCACCATTGAAACTGTCTTAGCATGATGCCTTCCCCAGAAGCAGAACTTCAATGTCTTGGGTGAAGGGATTTTTTTTGGGAAGTTATCCCAGGAAGCAGGAGTGAGGGTGTAGGAAGGAGGAATGGGCATCAGGGGCTCGGTTATCCTGGAAACTCTGCAAAGTACAGAACCCATTTCAGAACGGTATATCCAAAGAGCAGGAGCCCAGAGCATTTACTCATCAGCTCTTGTCCCCCTGATGGCAGCTGCTTGTGGGAATTCCCCCCACACACACTTTATCTCCCCTGAACTTCGGGGCTGTATTTAAGTGCAGGTGAATGTGATTCTTTGGTATTGGAGAAGGCTTGGGGCAGAATGTAGCCTATGCATGAGGCATGTGCTGTCAGTATGGGGGAAGCCTGAGCTTGCCTCTCCCTATGCACCCATCTGCTATTAAAATCAGAAGCGGGTCAGAAAGATTTGGGGGAAGGGGTGCAGGTCTGGCTACATAATTTGCAGGGCCCAGTGCAAAATGAAAATGCGTGGTACCTTGTTTTAAAAATTATTAGAAATTTCAGGGTGGCTACTGCAGAGCATCAAACCGGCACAGAGTCCTTCTAACTGCTCACATTGCAACCTTGAAGCTGGCCTGTGGTCAGGAGCCCAGGGGCATCTACTCTAAGTGCCTGCTAGGGTACTTATCTGTCTATAGCTTTTCGAACTGAAATTTCTGCAGGCCCCAGAGACCCTCCCCGATCCAGGGCCCCTAGTACTGAAGTTACTGGCTCTAATCCGGGCACACCCTCAAGTTCCAAAGAGAAGCAGGAAGATGGCTCAACGTCTGCTTAGAAAGCCTGCACACCTCATGGTGACTAGATGGAGTGTGTGAACCTCAACTGGATCCCAGATCCACAAACAAACAAACAAAAATCTACAAAAGACAATTGGGGAAATTTGAAAGCGGTCTGAGAACTAGTGCTTCCCCAACGATCTGTGGTGACGGAGGAGTTTTTTCGCTTGTTGTTTGTTGGTGTGACCTAGACTGGTGCTTTTGTGAGATCTAGTAACAGTGAATTTCTGAAAAATAAAATTAAAAGTATACAAAATGTAAGCTCAGATTTTTATTAAACTGAACAGATCTGAAATTGCCCTGTCAAATCGCTATGCATGTTTCTAAAAGCTGGCTCTCCATTTTGTTATTTAGCTCGCTGCAGAGCTGCTACAAAACGTCTGTGGGTTGGCCCCGGTGTGCTGATCACGTATTGAACAGCACTGAATTGAGAGCCCTGGTATTAAAAGGTATTGTTAATTTTCACAGGTGTGATAAGATATTAGGATTTTGTAGTAGAAGATCTTTCTTCTTTAGGACTTCCACGCTGAAGTTTTTAGGGGTGAGACATCAGGATGTCTATAACTTACTCTCATATGGCTCAAGAAAATAGCATCTGTGACCACAGAGAGGAAAAAGCTAAGCAAATGTGACAAAATGCGAACAACGGATTCCAATAGGTGGTGGGCCTGTGGGTATTTGTTGTACTGTTAAAACAACTGTTCTATAGATTTGAACAATCTTGAAATGAAAAGTTGGAGCAGGGGAGAGAAACTAGCAGACCACCGCTTCATTTCTTCCTGGCACAAATTCAATGTGAGGGCCAGTCTCCAGAGAGACACATGGGCCTGGGGTGGTGGCAGAGAGGCGGCGGTGGGGGTCCTGAGCGCACTTACCTTCCCACATCCCAGCAAGAGCTGGGCAGGCCAGGTAGCAAGGCCAGGAGAGCCTGGGAGGACCCCAGCCCTGCAGTGTCAACCCAGGCAGCTCGTCTGTTGAGAGGCCTTGGCCAGTGACCCAAAGTTGGAGCCTCAGCATCGTCATCTGAAATGCAAGGGCCTCCCCAGCTATGTAAATAACGATGTTCTTCTGGGACCTGAGTACCATGAATGGTGGCTATGGGCAAGCCAGGCTCCCCTGACTAGCTGACCTGATGAACATAGCCCTCATTTGTAGATTTTCAGGGGAAAAAAAGTGGATGAATGATTTTTTTTTTTTTTAAGTACAGAGATCCCCAGGGAGGACAGGCTCTTATGGAAGTCAGCTCCATCATTAGAGCATTTTACAGGTGATTGAACTGCAGCTACAATCCAGAGCTTTAGACCCTAAAACCAACTCTAGTTGGAGCTAAATAATTTCCTTTGATGATGGAACTCCTTTCCCCTGCATACAGTAATTCCAGGAAGCTGACTGTCCCCACTCCCAGCCCTCCTTGGCCCTTCCCCTGCCGTGGCCCCACCACGGCCCCACCGTGGGCCCAGAGACACAGGCTGAGTCAACATCAGTGGCTGCATGACTCTGGTGTTAGTCACGGCTGCTCACACATCTGAGGGTCTGGGTGTCATGGGCCTGCCCTGCTGCAGGAAAATGAACATTCCCAGCGGAGGATCAATGCTGGACATGTGACATCACGAGGCCAGGGGACGTTTTAGACTCATGCTGGCTTCAGTTTGATGCCATGGGCCACTAAGAGAATTCTAGGCTTTCCCACGCTGTGTTCTACTGTGCAAGAACTGGGCCTATTTTATCTAGCATTTAAATGAGTTTCCCCAGGTGGTTGAAATGCAGTGAATTCTGAAGTTTTAGGAACCACCCTGCGGGGGTGCCTGGGTGGCAGAGTCGGTTCAGCTCAGGTCGGGATCTCAGGGTTGTGAGATCGAGCTGAGTCGGGCTCCGCACTCAGCACACCCGTCTGCTTGAGGATTCTCTCTCCCTCTGCCCCTGCTGCTGGCGTGCTCCTTCTCCCTCTAAAATAAAGAAGTCATTAAAAAAAAAAAAAAAAAAGAACCACCCAGCACATCAGATCTGCCCCTTGCTGGCTGAGGGACCTCAGGCAAGACACTTAATCAGGAGTAGCTGCATAATTTGTGGGGCCCAGTGCAAAACGAACACGCAAGGCCCCTTGTTCAAAATTACATAGAATTTCAAGAAGGCAACTGCAGAGCGTTAAACAGGGCGTGGGCCCTTCTGTATGGGAGGTTTGTGTGACTGCATGGGCCACAGCCCGTGGATTTGGCCCTGCACCTAATCCTCTGGGAGCTTCACCTTTGTCATATGGCTGTGGGGTTTCAACCCCATCTCGAATTATAGTGAGGATTAAATGAGATGATACTTGGGCCAACACAGCATCCCTGTGATCCTCTATCCTTGGAGGTGGCAACCAGCTCAGGTGAATCTTTGTACCAAGGGCCCAGCCCAGGCCAGGCATGGAGCAGACCCTCCTTCAATGTTTGTTGAGTAGAAGGAGCTCAATATGTTTGTTTATTTCCTCCGTATGTTACACTACAGATTCACTCATTTCTGTGGATCTGCTTGCTTGTTTTTGTTTTCCTAGGACTAGAGACACTGTTTTTTCAAAGAATTCAGGCAAAGTGTGTGTGTATGTGTGTGTGTGTGTTTAATTAAAAAATAAAAGTGATAGGGGGGAAAAAAGGTGATGGGCTTAAACCCAAATGCCAATTAAATCTTGAAACGGAGAGCTTCACCCACTCTGATCCGTACCCCTCACCCATAGGGCACGAGCATAGAGTTTGAATGCACAGCTGAAAAGGGCCACAGCATCTGTAAAGCAGTATGTAGTCGCTGATTAGATTAATTATGGATCACAAAGTGATTATATTATAGCCACAAAGAGCATAGCTATGTTACAAAATAGTGTGGCGAAATTCCCACCTCCACTCGGGACAGCAACTGAGCGCTTCAGATAATTGTGCTTCTGAAGTGAGCTGGATTCTAAATAGCCCAGCGAGGTGAGTGACAGGGCAGCGGAGTCCAATCCCCAGCCACTCTCGCTGCACAGACCCTTGAAATACTCAAGTGCACACAACTAGTCCATTTTATTTCACGAAACAGTTGCAGTAAAAGGACCCACGATTATCTAGGGCCACTATCTTTTTTTTTCTGCAACCGTTGGTTCCTGGAAATGAAACAGGAGAGAGATAGGGAGCTGAGAAATAGGGACGTCAGTTGGAGGTCTGTGATTATGGCAGAGGGAAAGCTCTAGCAGCGGGCCTGTCCCAGGGGCCTTTTACAGGCCCCCGGTTCCAGAGACATCAAAGCCGCTCCGAGGGAGGGACAAAGCAGGGAAGGAATTATGCCTTCCTGTTTAAAGGCCGCTCAACGGAGAAGTAAGTGCCTTACAAACTGCACTTCACGCTGGGGCTGTGGATGTCATTTCACTGCTTCCTCAAAAACTTTGCATTCTGAAATAATTTCTAAACTTGCAGGTAAGGGACGCCTGGGTGGCTCTGTGGTTGAGCATCTACCTTCGGCTCAGGGCGTGATCCTGGGGACCTGGGATCGAGTCCCACATTTCCCCCTCACTGGGGAGCCTGCTTCTTCCTCTGCCTCTGTCTCTGCCTCTCTCTCTGTGTCTCTCATGAATAAATAAATAAAAATCTTGAAAAAATAAAAATAAAATTTTGCAGGTAAGTTGTTAGAACTCCCACGTATCCATCACTGCAATTCACCAGTTTTTAAATTTGCTATATTTGCTTTATGTACGTATTATTTTTTTCTAGTTGCAGACGTCCCTTCTCTTTGCCCCTTTGCTCTTTAAATTAGAAAAGTAACATAACAAGGGGCATGTGGGTGGTGCAGTTGGTTGAGCGACCACCTCTTAGGTTTGGCTCAGGTCTCCAATTCAGGGTTGTGATCTCAGGGTCATGAAATTGAGCCCCACATGAGGCTCCATGCATGGAGGGTGCTTGGGTTTCTCTCTCCCTCTCCCTCCTCCTCTGCTTCCTCTCCACACACCCTCCCCCGCAGGGCACTCGATAGCTCTCAAATAAATAAATAAATCTTAAAAAAATAATATAACACAATAAAGATACAAAATCTTTAAAGATAACACCAAATCCTACCTCTCTAATACCAGTATATCCAGTTAAAATTTGATTTTTTTTCACTTGCTTTTTTTTTTTAATGTAAGCACTTCCATTTATACGTGCTAACTTTTATTTAGGGTTGTTTTTTAAAATTTTTATTTATTTATTCATGATAGAGAGAGAGAGACAGAGAGAGAGAGACAGAGAGAGAAAGGCAGAGACAGGCAGAGGGAGAAGCAGGCTCCATGCCAGGAGCCTGATGCCGGACCTGATCCTGGGACTCCCAGATCACACCCTGGGCCAAAGGCAGGTGCTAAACCACTGAGCCACCCAGGGATCCCAGGTTTTTTTTTTTTTTTTAAGATTTTATTTATTTATTCAAGAGAGACACACACACACAGGCAGAGAGACAGGCAGAGGGAGAAGCAGGCTTGATGCAGGGAGCCTGATGTGGGACTCGATCTCAGGACTCGATCTCGGGACTCCAGCTGAAGCAGACACTCAACCACTGAGCCACTGAGGAGTCCCTAAGATTACTTGATTCTCTTGTCAGTTTGCATATATGACTTTTGTAAAGCTCAGATGTCTTGAAACACATTCACGGAGCCATCCACCTTCCATCCATCCATCCATCTGTCCATCTGTCCATCTGTCCATCAATCAAAGAAATACTTAACTAAGTACCTCCTATGGTCCAGGCCCCATACAACAGATCAAATTATCACATGAGTTCATGGTTACAAAATGTGATAATGGTCACTGATGGCAATTCTTGTCCTTGCCATGCCATTTCACTCCTAAAAAAAAAAAGTCCTTTGCCCTAAGCCAGGGATGTCAATATGATTGGGGTTTTTGTCATATTTCTTAATAATTTCCCACCAACTTCCAAAAAAGGGTAGTTTAGGTGGTTATAGTAAAAACATGTATACAGGGGTGCCCGTTAAGCATCTGCCTTTGGCTCAGGTCATGATCCTGGGGTCCTGGGATTGGGTTCCCTGCTCAGCAGGAAGCCTGCTTTTCTCTCTCCCTCTGCTGCTCCCCCTGCTTGTGCTCTTGTGCTCTCTCACTCTGTCAAATAAATAAATAAAATATTTAAAAAACAAAACAAAAACAAAAACAAAAGCATGTCTACAACCCTCCAGTTAATCAGCAAGTCAAAACAAAAATCAGAAACTCCTTCTAACCATTTCTCAGTCCCGTTTTTTCTTTTTCTTTTTTTTTATAGTATCTGTCTCATACTTTTTTTTTATTTTTATTTTTTATTTTTTTTTATTTTTATTTTATTTTTTGTTTTTTTTTTTTTATTTTTTATTTATTTATGATAGTCACAGAGAGAGAGAGAGGCAGAGACATAGGCAGAGGGAGAAGCAGGCTCCATGCACCGGGAGCCCGATGTGGGATTTGATCCCGGGTCTCCAGGATCGCACCCTGGGCCAAAGGCAGGCGCCAAACCGCTGCGCCACCCAGGGATCCCTATTTTTTATTTTTATGATAGTCACAGAGAGAGAGAGGCAGAGACATAGGCAGAGGGAGAAGCAGGCTCCACGCACCGGGAGCCCGACGTGGGATTCAATCCCGAGTCTCCAGGATCGCGCCCTGGGCCAAAGGCAGGCGCTAAACCGCTGCACCACCCAGGGATCCCAGTCCTGTTTTGTCAAGTATAGGAAGTGCTCCTTATGTTATCTGTGTATCACCACCAAGCAAGAAGATTTTATTCAGTTTCATTTCCCATAATTTGTATTATCAGAACAACTGTCTTCCAGATATAAAATTATATGATGAAAACATTTAAGATGCCTCTTCAAAATCTTAAAAGATTTTATTTATTTATTTATTTATTTATTTGAGAGAAAGAGAGAGTGAGCGCACACAAGCAGGGGAAGGGGCAGAGGGAGAAGGAGAAGTAGACTCTGAAGAGCAGGGAGTCCAACACAGGGCTCGATCCCAGAACCCTAGGATCATGACCTGAGCCAAAGGCAGATGCTTAACCAACTGAGCCACCCAGATGCCCCTTACACGCCTCTTCAAACAGCACCCCGCTCCCACAGGAAGTTCAGAATCACTTTTCATAGAGGAAGGAAGATATTTCCTGGAACATGACAATAGGCTGCTTGGCATCCTTGAGCAGTACATTTTTTTTTA
Source organism: Vulpes vulpes (assembly GCF_048418805.1). NCBI lineage: Eukaryota > Metazoa > Chordata > Mammalia > Carnivora > Canidae > Vulpes > Vulpes vulpes. The sequence continues at coordinate 111,805,260 of NC_132794.1, read as the reverse complement.
AGATTTTTTATTTATTTATTAGGGACACTGGGTGGGGTGGGGGAGAGGCAGAGACACAGGCAGAGGGAGAAGCAGGCCCCATGCAGGGAGCCCGATGTGGGACTCGATCCTGGGTCTCTAGGAGGAGGATCACGCCCTGGGCGGAAGGCGGCGCTAAACTGCTAAGCCACTGGGGCTGCCCTTGAGCAGTACATTTTGACTTTGAGCTTCCTGGGAGCCAAGGCAATAAGGAATCATGATGATTCACACTATTTTAATTATCTGTTAAGAGCACACCGTTAGTTCTTAGATGAACTTTATTTTCTTTTGAAGGACTGCAGAGCAGAGATCCAGGAAGTCCCAAGGATTAAGGGGGAATCTGGACTGGCTCTTGCTGCCTGCTGCCCCCACCCCCCTTGTGTGTCTGCAAAGTGGGGAGGGGTGGCCAAAGGAAGTGACTGGACTGACGGCCTGTGGTAGGATGGAAGCCATGGCTTCTTGGAGGGCACAGAACGCACTTGAAAGTTAAGAAGTCCTGTGTATCCCTGGGGGAAGGTGGCCCTGTGGGAGAGGTCGGGGATTATGCCCTGGAGGATACTGGTAGCATCTCAGAGAATAGCAGTGCCAGGCCTACCTCAGGAGGGGAATGGTTGTGGCCTCAGGAATAATGTTCCTGCCCTGTCGGTGCTGAGAGCTATACCTGTGTCACTTATACCTGCCCCTACACTGCAGTACTGGGGCTCCCCTGGGCCAGATCCCTCAACTGGAGAACTAGGACCCCTCCCCCAGAGCCTTAGAGTTGGAACCTGCCCCGGGCCCCATCTAAATCCCAAACTCATACCCAGAAAGGAAGAGAGACTCCTTCAACAGGGGAGAAATCACTTTGATGAGGAGTTTGAACCTGATGCATCAAAAGAGACTGGTGAACCCAAAGAGCTGGTTAACCCAGAAGAAACAATCAAACCAGAAGACACGAAGTTACCTTTGTCCACATCAAGTGGGGACGGAGGCTTCTCCGTAAGTGAGTTGAATTCTCTAGAATAAAGAAAAAATTTCCCTACATCCTGGAGAAGTGTGTACATTTCAAACTCCTCCCACTTTGGAAGCTTGATTAATGAAATCATCTGAACAAATGAAGCATTCCAAGAGATTGGATTTTTCTCTGACTCAGACCACCAGGAAAAAGTGATTCCGGCTCTTCTACAAGGAAAAAAAAAACCCTGTTAAGTGTAACCTTTTTGAACAGTTTATATTAATTCTTCTTCCTCAGTATTATGTGGAAGCCTTATTTTCAGTAACCCAAAGTTTATTTTCCACTTTCTAGATCACAGCTTCGTGATGTTGTTCTGAAACTGATTCTCAGGAGCCTTAAAATCCACTCATCTTGGTCCTTTTATTCTGTAAGCAGTGTCTGACAACACATTTAATTCTTGGGCTTTCTTTTTCTTTAACCCCCTTGCTAAAGATTAGATTGCAACCACATTAGTAAAATAAAAACAAACCAAAAAACCCCCTTTCTTTTTAAAAAGATTTTATTTATTTATTCATGAGAGACACAGAGAGGGAGAGAGAGAGGAGGGAGAAGCAGGCTCCATGCAGGGAGCCTGATATGGAACTCGATCCCGGGTCTCCAGGATCACGCCCTGGGCTGAAGGTGGCACTAAACCGCTGAGTCACCCGGGCTGCCCTCCCCCCAAAAAAACCTTTTAAATAAGATACTGAAGATATGTTTCAAAAGTAACTAATTTCGCCTTTTCTGAGTCTGTGCTAATGAATATATATGTATGTAAGAGGAAGCCCTTCTTGAAATAGAGGAGAAGGGTAGTCAAAATAAGGCAGCAAGTGTCCAAGCCTCCCTCCTTGCTCCCCAGCCGCATGACCTTGGGGAAGTCGGTAAGTTTTTTGAAGCTCAGTTTCCTTCATCTGTAAAATGGGAATAATGCTAATATTTCTCTTAAGGGTCTGCTATGAAGTTTAAAGATGCCTGTTGATGGCTTAGTCCAGTGCCAGGTACCCTAGTGAGCCATGGAGGAACATTTGTTGCTGTGATTGTTATTTTTATGACTCCTTTTTTGTGTCTGTCAAAACCCATGTTGGAACATCAGAAATTGAACCTGACAAATAGGATTAGATGGGAAGAGATCATGGAGAGCACTGAAAAATTAACGTTTCAGTATGATATTCTATAATGGGAACACAGATAAAAGTTGGTAAAAGGCATTTATTCTGTAAATTAACTGAAAGGTACTTAAAAATATTTCCTCTGTATCTTAATGTTTTTTTCTTACTGAAAAATACCCTTATATCTAGTAATAAAAATAAACCAAGAGGTTTGTAAGGCAAAAGCTAGTTTGCAACACTTAAAAAAATACTATGGCAAAACGTACATAACATAAAATTTACCATTTTACCCATTTTAAGTGTATAGTTCTGTGGCATGAGGCATATTCACAATGTTTCACAACCCACTTCCATCACCTGTTTCCCGAAGTTTTCCTCCAAACACTGTGGTCATTATATAATAACATCCCTTTCTCCCTCCCTCCAGCCCTTTGGTAATCCCTAATTTATTGTGAATTTGGCTATTCTAGATAGCTCATATAAGCGGTATAATGTTTATCCTTTTGTGTCTGGTTTATTTTCCTTAGCATAATGTCCTCAAGGTTCATCCCCATAGGAACAGGTGTCAGAACTTCATTCCTTTTGAAGGCTGAATAATATTCCATTTCACATACATAAATGTATTTTATCCATTCATTCTTGGATGGAGATTTGGATTATTTCCACCTTTTGGCTATTGTGAACAATGCTATGAACATTAGTGTTCAAAAAAAAATATTTTTGAGACCTTGTTTTTCATTCTTTTGGGAACACCTAAAATTGGAATTGCTGGATCATATGGCAAAGCTATGTTACTTTTTAAGAAAGTACCCCGCTGTTTTCCACAGTGGGTGCACCAACTTACATTCTCACCAACAGAGTACACATTTGCTCATTTCTCCACATGTTTACCCACACTTGTTATTATGGTTTATAACAGTCATCCCTATGGACGTGAAGTGGTATATACTGTGGTTTTGATTTGCATTTCCCTGATGATTAGTGATGCTGAGCATCTTTTCATATGCTCATTGGTCTTTTGTATATCTTCAAGAAATGGGTTTGCCCATTTTTGAGTAGGGCTGGGTTTTTGGCTTGTTTTTTTTTTTATTTTTTATATTTTATTTATTCATGAGAGAGAGAGAGACATAGAGAGAGAGAGAGAGAGAGGCAGAGACACAGGCAGAGGGAGAAGCAGGCTCCATGCAGGGAGCCTGATGTGGGACTCAATCCCGGGACTCCAGGATCGCCCTGGGCCAAAGGCAGGTGCTAAACCGCTGAGCCACCCAGGGATCCCCCTTGGCTCAGGTTTTGGAACATTAGAAAACAATTTGAGTTTGAAATAATTCATATGCTGGGGATATATGTGTTTTTATTCATTTATTTTTAAGATTTTATTTGAGAGAGTGAGAGAGATAGCAAGAGAAAGCATGAGCAGGGAGGAGAGGGAGAAGCAGGATTCCCGCTAAGCTGGGACTCCAAAGTGGAGCTGGATCCCAGGACCTTGAGATCATGACCTGGGGGGAGGCAGAGGCTTAACTGACTGAGCCACCCAGGCACCTAGTAAATGGGTTTAATATCTTAAAATACAAGGTGTCCAATTAAAGTGAAAAATACTTTTTTGGCTCCAAGGATGCTTTCTTTTTAAACACTCTCAAAACAAGAAGATTCAGGTCATATTCGTAAATGAGATCGCATTCCTGTTAGACAAGAAAATGAACAAGTTATAGGAAAAAACCAGCTGACTTTTTGTGGTTTCTGGGTAAGAATAGAGGGCCACTCAGAACCAATGATCATCTGGGAAATAAGGAAGCAGAAAATCTTTAGTTACGGTTATTTATAGTTTATGCCTAAGAAACAAAATCACCTGCTGGCCGCCCAGTAGCCTGGCCTTGGGCGGGTCCCACAACCCAGAGCTATCCTAGGCCCCATGATCTTTCCGAAGGACAGCTGAGGAGCCCCCCTGACGATGTCCGTGACGCTTTGGGATCGCCAGAAGATGGAGACAACTGGGAGGACACATCTGGGAGCTTTTTGACTGAACCACAGACCCAAGAGCTACACAGCTGGCCTGGCCGGGGCCTACCATTCAGGCCAGGTGATAAAGCGGCCCGGGACACCTTAGCATCTCAGTTACTGAGCCAGAGGCTGTGAAATGCCGGGGCCGTGCTGCCATCACGTGTGGGAGGTCTTCCATAGAGTCTGAAAACCTTAGTGTTTGATGATCAAACAATCATCAGGAGTCAAGGCCCCCACAGGGCCAGCCGCTCTTGGACATCGGGGTGCGCTTTGGCAAACCGGCCGCGGGCACCTCTCCCCTGCTGCGGGCCGGAGCAGGAGTTTATTTTTTTTATTATCATTATTTTTAAATATTTTGTTTATTTATTTATGAGGGACACAGAGAGAGAGGCAGAGACACAGGCAGAGGGAGAAGCAGGCTCCCTGCGGGGAACCCGATGTGGGACTGGATCCCAGGACCCTGGGATCATGACCTGAGCAGAAGGCAGATGCTCAACCACTGAGCCTCCCAGGTGCCCCAGAGCAGGAGTTTAAACCTGTTCCTAGACGCACAGGGACAGGCCTGGCGCAGCTAGTCGCTCGGGCGGGCAGGAGGGGATCCTGGGCTCTCCCTCTGGCCCCCGGGGCCCACCTTGATTCCTCTGCTCGGTGGGGTGTGGTGCCCTCCCGGGGCGCCGGAGGCCCTGCACGGCCCTGCCCCTGCCCGCCAAGGCCCCACCTCACACCCCTCCTCGTGCCTTTCCTGCTCAACATCTCAATCCAGTTGGTAACATCTCAATATAGTTTTAAAACGTCGACACTGGGGGCTCTGTTCAGCCTCCGCCGGGGCTCTTGCAGGGCGCGCGGCGACTTTGGGGGGAGCGAGAAGAGCTCGAGGGGCTCTGGGGCGCAGCGGGGAAGAGCCCTCCCGACCCCAGGCCGGCTGCAGCGCCCCGGGTCGCGGGCACTGAATGCAATCTAGGTGCAATCTAGGTGCAATCTAGGTGCGGCCTGACCCCCGGCTCTGGCGTCCGGACCCCAGGCTGGCGGCGTCGGGGGCCGCGCGAGCCCGGGACCCCCTACCCCTGGGCCCCCCAGGCCGCCGCGCGTCTGTCCCGCGAGGCCCCGAGCTCCCACCCAAAGCAAGGCTTTAAAAATAGCCCCGGCGAGATCCAGGCAACAGGAAGGAACATTTTTTTCTTTCTTTCTTTCTTTTTTTTTTTTTTAAATGTGTAAGAAATGTTTTGCTTCTTGTAGGGAGCACAACCGCTGCAAGTTCCAGCACACGGGGCCCCTCCCGCGCACCCGCAGCCGTCGCCGCCTCTCGGGCACGGCGCGGGCCGCGGCTCCCGGATCCGGATCCGGGGAGCGCAAGTGCCCCCTGTGGCCGGCCCGCGCCTGACCCCGCGGGCCCGGGAAGGCAGGAGCAGCCGGCGCCGGGCCCGGGAGGAAGTTGGCGCCGCGGGCCCGGCGGGGGCCCGGGCCACCCCGGGGCGCTGCGCCCAGGCCGGCCCGGGCTCGCGTCCCCCCACGTGGCCGGCCGCCCGGGGCCCCACGTGGAGGAGGTGGAGGGGGTGGAGGGGGTGGAGGAGGCGGAGGGGGAAGGAGAGTCGAGGGAGGGCCGGACTCCCGGCTGCCGCCGCCGCCGCGGCCCCCGGGCTCCGCGAGGGCCTCCCGGGCGGGGCTCGGCCGGGGAGTGCCCGCCGCGCCCGGCCCCCTCGCCCGCCCGCCCGCCCGCCGCGCCTGTGTGCACTTTCGCGGAGCCACTAATCCCCCGAGAGAGCCGATTTGTAGTGAGGAGTATCTGTAGGGGGCGAGGCCGGCCCATGTGGGGTTGTGTCATTGGTTTGCAAAGAGAGACCCCGCCTTTGCCCAAAAAAAAAAAAAAAAAAAAAAAAAAAAGGGAGCGAGGAGTGAGCGAGCGGCGACCCTCACCTCCCTCCCGCCTCGCTCCTGCGCAGCCGGCGGGCACCGGGCGCCGCTTCTTTCCCTTTCTCTCCGCTTTCCGCCTCCTTCCCCGGAGGAGAAAACAAATAAAGAAGAGCAAATAGCCCGGAGGCGCGAGGCATCCAGGACGCTCCCTCCCCCGGTCCAAGTTGGAATTAGCATCCTCGGGGGTGAGCGCGGCGCGGGGCGGGCGCGGGCGCGGGCCGGGGACCCCCAGCGCAGCCCCCTCCCCGCGGGCGGGCGCGGGGCCGGGGCCGGGGCCGGGGCCGGGGCCGCGGGGCCGGGGCCGGGCGCGGAGGCTCGGGAGCCCGGTGGGCGGAGGAAGGGGGTGGGGTGGGTGGGGAAGTAGGAAGAGGCTCGGCGGCTCGGGGAGGAGGAGGAAGGGAAGGGGAGGGGTGGGGTGGGGAGGGAGGGAGGGGAGAGCGGGGAGGGGGAGGGGCGGGGAGCTGGAGAGATTAAGTTTTTGTGTGTGTGTCCCTGTGTGCGTGTGTCATTTTAAGGTGGCCCGGGAGCGGCCCAGGGAAGCCGGCGGCGGCCCGAGGAGCGAGGGACCGAGCCGGGAGCCATGCCGCGCTGAGGGGGGGCCGCACAGCCGCCGCCACCGCCACCGCCGCCGGGTGGGGTGGGAGGGGCGGGAGCCGCCGCCGCCGCCGCCGCCGCCGCCGCCGCCGCCGCCTCCCGGGTGGGCGCCCTTCACCGCGGACGCCGGCGGCCCGGGACCAGGTAAGAGGGGCCCCGGGGGAGGGCCGGGCCGCGGCCGCCCCCGCCTCACCTGCGGCCGCGGGCTGGGGGCGCCGCGCCCGCCTCACTGCGCCACTCGCGGGCGGGAGGAGGGCGAAGGACACGGGGCCGCCTCCGAGGACGCCTTTGCCTGCGCCCCCGGGTCCCCGCGCGGCGGCCGGGGGCGGGGGCCGGCCCGGAGGTCCCCGCCCGCCGCCCCCCGCCGCCCATCGCGCCCGCCGGCGGCCGATCGTGCCAGGATTTTTGTTGTTGTGATGAGAGTTGATGAATGCGAAGTAGGCGGTCACCTTCCTTCCCATCAGGATCGGCAAAAAAAAAAAAAAAAAAAAAAAAAAAAAAGAAAAAAGAAATCCCGAGCGCGGCGGCGTCCGGAGGGCAGCGGCGGCGGCGGCGGCGTCTCGGCGACGGTTTCCTAGGCGCCCCCGGCTCCTGCTCCCCGAGGCCGGTGGGTGCGCGCGCGGGGGCCGGCGGCGACCCAGGCCGAGCGCGCGGCGCGCCGCGGGGACAATACGGCCGGATCCCCCGGGACCGGGAGTCCGAGCGCGCGGGGCCTGGGCGTGCGGGGCGGGGGCGCGGGCGCGGGCGGGGCGGGGCGCAGCGGGGTCCGCGGGGAGGCCGCGGCGCGCGCGGCTCGGGGCCCCCGGGGGAGCGGCCCCTGCCGGCCGGGGCTCCCGCGCGGCGCCCCGGGGGCGCGAGCGAAAGCAGGGAGAGGAGGCGAAGTGCAGCCCTTTTGTTTTGCCGGCCCCGCATTGTTGGCTCCTCCGGGCGGCCGGGCCACATCTGCCGCCGCCGCCGCCGCCGCCGCGCCGGGCTCGGCCCGCCAAAGTGGCCGCGGGGCGGGGGCGGGGGCGCGGGGCCGGCGGGCGGCGGGCGCGGGCGCGGGCGGGGGCCGAGCGGCCCGGGCATTTCCTCTGCCCGTCCGCGCTCCCGCGGGCACCACTTCCTCCTCGCCCGCCGCCGCCGCCGCCGCCGCCGCCGCCGCGGACCCGCGCTGCCCGCCTCCCCCTCCCGGGCCGCACTTTTCGGGTGGGGCGAGCCAGAAAGAAAAAGTTTCGCAGGAGGGGCTGGCGAGGGCGCGCCCCGGGCGGCGGGGACCGAGCGCGGCGCAGCGACAGCCGGGCCGCCGCGGCCGCCTCCTCCTCCTCCTCCTCTCCTCCTCCTCCTCCTCCTCGTCCGCGGCGCAGGACTGACCCGCGAGGCCGAGGGGAAGCGCCTTCCTTTCTCTCGCTCCCGCTCCGCGCGGCGCTCCGGGGCAACTTGGGCAGAGGCGCGCGGGAGCCGGGGCGCGCCGGGGCCTTCCTCCGGCCCGAGGCCCCGCAGCCCGCGCCGCGTCCCGACGCTCGGAGGCCGCGGGCCCGGGAGCTCGGCGCGGTCACCGGCGGCCGCGGCCAGACACCCGCGCGCTCGCTCCCGGCCGCGGCGGGTGGACCCGGACCCCGACCCCGGGTGTGCGAGCGCGCGCCGGCGCGGGGGCTGCCCCCTCGCGACCCCGAGCGCTCGTCCCGGAGGCGGCCCGGAGCAGCAGCGGGCCCCAGGGGTCCCCACGGTTAGTGTTTTGCAGGGGAAAGGAGGAATTCTCCGTGGAAGCCCCCGCTCGCTCCGCGCCCTTGCGGTGCAGGCTGCTGGCGGTGGCCTCCGCCAGAGTCAGGCCGGGCTCCCTTGCCCCATCCAGGGTCAACAGACCTTTCTGGATTTTTTTTTTTTTTTCTCTCCACCCCCCCCCCCCACCTCTTTTCCTTTAAAGATTGGAGATCAGGTTAAGTTCTTAGAGAGTCAGATGTGAGTGGCTTGAAGGGTAGACAAGAGAATTGTATTCTATAAATATGCATTGGGAATTTAAAATGCTAAGTGCCTTATTTGCAATTCTGTTGGATATTCTAGAGACTGGTATATTTTTATCTGACATGGATAATTTGGAGGGGACGTATATTTTGGTTAGTTTACAAAGTGATTTCTGCCTCCCGACTTTGGCGACACGCATTAAACTCTCCTACTACTCTTTCAAAGAAGAGTCTCTCTGTCTACTGGGTGCTTGGGTTCAAAGCCGGTTTTAAAATTACCTCGTGTTCAGTACCTAAGACTGCTGTTCTGCCTCTAGGGCTCTCATAGTAGAACTAGTTAGTTTTCGTGTACTTTGGAGAATTCCAGTGTTTTGAGAATTTTTTTTAAGTAAATCCTTTACGTTTTGAAGTAGTGGTACTTTAAAGGATCTTGTTTTTATAGTCGTTTGATTTCAAAGAGTACTTCTTAGAGCAATTATAAAGTGATATTCAGAATGCTAATTAAACACTGTAAGTCAGAGCAGCTTTAATATTGATTTCTTTCTTTCTTCCTTTCTTCCTTCTTTCTTTAAGTATCAGGGACTATATCTTTCTTCTTCCTTCCTTCCTTCTTTCTTTAAGTATCAGGGACTATATCCTAGAGTTGAAACACTAAAAAAATCCTTTTGTCTGCCATCAGATCTCTGAACTGCTGTGACACTCTCCTGTAAAAAACAAAAAACAAAAAACAAAAAACAAAAAAAAACAACCCTGGTGCCCTTTTTATTGCCCCCAAAAGAAAAGTTAATGAGATGGTAGGTTTCAAGCAAAAAAGCAGGCCCTCCTTCTTGCAAAATATGCTTACAGTTGCCATTGAAGTTGTATGTTAGCCGTGAATGCACTTGCCTTTAATGAAGCCAGTTTAATCGTTCACACTTGATCAAGTATAACAGGACCAAACAAAGGAAATAAGCCAGCATATTTCTGTAGAGCGTTGAGGGGTTTAGTGTAAGTGTTGATGTCGGGTCAGTCCCTCCCCCCACTCTGCCCCCAGTGCAAGGGAGTGAGGGTTGAAGGCAAAATGGGATTTATGGCACTGATTGGTTTTTCTGTGCCCCAGGGGTAGGGGACCCCAGTTTGTCCTTGTAGAAAGCAGTTATTAGAGGGAATTTTAAAATCTTGGCTTTGGAGCTTGTTTTGAACCTGACAGGGTGCTTTTTGGTTTAATCCTTTTTCCTGTTTGGGAAGATAAGGCTAAGGGTGGGGGTTGAGGGGGGGGCATGTTGTCTCCCTCATTTCTAATTGTACCTTAATAAGGCTGAGTGGTGAGTGGTGTGGCTTTGCAGTTTGAGTTCCAAGCCCTGTGTTATTTATGACTTCACTTGGGATCTTTTGAAACTGGCCCTTGAATGGGTGTTCTCTTGGGGGGAGGGGCAGAGTGAATTACCTTTTCTTAACTGTGATTTTTCTAAAAACCCTCTTTGTCCCTAAAATGTATTTCTTTGCTAAGCACAAGTTGCAACTTTTCCTGGGACTTAGTCATCAACTCGAGGAAGAAATATCTGCCAAGTGTGTCTTTTTAAGGTTAAGAAAGTAAAAAAAGTTTGGCTACTTAAAAACAAACACGACTAGCCTGGTAAAAATACACCAGTGACATACTTTGTGAGATATTTTGGCCTTTTAAGACTCAGGGCACACCTGTTCCTGTCCCTACAGGGTCGAGTTTGCTTTCCTTGGCATTGTTAATCTGGTCGTGTACACAGATGAAACAGGAAAACTTGGCTATCTGTATAATCATTAACTAGCCAATCAGTTATCCTTTCAGGGAATAATCGATAACTTTACTCTCGACTTTTAAAAGCCCCCGAAAGAAATGGCATCTGTAAGTCTGGCAAGTGTTTTAAAGGGAGAGGAAACACAGCCACCACCACAACAAATAAATAAAACTACAAAATCAACCTGCAAACTCTTTCAGCGTTCAGAGTAGCTTAGCTTACAAGGTCAGTAAATGATGAGTGTATAAAATCGGTACTGAACAAGCAGTGCTCGGCGTTTGAAAAGGATATTGTTGGAACTGTTTAAATACTATAGCAAAGGGAGCTCAGGATGGCTCACACCACTTGAAATCCTTGAGATTCTCGGATTAAAAACAAAAAGTGCCTGCATCTCAGGCTCGGGGGCCCCCTCTTTGAGATCTAGCATCAGAATGCCATTTGCCAAGTCCTTTTCCTTCGTGAATCACTTTTTGAATGCAGAGTTACACCCTTTGCTTTGAACGCTTTCTCTAAATGGAACAAATTTAAAGAGTTGCAGCAACGGTGGAATGGCCATCCCTGTTGTCATTTTTTTTTTTTTTTTTTACCACTGTCACTTTAATCTAGGAGGGCTGTCATCATAATGTATGTGAGTGCAGCCTGGGTCCCTCTGTGAATAATCTTCCTATCAGTGACAAGCAGCAGGCTAAGTGTCCCCGCGTCCCTGATATAGGCCACAGACCATATATTCATAAAGTACATGATCAGGAGAGGAAATTTATCTGGTGGGCAGGGCACACAACTCAGGTAATATTTCCACTGGCTGGCTGATAGTTCCATTACATAGGCCGCAACACGGTTTAGTAGTCATTAAAAAAGGGGGAGTGCGGTTTGCGTGACCCTTTGAAGAGAAGTACTTAGCAGAAGTGACACCGTCTAGGGAAATATCTGGGTGCTTTCTCTTCCAAGATCTTCCCGTGAATTACTAGCTAAGGAGTGCTCGTGTGGACTACTGAAAACTTTTAGTAGGCTCATGAAAATGCTGGAATGGATATACAGTCTGAGGCCGCACTGCCTGGGTAGATATATATCAGTTTTCTCCCTTACAGCTGGTGAGCATGTCCCAGTTCACACTGCTGCAGTTAGAGTTACAGCACACTGGGGAAGGGGGAAAACGCAAGCCTTTTCCCCACAGAGGGTCCCCAGAAGTTAATTTCATTCTTCAAGTCTGTGTCTGATGGAATATATATCAAAGACATATGAAAGGTTTGGTTTGGATTTAAACCCTATCTCTGGATTTGGAAAATTATATTTAATCATCGCTAAAAACTTCAGAACCATTTTCAAGGTGGTCAGTGTTTGTTTTGATCGAGATTGAATGGATGGCATCCAAAAGCAATCGATGTGACTCGAATGATACCCACAAATTAATGTTTGGGCCAGCATCTGCAGTTGGTTTTTGGATATCATTATAGATGTTTAAAGCCTAAATTTATGGCTGCACTTGGGCATTTAGGACTTCCCCGGTGAAAAGGACTTTGCACATTGTGCAAAAAAAAAGGGGGGGGGATTCACAAATGAATACAGAATGTACAATAGGGAGAGAGCCAGGCTATTGTTTGTGTGGAATGTTGACAACGGGAGCCAAGGGGCAGTTTGGCCTTCATTCTTCCAACTGCTCGAGAACACAGAAACTTCAGGAGCTGCAGACAGGATGGAAACCAGAGGCACATTCATCTGTCTTTGCCTGGCATGGCAGTCTGGGCCACTGGTCTACTCCCTTTCCAGAGTTTTCTTAGAAGGTGGTCTTTTTTTCGGACTGTGGGGACCTTTGTGCGCTCTTCTCAGTAATCTGCTTTTTTGAATCAAGATTCTAAAAGCAGAGAGAAGCGTTCTTCAAAGAAAAGTGTAAAAAGCAGACTCCCCCCCCCCCCCCCACCATGCAGTTTTAGGGAATCCGATTCAACCCTTACCAGAAATTGAGGCATTTGGAGTTGCAGGAAGCTGTTGTGTTTATTTTTATTACTCCTCATGTTGAAGTAGTTTTTAATCCATTTGTAGCGTTAGGGAAAGTACAGCTAAAGTGAGTATTTGTTGGGTTTTCGTGTTTGGTTGTACGGCCACTGCCTTTTCTGAAAACGCTCCTCTGTATGCATCTTTCTCCCCATTCACAAAGCCCTCCTGCCTCCATGTGACAGCTGAGGTTCCAGAGCGGAGCCAACTCTGTAGTTCAAGTGACAGGCATTACTGTGCCCTTTCTCCTTAGCCCCTACCCTAAGTGGAATCCGTATAGACATTGACTACCATTGGGGGCTGATCCCTGTTTGGATTTTATCGAGGTACACTTGGCTAAACCTGGGGGGCCAGTTGACCTTTCCATCCGTATCAAGCCTCTCCTGTCCCTCCTGGAGTGTTTCAGAGATGATCTGCTTTAACTGTTTCTATAACTTATTCATGGGGCAAGTGATGCTTTTGATTTTATGAGGAATTGGGACTTCTATCCTGGATAATAACAGAGCCTTCGGTTTTTCTCGGTGGTATTAAGAGGATGTTAATCCCCAATAGCTGTTGTTGTCTGAACTTGGTGGGCCGGACTTTGTTGTTTTTGGGGCGACCAAAAAAGTCAGAGGGGGGGTTGGAAGGTGGGGGAGGGCAGTGCTTTTCATCCGTTTGGTTCTTAAAATCTTTCCCACTTGTAAAATGCAAAAAAAAAAAAAAAATGCACCTTCCTTTGTGTTGTTGTTTTAACTCCCTTCAAAAGCAATCTGTTGATCAGCAGAAATGTGCTTTTTGCATTAAAATAAGTCCTTAATTACGACTTGAAAGACACTGTTACTGGCTTGAAGATTGATTGGAAATAGTGGCAATATTTCTGCCTCTCATCCCAGCCTACTTCGTGGCAGGGAGTGGAAGGGCCTTTTTTAAAAGATGTGTTAACTTAGGTGGCGAGCGGGTTCTTCTGCAGCGCCGAGGCTAGCCAAGGGGTTGTAAACTCACTGCTGTGCTCCAGCCAGGCCTGAAATCTGGCCTGCAGCAATCTGTCCAAGCCCAGGACAAACAAAAACTTCATTATGGTGTCAAGGAGTCCCAGGAAGTTTCTTTGGAAGGAACTGTAGACCAAGACCACAGAGGTCAACTTCTCTGGCCTAGTGGGATGTTTCCCTTCAGTATGGCAACTTGAAAAGCCTTCCTCATGGTGTGGCCTCTCAGAGAGCCCGTAGAGAGAGGAGTAAATGGCCGGAATCAACCTGGAAGTGCTCCTAGTGTGCCTGCCCCAGGTGTGTGGGAGGGGGACTGAGGAACAACAGGTGAAGTTCCTTTGCTGTAGGGGGTGTGTGAGGCCAGGAGAGGGTTTGTGCACCTTTCCTGTTGAACGAGCTCTGTCTGGGACTTTATTCTTTTGTTGATGGATGTCTTTAGTGTGGTAGGCCTAGAAGCACTGAGGCATAGTTTATTCTCTGCGTATTCAGCCCCAGGTGGGCCTCAGGAGGGGGTGGGGACAGTGCCTTTTTGGATGGTGGAGAGCCTGTGGCATGTTGCAGCTCCCAGGCGGTGCCAGCAGTGAGCAAGGGAGGGCTCTCAAGAGCTTTTGACACCCTGTCCAGGAATTGTTGAGGGGACTGGGAATGTTCCCCCTGGAGGGGAACAGCCTCACTTGGTCACATGGGCTTGCTTTGCCAGGAGGGACTGAGTCCTGGTGACACCAGGGAAGATTTGCTGGAGAAGCTGCCAGGCCAGATGGCTGCATGGGCTCCTGGCTGCATGGGCTCCTAGCACCGGCTGAGCTTGGCTGACCGCTGCGTGAGATGTGAATAGGTGGGACAAAGCTTTCCAAACACTGGAGACCACCGGGACAGCCCTCACTTGGGGACACTTGCCTAATGAACTGGGTGGGGTTTGGGAGAAAATGCTGCATTTTCTTCCCAGTGGGGGTGACAAATATTTTAAAAGTTTTTTTCCTATTCCTTCTCCAGACGTTGAACTGTGGTCTGCAACGCTGGCCGATTGCTCCATCTGCTCTTCAGGGACTGGATGGAGCAGGAGGCCCAGCGTGGATGCCAAGTGGGAATGACGTTTCTGCCCAGGAGCACTCAGATGTACCTGATTCCTTTTTCTCTGCGCTTTCTGGTTTTGGGCTAGAAGTCCCTCCAGGAGGGCAATGAATAAAGAGTATATGTTTTGCTGCACGGATATCAGTATGCACATATAAGTGCCTACAAGTAGAATCTCAGAATGTTTTTGATCTTGAAACCATTTCGCAGTCATTAATCTTCACGAGGCTCCTGCGGGCTAGGTAAACAGCAGCAGAGCAATCGCTGTGCTACCGGCGCAGAAGTAGTGGATCACCTCCCCCAACTCCGAGGTGGCAGGTGTCCGCCTCTGGCTTCCGTGGGGGGGCGGGGAGGGATGGGGGGGCCCGGGAACCCCCGCGTTCCGCCCACACTGACCACAGGGCGACTTCCTGTCTCCTGCCTGACCTCCTGATGCGGGAGGGCCAGGCTGGGCCGCCGCACCTGGCCGCCCGCCGCACCTGGCCGCGCTCTACCTGGAGGGGCGGGGCCTGGCCGCCTTGCCCCGCGCGCCCGGGCCTGGCGGCGCCTGCGGTTCCGGGGTGCGGGGACCCCCTGACCTGGGCGCCCTGACCTCGGGGCCCGGCCCGCCCCTCCCGGCCCGCGCACCTGTGCCCCGCCCCGCACCTGCGCCCCCCCCCGCCCCCGTGACACCCCCGGAAGCGCCCCTCCCCTGGCGCTGGCCCTTTCACTTGTAAATGCAGCTGCTTCCCGCCGTGGGGAAGCCTTGGAGAGGTGCGAGAAATGGCCCGGCCCCCCGGGCCCACTTCCTCCTTCCTCCCACAGGCCATTGTGTGGGGTCCGATCCCGGGCGGCGGGGGTCCGGCCCGACACCGCCCACACCCGCTGGGACGTCCCCCCCCCTCGGAGCCAAAGCAGGTACCTGGCAGGACCGAGCCCGAGACCCCCACCCCCAGCCCCCCAGCGGTCGTAGGCTCCAGGGATCCCCACCTGGGGTCTCCTTGGTCCTGTCTGCCCCCCCCCTGCTCTGCGGGGGCCCCCAAGGGGCCAGGAAGGTCGGCTGGTTCAGGGCAGTGGCCACATCCTCGCCGCTTGGCTGGCCCAGCATCCGGTCCCCTGGAAGGTGCTGGCTGGCCCTCCTCTTGGAACCGTCCAGGCTGGGTGTTTTACTTGTGCTAGCAATTGCGCGGTGGTCGTTGCTGCCAGGAGCCGCGAGGGCCACGCAGGCCTTCCTCATGATTTGCATCCAGGACAAGTGACCTTGCCCGGCTTGTCACACTGCAGCCCCCTCCAGTGAGTGTAGCGGCGATGGCCTGGGGCTTTTACAAACTTTGCACCTCTCTTGCTGGAAGAAGCTCTGTGTGTTGACCCTTCCTCTCCTGGCTGGCGTTAATTTGAAACTCCGTCCACCCAGGCCTTTTAAATAATACTCTTATTTTTAAGGTGACATTACAACTGCAGTTTCATTGAGCATTTACTTAGTATCTTTGTTTACTCCTTCGCTTGGTGTATGTTGCCATCAATCTTGACGGTGAGGTGGGGCGATAGCAGCCACAAAAGGCCCTTGGGCGACTTGCCTGTCATCCCCTGCCCCAAGCGGCAGAGCCGGGACTCGAACTAGGCTGGGCCGTTGGCGGTGGGGTTCAGGCAGGATTCCTTGGCAGACGAGAACCTCCTCCTGTGTTGGGAGCCTGTCTTGTCACCCTGAGAGCAGAGGGGAAGTGAGAATTCAGGCTTACCCCAAATCTGGCATGTTCTCCCCAGGATTCACATGAGCTTCTCAGAAACAAACCTCTTTCTCAGGCCCGGGGTGACTTCCAGATCACATGGGGCTATGAGAAATCTGGCTTGTTTTAAGTTTCCGTCTTTGATTAGTGATCTTTTGTTAGGATCTCACAATCTAATGCCGGGGAGGAATTTCTAGATAGTTTCCTGGACTAGGCCTGTTTCAAATTCCCTACACTTTTTGGGTTAATGAACAGCATGGCTCCTGATCAGAAGCCTCAGGCAGGCTTAGCAGTCAGGGGCCCCCGTTGGAATCGTGGGGGGAGCTCTGCCCTCGGGATCACAGGCTCTGTGTGTAGGCGGAGAGCAGGCATCCGGAAGCACCTCAGGAGCCGGCACAATGCTGTTGCTCCAGCCACGTTCCTTCTCTCCCGGGTAGAAGTGAGGGTGGTGGTTTACCAGTGAAGAACCCGCCGGTCAGGAAGGCTAAGGAACCAAGGGAGCCGGAAGCTTAGTTTCCCGGTGCATCTTGAGCTGGTGTCTCTGTAATTGATTGAGATGTTTGGCTTTTGGTTGGGACTTGGGTACAGTTGGGGATGGCTTTGCCCTGATAGCCAGATTAGACCCCTTCTGTGCTCTCAAATCTCATTTTCTCCCTTGCTTCCTTCTGGGTGTCTGATGGAACCACCCCACCTCCTCCCAACACACACACACACACACAGGGATTATGTGGATAGCTTTCACAGTGCTTAGGGTTTTTTTTGTGGTAAAATTGGATTTGGTGGCCACATATCTTTATCAGACTCAAATGTCCAAGTTTGTGGTCTAGGTTAGTGATCTCAGAGTTTTTTTTAAAGCCAGTCCCCCTTCCTGGTGTGTGCCCCTTTGGTGGGGAGGGGCTGGAGGTGGTGGGTGGATGCTCCCTTCCCTCACTGTACTCTGGCTGCTGCTCATTTTCCAACTGGATTCATTATGCCATGGAGTTGCTTTCTGTGTTCGACACAGGGGCATCTGGGAAGAGAGGCAGGAAAGATGGGGAGGATTTCACCTAATTGGAATAGTCTGTTTGCACCATTCCTGTAAAAACCGGCCAGAAACTTGATTCTGCTGGGTAAACCTCCTTTGGGTTGCTGCCCTGCGTTTGTGTTGGCCTTAGAAAGGAATTTGAAATCATACTCCGGAACAAAAGGAGCTGCCTTCTTTTCAAAGAGTCTATCAGAGAACTGAAAGGGAATGACACAAAGTTGGGTGTGTCCTGAAATCTGGAGAGGAGCCTGCTTGGGTGATTAACTCACCTGAAAGGCACCCAGAGCAGGTGACGCGAGAGGGCTGGCTGACCTTGGCTTCCTGCAGGGTAAGGTCCCCACAAGGTGGAGATTTTCCTGAAAAACAGGCTTTCCTTTACTTTCCTACTCTTCCTTTCACCAACACGTGTGTGCTTGGGAAATCCCTGACATCTTTGCTGGTGTTCCAAGGCCCCCTGTGGGGGCTGCGGGTGGTCGGGGTGGTGGTGGGGGTACCCCGCAAACACCCCGTCTCACTCAGCTCTTGGGTTCGGCCTGGTCTAGAGGGCTGAGGGCAAGGCCAGGAAGCAGGGGGTGTCTTGATCAGCTGGTCCCATTAGCCACAGAGTGCTGGCTCAGCTCTAGCGTAGGTAGTGATTGTATTATTTCTATTTTAAGTCCTTCATGTGGTTTTCAGACAGGTCTCCATTGGGCTTCAGTCCCCACCGCAGAGGGCGGTGGGGCTTGGTCAGACACCTGGATGGGACAGGAGCAAGGGAAAGGCTGCTTCGGGCTACACTGCCTGGAGAGTGGACGAGGCTGGGGCGTCAGGCATCCACGCATAGATGACGCTCCAATCGATGTCCCTTGTAGCTATGTCAGCCTTTGCTGGCTGGTCCCCCCCTGCATGCAGGTTCTTGATGGGAGCCGGGGGTCATGGGTGGCCTCAGAATCCACGTTTGGATCTGTGCTGTAGAAGGCGTGTGTGTCCCTGTGTGTCAGGGTTCCCTGGCTCTGCAGAAAGGCCCCTAAGCTTAGCATCCAGGGACCTCTGGCAGGACACAAGGGCCATCTGATTAGTGCCCCACATGCCCGTGTTGATGCCGTGGTGAGTACACCAGGTTTCCCGAGACCCGATTTTTCTCTGCCTTGGCCTCTGTGCAGAATAATGTCTATTCTCCAAGATGCTCGTTGCTTATCCGACAGGGCTGAGGATTTTTTTTTTTTTTTAAATACACATCCTTTCTTCTCATTTCTCAACTAAGCCTGGGATTAAGAACGTGGCTTCAACTGACAAAAGCCAGGAGATTTCAGAATTAAAGTTGGAATTCTATCTGTAATGATGTCTTCCTGAGTATTTAAGGAGGACTTTGAACCGTGGGTAATTTTTTTTTTTCTCCTTCCTGAACTGGCCAGATGTGCTCCAAGTAGTGGGCAAAGGAAACAGCTCCACACAATTTGAGTTTTCTTGGTGATAATTGTGAGCTTGCCTTATTTGAGTCTCCCGGGTCCCAGAAGATCGAAGGGAGAGGCTTGGGACTGGCCGTTGTTTGGGTTGTGTTCTTACTGTGTGTGTCACACGGGGCCTGAGAGCTTCGAAGCTGGCCCCCCTCCCCAGCTCAGCCAAACCACTTGAAACGCACTTTGCCAGTATAACTCTAGTTCTTTCAATTGTTTCTCCACCAGGGATTAAAAAGTTTTTTGTTGTTGTTTTTTTTTTTCCTTTTGTGATTCTTTTCATCATCTGGGGCAGCAGCAGGCAGGCTGGGGGCATGGAGGGAGAGAGAGACTGGTGGGAGTCCGCCCTGGATTCTCTGTTAGTGGGGGAGGGACAGCGGGGTCAGTGCCAGGACCACTTTTAGACCTTGCCTGTAGCGGGGAGTTTTACAACCTGGTGATGATCACCTGGCATGGCAGGCTCCAGGGTCAGATCCAGAAGCTTTGCCCTGGGCCATCCCAGCAGCCCACTTCAGAGCACACGCAGGGTGACCTGTGTCCTCCGCCCGTTCCCTCTGGCGAGGGAGAGGAGAGGCCCTATGGAAACATCGGGAAGTGAATGTCTTCCTTCCCAGACTGATGCTGGGCCCTAGGAGAGCCACCCCTGACCTCAAGACCTTAGAATAGGCAACAAGATAAATCCGTACTCACCCCCTGAAGAGGCATCAGATTGGAGAGACAGCTCAAGGAAGTGTGTGGCAAAGGAGGGAGGGAAAGTTGCCTGATTGTATTAGGAATCTTCCGAGGCCTTGGAGAGGACTTCTGTCTCTGAGTCTAGAATGAAGGTCAGAATTGTAAACTGCTTAGAATAGGCCTGACATATCATGGATATTTGTTAACTTTTTATTTTTTTATTTTTATTATTTTTTTAAGATTTATTTATTTATTCATTCAGAGAGAGCGAGAGAGAGGCAGAGACACAGGCAGAGGGAGAAGCAGGCCCCATGCAGGAAGCCCGATGCGAGACTCGATCCCGAGTCTCTAGGATCACACCCCAGGCTGCAGGTGGCACCAAACTGCTGCGCCACCTGGGCTGCTCAACTTTTTAAAAATAAATAACTGCTTCTGCCCCGAGGTGCTGTATGCCCACTGGAGCAGGTTCCTCGTGCGTCCCTCACACGGACTGGGTAGAGATCACAGAGTCCTGACCTTGGCAGTGGAAAGAGGGGTTCCCCTTGGGTGTTGGGGGACAGGAGAGAAGGCTTCCTGGGCTTTGAGATGGGGCTTGCTAGTCACAGATGTCAGGCCATGTCCTAGGGGCCATGTCCTAGGGGAGCAGTCCCATAATGGATGGGACACCCTTTGCACGAAAAGGAAGGGTGAATTTTATGGAGCCTGGTGAAGTGTTGGGTGGAATGGGTATGTAGTGGATCCTGTTGAGGCTTGGAGATCCGAATCCTTACGCTGTTTAAAAAAATACAGGGATATGGGGGTCGTGATTGGTTAGGTTAGGGAGCAACCCATCGTCTCCATGATTCCTGGGGCCAGAGTGATGCTCTGAAAACTAGTTGTTTTTAGACTGGAATGTTCCTCTGTATTAGGTCACTGAGAAAGGCCCAGAAAAATATTTACTTTCCATTTAAGAGCTACTTGCCCTTACCAGAGAAGGAAGAAAGAGTCGCGTTGGGTGCTGCCTACCTCTGCCTGAGGACGGCCTGCAGGGGAGGTCGGGGCCCCTGTTCCAGCTGCCCTGGACAGGTGGGCCCGCTGGAGAGCCAGCCCCGTGTGTAAGTCAGCACCACTGAGTGCTCCGCACCTTCTCTACAGAGTTGATGGGGCACAGTGCCCGTGGGCCCGGCTGGCCACGTTCCTAGGGGAATCTGTTTAGGAGAAGGCATGACGGTCAACCCCCTTCCCTGCAAGCATTTGCCTTCACGTGCTCCCATCCGATCTCCAGGTCCCGAGTGGACAGTAGGAGGGTCATGCCGGTCCCAGAGAATGGCTTTGTCGGGGTTGCCTTCCTGGCAGCGGTGGACACGGCGGTCAATAGCAGCTCTGGTGACCGGCCCAGGTCCCGCCTAGTGACCAGTTTGCTGCTTGGTGTTTCCCGACCGTGGCCCTGAAAATAGGATGGTACTTGGTCATCTGCTCCCAGGGCGGTCATCCGCTCGCAGGGACTGACCCGGTGCCCACTGCCCAGGTGCGGTGCGGGTGTGCACACGACCACCCGGCCCGTGCTCTCGCTCTGCACTTCGTGTTGGGCTGCAGGTTTCGAGTAGTAGGGTCCTGTGAGTATGAAATGGTGAGGGGGTCCCTGGGTGGGGGGACTATGTTCAGGAAGATGTCCTCCTGGGGTCTTGGAAGGAACAGTTTGTTGCCTTCAGGGCGGGTGGGTCATTTTATGGACTTTGGGCTCAATTTGTGCCATTAAGAAAAAAAAACAAAAAAAACAAACCTCACTTGGAAAGCAAGATGATCCTTGAAAATGCCCTTAGGAGGCATCCGGGGCTGGAATGAGAGGGCATCTTGGAGGTCAGGGGCCGAAATGTCATATGTCCATGTTTGCAGCTCCTGGGGAGTGGTGTTCAGTGCCCTAAAGGCTTATCCGCGTGGGAAGTGCTCTGATGCCATCCCTGTAAAACATAAAGTTGGAAGTAGGGGCTCTCCTGGGATCCCAGAGAGGTCTTGGTGCCCAGCCCTGTTAACCAAAGTGCCTGCACTCCTCCACCCGCCTCACCCCACCCCACCCCACCCCAGGCCCTGCTCCGCTCTGCCCCTGGAGGGGAGGCCAGGGATCCAGTGCGTGCGTTTAGTGGTAAAAAGCTGGCTGTGGGCTTGGTGGTTTTCACATGAGTGATTCGTGCCCTCCCTGGGGAGGGCCTGCGCTTAGGTGGTTTAAGAAGAGGGTGGCCTCTGGAGCAGGGCTTCTCTGGGCACACCTGGCCAAGAGTCTGTCTCCTGGAGCTCGACCCAATACACCGTGGGAGAAGCTTCAGGTGGGGCCAGAACATCTGTATTTTTAGCAAACTGGTCCCTGTGGTTCCTAGTGCAGCCAGCCCAGAACCTGCCAATTGCACACAGACCCTTTTTCTTGAAAAACAAACCACTCCCCAGCACACATCCATACACTTGAGTCTAGTTATTGAACATTTGGCACGACAAATGATTGAAAGATTTTATATGTCTTGAATAACCCCCTCCCCCTCAGAATCTGAATGAATAGATTTGGAAATGGAAATATGGATTTCTGCCCAACCCAGTCTTTTTTTTTCTTGGTTTAAAAGGGATTCTCCACCCCCTAGAACAGCACCAGGCTTTCCTAGGGATGGGCGGGAAATTCTGCAGGTACCTGTTACTAGGGGACCTGGTTCCATACACAGATGCACGCACTTGACCCGAAGGGGTTATTTTTATTTTTTTAAAGATTTTATTTATTTATTCATGAGAGGCACAGAGAGAGAGAGGCAGAGACACAGAGGTTGAAGCAGGCTCCATGCAGGGAGCCTGACATGGGACTCGATCCCGGAACTCCAGGATCATGCCCTGAGCCAAAGGCAGGTGCTAAACCATTGAGCCACCCAGAGATCCCCTATTTTTTTTTTAAGATTTTATTTATTTATTCATGAGAGACAGAGTGAGGCAGAGACCCAGGCAGAGAGAGAAGCAGGCTCCCTGTGGGGAGGCCAGTGTGGGATTCGATCCCAGGACCCCGGGATCACGCCCTGAGCTGAAGGCAGATGACGCTCAACCCCTGAGCCCCCCGGGCGTCCCCAATACGTATGCTTTCGACCAGTCAACAGAGTTCACTGAGGGGGTGGGCTGAATGTCATCACAGCATGCTAGCCAGGGGAGAAACTTTTTGCAAATTAAGTTTCAATCCAGTCTGAGTCACTTTTTAGGGAAGCACACTCCTTGTGTCCACAAGTCCAAGACGGGCGCGGCGACTTTCAGGGTGGCCTGTGTGAGCGTGACGAGGGGGCCTGTACCACCAGGTGCGTGTACGTCCTTATGCAGGTGAACAAATCAAGCTCCGGGTGCCGATGGCATCATTTCCCTGTGTTGCCAAACCCAGATTTGGGAGCAGCACTTTCTGTTTTAGAAATGTAAGTAAACACATTTTTGTGGCAGATCCTTTTTATCTTGATCAGTGAATTTATTAATTAGTAGGCTTCACTTGAGGCTGGTAGCTTATGTTTTCCATAGAGATGACAACCCACCTTTATTCTGTTTGTAGAAACTCCTTATCATACGCGAGCTTACTTTGTTTTTAGTGACAACCCTGATAGGAGATAGTGAGGAGGTGTGGTTACTTTCCACTTGTGGAATCCCCAGAGGGGGTCTCGGGAAGCCAAGCAGATGGGCTCACAGTTCATAAATGGTGGAGCTGGGTCTAACCTGCCTCTTCTCTACCAATACTGAGCTGACTGAAGAGTGGCTTTCTATCCAAATACCCCAACTCTTTTTTTTTTTTTTTTTAAGATTTTACTTATTTATTTGAGAGAGAGTATGCACACATGTGTGCATGGGGTACATGAATGGGAGGGAGGAGGAGGGGGAGAGGGAGAAGCAGACTCTTTACTGAGTGCAGAGCCCAATGTGGGGCTTGATCCCAGGACCCTGAGATCATGACTTGAGCCGGTCAGGTGCTTCACTGACTGAGCCACCCAGGCGCCCCTCAGATAACCTGACTCTAAGGATGAGGATGTGTGTACAAATTTAAAGGCAGGGTAGGGATGTGGGGAAGTCCACCCAGTTTGCAGAGTCTGGAGCCTTTGGCATGAGTTCTAGGTGCTCGTTTCAAGGTGAACTTGAGGGACATGCTTGGTGTCCTCAGAGGAGTGATTTATGGGGCCCCTTAACTCCTTGAGCTGAGGTTAGGTCGTTAACTGGTCTTGAGCAGAAAAGATCGACCCTTTCTGGACCCTTTCTGGTTTAGGTAACTGCTTTCTGGGGGAAGTTTGGGATACCCTTTGAATTGCACACAGAGACATTACTTTGAGAGAAATTCTAGCCATTACCTTAACCGTTACCTGGCCAGGTGGCCCAGGGATAGATGTCTGGGGCCACAGGTTAAGAGACCTCCAACTCTGCTTGAATATGAGAAGTGGATTTGGGTCCTAGCAGTTCCTTTTGGGGCTGCTTTTGGACTTGGGTTAGCAAAGAAATGACTATGATGTATGGTGTTTATGAAGACTAGCGTACCTATCTGTTTTCATATAGACATCCTAATAGAGATTAAATATAAAATAAAGCAGAATGCATGAACAAAGATATTCCCATAAGCAATATTGTAGTGTTAGGCAGTGTAATTACGTTTTGTACACTTCCCAATTAAGCAGTTATGCATTACTGGAAAAAAACCACCTTTAAGAGATTTAGGAAAGCTTTATAATTTTGTAGATCAAATAAAAATAGATGTATCATATTTTATGCATAGGGTTTAAAATTTTTACGCTATATGATGAAGGAACTCAGTTTGGATTGATTTGTGGAAATTTATGCAGTGACACGGAAATGAATTTGCTTTTTCTGAAAATGGCCTGTTGAACAAAAATCTGCTTCTTCAGCAAATAGAGCTCCTACTGTGTGCCAGCCTCCAAGCAGGAGCAAGGAGGGTTTATCCTGAGGTTCAGCAAAGCCGTGGTGACCGTGAAAGAGCTGGAATGGGCTCAGGTTGCTGCACCAGTGCATGGGCGGAGGGTAGGTCATTCCTGGGCTGAGGGCCCAGGGAGGTTGGCCCGCTGGAGGAATTAAAAGACATTTGTAGTGCTCTCTGACCACTGTAGACGTGCTGTGTAGAGCTTAAGAACATAATCTCCAGGGGCACTTCAAGTGGCTCAGTTGGTTAAGCATCTGCCCTAGGCTCAGGTTTTGGTCCTGGGGTTCTGGAATCGAGCCCCACATTGGCACCAGGGAGCCTGCTTCTCCTTTTCCCTCTGCCTGCCACTTCCCCTGCTTGTGCGTGTTCTCTCTCTCTCTCTTTCTCTCTCTGTCAAATAGATAAATAAATCTTTAAAACTAACAAACATATGTGGACTTCCGGTCCCAGGACACCAGCCCCCTGGTGAAATCCTTGGGAAGTGACCCCACGTATGTGCCTGAATGTCTTCACAATGGGCCGATGGGTGCTCAGGGAATCTGTGAGGGTTAAACGACTTAATGTATGGCAAGCCCTTGACATGCACCTTGAGGAAGATCTCCCATGTGGGCATTATTACTATTCTTATTCGTAGTCGGAGCAGTAGTAGTTATTGGAGTTGGAGTAGAGAGAATGAAGTGTGGTGGGAAGGACTCTGGGTCTGAAGAGGCAAAGAGAGGGCCCAGAGGGTTATGGGGTGGCCCTGAGTTCAGATCAGTATCGCCAGGCATGGCCTTTTAGGGCAATGTCGAGGGTGGAGGAGCTGTCAGAAGAGTGTTTGGTACTCAGACTAACAGGCCCAGGTGCCTGATGGGTGGTGGATGGACAGGGGGACGGTGGGTCAAGTACTTGGGCTACATATATGGTAGGTCACTCGTTGGGGGTCTGCTCAAGTCCTTGGGCTACGTGGTGGGTCTGTCATCCTTTTCACCCAGCTTATGTTACACCAGAGCTTGAGTGTCTGTTTCACTCTGAGCTCCTGGACATGAGCCTGCTGTGTCCCTCCACAGAGAAGCCCAGGTGCCAGGATAGGGCTGAAGGCTGTTTTGTCACTGTCTCTTTATCTTCTGCCCCACACCGGTCATCTTCAGGGGCAAGGGTGGTGGTGATCCTGTTTAACGAAGGAGCAGCAAGGGAAAGCTCCGGTCTTGTCCTGGCTCTGATCTTGAGTGACCTCCAGGGCTACTCTTCTCTCCTTCAGTGGGGGATCCCTGGCTTCTCTGGATTGAGGCATGCTTGCAGTCCCAACACCTACTGATGGGGACTTGTTGGGCTGGGTGTGGCCTCTGGGGGCTCTCAGAGGGCCATGGCCTTGCCCGTGCATGCACGTCCCACGCTTCCCCAGGATGATTACCACGGGTGGGGCCACGGGTAGCCTGTCCGTTCCTGGCTTGATCGGATGGGTCCGCAGTTAGAATAAAGGGACCGAGACGAGGCTGCCTGGGATGGAGGAGACTGCAGGGGCAACCAAGAAGGGTACTTGAGGGGAGTGTCATTTCTCCTTTCCTGGCTACCGAGCTGCTGGAGGTAATGAAAGGGTCTCCCCTGACAAGATTGTGTGATGTGCAGCTGAGTTTCAGAGACGCTCTGTGGAGACGTCGACACTCTGCTGGGTGTTGGGATTGGGACTTTGGGATTGGGACGGAGGTGCCTTCCTGGGGAGAGCTGGAGGCTGAGGTCACCGCCTGGGACTACAGGGGAGGATACCTTGTTTTATTATTTGTTTTGGTCCTTCGTGGGGATCGATGTTTAGAAACTTTCACACAGGTGTAATTTCCATACAGCTCCGATTCACCCTTTCCACCTGCAGTCCTACAAGTTTTGACAAAAGATATGTAAACACCAAGTGGCTGCAGAACCAGTTCCATCACCAAGGAAAGTTGTCCCATGCCCCTTGGTAGTTATGTCTCGCCCCTGCCGGCCACTGATGAAATCGCCCCTTTTTGTCGGCAGAAAGGCCAGCCTAGGAAGTTTGGGGAGGTAGGCACCGGTGTCCTGTGAGGCGCCGGGATTTCCCAGGACATCCAGGGGTCTCACTTGGCTCAGGGGGACTTCTCCAGTCCCAGCAGGTAGACTTGCTTGGGTGTGGCACTGCCCGTGCCGTCCCAAAGAAGCCCAAGACTTAAGCATTTAGCTGGATCAAAGGCCAGTCCCTGTAGTTGGAATCTTGTCTTTTCTCTGCCCAGAGGCGCTGGTTCCAAAGCCATACATACAGGCCTGGGTGCTTTCTCAGGCCATTGTCCCCGGGCTTCCTGGGGACACGCACGCAACAGCTGCTCACCCTCCTCCACACAATGTCCTGCCAGCCCTTCTTGGAAGGTGTCCGGAGACAGGTGCTTCTCTGTCCACCCAGGCTGCTGGCTCCAGGTCCAGAGGGATCGCGAGTGACCACCACGTCACTGGCTGCTTCCTCCTTTCTCCTCCTTGGGGGAAGTGGCTTTGCAGCAAGCAGGCAGTGTGGCCATTCGGTGTTCTGTGACTCCTGGGGGCACGGGGCAGCAGTGGGGTGCCCTCAGGTTTCCGTTTGCCTTCCTGCAGGCAGAGGCCAACCAGGCCAGCCACCTTCCTGTGGTCAAGAAGGGCAAGAAGGGCGGCGTGGGGAAAGCCTGGAGGGACCAGAGGGCTTTCTGGTGGGAAGGTCAGCAGCTGGCGGATCCAGCAGTGGACCACCCGCTCAGCATCCCACCCTAGTACCTGCACCCCAGGGTCAGGGTCTCCCTGATGAGGGGTGCTTAATGAGGTGGGGCTGGACGGGCTGCAGAGCATTCCCTGTCACTGCATGGGCGCCGACATTGACTGGCTTTCTTCATAGTATTTAATATTCTCCTGTTTCCGTTCAGTTGGGGGGGGAGTTTTATGAAATGAATCTGGGAGTTTTTAAAAGTGCTAGCTGGGGATTGCTGCATTTATTGACTTTTCTGATGGCTGCTGGAAATGTCTTCAGTGCTGGTTCTGTCTTCAGTGCCTCCCCGCCAGGGCCCAGCTCTGAGGGTGGGAGAACGCGCTGCTCGAGCCAGAGTGGCTCACAATGCTTCCTGGGTGTGTTAGGAAACCCCCTGAAGCCTGTGAGCTCAGACTGAACCTGACCTTGTCCTGGCCTGAAATTCATGTCTAAGCATCCTTGGCCTCTTGGAGGGTGGTCGTGTATGGGCTGCCATTCAGGGAGGGAGCAGATGGAGGTGCAGACACGTGCATATAGGACTTTGGGGGGCTTCTCAGTGCAAGGAGACTGGAGCCAGGGTCAGTAGCAGAAAGGTTGGCATTCCGTGTCCCCGGGACGGCTTCAGAGGCCAGTGGGACAAGGGCTGTTTGAACTGGCGTCCGGGACCTTGAGCAGAAGTTGTCTGTATGCGGCCACCAGTCCACTCTGGCCATGGTGATTTTGGAGGAGTCGCTTCTACCCACAGGCAGGGGGAAGGCCCAGATTCCCCCAGCCTGGAGAGCCTGCGGGACCTGGCTGCTGTGAGGTGCCCGGGCACATACCGCCAGACAGCCTTGTGACACCAGTTCCCTTGCCTGACCCTTGCCAGGGGGAAGAAACTTGCTCAGAGGCTGGAGTTTCTTAGGGCAAAAGTTGAAAGCACAGAGATAAGAGAGAAAAGTGTTTTATGGTCCGAAGGGTGTCAATAAACATCTGCTGTGCTATGCACAGCAATCAAAGCTTTTCGTGTGGCTGTGGTGCCCTGCTGTGACCACAGTAGGACTGCGGTTCCAGGCAGCCCAGCTCCTGCTTCTGTCCTGCTCTCCGGACGCCTTCTGTCTCCACAGGGCAAATTCTAGGTGAGAAGCCGCTCCCTTGGGTGGATCCTAAAATTCCAGCTGACTTGGAAGGAAGTGAATGGGGAGCCACTCTGCTTTGCCTGAGGGGTGAGCAGCTTGCTGTTATTGTATGCCTAGGCCCAGCTGGAAAAGAAAGAGAACATTCTTGAGGTGTGCACATCGTCAAATGACTCTTTCAAAGGGAGCCAGCTAAGAAGGGCCTTTGCCTGTGCTCAAGAATACTAGAAATACATTCATTTGGTAGATAAATAAGAATATAGCTGCTTTTTGTTGAGTGCCAGGAATGGGCCAAGGAGGACAATATAAAAATAAATGGATCTGGCGCATCCCTAATAATACAGCTAAGTGCCTCTCACGGGCTGGATGTTCTTGAGTTGGGTTAAGCTCGGGGCAGCTCGGTGGCTTGCAGGGACACAGTTCTTGGTGACAGCTGCTGCACAGGAACCTCAGGGGGAGTTGAGACCAAAGCCCCGTCCTTTGCAGAGCTAACTGTCCGAGTGAGCCTGTGGATGTGCACAAGTAGGTTTGGGTTTCCTGAGTCATGCATCTCACACCCAAGAATCGAGGTCTTGCAGTGAAGCTTCGAGGCTCTGGAAGCAGACAGGCATTTCAAGGGGGTGGTGCTTTCTGAAGACACATTTCCATTTCCATCTGGGTAGTGGTTTGCTGGTCAAATTTTTTTTTTTTTTTAACCTTTTGGCTTGGAGAAATTTTCCCTCTGGTTATGGTAATTTTACTTT
This sequence comes from Vulpes vulpes, assembly GCF_048418805.1. Classification (NCBI taxonomy): domain Eukaryota; kingdom Metazoa; phylum Chordata; class Mammalia; order Carnivora; family Canidae; genus Vulpes; species Vulpes vulpes. Next base: position 111,776,626 of record NC_132794.1, on the reverse strand, counting down.
CCTGATATGTAAATTGATTACAGCAGCTCTTTCAAGTCTTGCACATTTGATTATCCACGAGCCTCCTCCTGCCTCTTATTTAAACTTATTTTTAGCACAGTCCTTGAAACCTCAGTGTGAGACTGTCCATCTTCCCCGCTCTCAGAGCTGCCGAAGGTCATTTTAATCAACCCCATCCACCAGTTGCCTTGCAAGTCCTGCGAATGTGGTGGCAATGGGGCCTCGTGGATGGGTTTAGGGATGCCAGGAACCCGTGAACCTCACCGGCAGGACAGGGATGCATGAACTTGACCAGCAGCTGCCTGCATCCTGCAGCTCTGGCCGATGCTGGGGTTCTCAGGGCTGGCCGCAAACACAGCCAGCGTTGACACCAGCCTACCCCCAGGTGGGCCAACAGGCCACAACTTGTCAGCCTGAGCATGATCTTGTGTCATTAGGCGTCTGTTTCGGGGTTCGGCCTATGGTGTGCTGGAGATTAAAACGCTGAGTCCCTGGCTCCGTTTGTGAAGCTGACTCCTGACCTGGGTTTGGTGAATTGGGGGGAGCTGTGTGGCTGCATTTGGGGGGTGCAGAGGTAGCCCTCGGCCTGCCCCCTGGGGCCTCCCCTGCAGCGGATCCTTCTTACAGGCGACCCCAGTCAGCGGCCCGGTGACTCCCGGGTATTTTCTGAGCCTTACCTCAATAAGAATAAAAATGTCTCTCTTTTTTTTTTTTTTGGTGCTTGATTGGATTTGTTTGCTAGAAGATTAGTACAAAAGCAGGAAGGAAAAAGAATGTGTGGTGGAGGTGATTGCTAGAGACTGGCAGAAGGTTATTTACGGATTTTTGCTGACAGTCCTTGTTTAAAGACTTCCCTGTGAGATTTATGAAGCCTTTCCAATTTATTGTCTTTCCAAGTAAGGTAAGCAAATAAATAGGTAATTCTCTTTTATTATAAACCTAGCCAATGTGAGATTAAAAATAAGAGGAAACCGGGCTCCATTTTTCCAGCCCAGTGTGTTTCTGGAATTTGGAAAGCATCTTGGAAAGGCTTTTTGTTTTGTTTTTGGCTCAGGCACACTGTGCATTTAAAAGATAAAGTCTGACCCTTGATATTGTATGTGTGCTGTTCGCCATCCTTGAGGGGAACCGGCTGCTCGCTGGCTGCCTGGTGGGGGCTGGAGACCGTGGGGACTGGGGGCTGGATGTTGGGGAGCAGGGGTTCCCGAGGCCCTGCTCTGGGTTTGGTCTCTGCAGCTGCACCCAGAGGGGGGACACCCATCTCTATAGGCTCGTATCGTAGCCCCTTGTAAAACACAGAACCCATTCTGATCCAGCAGACCCGTTCCTCCTAGACCGTCCTTCTAGCACCTCAATTTCCCCGTCCCTTTTTCTTTTTAGACCCTTCCTCTGAGATCGTTGGTGCTTTCGAGGTTTTGGTGAGTTGTGATTTGGGCACCACTGGTATGTGAAGACCCAGAAGGGGAATTTATTATTTTAATTAATTAATTAATTAATTAATTCAAGAGAGACACAGAGAGGCAGAGACATGGGCAGAGAGAGAAGGAGGCTCCCTGCGGGGAGCTCCACGTGGGACTGGATCCCAGGACCCAGGGATCACGCCCCGAAGGCAGAAACTCAACCACTGAGCCACCCAGGTGCCCCCAGAGGGGGAATTTAGATTTTTAGCTAAGCAGGAACATGAGACCTTGTTAAAAATAAACATCCCATATCCTGGAGGTGATGTCACACGGGTGGGGAGAGTTTGGTGACCTGGCCCCTCCTAGTAGCCCCCCCCCCCCCCCCCCCCCCCCCCCCCCGTCTGTGCCCGCAGCCCATTTGAAATCATTCCGGCCTCTTTCAAGGCCACGGGCAGCACCTCCGCGGGGACGTCCTGTTAGCCTTTGGGGAGGACGCGCTGTGTGTCTCTGTCCCTGGGTGTCCGTGGCCTGGAGGAGCTATTTTGGAGGGATTCGTAGCCTGTGTTCTGGACGGTGCCTTCTAACCGACTGTGGGTGCCAGTTCCGCAGCCCCGGCCTGTGGTAGGGACACGGTGGGGGTTCAGGCAGCTCTGCAGGGGTGGTTTAGGCGTGAATCACCCCTGGCTAGGGAGGCTGGGAAGGTGCTGAGCACCCTCATTCCTGGCAGAGGGGGTTCGCTTTCCTTCTTGCCTCTTCCTTGTCTGGCCACACCGAGGGAGGGTGGGGGCCTTTCCTCCTCTCAGGGATGGCAGCGGGGACAAGCCTCCCACCCAGAGGGCAGCCCCAGCAAGGGGACCCGGGCTCCGGTCCGTGGACACTGAGGTCAGGGAGGGCCTCAGGAAGGAGGTGGGCTGTGCGCTGCGGGTGGCGCTGGGGAGGGGCGGCCTGAGTTCCCTCCAGCATCCCCGTCTGGACCTACATCACCTGGGGGCTTTGAGGAAAGGGTCTCAGCCCAGCCCCACCCTCAGAGGTTCCGAGTCGGCGGCCTCGGGGTGGGACCTGCCGTGGGTAATTGGCGAAGCTCCTCGATGATTCTAACGGGCAACTGGAGAGAGCCACTGCCCTGCCTCGCCGCCCTCAGCTGAGGCCACTTGGCCCTTTCTGCCCGTGGGCCAGACGCCCTGGGAAGTCATGAGCCAGAGGATCAAGCGAGTCCCGACCTCCCTGCCCCACAGACGGGGGCTCCGGGCAGAGAGAGGCTTCCGGGGAGCCCAGCTCCTCGACCGTGTGTCCGACGCGACAGGTCCCAGGTCCGTCGGTGCTGCAGGGCCAGACACCAGGTGACCCAGAGCCGCTCACGCCCAGTGTCTCCCATCAACAGGTGAGGGCCTTTGGGGCTGTGCCGTTTTCTCCGGGAGTGAAAGTGGGGTCAGGTTGGCAGGACAGGTGCCTGTGAGCACGTGAGGCTGAGGGTGGGGGTGGGGGAGCCCTAGCTGCTGGGATCCCATCGGCCTCAGGGCCCCTCCTGCTTATAAGTCAGGAAAGCTGCGTCTCCGGCCTCCTGAGAAGTCACTTCGAGGAGCCTCCCGGTCTTCCTGCCTCGGTCAGTGGGAAGGACAGAAGCTGGTGGCAGGGCTCAGGCCCTGGACCTCTCAGGGCTCCATGCTCCGGGGTGGCTGTGAGCCCCAGGGGTGGCGCTAGTCAAGGGGATGGGGTGGGGAGGGTCCTGTATGCATTTTTGTAGGACAAGAATCCAACTCTTGGCAGTTCTTGCAGCAGCCTGGGAACTCATACTGTTCAGAGCCCCTGCCTGGGGTTCTTTGTCATCTGGGGTGGGGAGATGTGTTCTGATCCTCCAGGACAGGAGGGAGAGGGAGGAGGTCAAGGCGGCAAGGGTTGCAGGGTGGGTGCTGAACGGGGAACAAAGGAAGCCCTGGAGGAGCTGCCAGGAATTGTCTTGCTTTCAGGCCACCGGGCTGGGGGCGGGGATGAGGGGTGCTGGTGTCCCCACAGAGGAGGAAGTGAACTCATGGTAACTGATTCCTGAGTCAGGGAGAGGCTTTCTAGCTGGCCTGAGTGGGTGGCAGCGCCCCACAGCCCACTGTGGGATGGGATCCAGCTGCCTCCCCTTTATTATGAAAGGGAAAGGGTTTGAGATTCTAAACATCACAAGGTCCTGGGTGACTGAGTGGCGTTGGGATGAAGCCATTGGGGGTTCAGGGGTGGGGTAGGGGCAGCTGGCCAGCAGGCTGGACTGAGAGGCCCCAGCTGGGGTCAGGGGGAGGGCTGTGCCTGACTTGGCTTCCAGGCTGGGGAGGGGAATGAGGGAAAGCCTGGAGGTTCAGATGGGATGAAGCCCTACCGGTCTGATCCTGTCGGCTGATTCCCTCCCTGAGCTCTCGTGGGTAAAGAGCTGGCACCTGAGGGTGAGGGTGCCGGGGGCTTCACCTTCATCAGCTGGGGACTCCTTGCTGTGCAGAACTGGGTATCTGGGACTGCTGTGGCAGGTGGCACAGTTTTCTAGCCGAGTGTTTTGTGATCTTTCGTCTGCTTTGGGAACCTGGCCAGCTCCCTTCTCATTGAGGAGTCGCCAGTAGGTGATGGACCATTAGGGTCATGGGGTCTCGCGGATTCCCCAGTCCCTGCCTGGGGTTCCTGGATGGGCCCTGAGCTCAGAGCTGGAACCGTGTTGTCTGCTACCCCCTCTGGCCACCTGGCTGAAGGGGGTGGGGTGGCCAGAAGCAGAGAGTCCTAAATTCTCCATGGGGGGGTCCGTCTTGAAGCCTGATCCCATTTCACCTTATTCTTCCTGTCCTGTTGGCCTTCCGCTGGTTGGGTTTGAATCTGCTTTTGCGCTGTGGACTGTGGCATGAGGCTCAGAGCCTCCACCTCCCTGTTGACGAGTTGGGAGTCATAACAATTACTTGATGGAAAGGCTGCAGGCCCGGAATAGGTGATGGATTTAAGAGCTCCAGCTGCATGAGTCTGGCCATTGGGGGCTACCTTGATCCTTGGACTCACAGCAAATGAAAAATAATGTGTTTGTGGCTTTCACATGTTTTTATTTGTTCCTGCTGATGACATGCTTTTAAAATCAGATCTTGTTTCTTGCTTAAAATCATACCAGTGAAGTCTTAAATGCTTTTCTGTGCCTTTCTTTTTGGAACCGAACTTCATTGTCCATGCAAAAGAAAAAAAACAAAACAAAACACAAACTCCTATAATCTTGGGGCCACGGCCAGGAAGTATCTGTCAGACACTCAGAATCCAGGTAATCGTGTGTTGATTCCCACATGTGAGGCTCCAGGAGAAATAGAGTAATAGGGGGCCACTTCCTTGTCCTCACAGAGCTCGCAGTCTGGAGAGACGGGTACACTTGTTTTTTAAAGGGAGCTTTTTTTTTTTAAACGATTCTGAATTTGTTAATTGTCCAAGCTAAAACATCATTTCAAAAGACCAGTCCAGCCTTTTATAGTGGTTTATGGTTGACAGTTGTGTTTAGACATGTTCCAAGGACAGCTCACCAACAGCCGCCGTTTTCCGATGGAGAAGACAGGGGCCCAGACGCCTCTTGGAAGAGATGGCTCTGCCTGCGTCTCTCCAGAGTATCTGTTTCCCTGTCTCCTGCTTACTGCACTCTTGAGTTCAACCAAGTGCTAGTAAAGTCACTGCTGAGGTTTAACCTGGGCACCAACCCCTTTCAGAGGGCCCACGGGATTCAGACACACCGTAGAGGATGGTGCGGAGCTGAGTAGGGCTGTGGGGGAGTCTGGGCCTGTATCCTCTCCCTATCCTCAGACATTTCCTGCCCTTGATTTGATGCTGGGGGCCCTACTGAGTTTGATCTAGAGACAGGAGCCTGCTCTCGGCAAGAATATGACCAGAAATCTGTGCAGTGTCTTTTGTGGCGGCTGACCCACCTGCTGTACCCATATTTGCATGTGCCAGACACCTGGTAATCAGATTGAGCAGTTTGAGTAGGATTCAGGGGTCTAGAGTTCCTCCAATGGCTTCACACACAGTCCGGGGAACTGTACATGGGCAGCATGCCCAGGGCCAAGTTTCAGACCCACCAGCCATAAGTGGACCTTTTGCACGGAGTCCTCTGTTTTGATTTTTCTCTTGTGGTATCTGTCACTTGCTGGGAAGAGTTTGCTTTCTGGGGCTGTCATTCAAAGAATCATTTTGTGCCATACCATTAGAATTTTCAGAGCGTTTGCTGATTTGCGTTTATTGAAACTAAATTCATTAGGATGATGTGAAAATAGCGCTCAACTGTTTACCAAATCGGATTCTTGTTTTTGATGTTTCAGTACATCATCTGTTCTCACTCGAATGTTGCGGAATTTGTTGGTAAAGTGTTATGCAGATGAAAATCCGTATTTTAGTGGAGTGGGTTTTTTTTTTTTTTTAATTCAAATGAGTTTATAAGAATATTCCACCCAGGGTGCTTGATTTGCCATTTGAAGGAGAGTCTATATGGATGTGAGGATATTGGAGCGTGACTGGTTCTTTGAGAGTTTGCAAATGGGCTGGGGCTCGACACAGGTGTAGGTGCTAAGCCAGGCTGGTTGGAAACTGACTCCCTCTCCCCAACTGGCTACGTAACCTCTGGCAAGTCACCCAACCCAGGACAGAGGCTGGGGCTCCCCGTCCATGAACTGGTGATTTCTGTGCTGCTTCCTAGGCTGTTGATGTTCACCATTGAGCATGTCTGGGATTGAGCAGTCACGAAATCGATACATGCCATAGTTTAATGGACAGTATTATTTTCTTTCCTAGTGACTTATGAAATAATGCTCGGTGTCCGATTTGATAGTATCTTAGACTTGGTGGACTTGAGAGCATTTTGCAGACTTTAAAATTTAAAAGTTTTAGGGTTGGGTCTTTTAACTTAAAACTTTCAGTTGATGAGTAAAAGTTGAGTTGCGATCAGACTTCTACTTTACTGCTGTGGCAACAGGAATATTTAACAGATGCTTTTCTGGAGTGGGCATCTCTTTTCAGGTTAGGTCCTATGGTCAGATAGCCTTGGATTCTTGTGTTCAGAGAACCAGAGCCTATATTGCTTCCAAAATAAGCCTGTCCCAAGGCCGAGTTGGCAGGTGTGTGCGTGGAGGTGACCAGATGTTCATTAAAGGCCCACGCTTCCCTTCACTGGTAGGGACTTAACACTGGAGCGGCTGCACTGCTGCTATCTGGGCATCTACCAGAAGTCCCAGGACAGTTCGTGGCAATGGAGTCCTGGTTGGAATAGGTGTCCCTTCCTGGCAGAAGTAGTTAAGAAACCAGTGTCTGTCCCTCCTTCCCCTCCCACCCCCCCATTTGTCCAGCAGAAGGTAACCTAGCATCCTGGGTCCCTGGATCACCCTGTGAAGAGTTGCCCATGCTCAGGAACACTGATCTTTGTGTGATACAGAAATAAGCTTGTGTTGTGTTGAGCTGTTAACTCCGTTCTGGGTTTGTTGAAGCAGCGTTCATGTAACTAACACCCTAGTTTGGGAAATTCATTACCTTGATGGTCAATCCAAGCCAACCCTGCGACACACTCTGCCTCAGTGAGAAGGTGGCCCTTCTCCATCCCCTCATGTCCATTTAGGTGCTTCCTCCTGGAGACTGTCTCCCACTCCCTTCTTGTTTGCTGTTGGGGTAGCGAGTGGAGGCTCCCACTAGGCTGTGAGTCCCTGAGGGTGGGTGTCCTTGCAAGGCTCCCTGCCTCACGCTGCCAAATGCCATCCACCCCAATGCTTTGGGTGCAGCCGGGTGGCCCTGAGAGGGGATCATCAGTCTTTAGAGAAGTTCACAATAAAATCTTGGGTTGTAAAACTGTAGACGTGATCTGGTATGGGGTGGCAGCCTTGAAAACGTGCCTCTCTGGTATCTTCCGCTCCTGGGAATGGATTCGACTGGTGGCCCTAACTACTGTGTTCTGCATCTGGAATCCAGCTTGGCACTCATAGAGCCTCTGTTCTCACAGGCTGCCCCCAGCTGGGGCCTGAGCATGGCAGGGATGCCAGGCCAGCTGGCCTGGCTGGCTTGCTTCCTTGCTTGCTTTCTTCCTTTCTTTCTTTCTTTTTTTTTTTTTTTTTTTTTTTTTTTAAGGTTTATTTACTTGAGATGGGTGGGGAGAGGTGCAGAGGGAGAGGAAGAGCAGGAGAATTTCAAGCAGACTCCCTGCTGAGCGTGGAGCCCAACAACAGGGCTCAATCTCATGACCCTGAGATCATGACCTGAGCCAAAATTACCAGTTGTGAACACTCAAGCCACTGAACCATCCAAGCACCCCCAGGCCTTTTCTGTAAGAGTTGGGACTCCTCTGAGCAGCCAACTGATTATGCCTGAGCATTCTCCTCTGCCTTGAACTGTACACAACAGGCGGAGGTCCCCCCCCCCCGCCCCCCATCTCCTTTGCCAGAGTCTGACCCATATCTCCCTCTGACTGCCTTTTCGTGTTCCCTGAGAAGTTTCTTGCACAGCTCATCTTGTCTGGCGTTGTTTTTGGAGGACTCTTCACACACTTTGAACTTTATGAAGTAGGTCAGAGGGATAGTGCCCAGGAATTTCTTCCAGTTTGGGCAGCAAGCCATATGTCCTCTCCCAGTGCGGTTTGTCTGACTCTTTAAGTGCGGGGCACGTGCCTGGTGATTGCCAGGAGTGGCCCAAGTCTGAGCACCAGGGTTCCATCGAGGTCCTGAGTCCCTCAGCCTTGCCTTGCTGCTGCTCATGCCTCTCACATGTGCTTTTATTGTAGTTTGCCCACCATCTGGGGGGAGCAGCAGGAATGAAAGGGGAGTGGGCGGCCTTTCAGAGGGTCCATGCTCTATTTCACCTGGGAGCTTGTGGGCCCTTTCTATATATTTAATTCTTTTTATTTATTTATTTATTTTTTATTTATGATAGTCACAGGGAGAGAGAGAAAGGCAGAGACACAGGCGGAAGGAGAAGCAGGCTTCATGCACCGGGAGCCCGACGTGGGACTCGGTCCCGGGTCTCCAGGATCGCGCGCTGGGCCAAAGGCAGGTGCCAAACCGCTGCGCCACCCAGGGATCCCTATATTTAATTCTTTAAAAGTCTCTTTGGTGATATGTGGGGCTGGTATGTCCAGCCCATGTGGGGGCATACCTTGAGACTATTTTGATAGGACATGATCCTTCACAACGTTGTGTTACAGTCGTATGGCATTTACAGTGTGCTTCCAAATGGGCCCTAGCTAATTGTTTTGCTCTTTGGGAGCTATTTGTTGGCAAAAGGCTGTACTGGCCCTGAAGGGGCTTGGAGAGGGAGGGTCTGAAACCCTGCTGGCTGCTCCAGTGGCTTGTCCCCTGGGCAGGGGCTTCCTGATTTATCAGTCTGCATTAGCACCTGGTCCTAAACACGGCCCTGGCCTTGGCTCCTTGGATTCATGTCTGTTCATGGAAAGAGTGGGCGTTATTTGGGTGCATGGTGATCCCACACTTGGATTGGGAGTGGATCTCCTACCTGGGCTGCTGGGATTCCCGCTCTGGGTGGGCGAATGGCCTCTGCCTCTCTCGGTTCCCGTGGGCCTCATTCCAGAGACAGGACTTGTACGGATTGCCATGAGCGAGAGGCTCCCCATGTGGACGTGATTCTGCAGCGAGCCCACGCTTCCACCCCCGCCTGACTGCTGAAGCGCTCTCCTGCCCTCTGCCCATCAGCCTGTCTTTTACTTGGCAATGTTTCTTGGCTACCTTTCCGGATCCTGCTCACCTCTACCCCTGAGTCTCTCAGCGTGCATCTCACTATCTGACGTTGACTTGCTTGTGTTACCTCTTTGTTTTGTTTTCCTCTAGAGGTAAAAATTAGGGGGAGGGAGCCGGGGGGGGGCATGCGGTAAAACGAAAGGCTTAGATCCCTAAGTGTGCCGATCACTTCGCTGGCAGATTGCACACACCTGTGCCCTCGCAGGAGCTAGAGCATGCCGTTGCTGCAGAAATTTCTCTTCTGGCCCTTTCCAAACAGTCCCCGTTCCTGTCTCTGATCACCTCAGGCAACCCCAACCTCCCCCTGCCCCATGATTAATTTTGCTTGTTTGTGAATACCATACTATATAATATACATACCTATAGGTTATGCATTCATATATGTTATACCCCATGTACCTTTTTGCAAAAGCTTTTTCTGATTCAGCATAATGTTTTTTGAGCTGGCATGTTTTTGCCTGGATCAGTCACCTGTTCCTTCTTAATGGCTGTGTAGGATTCCACTGTAGGAATCGGTCACACTGTTTACCCATTTACCTGTTGATGGATGCTTGGGCTGTTTCCAGCTTTTGGCTGTTCTGAATAAAGCTGCTATGGATCATTCTTGCACATGTCTTTTTATGGGCCTACATTTTCATTTCTCTTGGGTAAATTCCTAAAAATGGAATTACTGGTTATAGAATAGGTATATTGTTTAGTTTTCTAAAGCAGTTATAAAATGTTATGGAGCTACCCATCATGGAGGGAAAGGGAGCTGTTTTTGAAACCATTTAACTGAAGGCTGGCTTTCTGCTTGATGGTGGTGCAGTGGGAAGGAGGACGAGTGGGTGGCTGGGGGGGGGGGGGCATCCTCCCCTCCCATGGTCCTCCACTAACAGGACAGATGCAGAATCTACACCATTTGCTCTGCTGACAGTGGGCCGTGGAGTTCACTGGCTCTGGAAAAAGGAGCCATGGGCCCGCTTGGCTTGGCTTGGCTTGGCTTTCCCTGGATATGTAGAAGGATCATTGATCGCCCCTCTCCTGCCTCTCCCGTGCCCTGTGGTCTCCCCTCCCTGCCAGATACTCAATGAAGCATGGGGGTCAAGGTCTTTAGTTCTTGGGTCTTAACATCTATGCCAACTTGTTTGCATTTCTGACTGCCAGAAGTTGATTTTTGGAGCCCACTGATAAATTACGTGGTAGCACATGCATTTCTAGTCTTTTCAGTGTGAAGATACTGGTTAAGAGGATATTCTGGAGCTGTACCTGCATATCTGCTGCCTTGTGGGCAGGGCCTAAAAGACCCAGCAATCTGGGTGTGCTGGCTTTATTGGCCTTTGAAGCTTCTTCAAGTTTCTCTCAGGCCAGTGCTTTGCTTTTTTTTTTTTAAGATTTTATCTACTTATTTTGAGAGCTAGAGAGCACACAAGCAGGAGAGAGATGCAGAAGAGGGAGAAGCAGATGCTGAGCAAAGGAGCCCCTTCCACGTGGGACTCAATCCCAGGACCTCAGGATCACGACCTAAGCTGAAGGGAGACACTTAACCCATTGAGCCCCCCCAGGTGTCCCTGGGGACAGTGCTTTTGAAGACCTGGTTTAAAGGGCTACTAATGTGTCCTTGGGCAGATTCCATTTACTTATTTATATCTTACCTCTTTTGAGAAAGTACTTGGACTCCAAAAAAAAGAAACCCAACCAACCAATAGGCTGTTGTAAGAGGGGATGAGAGCCAGAGTTGGTAAGAAATGCAAATACAGAACCGTAAATTTCAGGACAGTTGGCCGTGAACAGCTGAGTTTAGGGAGACCATGTGCGTCCTTGAGCTGACCACAAAGAGAAATGCTCCAATACAGGGAGTGGTGTACAGGGAATAGTTACCATCACCCAAGGTCTGGTAACCCCCACACCTGTCAGGCTGCTGCTTGTGCCTGGGTCCAGTGGAAAAAGTCAGAAGCCTGTTGAGGGACAAATTAGAGGAAGCTGTTCTGTGAGGAGACCTTCTAAGGTTGTCATTTGATTTGGGATGGAATTTAAAATATTGAAAGGACAAGGCCAGTTGATATCGACCAGTTGAATTGGACTGTCGTTTTCTCCAAAAAAAAAAAAAAAAAAAAAAAATACTAATTCTGCTGGGCTTCTGACAGATGTTGTAGAGATGATGCTTAGGAGTTTTACTTCCTGCCGCAGAATTGGTAACATTGGGATTACTCTCCAGTCCGTCAGACATCGAGGTGTAGAGGTGAACACACATTAGAGGCTGGCCTGGTCGGTTCCAGGAATACGCACTTGAAATCAGGGCAGGGTCTGGGTTTGTTTTACTCAGAATCAGGAACTCTCAAGTGTCAGGGCAATGATGTGGGTAAGCTGAGTTTGAGGGGCAGGTGGGACATGCCGATGGGGAGGAAGCGTCTAGAAGGCAGGTGTGCGGTGCGCCAGGAGGTTCTGGGGGAGACTGACCTGGGAGCATCTGAATGGGAGTTCAGGCAGAGGGACGATCTACTCTTTCCTTCTTCCATGCCTGCTTCTCCAGCACGAGGCATTCTATTCTTATTCCTTGTTGGTTCTCCTCGAAGACAAGGGTAGGTTTCAGTTATCTTTAAATCTTTTTTTTTTTTTTTTTAAGACTTAATTTATTTGAGAGAGAAACAGCAGGAGCAGAGGGAGAAGCAAACTCCCTGCTGAGCAGGGAGCCTGATGTGGGGCTGGATCCCAGAACCTACCCTGAGGTCATGACCTGAGCCAAAGTCAGCTGTACTTAAACAACTGAGCCACCCAGGTGCCCCTAAATCTGCCTCTTTTAATAGTATCTGCTTCAGGTGGTGCAGTATGAGCGCATAGGGGTGTGTGTGTATGTGTACACATGTACACACGTGTGTGTGCTGTCCTGGGTGTGTGGGGGGGTGTATACCAGCCAGGAAGATAGATGGCAGCTGAGAAAGGGCTGTTGGGTTTTTTTTTTTTTTAATTTTTATTTATTTATGATAGTCACAGAGAGAGAGAGAGAGAGGCACAGAGACACAGGCAGAGGGAGAAGCAGGCTCCATGCACTGGGAGCCCGACGTGGGATTCGATCCCAGGTCTCCAGGATTGCGCCCTGGGCCAAAGGCAGGCGCCAAACCGCTGCACCACCCAGGGATCCCTGAGCTGTTGGTTTTGACCGTCAGGAGTCCACACCAGATTCTTGGGGTGTCCGTGTTAATATGCTGTCATCCTTGCTGGCTGCAAGATTGGGTGTCAGTCCCTAGTGCCAGGGTTTGGCAGTTAGGGAGCGCTTGCATCCCCTTTGGACACTTGGTAGGCCACATGCTTGTCACCCGCGCTTAACTGGAAGTCATTAGCCGTTTTCTTAGCACTTGCTATTTGTCGGGGAGTACTGGGGAGGCAGAGGAGAACCTGGCTTCCTCTTGCTTATGTTCCAGCGGAGATGCTACTCACAGTTGCTTTTAACAAAAATGACACTTGCTCCCTTACTAAAATAATGGAGACACAGACCCACGCGCGTTCCTTCGGAGTTCCACAGACGGGTGATGCTGACTGGGGTTACCCTCTTTCAGTTGAGGGGAGGAGGGCTGGGGTGGAACGCTTATCTGCATCACTAACGTTTCAGGAGAAAGCTATATCCGTGCTCTATGTTTAAATATAGCACAGTGTTTGCTACGGAGTTGGATAATAAGCAATTGAATATGTAGGTCATTGACTTAAGAGAATGAGTTTGGAGTTTTCTTTGTATCTGATTAACACGGTCTTACAATTGGGCCCTTGATGCTTTGCCAAAATTGGGTTACCTGGAGTTCAGCGAGGTATCTGGGAGGGAAACCGTAGAATGGCAGGAAGATACCTTTGCCCCCTTAAGGCGTTAGGGGTGTGACTTGGTGCTGGGCCCAGTGGTTTGCAGCCGCCGGACACTGAGCATGCACCCCGGGGTAGTATGGGGGGGAAGGACAGAGGGACAGGTGCCGGCTCCTGAGCAAGTCCATCAGGAGCAGGGGTGCGGACGCTGTCCTTAATCAGGATAAATGCCAGCGGTGTGTTTTAATAACGTACTTGATTCGGAACGCACTGCTTGGAATTGCATATTTAAAAGGAAACTGCCATCCCCTTTTGAAGGTATGTGACATTTAGAAGATCTGTAGCAGAAGGTAGGTTTGACAGCTTCGAATTATATTTGAAAGAGTTTTTCTTTTAAGAACGAAAATGATTGCTTCTATTTTAAATGTCATCACAAAGACATAAACACGTTTAATCAAATTATATATTTAATTTATGTAGAATGTAATTTTTTTTATTTCCGTGGAAGGGTTGCTGGTTATTTCTTTAGCAGCGTTGAAGCTGGGCAGTGTTGGAGATTTGAAAACATTCAGGTTTTTTAAGTAAGTGGCTATTTAAGGGTTTCTAGAAGCAGAAGAAAGTGGCGTTATTACTGAAATACTTCTCAGCTGTATACTGTATCTAATGGCACATTTTTGGGGGGAGAGGGAGATGTTTTTGTTACTGTCTCTGGGAGATATGAAGGATAAACTGTCGAAAGAATCGGGGGGGAAAAAAAAGTGTAGCCCTGAAGACAATAAAGGCAGAAACAGCAAAGACGCTCTTGCAATTTTCTTCCTTGGGTTCTTTGAATCAACAGGGAGGTACCGGCGAGTGTGAGGAGTGAGTGTGCCAGCTTTCCTTAAAAGGGAGGCCACGGGGGATCACGGGAGGACAGACAGGACGCAGCCAAAGACCTTTCGGTTGATACAGTGTGATTAAGTTTTGTCCCAGAAGGCTGCTGGAAGAGCAGGAGCGCAGCGGTGGGTCTGAGCAGGCAGGTGGCTCGTCTGACCCTGGTGATCTGCCCAGACTCTTCAGCTCCAGAACTTTCTTTGAGCGAGGTGGGTGCAGGAAAGTAGCCAGCCCAGCGTACAACCGTGTGTGTGTGTGTGTGTGTGTGTGTGTGTGTGTGTGTGTGTGTGGGTGCGCGTGCCAAGGACGGTCTTGGCCTGTTCCAGCCTGTTGCCTGTAGTTTCGATTTAGCCAGGCTGGGTTCAGGGAGGCCTGGGTTTAGTTCCCCCCCAGTGTGCCCACTCACCCAGCACAGGCCAGCTCGGGGTGGGGGTGGGGGGACTGGTTTCTCTCCAGTCCTTTCTAGGGCTGCTCCGCCAGGGAAGGCGCCCTGGTCACTTGTGACCTGGGGAGCCCCAGGCGTCCCGCAGCAGCTGGGAGAGGGAGAAACCAGTCAGGTGTGACTATTCCCAGGAAAGAACTTACATAGCAAGCATCTTTGCCGACTGCGGCGGAGAAGGTCAGGGTTCAGGAGCTGGGAGCTCTGGCTCTTGAGAAGCAGGCTGGGCTCGTGGGCCCAGGCAGCCAGAGGAAGCCGATTCCAGTTCAGTGTGTAAATCCTGTTACTAGGGTTGGCTCCTCATGGCTCCTCTTCTTGTAAACACAGCAATCCACAAAAGAAAGGAATTACCCTATCTGTGGTCCACATGAGCCCAACTAAACCCCCAAAAACAGGGCAAACCTAGTTGTTAAGTTTGTAATTAAACTTATTTTGAAGTAATCCTCAAATCACATGTAGTTGTAATAATACCCTATCTAGGCTCCCGCAGTGGTAACATCTTCCCAGACAATAGTACCAGTTAACCGGGAAGTTGATATTGATGCAATCCCCAGATCCCCTTCAGATGTCCCCCGGGGTTCATGTGTTCGTTTGAGTGTGTGTTTACTTCTGTGCCATAGTGCACGTGTTGGTGCCAGCATGCCCCACTGTGGTCAAGACACGGAACACTTCCACCGCCCCAGAGATGTCCCCTGTTGCCCACTGACAGCCACACCCTCTTGAGGTGGCCGGCGCCTAGCTTGCGCTTACACTGTTCTAGGGTTGGCGTGTCCTGCCCCCTTCCCAGTCCCTAACCCTGAGAACCACTAATCTGTTTTTTCATCTCTGTAATTTTGTCACATGAGGATGTTAACATACGTGGAGTCAAAGTAGAGGTGGTCTTTTGGGATTGAATTTTTTCACAGCGTAATTCCCTTGGATTTCCGTTCAAGTTCTTTTGTGTGTCCCTGATTTGTTCCCTTTTATTGGTGGGGAATATTCCATCCCAAAGGTTTCTGACCCAGTCTTAGACCAGAAGTGGGGAAGAGGAAACTCTAGTGGGGGACCTGCGTGCTGAAAGCTGCTCCCAACACTCCTCCCTGCCAGGTCCCCCACTTGCTTGATGTCAGGAGGACCTGGGCATCCAGGCCTCCTGTCTCTGTGAACACCCATGGAGTGATGCGTGAGTGGCTGGTGCCAGGTGGGCTTGGCTCGGGAGTTTTGTCTGGTGTGTGCTTTTGCATAGTGCTCGGTGACTGCAGGATGTGAAGAAACAAAACTTGGGATACGGGTCATCAAATTTTGAGGTTTTGTTTATTAGCAGCTACACAGTGACAATAGTGACGTGTGGGGCGCAGGCCTGATGCGTGAAGTGGGGTAAGGCAGCGTCAGCAGGACCTCAGGAGTCTGTGTGGGCACCTGGGGCTTTGGCCTGTGTTCGTGACGACACACTGACAGGTTCTGGGAACCTGTGTTCGTGACGATATACTGACAGGTTCTGGGAACCTAATTTCAGAGTTGAGGCATTTGAGCTGCTGCCATCCCTTCAGGAAGCACATGTACACTGTGCTGTGCACATACATAAGCGTGTATTTACACACTCATCTTGTAAGACAGGACAGCACTCAAGAATTATTGCCCGCATGACCATCCGTGCTAAAAGGTTGCCTGTACTTTGCAAATTAATGAAACACAACTGAGGAATTAGGGGTGTGGAAGTGAGTTCAGGATTCCCAGGGTTATTGACCTGATGTATATGAATCGATAGGTAATTTAGGGGCTTTTCCTAAATAAGACTGTCATGTCATGATGCTGCTTGATACCTGGGAGGCGCCTGCACTGAGATAACCCCTGGCTCTTGGGATGGGGTCATACAGTGTGGGGAGGGGGCCCCTGGGCTGGGCTGGGCTGGTATTTGGCTTTTCTCTCCTGGTCCTGGATTCCTTGGGATGAAGAGGGTCTGATGTCTGTATCAGGGATCTGGTCTGAGCTGGGGTCACAGGTGAAGAGGCTATCCACCAGTTGAGGGGCTTTACCCCACTGCCAGGTGTTCTGATGGCGTGTTGGGGTATGAGTGGAAAGGACCACGCCAGGGACCCCAGTGGGGGCTCAGTGGTTGAGTGTCTGGTTGAGTGTCTGCCTTTGGCCCAGATTGTGATCCCGGGTCCTGGGATTGAGTCCCACATCGGGTTCCCCGCAGGGAGGCTGCTTCTCCCTCTGTGTCTTTGCCTCTCTCTCTCTCTCTCTCTCTCTCTCTCTCAGGAATAAATATATTAAAAATCTTGGGGGGGGGGGGGGAAGGAAAGAAAAGAAATAGGAAAGGAAAGGACCAAGCCGAGCTAGATTTTTGCCTTTGTCCCTGATTGGCCAGGTGATCCTGGGTCTTGGCTTACCTTCGAGAGGATCTCATCTGACTCTGCTTTAGTCTTAAAAATAAAGGTTGTTGTCACTAGAGGAACTAGATTCTGGACCCATAAATTCTCAGACCCTTGGTGCCTCACTTGTGTTTATCTGTGCAGGGTTTCCCCACGTGCTAGTCTGTCACATGCCCAGCCTTGTAAGTGGATTTTAAAATGTAAGGTCCTCTCCTCTGTTGCAGGTACCGCAGCTGCTCCATTTGATGGCAGTGATGTACTTCATTTTATACTTAAATCCTCCCTGAACCTTGAGGTTTGGGTTTGAATAAATTTGCTTTGAAATAAAACAACCTAATTTCCTGCAGGCTCACCCTTTATTTCCTCTGTTCCTCTCCTCTGTGTCTCTCCTCTCCTCTCCTTCCTTTCTCTCCTCTCCTTCCTTTCTCTCCTCTCCTTCCTTTCTCTCATCGCTTTGACTCTGGATTCTTGAATTTACCCAGTCAGGTCACTAAAGACAGCATTTGTTAAATGATAGGCCCACTCCAGTGCTTCCACCCTGCTCCCAGCCCCCTGTACCCAGCCCCACAGTATCCCAGGAATCCCCAACAAACGAGGTGCTAATGGTCACATCCTGGGCTCATGGGAGGAAGGCATACTGAGGATGAGCAACTCTTCCAGGACCACATACAGCCTCCTTCTACAGCTCTTAACTCTTGCTTAGTCTCCAACAACGTTAAAATCCACGGTGTTCTTGCTGGTATGGAGCTGACCAGCTAAACCAGTTACAAAACAAGCACAGCAGTGATTGGCTTCTCTGGTCTATAAAGGGGTGGGGGTGAGGACGGGGTGGGGAGGGACAGCAGGGGCCTGACGGGCTGTTAACTGTCCGCATGAGTTTTACCCACTCCGCTGCCCTGCTCAATATTCCGCATGGAGCCCATTGATCAGTAGTGTTGCTATTGAAAGCTGATCGCTCTTCTTGTAAGTAATTCTCTAGGGGTTGAGGACTCCACTCTAAATTCTCCAGTGCTTCTCCGTTCATTCTTCCGTGGTCTGATCTGTGGCCAAGACCTTGGCGGAGCCTGCTGAGCAGTCTGCCCTGCTCTCCCGGCCAGTGCTGGCCAGTGCTGCGTCATTCTCCAGAGGCCCGGGTGGGTGGGGGGTGGGTGGCCAGCTCCCCGCAGGAGCCCAGGGATCCCCGCTGTGCTGGTGTCTCCCCCACCTCCTTCCATGGATTCTCTGGCTTAGTAGGTTGCTTGGCCATTGGAATTCAAACTTACGTTTTGGAATCCCCAAGAGGGACACCCGTTGCAGGTTGAACTTGCACCAGGATGTGGGAGCGACCTTACTTGCTTCAAAACCCACCTAGATAGTTGCTGCCATGACTTGGGGCCTCCTGTCCTATATCCCCAGCTCACCCCCAGCTCACCTCATCAGGACACCCCCCCCCCACCCCCCATCTTGACAGAGAACCTACAGCATCTTCACTATACATGTTCTGTTCTTTGCAGGAAATGGAAAACAGCAAAGAATGAAGAAAACGAAATTATTTTCATAATCCGAAAGACTTAGATTTAAAAAATCACCTCAGTCGGTTAAGCTTCTGCCTTTGGCTCAGCTCAGGTCATGATTTTAGGGTCCTGGGATCGAGACTCTTCTCCCTCTGCCTCTGCCTGCTTGTGTTCTCTGACAAATAAAATCTTAAAAAAAAAAAAAAAACACCTTTAAACTTAGTGTAGATAAATAACATTTTGAATATAAATTGTCTCTTATATTAAGTATATACAAAAAATGAAAATAACTATTTTTAAAAAGATTATTTATTCATAAGAGACACAGAGGCAGAGACACAGGCAGAGGGAGAAGCAGGCTCCATGCAGGCAGCCCAATGAGAGACTCGATCTCGGGACCCCGGGATCATACCCTGAGCCGAAGACAGACCCTCAACCACTGAGCCACCCAGGTGTCCCAAAAATGGCTATTTAAAGAATATTTTAAAGTTATGATTGGATTATTCTATGTATTTCATACTTCTTTTTCCACTTAACCTATAAGTATTTTTCCTATGTTAAATATTTAAAAATATTTTTTGAGCCAATCTTTGATACAGGTGGTGTAGTGCACAGATACAGGCACAGCAAATATAGGTGTGTATCTGTTGTGTTTCATGAGCGAGAGTTATCTAGCTGTTGGGGGCATCTTAGATGGTTTCTTATTTTTATGTAAATGCTGGAAATGGAGTGAAGGATGAAATCTAAACCTCTCAGAAAAGGAGCCCTCATATTCCCACAGCAGCATGTGGAGTTGTTTGGCTCTCTGACTCTTCAACATTCTGCTTTCTCATCGGTGGATTTTATTTTAAAGACTGTCAGCCTGTAAGTTCGATGTTGTGGTGGTACTGAGCCTCAGGAGACCCCTCTGCTTCCCCCTGCCCTTTCATCACATGCGGTTTTTAGATGGGGTGCCTGGAGGAAAGGCATTTAGATAGAACCTCTTCCTCTTCGGAGCCTGCCACCCTACCAGGGAGAAAGCTCAGGCCTAGGGTCTCCCTACCAGGTGCCCTGATGGGTTAGTGGTTCCACCAGGTGGGCTCTGTCCTCAGGGAGCCCATGTCTGCTTACACTCTTGGCAGGTTCCAGGCCCTAGAATACAGAGGAGTATGTGCCTTGGCCTATAGTTTCCTGTTCACTTAACTATTTGGAACCACGGGAAGCCACCTACAGGTGTCTCTGACTTGCCACAGGGGGTCATCATCTCATTTCCTCCCTTGCTGGAAACTGGGTCCTGGTACTTTTCAGCAGAGGCCTCAGTGGCCGGGCTTCCTTGTGAGCCAGGCTGATCTGAAGGGGGTCCTGGCCCCCTGGCAAGGATTCCTTCCGCTCCTCTGGTCTTTTCAGAGTTAACAAAGCAGCTTCACCGCTTGTCTGACTTTTCCTACGGGCTTCTGTGAGCTGAGAGGGTCAGACTGCTCAGGCCAGCTGCCTTCCCTCCCCTGGCCAGCTGGGCAGTTTGGGGTGTGGGAACACAGCTTGAATTCACAAAATGACGTCATTGTGTGTGGGGGGTTGATGCTTATGGATCTACTTTTTTTCCCAAAAAAAACCTTGGCCTGTGCCAGGCCTGATGAGTACCCATTTATTAATTTGCTTTCCCTGGTCATTTTTACAATTGTTTCCAAGTACCACCCCCGCACCTCACCCCCCACCTGGCACCTTCCTGTCCTTGCTTATTTCAGTGGAATTACTTCGTGTTCTTGTTTATTTCTCCTCTTGTTTATTTCTCCAGCGCACTAGCCTTGGAGAGAGCGTTGTGCAGCACCCAGCTAATGCTACAGGCCTGTGCTCCTCTGCTCACCTAGCTGGTCTCAAATCTTCAGGCTTTATAGGATACAGAAGTTAAAAAAAAAAAAAAAAAAGCTGAAAACAAAGCAGAGAAAGGGACAAATTAATTGACTACATCTGAGACAACACTGAGAAAATATCCTATTTTGTTTTCCTTAAAAAAATGGCAGAGTTCCAAGGCTTCCCTTACAGTTTTCCACTGGCTGCCCTTATATTTGAAGACAAGAGTTTTAAAATCTTGGCTGTTGGGCCTTTAACTTTCTTAAAACTTAAAACCAGCTTGAACATATTTAATATTACAAAATTTCCATAAACATTCTCCACAAAGACTGTGTATGTAAAGTTTCGGCCTGGAGGGCATTTTTCTTATTGAAGCTGAAACTCTTGGACATCGTGGGATTATAACGAAGTGTTGATTTGACCTTAAGTGTCTCAATGCCAACGTGGGCTGTATGGGGACCTGGAAAGAATTAGCTTTCAGGGTTGTGGGTTTTTTTTTTTTTTTTTCTTCCCATGAATAAAGGCTAATTGTTTCAAAGCTAATTAATATGGTTTATTTATTATTAGGCAATAGTGAGTGGAATTGAATCCTGGGGAGGAATAACCTGGCTGCGCCGAGGTGATGGCATCTCAGATCACACTGTGTTAATTCTGTCGCCACCGACGTGAAGGGAACATTTTGCTCTTCGGTGAACGTTGTCCTTTCCTTACTTTTTCCCATGTAACAGCTAAACCAGAATTCTGTACTGCTTCATGCCGGGGGCCTCATGCCGGTGGGCTGGGCCTTTCTGGCATGAGTTAACAATTGAAGTCTGGGCGGGCAGAGGGGTGGGGGTGCCATCCTGGGTCACTTGGGCTGTATATTGCAGTTGGCCTGGCATCCTGACAGGAGCACAGATCCCACCTGTGGCCCCGCGTACTCAGAGGCAGAAGGCTGCCCCCCCCCCCCCGCACCCCCACTGCTGGCCCGTCCTGCCCCCATGTTGCTCCCCAGCAGCTCCCCAGGCATGTAGATCGATCGCCTGGCTCTGCCCAGGCTGCTGGGGGAGCCCTGATGCCATCTCGTTAGTCTTGGCGGATTGCTTTGCCCCCCACAAGCTCATAGTGACCCTGAAGAGAGTGGGCCGACTAGAGATGGGAGTTCTTGCCCTGAGAGAACAGCTGAGGTGGCCAGGGTATGAACCAGGGGCTGGTAAGTATAGGACCCGGTGTGGAGACAGAGAACCAAGTGCCCATCCATTGTCATCGTGGAACAGGGGCCCAGGGCGCTCATGGCATCCTGTGAGATGCTTTCCTGGTGTAGGCATGTGTTTATCCACCTGGTCCAGAAGGACTTGTGACCCAGGCAGGTCTGTTTTACAAGGCGTTCGGGTTCTCCATGAGCTTCTAGGTTCCACGTCTGCCTGAGGCTTTTCCTTGTCTGTTGTCTTTGAACTTGAGACTGTTGAGGGGACCTGCTGTGTATATAAGGGAAAGCCCCTGGCTGGCACCCCCTTTCTGTGCCTTCATGTCACTATTACGGTCCCATCGCTAAGGGTCACTGCCCTCTCACACTGAACAGCAATAGGGGCCTCAGTCTGCAGCAGGAGGGGAGAGTAGATTGAAACAGGTCTTGCATGAGGAGTGGACCCACGGATCTTCGGGTCATGAGGGGCTCCCCGGGACCTACCCAAGGCCCTTAAGAGAAAGCTTACGGCTTTTGTTTCTGTTGGTCCTTCCTGTAGCCCCCACCACCCATGGCAGGACAGGATGGGCATTTTAAAGCCTCGATGACCCGAATATGAGGCAGAGCAGAGAATCCAGATGGGGTTCAGGTCGGCCCCAAGTGGTAACACGAGCTGGCGTGGTACATCAAAGCTGAGATGTACGAAGTAGCGTGCGAAGTAACATACAGAGCAAGTGCAGTCAGTGGGCCTTTTCCGTGCAGGATGCGGCAGGTGGTGGGAGGGTGGGAGAGCCCAGGCTGAGCCGCCGTGTACTCCCCTTACTGCAGTTTGGATGCTGGAGGGCAGGACACAGGAGCCCTTGGGAAAGACACTGAAGTTGAGGCAGGACAGGTCCTTCTGGAATGAGCCAGGACAGAGCCTCGCGGGCCCACTGCTGCACCAACCTTTGTAGAGCTTGGTCTGGCTCTTCGCAGATTTCCCAGGTTTCCATCTCATTCCGGCTCAGAAAAGTAATCTTACTTAACTGTATACCTAATAGTAACTTTCATAGGCCTGACTTCCTGTGGAAGGAACTAGAAATCCAGGAGGAGAAGTTCCTTCTAGGCCATGTGTCCTGAACTGTCTGTTCCCATCTGTAGGCAGCCCCAGGACATGGCCTGGCTGACGCTCCCCCAGATTTCTGGGTGCTGCTGTGCCCTCCGGTGTGGGCAGGGTGCTCGCGAGTGCATGCCCCCGTGACTCCCCAAAGGTGGGCGGAACACACTTGCCACGGGATGTGGAATAGCTTCGCCCAGGTGATGGCACAGGTGAAAAATAGGGGCCTTTCATCCCGGCCTGATGGGGGACCTGACTGGCATTCACCCACCGTGGCCAAGGCCCTCAGTGGGACCCCTGCTTGGGCCCGAGGTTGCCTGTGTAGGAGCCGTGGTGATTTTACGCTAAGTCCTTCCTGTGTCTTCATGCATCCTCCTGAAAGTTCTAAATCGTGACGGGTCTGCGTGGCACTCTGGTGCGTTGTGCTGTCCTCGAGTATGCATGGAAACGGGGGTCTGTGGATTTGTAGCCTTTCCGCGGCTTATGGTTGTGTGTTTTTTTTGTTGGTGGTGGTGGTGTTTTTGTTTTTGAAGGTTTTATTTATTTGACAGAGACCGAGCCCAAGCAGGGGGAGCAGCGGGAAGGAGAGGGAGAAGCAGGCTCCCAGCTAAGCAGGAACCCTATGGGGGACTCGATCCCAGGACCCCTGGATCATGACCCGAGTGGAAGGCAGACACCCATCCGAGCCACCCAGGTGCCCTCTGGGGCTCCGGCTTTTAAAAGTACTTCTTTCCACCTCCAAGTAACAGAGGGCCCCAGCTTTCAACATCCTGGCAGTCTTCCAAGCCTTTTTTTCATGTTCTCGATCTGCTGCTACTAAGCCGTCCCTGTCGGCTTGGGCCATCGCAGGCTCTCCTGAATTTGTCACCTCCTCTGTGAAGCCTTCTAAAAGGGCAGAGTTGTCTGTTCCCTTTTTAGTTTCACTATGAAGTATCTCAAAGTAAAAATCTACCCCCCCAGGTAAAATGTTACCTTGTTAGTATATTTTTCTTCAGACCTTCCTTTAAAAACAAGAAGTCTTTTTACACCCTGCTCAATTTCACCTCCCCAACAGCTTTTCTTTCCCTCCTTCCTTTCCAAAGGGGAGCTCTTCCTATTGTTACATAGTCAACCCCTGAACTACTTGGGGACACCCCCCCCCCCGCAGTCAAATCCACATAGAACTTTTGAGTCCCCCCAAACTTAATTACCAATAACCTATGATTGACCAGAAGCCTTAATAATGATATAAACAGTCGATTGACAACGTTTCATATGTTACTTGTATTATGGGCTGTATTCTTCTAATAAAGCAAGCTTGAAAAAAAAAGTAAGAAAATCATCAGAGAAAATAACGTTTACAGGACTGTACTCTGTTGAAAAAAATCCACGTATAAGTGGACCCGCACACTTTACTCACTCCCATGTCATCCAAGAGTCAGATGTGTGTATAATTTCCCCACGTTTTTGGAAACGCATCATTTATATGTATCCATATACATTCAGTTGTCTGTTGTGTAAGTGCTGGAAACAGGAATGAAATGGGAGCCTGTGACCTACTAGGACAAGCAGTACTAGACTGAGGATATAGATTCTGTTACACAGTTAGTTAAATATTTGATTTTTTTTTTTTCAGCTATGGTCCACACCTGGAGAAATTTTAGATATGAATCACATATCAAGACATTTAGCACTGAAGAGACTTGGGATGGTCAGGGTATGAAACAGCCTGGCAGCTGGAGCAGGAAGGTGTTACAGAAGATAGATATCTAGGAGATGGGTTTTGAAGGGTGCACAGGAGTTAGCTAGGCAAGCTCTGGCCTCCTGAAAATTTCAGGATAGTTCCTAGGTATGGTAAATCATACCCTGATTATAGAGGTCCCCCTTTTTCCGGCTAGTTCTACAGAACCGGGCCTGCCCTTGACTCAGTTCTAGTTTTATTGTGGGATCTGGCTGATGTTGGAGCACCCAGATCCTCTGCTATGTTGTGCTGCATAGAGAACACAAATAGGTTCTTTTGAATGGGTAGTGGGGGGATCCCCGGGTGGCTCAGCGGTTTGGCACCTGCCTTTGGCCCAGGGTGCGATCCTGGAGTCCCGGGATCGAGTCCCGCGTCAGGCTCCCGGCATGGAGCCTGCTTCTCCCTCCTCCTGAATCTCTGCCTCTCTCTCTATGCCTATCATAAATAAATAAATAAATCTTTAAAAAAAAATGAATGGGTAGTGGATGGACTTAGAGGAGGCCCAGTGGTTCCTTTCTCTGACTGGCTGTGTTATTGAGCAGGTTATGCCACAGGATTGGTTATGCTAAGAGATGACCCCATTGTTTTAAAGGAGGAGAAAGTGAGGAACCTGGGTGCCTTGGTTGAGCATCTGACTCTTGACCTTGGCTCAGGTCTTGATCTCAGGGTTGTGAAATCAGACCCCTCGTTGGATTCCATGCTAGTTGTAGAACCTACTTTAAAAAAAAAAATTAAAGGAGGGAAAAGTATATTAAGAAATTCTTAACACACACACAAACTCTAGCTTCTCAAGACTCGAATGGTTTGAAAGTAGAATGTAGCCGGGAAGCTGGTTTCTGTGATATCATACCCTTTTTGAAATATTAATCAACCACCTGAATCCTGATTGATTTTAAGATGGGCTTGGGAATGGTCAGGGTTGGCTGCAACAGTTCATTTCCAGGACGCGTAGCTCTCCTTTCTCACGGGACTTGAGAAATACTACCTTGAAACATGGACAGTCAGGTTGCATGACAAGTGCAGTGTTGAAATCCTGTCTGTTCTTCATGGGAAAGTCACCGAAGAGGCACTTGGACACACTCGTCCGGGTGCTTGCCTGTGCTGCCTGCCCCAGGAGTACCTTCCCCACCTGCCCCTCTTATGACTCCGTGCATATAGGAAGTGGTTCAGATAAGCGATGGTACCGCAATAGATTTCCTCTTCGTCCCTTGTATAGTAAAATAAATGTGAGTGCTGTTTAATGCATCACCTCATTTCATATTGCATTTGCCAAGAAAGTGCAATTTTATTGAACATTAGGATTGAATTCTTAACTGAGTAATCAATTTCAGTAGTAAGTTAAAATGCCTTCTATTAATGGACAACTGCAACCGTTAATCAGAGTTACAGTGGATTAACAGTTGTCAGCATTTATGCTAATAGCACTTATAAACCATGGGCTTATGAATTGCACTTTATACTTCCATATTTCTCAAACAGTTGCTAATACTTTTTGCTTGCAGGTATTGATTGTGTTGTCCTTTGCTTGCTACTTGGAGATGTAAAGAGATGTAAATGACATTTTCACGGTGATGACACAATATCACCTTCTGGTCTTGCACACTTGGCTTTGTGTCAAAATAGATGGAAAGGGTTCATTTGTTCTGGTGCTCTACTGTTTAATTTGATCTGGTGTGTGACTAAAGCAAGACAAATAGTATTTTTAATGAAACCATTTAATAACCTCTGGTAGCTTAGAATCGAAGGCATTGGAAAAATGCAATTAAGGAATGGCTAGATGTAAACAACAGGAAAAAAAAAATCACTGCTTCAGCTCCACTGACCCAATTCATTGTACTTTCAGACTTTCATCGCCTTAAATGGTTTTGAACCAATGAAGCTGGATTCCCTTACGAAGACGGACAGCCCATCGTGTGAACTATAGTTTGTGGACAGATTTATATTGGTGAGTTATTATAAAATATCTCCAGGTAAAAGCTCAGGTTTCTTAAAACCCCTCTGGAATGCGTTTTCAATTAGTTGATGACTATGGATTGCCAGCAGGCTCTGGATGTTTCATTGCGATGTCTAATAGCAGGATCCTATTGATTGTCTTTCAATTAATTGCATCTGGTATTTTCATTTATCAAAAGCAAAATACATGTAATTAACTCTGAAGCAATATAGTTCAGTGTAAAGTGATTGTTTCTGCTGTCGCTGCTGCTACAGAGATAAGTCAACGGAAATTATACTACTAGGAAACTCAAGGCAGAATGGAAGTCGTGTTAGGACTTCTCGACGTATTAATTACAAAGAATAAAAATGAATTAGGGAAATAGTCTCATGCCACCCCAAAGACGCGTGAGTAAAAAGGTAGATGGATGTCTTTAGAAAGAAAGCAGTTTGCTGATGAAGGCATAGCTCTAATGAGCTTAGATTTTTAGAGTTACCAACCTCTAGAATGTCTTGAACATGAAATGATTTTTTTCTGGTGCAGTTGACTGGGGGTGTGGGGGTGTGCAGAAGAGAGCATTCAATTTTGCCTGTGCTCGCTCCGGAGTGTGGCTGAGAAAATCTCGATCGATGGTAGTTCAATCCTTTACCCAGAGCAAGGTTTGGAGGTCCAGGGTCTAGTCACAACACGCCACTTGCCATTTTTCACAAAACCTGCATCTTACTCAAAGTCTCAAAATGGCAACTTCTCAGAAGTGATTGATGTTTCTCTTGCTGGAAAAAAATGTTTTCTCCTTGAGCTAACAGCGTCATTTAAAAGCAAGAAAAAGAGTGTGAGAGCAAATTTTCTCAGTGTCCTTTCTGTCAAACCCCTGGGCGTGTTGCCCGAAGTGTTAGGGATAGCATCAAGCCTCTGGTTCGGGGAATGGGCAGGTGTACCCCTGTGGGCTTGGCCCAGCTTCCTCGGAGCTGGGCTCTGTTAGAGACCTCCAGGGCAGTATTCCTCTATAAGCACCAGTGGGTGGGAGGTTGAACACAACCACAGCCTGAACCTAACTAGCAGGGAGGGTTGTGGCCCAGGGAAGGGTCTCCCTGTGTGTTTCCCCATCCGCCTATGGGATAGAGTCAGGAGGAGATCCTGATGTGAGCCGACCTGGGACCTGGGCCTGCTTGCCAGCGGTTACCTCTTCCAGGCATTTGGAGGTCGTAGGTGTGAATTCAGTAGTTGGACTCCGATGATCCCCAAGATCCCCCTGTCTTTTATGACTAAACTTGGTGTGGACGTCTGGAAGCCACTCCCGAGAGTGACCCAAGAGGGCTTGCCCGACCAAAGGCCATAGTAGAGTATATAGTTCAGAGGACTGCTTATCAGAGGAGACTCCATAGTCTTGGAACAATTCCAAGAATCTCAGCATCGGGGAGGACGAGAGACTAGAAATACCGAACATTCTTTGGGGGAAATGAGTGTATTTATTATTAAGTCATGATAGCCACTCTCAGAGAACTGTAGACACTGAGTTTTGCCTTTGGGGCCAATGTTAATTCCTTTCTTTCACCCATTCTTCTAAGAGAAACTTTTAAGATCCTGTCTGCTGGATTCTCAGGCAGAGATGATGTTACAAAATCTTTGTGGGCCTGGGGTTCCTGGGGTGTTGGTTTCAGTATTGGGGGCTGGGGCCAAAGGTGGTTTTGGGGTTATGGTAATAGTGATGCAAATCCATTGGACTTGCACAGGTGTCCAGTTCCATATCCAACCATTGGCAGTGCCTTGTGCCAGGTGCTTCACTGCAAGGTGCTTGACCCTTACCTGTTGGCTGGGGGAGCAGAGCAGGGGGGTGAGGGTGGGGCAACATCTCCATTAGATAGCCAAAACTTGAGCATAACACCTAGTACGTTTTGTAGACACCATAGGGTTGGAAAACCATTTCCTCTAAAGATAAAAATGTGGGAATTCATTGTAAAAGATGAAATGGACTTTAAAAAATATCAAAAATGTTGTTGAGTAACAGCATTTTCATTTGACTTCGCCTGATAGTTGAACCATGGCAGGCTCCTGTTTGTTGATGGTCTTGACCTCCAAGAGAAGAACGGTTAGCATTGCATCTGTATCAGAATGTGATTGCAACACGGTTCCTGATAACCCATTTTTCCTGAGAACTGAGCGTGCTCAGACATTAGCCTGATATATCAGCTCGTTCCCACTTCTGTGTTTGGGGCATAATTTGGGGAAATGCATTTTGATAACATCTTGGAGGAGCTCGAGATGTTTGGTAGCACACTGAAGTTGACCATGGTTGGAGCATGGCTGTTGTGCCGGGAGGATGCTCTCCGTGTCTAGAACCAAGCCCAGTTGGCCTGGTGCCCCCAGCCCCGAGTATCTGGCAGTGGAGTTTACCTTTGCCCCAACCACCCTCACAAGTACAGGGTGGAGTCCCACACGTCCCTAGGGGCATGTGTTCACTCTTGGAACTCTTCTCTATGGCTTGTCACTATGCCCAGTAGATTGTAAACCACCCCCCCCCCCGCCTTTTTTTTTTTTCTTTTTTTTTGGGGGGGGCACCTCCCCAGTCAGCCCCACCTGTGGTCTATGCATAGCAACATAAGAGGGACAGCTTGCCTTGCAGCCTGAGGAAAGACCACGTGTTGGTTTCAACCCGGTAACTCACCTGCTGAGGTCTCTGGTCTAGACAGATCTTGTTTAATGTGGGCAGAGGAGAAGGAAGTTAGATGTTTTGCACAAAATCTCATGAAAAGCCACAGCCTCAGGATGGCAAACCTCTGAGGCTCTAGAACCATTTGTACGTCCTTTTTGACCTTCATATTTTTGAGTGCGTCCTCACTTAAGAGCATTATGTGCTTCTTAATTCTAGACTTCATTATTTTGGTTTATGACCTTTTAAAAATAAATTTCAAATGAAACCTTTCAGTTTTCTTCCTGCAGAGAGTCTCATTTTGTCATTATGAGTGAATAATGGCATGTGAAGTTTTTATATCTTGCATTTTTGTTGTGGTTTTGCTCTTCGTCTGTGTGTTGTTATTTGTTAAAATGACAACGCGGAGTGCCCTCTGGTTTGCCGATTTCTCCTAGAACCGGACCGTTTGTTCTCCGTCGGTTCAGATGGATCATTGTTGCTCTGGTGCCGTTTTGTTATTAAGCGTCACCATTTGCAGCAGCGCCCAGTTACCTCGCGATTGCAACAAAGGTGGTTAGGGAAGAATAAGCGTCCTTTCTGTTGAATGTCTACAAATAAGTGGAAATGCAAATCAAAGCTCGTTGCCTTTATTCTGTAAGATGATGGCTGGGTAGCGGTGGCTGTGGTTTGGCAAAGACGTGGCAACGTATCCAGCTGCTTGCACCCAGAGAAGCTTGTGCACGGTGTTATTTTGACAGAGCGTAATAATAATGATGTGAAAGCTCAACCCTTTTCATAAGCTCCCCCCACCCCCTGGAAGGCGGCAAGCTGAGGTCTCCAGGGGACCGGTGACGGATGTGCCTGGCGGGTGGGGAGAGCCTCACCCAAGCCTGCCGTGGGCACCGGGCTGTGCTGGCCATCTGCGGTGTGGCTTCAGTGGGCCAGCAGGGTTCCGTGAAGCCCTTTGCCTGGTCTTTGGGGCCTCTGCCCTGTTTCTGCCAAGACCGATTTCCTTCCTGAAAAACAGAAGGGTAAGTATTGCCCTACTCTATAAAACCAGCAGCTACACTGTGGGGTGGCCGTGTTGGTCCTGGCACTGTGGCCTCCAGGGTCCTCCTGAGCTCTCAGCCTGCACTGGGGACGTGTGATCCTCCTCCAGTTTTTCGGCCAGAGGCAAAACTGCCAACATCGGAAACCACAAATCAGAGAAGGCTTCGCAGGGCCTTCTATCTGCAGGGGAACTCTCTCTAGATGAGAAACAGCCAGGAGGCTGGGCTGGGGGGTGGGAAGATGCTGCTGGAGCTCCAGCCAGCTCTGTGGAGAAGGGAGGAGGGCCCCAGCTGGGCTCTGGGTTCTTGGGTCTTGTTTGGATTTTATTTCCTGAGCCGCAGATCTAAGCTCACTCGGGAGCCGTTCTCTGGGAGCTGTTGATCCATCCGGGCCTGTTCTTTCCTCCCGAGAACCTCAAAATCCTAGTGTGGCTTCTGCGTAGAAGCCAGAGATCGGTTTCTGTTCTCAAGAGTTTCTCCTTGTCTGCCCCACACGGGTCAAGCCTCCAGCCTCCTGCTCGTCCTGGTGGATTTGTTTCCAGCTGTCGGTACTGCTGCCCACCTCCCACTCCTCAGGACTGCTGGTTCCAATCACAGCCAGTTGGCCAAGCCAGGGAGGCGCGGAACGAAACACAGGGTCTTAATTTTCTCTCTGTCATCGTGTGTTCAGAGTAAGCAAGCTTGTCTGTACTTCCCGGGGTTCCCGGCCAGGGTAGGCCTCTGCTGAATTGTGCTCCCGCTGGGGGGGCCCAGCTGGGGAGTGATGGTTCCCTGTGACCCTCTCCCCTGCTGGGGCAGGAGTTGTGACCCCACGGAACCCCATCTACGTGTCGTGCTGGGAAACATGGATGTGTGGCCCACCTGCCTTTCCAAGATCTCTGTTGTATTAAAGTGAGGAACTTGATGGTCCGATCTCTTTGCCAGCACATGGGACCTGTGAGAGGATAGGGCTGGAGACCCTAACCATGTGGCCCAAGCTCTGGCTTCCCTGTGTCCCCCTGAAACGCTGCAGTAGTGTGATGTGCTTTGCCAGCAGCATCGCAGGACCCCATTGTCGTTGGTGACAACTCCTGGGGCCCCTGATCTCAGATACGTTCCTCTTCTCTAGCACGTGACCAGCCTGTCCCTCCCCGGCACATGGTCCACATGGAGTGGGGGCTGAGCGTGGCCACGGTGCAGGGCTCGTGTGCGCAGAGCAAGCCCCTGTGCGACCAGCTGTTTGGATGTCCAGACAAGCCCCAGACAGAGGCTCTCCTACCCCTGGTCTCTCCCAGTGGACGGCGGGGAACAGTAGCCCATGTTCCGGGACATCCAGAGGCGATTGGCAGCAGACAGATCCATGATGTTTCCCCGAGGCTTGGGGAGTGTTTGGAGATTATAGGGAGGAGCTGAAGGAGGTGATGGCCTGCAGGGTTAGAGCCCTGCTGGTCCGAGGAGATGATACTTTATGTTGACGCTAAGTTTCATAAGGGTTGTGTATTTTGCTGTGTGAGTGGACAGGAAAGTGAACTGTCTTCTATAAAAATGTTGGCACCTCTCATCCGGCATTGTGAGGGTGATTAACAGCAGAGGGAAAGGTGTTTTTTTTTTTTGAATTTTTGTGTAGGGCTTGTGTGTTGCCACCGTTACTACGACTTCTAGAATGCATTAGACCAGTACCTTTATTTAATGTGGTCTGAATTGTAACTAGTTCCTGCCGTGCCCCCAACAAGGATTTTATGGAGGGACACACGCTGTCAGCCCCAGGTTCAAGTGTGATCTGGTGTGACTTTAAATTTAGCCTCCGCTCCCCCTGCTACAGATGCTAATGAAACACTCCACATACAGCCCGTGTGACACCGAAAGAGCCCTAGTATTTTCAGAGTCTGTCATAATCCAGTTTCTGGATCCTGATTTAAGCATTTTCTGAAGTGAGGTTTTGGGTAATGGCTGGAGAATCCAGTTCTCCTTGGGCCTATTGCCTGGGCTTCCTAGCTAGCTCCCAGCAGACTACCTTTGCTAGATTGATTGGTCCATCCCTCCATCCATCAATCCATCCAATCAAAGCCATGCCCACCGCCCCCTCATCTCCTTTTGGCAACTTGGCCACTCCTACCTGGTCCTGTGCTATTAAAAATAAAGTCTTGGTTCACTTGAGTGCATTTGCAATTCATTTTTTTCTGCATAGCAATTAAGATCATGTCCCTAGAGTTGCACCAGTTAAGGATAAATAGGAGATTTTGAAAGAAAATGCTATGTAATTCGTTGGTTTTTGGGTAGGGGCCATGGTTATACATGAGGATGTGTACCATGAGTGGGGTCCTGTGCAGGGGGGCTGAAATGAGCACTTTCCTAGACTTCTCAGAAGCAGCCTGACCAGTGACATTTATACATATTTTATTATGTGGGTTCTTGAGGCATGGGGAGCAAACAAATCAATTTCTCAGCAGTATACTATTTAAAAGAACTGCCACCAGCCTGTGGGGTGAGTTGGAGAGGGCTGTTAAAATTAATCCTATATGGCCAAAAGATAGAACGTTAGGGGGGAAAAGTTAGTGTGCGGGGGTAACCACCCAAACCGTGCATGAGGAGCAGCTCTGAGCATCTGATCGCCGTGTTTAATTTCCACTTCTTCATAAATGTGCACTCACGACAGTGGCTCCCACAAAGGATCCCGATCTTTTCTCCACGCGGACAGGATCGGGTGTCCCCGCGTGAGCTTCTAATTGCTCCGTGTGGAGTGGGCCTGGATTTCTCGGACTGTGTCGTGCTCCCTCTTCATGGGGGAGATTTGCAGAAAAGGAGTCTTGGTGGTAAAGCTATCTGGTTCCTGTGCCTTGTAACCCAACACGTTTTCTGTGATCACCTCCCCTCTTCCGGTTCAGCTATACATTGTTTAACTCAAAGGAAACCTTTGTTGGCCTGGACAGGGTGTAACCTGCAACTCCTTGAAAAATTCAGCCGGAGCAGGGCAGCGCGGGCTATCGGTTTCCATGGGGCGCGGGGTGAGGCCATTCAGAGGGCTGCTGCTTTGGCTCTCTCTTCCCGGGGCAGCTTGGGACGAGGGCATGGCAGTTGAGGGTCACGGGACTGCCCCTCCAGTGCTGGCAGCCTCTGTGGACTGAACATTCGTGTCTGTTTCCACTGCCCGGGAACTCAGGACTGGGAGGCTCTGTGTTCTGGGAGGTCTAGACCCAGTCACGCTGCCCTTCACCCCTTGGCCTCCTGTGCGCCTCTTAGTAGGATCGCTTGCTGGGACTGGCTTTGCTGGGTCCTTGCGTGGGTTCCCTGAGTGCAGGAGGTGACCTGTTATCTGGGTTCCCTGAGTGCAGGAGGTGACCTGTTATCTGCTGTGAGCCCTTTAGTCATTGTGAGTGCAGATTTTCCCTGGGATTTTAATCTCTGATGATGCCAAGCCTTCAGACTCTTATCAGGTGAAAGGAGATCATAAAGGTTAAGGAGCAGTGCTCTAATTACGTGGAACCTTCCAGAGTTGATGACCGCAAGCTTCCTGAGGTAGAAGCCTTGTGCCCTGCCCCTGTCACCTTTATTTCTCCATACACGGTCCACATGTAACAGATTCAGCAGGACTGTTTATTGAACGAGTGGATCCCAGGCTGCGATGGAGTCAGGGGTGTGGAATGGCTGGGCCTACGCAGCAAAACCCATCCCAGCATCTATCTGGAAGGCAGGGTTAGCTTGGGAGTGTTTTCTGCAGACAGAAGGCCAACCAGCACGGTACGCTACCTGTCCAGGGGGAGGTATATGTGTTCCTGAGATAACAGAGCCATGTTCCCAAGCTCTCTGAGGCAGGAAGGCAAAGGCATGCCTTGCCCTCCCCTACATGAAGGTAGGGTGGGGAGTCTGAATTCAGTGTGGCTTGCGGATCCAGCTGCACCCTCCTGTCCTCTGGGGTGCTGTGCTTGCAGTAGCCTCATTGGCAAGAGGACTTGCAGGTCCAGCTTCCATGACCACGTCTGAGCAGGGGACTCAGGACAGCAAGAAGGCCCAACTGTCTCCCAGAGCTTGGTGGCCCCGAGTCCCTTGGGACCGAAGGACAGATGGCCTGGGTATCAAATTTCTCCACGGACCCAGCATGGTGGCCGCCTGCTTTGCCTCCTTTGGAGATTTGCAAGCCAGTATCTTCCTGCATGTGGAACTGACACCCCTGGCCCCACAGTTGTTGAAAACCTTCGAGAGTCCTGGCTTTTCATAATTCGGTCAAAACTCCCTGCTACTTCCTAATTACAGCAGAAGATGACCTCTAAACCGCGACGTAGGATTGCAACTTCCTCTAGGAAGGAGGATTCATATTGATTTGTACTCTGATCTCCCACGGGCTTAAGTGGCAGCACCGCAGAGGCCTGTTTAAGGCCGGAAAGCCTTCTGCCTGTGTGTTTAAACAGAGCAGATTGATGCAGTGTTCGACTTGGCCAGGAAGCAACCCAGCTCTTTAGCATGGAGCTCCATCGTAGCAGCCGCTCCCTCCAGCAGCCTGATGGCTTTGGCACCTCTTCCGCATGTTTGTACGGGGAAGGTAAAGAAAGAGTCCAGTTACAGAGGCAAAGACTTGGCCAGGGCCCTGGTGATGGATGGTGGGGGCAGGGGTGGGAGGGTCCTGTGGGCAGGGCCAGGAAGTGCTTACAGGGCCACCTGATGGCCTTGACTTTGGGCAGACAGGAGCCTCCTGTGCAGAGTGCCCCAGGCTTCCCCCTCTGTCAAATGGGGGTGAATAGTGGCGCTTAATCTCAAGAGTTTGGGCGTTCAGGGAAACTCTCACTGAGGAGGGCTTAGCCAGGTACCTGGTCCACGGTAAGGGCTTCATGGGGATGACTGATCCTATATCCTCCTCATTACTTGCAGCTTAGGAAATGAGCTAGCCATGCTATGGCTTGAGGGGTGGCTCTGGGGACTTCCCCATGGCCAGAGAACACATACTCGTGGTCTAGGTTACTTGGACATTTAGATGAAAGGTGGCTAGAACACTAGACCTCTCGCATGTGACTTTTCTGTCGTCGTTGCCTCCTGGGACTTTGGAAGTAAGGCGTGCCTCCCCATCCAGTCAGCCTCGCGGTGACGTTTCCTCTTCAAGGGCTGAAGGGTGTAGGGTTCCCTGAAGTCTTTCCCACATATGCACGTTGGGTTTGAGTTCTTTTTTTTGCGAGGGTGAGCCGATCTGAGCCACAGGGAGAGAGAGGTGTTGGAGTCCAGGTTCTGTGCCCAGATGTGACCAGCAACCTGGAGACCCATTTAGTAATGTGGTTTATCACTGGGAACGGGTCATCACTCTCCTGTCAGTGGCCCAAGGTCTCTGCGATTTGCCTGTACGTCAAGCGTGACCGAACATGGAGTGTGAAGCCAGCGGCGGTGGGTCAGTCGTGGAGAGGGCCGGCACCCAGAGCGTTGCTGGGAATGGCCCATGAGCATGACGGCCTCTTCCCACGAAAGGCTGTTCGATTCAGGTCACCAGGTTTGGACTCCTGCGTTTTATGGCAAAGTCTGAAAATGCAGATTTGTAGCAACCAATGTTAATGAATTCAGACTGTTTGAATTTCACACTGAATAATGGCTGGAATTATCAGAGCCAGGGGCTTATGAGATCCTTGGATCGTTGTAATCTTTTCTCAAGATTCAATTGATAGCATGATGTAATATCACATTACTTTTATTAACGGTCCTGGTCATAAAAGAAACACACCTATTAGGATAGGAGAATTGAGTAAAAATAGTGGTAATAACAAGACAATTTGGAATATGTAATATATTCAGTAAATTTCAAAATGCCGCATCTCATTTGAAATGCAATGTTGTGCCCATAGATATTGAACGCAATACCTCTGTACCCTAGGGCTTCCTCTTTTCTACATTAAAAATATTCTATTTAAATGCAGATTTTGATTTGCAATCTAGGAAGAAAATTCAGAAAGTATGGGAAGAAGGACAACTCTGCATCTATTATCAATTTTGGTTCTGTATTATTCTTGCTTTTACTCTGCTGTGCTTTTCTCTCACACCCTCTTCTCCCCCAGAAGGTAGTTTCTGAACGTACAAGTAAGGAAAAGGCACCGAGTTTCAGAGGATGATCCTGTTGTTACACTTTGGTCTGTCTGAGAACACTCTGCAGCTTACACCTTCCCTGGCCAAGTGGAAGAAACCACAAAGGCCCCCCCAGGTTGCTTGACAGGGGGCAGGAGCCTGGGAATTTCTCCTTCTGAGCTGAGCGAGTGGCCACAGGAGGGTCTGTTAATACTTACCTGTGTTGGTAGCATTGAAGCGGTTTTCATCGCAGAATCTACTGCTGCTGCTTCTGTGGGTGTGTGTGCGCGTGCGTGCACGGAAGTGTATTTATTTCTGTTGCTTTTTCACCTAGAATCGAGTACCTTCCCTGGAAAACCCGCGGGACAGCCTATTGCTGGATGTGAATGTCGGGAAGATGTTAGGGCTGCCCTTCTCAGCACAGAAGTGACTTGTTTGATGTCGAGCTTCGGGTACCAAAGAAATGGATTTATAGCTTTTGACATTCTACTCTTAGAATTAATTAGGTGGCTAATCATTATAAATACCATTTACTTTTCCTGTTGTCTGCATTTAATAGAGCATCTTCTGCTATATGCACTTGTCAGTTTCAAACTGAGAGTTGTGTTTGGGCTTTTATGATCTGCCAAGGGAAAATGAAAGTAAATTCTTTATAATATGCTAATTGATCTATTTGGGAATTTTTAGATATAGACAACATCTGTGCTTGCCAGTAACATAGTTAATAGCTTCCGTTCTTCAACATTGGAGAAGGTTTTCACGGTCTGTATGTGACCTTGCTGAGAGACATACTGTGTCTTCTCCAGGGCTTCGCGGTGTGGAATTTGGGGGGCTTTTCTCCGTGCTTTGGAACTAGGCCTGAGCCTTTGTAGAATCCTATTTTGAGGGTGCCTCTGGCTGGAATGTGTTGGTATTAGTCCTGGGAAGAATCCAGAATGGTTGGCCTTGATCTCGGGGCCCCCATCACTCACATACCTCTGTCCTAGACCAGACCGGCTAGAGGGAGCAATTCAGAGCAAGTGACTTTGGGCCCGAGGAGTCCTCAGAACCCACTTCTGTCCTTAGTTTTGCTTCTCCTTGGGCAGTGGTTTTGGTAATTCAGGAGCCTTTATATATATAAACACACCTGTTGATAGTTTGCAGAGCCAGGAAGTGCTGTCTTTCCCTGTTGGAGAGTGAGAAGCTGTGCCTTTCCACGCTGCCTGTAGGAGGAGGAGATGGTTTCTTTCTTTCTTTTTTTTTTTTTTTTTTTAAATTTTATTTATTTATGATAGGCACACAGTGAGAGAGAGAGAGAGAGGCAGAGACATAGGCAGAGGGAGAAGCAGGCTCCATGCACCGGGAGCCCGATGTGGGATTCGATCCCGAGTCTCCAGGATCGCGCCCTGGGCCAAAGGCAGGCGCCAAACCGCTGCGCCACCCAGGGATCCCGAGGAGATGGTTTCTCCAGTGAGCCCAAGTCCTGGGACTTCAGGCTTATAAGTGCCGGCTTTCCCTTGCCTTGGAAGGCAGAGCTCAAAGTGACTTTATTTGGGGGCCAGAATGGCCCAGCACTGGTGACAACTGAAAAGGAAGTCGTGTGAGTGGCATCCTGAGCATGCCCATCACTCTCAAGCACATGGTCCCCAAGTATGTGGCTGGTCCTACGAGGGCTGCAGGGGCCGAGATATCCTTATTTATTCGCAGGATTTTAATGGATAACGGAGGCTAATTGACTTCTTTTGGGACTTGGCAGGAGCAGATGTGGGATTTGAACCCCGAGTCCAGGACTGCTCTGCACACCTGGCCTGTTCTGTACCATCAGTGTCTTCCCAGACTGTTCAGACATTGGGTATAAAAAGGTTCGACTTTGGATGTTCCTGATTTGCTGTTGATTTGATAGCCGTTCTACAATCTCTGTACACCCCCAGGTTTACAGACAAACCATCTCTAAGAAGGGGTCTCCCCATCGGGCTAAACGCTCACAGGCCGGTGAGCACATTGACTTTTGTGTGTGGGATTTGGTGCTCTGATCCCCGACAGACTAAGCCTACCGAGGGGATTGGCCCCAGACAAGGACAAGCCCCTTGGACTTGGCAGTAGCTGGGACCCCAGGCTAGACCAGTGTGGCGGGGCGGCTCAGACCCCAGCATGTCTGTCTGTCTGCCTGTGTCTCCCTTCAGCAGAAGCAGACCACGAGGTGGCTCACCAGAGCTGTGGAGGTGCTGCTGGGATGTGGGCCGAGGCAGGGAAGAGGCTGGACCGGAGACTCTTGTAGCCCTTCCTCCTGCCCCACTCACTCCCCAGCTTAACTACGAGCTGTTAAACACAAAGATGCCAACTAAGTGATGTGTTGCGAGCCAAGCCTATCCAGGTGTCCTGTGTATTCTCCTGTCTCCGCCCCTAATGGTGGCGTGTGGAAGCTCCCTTACCTGCATGGGTAAGGCTCAGGCTTTGCCCAAGCTTCGGTGGCTGAACAACACCACCTGCTTCCCACCGGTCCAGTGATGATGGCTGAGACCATCTCACTGCAGTTGAAGGCACCTGCATGGTGGGTCCTTCGGATGGTGATCCTTGACTGTTGCCACTGCGCTGTCATTTTTGGCCTCTCTTCCCTTTTGTTTGCACCTGGACCCTTGGGCAAAAGATAATCCCTACAAAGGACCAACTCTTGAATCCCTCCGAGAGTTGTCCGCATGTCTGACCTATTCCGTCTGGCTGAACATGAATACTCACCTGCACGTATGTCTACATGCATACACACATAGGGATGTGGACCCCACTTGTGGCATGTGTGCCCCCAGGGGACACCTGCAGCTGGACCATCAGGCCAGGGATTCCTTGGACCCCTGTCCTCCCCTGGTTGCTCACCCTTGCTGCCTCTCGGGATGGGCTTTGACACATGCAGCCTCTTCTTAGCCTCCATGGCCGAGAGCTGAGGCCTTAGACAAACAGCCGTCCGTCCTCACTGTTGGCTGAAACGTTTATAGAAATGGAGCGGAGGGGAATAATTGTACGGCACTGCCGCCTTCTCATTTCCCCCAGGTTGATGAGTGGGGGCAGTTTAATTTGAGACTAGTAAATTTTGTAATTGGATTTAAAAGAGGAAAACGAGTGGCCACGGTTTACGCGTTACCTTTACCATGGTGGCAATGGGGGACGCTCTCATCAAGTATGGATCAGATTATTTTATTATGCCAACATTAATATTGGGAGCACACACATAATCTAGAGTCAGCAGGTTCACACACTACTATCTCATTAAATTTTCAGGCAAAAGCT
This sequence comes from Vulpes vulpes, assembly GCF_048418805.1. Classification (NCBI taxonomy): domain Eukaryota; kingdom Metazoa; phylum Chordata; class Mammalia; order Carnivora; family Canidae; genus Vulpes; species Vulpes vulpes. The sequence goes on along the minus strand of NC_132794.1, from coordinate 111,737,874 downwards.
GCAAAAATTAATTGGAGGCGTGTAATAGTTTAGAATGTGAGCCGGCTTATGGTAATATAAATTATATGAAGAGAAGACAGTTTTATATACTGAGAGAGAGAAAACTGGTTTACTTTAATGAGAAGAGGCAGAAATGTAGAGCTATTTTTTCATTACAGATGCACTCTAAAGTGTTTGGACTTAGTTGATGAATAGAGTTAATTCGCTGCTGTGGTTCCTATAATTCATGTTGCACAGTTTAATGACTTCTAGATAAAAACAGGATTGAAATGTTAATTTCTCTGAAGAAATTGGGGCACTCTTGTATATCAGGCTTTCCCCCCTATTAAACCACTAGTTAATTTCACTAAACAAGTCTCTTGGAGATATTTCATGCTACATAGACTTTTGTATTTCTTACCTGGGTTAGCTTCCTTTCTTTTTTTTAAACCTTAATGTATATGATTGTCTCAGATGAGAGGATTTGTCAGGCAGAGCTGTGATAACTTGAACTAGCAGAGGGGTCTCTCTACAGTGAGCTCTGTAAACAACCACGTGCCTTAATCTAATGGCCTAATCTAGTGGCTAATAATTTTTTTTTCCCTTTGCTCTTTATTTGGCTTACAAGTTTGGGTGTGTGGATCTGTTCCTGCTTTTGAGCTGGGAAGGAAGTCAGCGGTATTGATCAGTCACTATTGGCTTCCTAAGTCTTTGGTCTCCAATCATACAGGAAATTTTATCATTACTATATATATATATAACTTTTCATTTTTGTTTGCTTTTCCACTTTTCTAACTTTGGGCTTTTTTTTTTTTTTTTTAAACCCATAGTGCAGATTCAAATCTGTGTTCAGTGTTTTTCTCTCTCTACTCTCAGAAGAAAAAAAAGAAAGGGCAGGAAATATCAACTGTGGTAATGAAAAGTTAACTAATAGTGGTGCTGTGTAATTAAGGAATGTTCAGATGTTCTTATTTATTCCTGAGTTTGTTGTTATGATAACCGTGGTTTGGTGTTTTTGTTTGTTTTTACATTGGGGACCAAGAACAAAGTCACAAGTATTTACAGGGGAAGGAAAGAAGTGACCCACCTCCTTTGTTTGTTCCCCTGGTTCACCTCTGGGTGGCTGTTCCAAGGGCTTCCAGGAAAAGACTCCATGAAGACCTGAGGGACCTGACCAGACTGACCTTTAACTTCCTGGGGGATGCAGAGATCCCTGCTCCCCCCACCTGGTTAGTGACCATTAGGCTCAGCCAACACTACGTCTTGAGGGTTGGGACATTGGATGCCAGTTACTGGTTTTAGGGTCTTGTCCGTGGAACTTGGCTTTCCGGGACCGTCCATCCCTCTCTGCCTGTGTCACTTAGGGACCTTCTTACACGGAGCGATTTGGTACTTACTCTGAGATCTTGTTGGTAGGTGTGCAGCTGGTACAGAGCCGTGGGTGGCACGGCTGGGAAATGTGAGGACCCCCGCCTCTTCTAAACGCCCACCCAGGCTGCTCCCCTCCTCAGGTCGCCAGATGATCTCTGGGAGTCTCCGTTTCTGTGGCAGCAGCACTGGGCTGTGGGCTGGGCACTGGGTCAGATGGTCTCCTGGCCCCAACTGCTGGGCATACCGAGGTCTCGTCTGTGGGGTGGCAGGGCTCACTCTCCATCATCTCTGCTCACTTGATGCACTTAGTTGACTCCATTGTCTTGCCTCCAACAGTCCCTTCCACCTCACTGAAGTCTCTTCTGTCCCATGTTGGTGACAGATGAACTTGTGTGTACTCGACCCCAGCTTATTTCTTAGCATCCTTAGTCCTTTGAATCTCTGTGGCTTTGGTTTAGGATTCCCTAAAAGGGAGTTCCTCAGCCTGGCACCATTGATCTTTTAGAGCAGATCATTCCATGTTGTGAGGCTGTCCTGTGCATCGGAGGATCTTTCTCCCTAGCCCTGGCTTCTGTGCACCCACCCTCCCTGCCCCCACGTGACAACCAAAAATGTGTCCAGACATTATGAATTGTACCTTGGGCTGGGGGGTGGGGGTGTTTGTGTGTCCCCTGTTTGAGGTCACTTCCTTAAAGGGTGGATGTTTACTCCAGCATGTGGTTGCATTATGCTTGAGCCTCGAGGACTGAGCCCGGGGAGGCCTTGAACTCCCCACCCTGCCCAGGGCGTGTACTCCACGCCTGTGCCCTCATGTGCTTGCCCCCTTCGGTCCCATCCAGAGAGTCAGGGCCCAGTGTGCAGGCGGCTGCTTCAGCAGACAGAAGGGGCCTGGCACAGACAGGTGGGCTCCTGCCTCACACTCGGCTCCATTAGACTCACACAGGGTGCTCGTGACTGTGCATCTGACAGGCAGATTTATTTGTCGCCTTGTCGTGGTGACCTGTTAGGATGGCTTCACTGCTCATGTGCCACTGATGCTGGGCCGTCTGAAGTTGGGACAGAGCATCCCCTGGTCCCCACCGATTGAAGTCTTATCAGCACTAGGCATAACTTACCGCCTGCTTTTCCCTGTTTCTGTAACTTTTAATTGAAACCATTTAGTTACCACCCCTGCTGCTAGGAATCTGGGGACAATTAGGAGAGTCCCATCTGTCCTTTGAACCACGTTATATTGCCTTTTTCTCGCTATCTCAAGAAGACGGCGAATTGTAACAGCAACTGTCTCTGCTTCCCACTGGATGGCTGCTCTCTCGCTTGAATGAGTTACGGCAACTCTTTAATTCAATTATTTTCTCCAGTGCAGGCTTCGAGATGATTTAGCTGAATCAGAGGCCCGGGTTTTCCGATGCCAAGCCGTGCCTCGACGTCGGCTGTGGGTGGATTGTAAAGTTTTCACATAGAGTGAGGGGTGCGTCCTGTGCCCCCCCCCCCCAGCCTCCTGGCACAAGCCCCTGTTCACCATCTCAAAACATAGATTGGAAATGGCAGATGCCATGGGCTTTGCCAGTCTTTCCCCCAGGCAAGGAATTATCTGTCCGGTGCTATTAGGTCAGTGAATTCCTACCCAGCTGTGTCTGAAAGAAGGGAGGGTGGCGGGGGGAGCAGGGCGGCCTGGGTGCCGGTCAGGAAGGCATTTTATAAATCTATAAATGTGCTAAACAGCCCACTCTCCTGCTTTGCTATTCGACTTTGAATTAAACAACGTGTCATGAGTGGGAGGTGTATCTTACAATGATTTTAACCAATTTGCTTTCTAATGTGGAAAATCTGCCGAAAATAGGACCCACTGAAGTGGTTTGTCCCATATACCGGAGGGGTGGAGGGCATGCCCTCGAGGGTGGTGGCCTGCGGGGTGAGGAGGGACAATTCGGGCGTGAGCCTTTCAGGTGGGAACTGGGATACTGAGCCTGCATTCTGTTGTCCCTGTGGGCCCCGGGTTCCCTTGGGTGTGTCCTCCCCAGGTCACAGGGTACATGCAGCGAAGACTCCCTTTTCCAACACATCTAGGGTGTTTTGAACCCAATTAGAAGTACACAGTGTGGGCAGTCCGGGTGGCTCAGTGGTTTAGCTCCTGCCTTCTGCCCAGGGCCTGATCCTGGAGACCTGGGATCGAGTCCCATGTCAGGCTCCCTGCAGGGAGCCTGCTCCTCCCTCTGCCTGTGTCTGCATCTCTCTCTCTCTCTCTCTCTCTCTCTCTCTCAATAATAAATAAAATCTTTGGAGCGGGGGGTGGGGGAAGTACACAGTGCTTGCTGAGAAGGCAGGCAAGGTGAAGGCCCTGGCCCATACAGTCTGTCCAGCGGCAGGTGGGGCGGAGAGAGACGGGAACAGAGACACTGAGCTAGCTTCTGGGGCCCGGGAGTGCCTAGGTGACTGGCGTGTGCAGCGCCACCATATCTGGGGGCCCACCCATACTGCATCGTCGTGGTCAGGTCAGGCCGAGCCTGGCCGAGCTGGGCTGCACACTGCCTTTAAACTGCCACCCGTCTGTCCTGAAGGTGGACTGTGATCCTGGGGCCTCCCAGTGCCCCTTGCGTGAGCATCTCACTGAAGGGCGCTCTCATGTAAAGGTGGGTGTATTTTCAGTGCCCTGACTCACAAACAGAGGCCACCACCTGCATCTGGCGCTTATAGGAAAAGCAGCAGTCTCTTCCGATGTGCTTATCCAGAGGCTGGGTGCCTGCCACTCAAGGGGTCACCACGTCTGCTCTACTCCAGGGACCTGACTCTAGAACCAAACCCAGTAGATGGGGAGACTGCTGTGTGCACATGCGCATTGATGTGTCTGAGAGGAAGGTTAATAAGATAGTGTCAGAGGTTGTCAGAATCTTCAGACATGGAAACCAGTGTCGGCCTTCTAAAATAGCACACGTGCCCTTTGACCTAGTAATCTCCCTTCCCCACCTGGTGCCAAAAAAAAAGCCTTATTCCATCAAGATGTTTCATCGTGGTGTTATTTAATGGCATAAAAGATGCCTCAAGCATCCAACAGTGGGAAAATAGCTAATTCTTTTAAAAACGATGCCTTCACAGTTTGAAATAACATAAATAGAAGGCTTGTCTCAGAGTGGGAAGATTTAATATTGAATGTACATTTGCAAATTAAAACCATAGAAAATACTCATGGGAAATCTGATGAATATTTCATACCGGTTATCTTTAATTGGTAGAGTTTGGGTGATCCCCCCCCCCCCTTTTCCCCATGCCCCATCCCAGGGTTCTGTAATGAATAAATGTTGTTGTTTTTTAATAGGGGGAAAAAAGTGCTGGTCATCCGTTTCCAGAAGGATCCTCCGCTTGGGGAGGAGGGGGCAGTGCAATGCAAGATTTATGGAGGCAGAGCTGACTCTCAAGATGCTGTCTGTGTTCTTTCTCCTTATATTTCTTAGAAGATGCAAGCATGTATGAACATACAGAGGTTTTGTGTTGGCTTACCAAAAAAGAATCCTACCCCGCTTGCAGCCCCATTTGCTACGACACACCGTGCCTAGCGCTCTCTACCCTTCAGCAGCCCTGTCCTGTATCGCCCTCTGATCGTCTTTAGGGCATGTGTGCAGATACAGGGGTTTGTCCGTGGGGTCTGTGTACCTGCTAGGTTTTAGGTTTTTGTAGGTTGCCCCCATGCCCACTCCTTTTTAAACTGTCTTTCGTGGCAGAGCAGTGTATGCTGGCTTCCTGCTGCCATTAGGGAGCTGTGTGGCCTTGGGGAATGGCTGGCCCTCTCTGTGCCTGTTCTGTCCTTAAACACAGAGACAGCAGTCCAAATCTGTAGGCTTCTTAAGGACACGGTGAGTTAATGCTTGTAAATTGAGCGAGCCAGCACCTGGAGACCCACCTTCCTATGTGTGCTGGTTTCACGTGTTGTTCACATCATCCTGGTCTTTGTCACCGTCTGCTCTGTGTTTGTAATCACATAAACGCATGTGATACTTTAAGCATATTATTCAGTTCACGTTACATATTCTTTGCATCTAGCTGCCCAAATACATGATCCCTCCATGTCCTTTCCCTCCAGTACACGCCTCTGATAAATTTCTGTTGTGAAGGGAAAATTGTGTTCTGTTTGTGCCCCCCCCCCCCCCCCCCCCCCACACACACACACACAAGCAGATGCTGTCTGTCTGTAGCAGGCAGGGTTTTGGTCGGATCTTCAAGGACTGTTGCATCGGAGCTGCCCCCCCCCCCCACGAGTTCATTAACGAGGCTGCTGAGCCCCCCCAGGTGTCCCACCAGCAGAGCAAATGCAGAGGTGGGGCCCAGCCAGAAGTGTTTACAGGGCTGACTGGGGGGCGGGGAGGTTCATGAAAAGCTGACCCACAGGCCAAGAGAATTTTCCTCTAATTCCATCTCACGCAGCAAGGCATTCCCCCTGAACAACCAGTCGGCAAGTAGTGGTTTCTTTTCTTGACAAGGCATTTATTAAGCGCCTGCTGTATGTCAGGGGTGGACCTAGGACTCTGTGCAGGTCAGTCTGGGAGGCTGCCAGGCTCCATCCTGCTTTGAGACCTTTGCTTCCCTGCTCCTCTGTCTGGAGGTTCTTGGAGTTTCCATCGGCTCCCTCAGGGCATGATGGGCCCGTTTGTCTGCGGTGCCTGGTGCCTACGCTTTGCATCGATTCGGAAGAGGGAAGCAGACGAAGCAGTGGTCAGAATAGTTCCAGGGTGTCTGTCTGTTGGTGGATGACGGGCTCTGGATTGACCGAACTGTCTTGTGATAACTCCCTGCTAGACCAGGGCCCTCCCCGGGTCGGGCCTCTATGGCTCCAGTTCACCCTTCCCCAGATGTGGTCAGCCCGCACAGAGTAATTTCACCAATTCTCTTGGCATTTTTGTTATCCTGGCTTAATTTTTTTTTTTTTTTTTTTGCTTCGACCCCTGATTTGTCAGAAACCCCCAATGTTTAAAAACAAAAATCCCATTAGTACTGTTTGTTTGCCTTTTAATACTCTGGTAAAGACAAAAGTCATTTTTATTCTGGTTCTAAAGTTTGTGTCAAGAGCAAATGTTTTTTAAAGTTAAAAAAAAATGTTTTGCAGCCTAGTATCAGGCTCAGAAATAATTCTGTGTGGGTCTCTGCTTCTTTGAGGCTTACGTGATAAATACGCTTTGTGGGAGCTCTCATTCATATCCCATTGAACCTTCGGGGGAAGGTATTAGAAACACAACTTTCTAGCCTCCGCTACCGCTTTTATATATCCGCAGCCAGGCTCTGAGACTAAAAAGGTTTATTTGCTATTTTATCCCATGGATAATTTTGCTTCGTGGAGTTTGGAGTAGACTAAAAAGGTTTATTTGGTATTTTATCCCATGGATAATTTTGCTTCGTGGAGTTTGGAGTTGACCGCTGACCTCTAGGATCAGGTGTGAGAGCGGAGCCTGGGGCTTCTTGTCGGGGGCATTTCCTGAAGGTGGATGGGCTGACACAGCAGTGAGAGGTGGGAATTATGAGGGATGCCAGCTGCTCCCTAATTTTATATTTTAAAGAAACTCACCATAGTTGGCCTTATAAAGGACTCTTGATTTCTAGCATTCAGAAATCGTAATTTCTAGGAGAGAGACATTTTCAGATGCTTTTACCTCATTGCATGAAGTTGCGAAGGTAACGGGCAGCAGAGAATAAGTCCTGCGGTTATCCGGGTGATTTAGGCTCTTTACCGTGTTGATTGATGAACAGTGCTCCAACCCTCGTTGGCTTATTTTGCCGTGATTGAGGAGCAGGCGCTAGCAAAGCATGTCCTTAAATGACACACCCGTTACCAGAAGTGGCTGAGTCGGTGCTGCTGGTCACCTGTTGAGTGGTAAAGATACACCATTGCCGTATTTTAACTCTTCCTTTTTTGGGTCGTAGGTTTTCATCTGCCACTGCTCACCTGTGCAAGTCTTGCCTTCCCCTCCCCTTACCCCTTTTTTCCGTAACCAGTAACACCGACCCCCATGTCTCACCAACTTTATTTATTCATGAGAGGCACAGAGAGGCAGAGACATAGAGAGCCCAATGTCGGACTTGATCACCAGACCCTGGGATCACACCCTGAGCCAAAGGCAGCTCAACCGCTGAGCCATCCAGGCGTCCCTCCCATCAACTTTCTATTCCATTTATCTTGGTTCTTTTGTTACTCCTGCTCGCTGACAGATGTACTGTTCTGTGAGCTTCTTGAGAGACTTGGTCGCAGCCGACACACAGTAGGTGCTGGTCACGTTTGGATAGAAATTAGTGTGGCTTGTAGTCCTCATTAGGCAGAAGGGCAGGAGACCATGAGGCGAGGTCTCAGTGGGCTCTGAAGAGCTCATGGAAGCCAAGTTGAGATGGGGCCGGTGAGGGGGGCAGGGAGCTGGGGCTTTTGAGGGAAGGGGAAAATCAGCTGCCCTCAGACCTCTGTCAGCCAAAGGAGGGAGGCAGCTTGTTCTAGAGAGAAGACAGAAAGCATAGAGTTTTTGCAATAAAGAATTTTAAAAATAGCGCAAGTTGCCCAACCATGAGTCGGACCACCTGTGTCCTAGTGGACAGGGCCCTGTGCCAGCATAAGGGGTGGCTGCACGATGTGAGAGTCTGCTCTGCAGCGTCCTAAGATCTGTGCTCAGACACATCTGAGTGGTCCAGCACTCTCCTAGACATGGGATCCCCATGGTTAGTCAAACAGAAAGACTCCAGAGGAAAATATAAAAGGGGATGGGAGTTCTCTGGTGATGGGCTAATGAAACTATTATTTTTTAAAAGATTTTATTTATTCATGAGAGATAGAGGGAGAAGCAGGTTCCCTGCGGGGAGCCCGGTGTGGCCTCCATCCCAGAACCCCGGGATCACGCCCTGAGCCAAAGGCAGACGCTCAACTGCTGAGCCACCCAGGTGTCCCATGGGCTAATGGAATTATAAAACTAGTTGGCTGGGGGATCCTCTAGCAGACAGACTCACCCTTTACGGGCTGGTAGGACATCCCCTGTCGTGCATGGACATTCCATAGCTAGGGGTTTCTTCTTCCTTTTTACCTGTGTTGGAAGGGCCCACCGACCCTCAAGGGCAGATGCTTCTGCCCTTAACAAGGGACTGCCCAGGCCAGTCTTCTCACAGTAGAGATTGGGGCTGGCCCACTCTTGCTCTTAACAGACTCAGTTGTTTTCTCATTCAAAAAGTGTGTGTGTGCATACCAGGACTGTTCTGGACTCAGCAGGTACAATGGAGAAGCTGTCACTGGCCTTTTATTCCTGAAGAGGAGACCCCCCCCCCCCCGGATTGTTTTCTTGGGAGGTGTGTGTCAAGTTGGGAATACGTCGAGTCACCGCTTGGCTGGGAGTGTTGAGCAGGTTTCAGGGACCCAGGGGAGGTGACCAGCCGTGAGGTGAGGTCTAGGCCTAGGCCAAGGGAGCAGCTACTGCAGAGCCCCCAGGGCAACAACCCATGAGGCTGCGGCCACAGGAAGGGGGGGAAGCAGTGAGCTAGGAGCCTTTGGCCATCCTACCTTGTCCTGATTTTTAACCCTAATGGCAATGGGAGCCATTTGGAGAGATTCAAAGATAATGTGATAGTATCAGATTTAAATTCCGGAAAAAGAGCCAAGCCCTGGGCGTGTCTCTGGACGACGGCTTAGAAAGGGGCAAGAGTGGAAGCCAGGAGCAGCCGCAAGGTGGACCCCCGCGCAGAGCTTCCTACCTTGTACCTTAGCCCCGCGCCCTTAGCCGAGAAGGCCCGTGCTGTCCAGGAGGCGGCCGGTGTGCAGCGGCCAGGAGCGGACCTCCCCGAGGCTTCCCGCTCAGCGGTGCGCACCCCCGGGGTACTTCGGGGGCCCTTGGCCTGGCGTCCGAGGGAAAGCTACCAGCCCTGCCTGGACTGCGATGGAAACGGTCTCCGGTTAATGGGATCTCAGAAACGACTAAATCCTCCACCGAGCACTTTTCTGTGGCTGCTGGTGCACACGGGGGTAGCCCCCCTCGCCATCTGTCCCCACGGCCTCTGTCACTGTCACTAAAGAGGCAGGCGCGTACAGGGAGGAGCCGGGCCCTGGCTGTGATGACTTTGTCTACCGTCTTTCCAGCAGCAGAAATTGCCGTCGGGGCAGCGTGGGAATCTTAGAAGAGGGAGCTTTCCCTGATATAATTATGCTCTTAGTGAAAACGTTGGCGCCTTTTCTCCACTTCCCCCCCTTAGCCACTAAAATAAAACTTTATCTTGGAGCTCGGCAGCTGTTTGCAGCCTGCCTCGGGTGTGCTCCTGATGAAGTGGCATCGCAGGCGGGGTGGTGGGGATGGGGGCTAGCAGGGCATTGCCGCCGTGGTCCAGTGGGGGCCGGGGCGGGTCCCGGGCAGAGACCCGGGCTGCTGGAGCAGTTCCAGGCCGGGTCGTCTTTGGATTTTGCCCAGTGAGCTGTTGCTAAGGAGAGGGCTTTGTTTGCATGGAGCTGGGGGCATGTTCAAGGGAAGTGCGCTTCTGCAAAGATTTGCTGACGTGGCCAACGGAACCCTCCAGGCTTGTGCGTCCAGCCCCGATGGTAGCAGGTGGCTAAGTCCGCACCTGTAGGGGCGCGCTGGCAGCGCCGGGAGATGTTTCTCGGGCTCATGAGGTGCATTGGCGGGAAGGAGCCCTGGTCCTGCCACAAGGCAAGGAAGGGAGGGGGTGACAGGTGGGAGGGTGGCGAGCTGGGGCTGCTTCTTGGGCGGGGCTGGGACCTGCCCTGTGTTTACTGGACCCACCTCTGCCAGAGGACGAAGGGTGGCAGGGAGGGGGTTGCTTTTGAGACCTTGCTGGGACATGCTGCAGGGCTGGGGTTGTTATTTGGAACCTGGAGTCTGAACTTGTGCTTGGGCCTTGGGGCTGGGGAGGTGGCTTTGGGAACCACTCCCAGCAGCCTCCCCTCCTGGAGAGGAGAGGCTTAGTGGTAGGTGTCAACAGGACACCAGTTGCTCCAAGGAGGGTGGCCCTCCTGGGATGGGCAGTGGCCTCCTGAGCACCTCCTTCTCTGCCAGCTCTTAATCATTAGTCACCTTTCCTCGTTGGCTGTGGGCTCCAAATAGAAGGATGGCTGGACTGGCCTCCCCTGCAGTGCCCTGCGCCTCTGGCCTCGGTGCCCTGAGCTAGGGGACGCGCTGAGCATGGATGCGCTCCTGAGCAGCCCCTGGTGTGGCCGGGCGCCTTGTTCAGTGCAGGATATGGGGCAGAGGACTTTGAACGCCCTGTCCTCTTCCCTCCACCTAAGCGGTGGTTTGTCAGGGCTGTCCTGCTAAAGTGCTGTCCTTTCGTCGTCTTCTGCACATGGGGAAACTGAGCAAAGAGAGTTGGGTCCTTGCTCAAGGGTCAGAGCCTGAGGCCAGCTGCCTGGCCTTGTGTCCACCCTGGTGACCTCCCTGGTACAGGGTCCGAGGCTTTGAGATGCAGCCTGATGTTGTTCCTACCGGCACATTGGGGAGACTCGTTTGCCCCAAAGCTACATCAAGAGCTCTTTCTCTCTTCTCTCTTTCGATTTATTTATTTATTCATGAGAGATACACAGAAGCAGAGACACAGGCAGAGGGACAAGCAGGCTCCATGCGGGGAGCCCGATGCGGGACTCGATCCCAGAACCGGATCACACCCTGAGCCGAAGGCAAATGCTCAACTGCTGAGCCACCCAGGCATCCTTCGAGAGCTTTTCCTGAGTGATTGGCTCAGCTGTCTTCAGTCTGGGAAAGTATGTTGGGAACGTGTGCTAACTCCCGTGGTCTTACATCTAGGGATTTGGTGTCAGATGGAAACCTTCAGTTTGAGGGTAGGGTAAGAGGCCTGTTTAGGGTTCCCTTTAGCTGACCTCCACCTAACAGTGTTCAGCTTCATTCAGCTGGCGGATGCGGAGATGACGGAGGCTCCCCTGCCCTCTGCTAGGTCTTAGAGGCTGGTGGGGACGGCTGGTGGCTGTCCGGAGAACTGTTCTCTCCCTGTGTCCCAGCAGACCCCACCCTGTCTGATGAGAGGAAGGGGCCCTCAGATCTGACTTGCTGGAGGTCCTGTCCTGGAGAAGTGGCTTCTGAGTCAGACTTTCTAGCAGCCAGAATCTGAAGAGTAGAAGGTGATGCTGAAGCCACTGGCCTTGCCCTTCTGAAAACGGGTGAAGAATTCGGATAGAATGCCCCAGAATTGCCTTGCCTCCCCACCTTAATCTGGTCACGAGGGGGAAGCCGAAGTAGCTGACAATGTTACCTGAGGCAAGAAGTATGTTAGATTTTTATAAGGTCAATTGAATAATGGAGAAAGTTGAGGTTAGTTACAGAAAAAGTTTTTGGGGGAACCTACACCAGAGAGACAGCAGGCTGCATTTGTTGTTTTTTTTTAATTCAAATTTAAATTCAATTTGCCAATATACAGTATAACACCAGTGCTCATCCCATCAAGTGCCCTCCTCAGTCACCCAGTCACCCCATTCCCCCCGCACGTCCCCTTCCACAACCCTGTTTCCCAGAGTTAGGGGTCTCTCATGGTTTGTCTCCCTCTCTAATTAGCGGGCTGCATTTAAATGGGGGTGGGAGGGAATGTCAGTTGCCTCTGAGGGGCTTGGGATTTTTAAAAGGTGTGATTGCCCCAGGGAGGGAGGGAGTGCTGGGGTGGGGGGTGGGGGGCAGAGGGCCTGATCAGCTTTGGGACCTGGGCTGATTCTGGCATTGGCTGTGGCCCCGGAGAAACCGCGTGAGGTGGTGTTTGAGCGGAGGGTTGTGCATTCCCGAGCGCTCCGGCCTCCCCGGGTGTGCTCTGCCCAGCCGCACTCCAGCAGCGCGAAGGCCAAGGCTTCACGGGCCACCTTCAGCGAATGCCAGCGATGCGACCAAGGGTTCCCCTGTTTCCCAGTCCAAGGAGGGGGATGGGCCAACCCTTGGCTCAGACAGAGGGAAGCCACTCAGGAGGCGGATAGCCCTTTCTGGTTGATCTCTTGAGGCCTTTCTCAGAGCACTGCAGTTCTTTTGGGGCCACTGGACCCCAGTCTGCAGATGGCAGGGCGGGGAGGCCTCTCCTGGCTTTGTCTTAGCTCATCACAGAAACTGGGGGTGCGGGGGGCCTTATTCTCTCTGACCCCACCTGTCTTTCTACCTCAAGCCCCAGACATGCTGGGAATCCTTATTTTTGGTAGTTTGTCTTTGAGAGAAATAAAACCACATCGCAGTAATTTAGGTCCTGCGGGGGAAACATTGATCTAAACTTTTGATTCGAAAAAATAAAAAAAAATAAAAATTAAAAAAAAAATAAACTTTTGATTCGATGTAATTTCAGGCTTACAGAAAAGTGGTAAGAATGGCTGTCAAAGAATTTCTAATCCTCCTATCCCCGGACACCCCAGGATGATACTTTACCGCATCTCTGTTCTCTCACACAGACACACGCACTGTATTTTTTTTTTTTCCTGAACCCTCCGAGAATGACCTGCAAATAGGCAACCTAGAGGTATTTAGAGATGAAGAAGCTTTCCCCAGGTATCAGCGTAGTCTCAATGCACGCCGCAGGTGTCAGAATCGAGAAGCTCACGTTGGTGATCGTATTGTCTGATCATTACACCTCGCGCAGGTTTTGCCATTTGTCCCAATCACCGCTTATTGCAAAAGGAACCTCTTCCTGCCACGCTTCCTTAGCTCGTTTGAATCTGGAGCGAGCCGAGCCGCTCCTCCTCTGCCTTTGTTTCACGGCAGCGATGTTTTCAAGAGAACAGACGAGTTATTTTGTAGACTGCGCCTCCGCTTGGGCTCCTTTCAGGTTTTCTCCTGATTAGATTCGAGTTATGCGCTCTTGGCAGGAGCGCCTCAGAAGTGGGCATGTGTCCCCCGCGCTTCCTGTCGGGAGGCCCAGGGTGATGCCAGCGTATCCCGTTGCCGGTGACGTGAACTCCGCTCATTGGTTCCGCCGGCGTCCGATGTCCCCGCTGTGATTGACAAGAGTGCCGTGGGGAGGTGCTGGAAACCACGCGAATGTGCTGTTGATCTTCGGACTTTTCTACCCCTGGTCCTGACGTCCACTGCTAACTCTCATCCAAATCCGTTACTATGACGGTTGCCAGTTGGTGATTCCCTGACTCCGTCATTTCCTCCGCATACGTCTGTCTGTGCTTTGCACCGTCCGCAAGACGCTCCCCCTTTCCCTTTGCAGATTACACATGGGTCTCGATGAAGACTCCAGGGCCCTCAGTGCTTCCCTGGGTTCCACCCTGTGACTGTCATTACGCACGTTGATGCCCACAGTGCTTTGTATCTGGCCAGCAGATGCCTCTTTGGGTTGGCTGCTCCATCTCGTGCCTCTTGGACATAGTCTCTGTGATTGAGCGTTTCCTTCCTTTCCAACCCAATCTTTTTTTTCTCTTCCCTACGTCCTCCCATAATGTGATTTTTGTCTGTCTTTCCCTTCTGTACCATGTCCGGGTATGGACTTGGGCATAGGCAGTGTTGAGTACGTATTTGTGGGTGGGATACGTTTGCGATTGCATAGTCTGAAAGTAGAAGTGTGCTCCCCTGTCCATGCATCCAGAGGCCACTGCCTTTGGCTTCTCTCTGGCCGGCAGAGCCGCCTCCGTGTCGACCTCTGGGGCACAGCATGAGACCTAAGTCTGGCCCTCCAGATGGCCTATGGCTAGGGTTCCCTCAATTCAGTAAATAATTTATGGCTTCAGCTGCTGTGGTCATAGGTTTCTTCTTCTTCCCACTTTTTTTTCTTTTTCATTTCTTGTGTGCATCTGGAGACCTTTTTGGCATTGGAGCTTGGAGTTCATTTTAGAAAAGATCCATAGGAGATCATGTTTCTAATGACAGTCAAGATGGCACAGATGTCAGCCCCTGTGGTGGTAGGAGTATTCTCAAGTCAACAGTGGTCAATCCCTGTCCTTCCAGAGAGGTCAGGGGAGCAGTGACCGAGGGCAGGGAGGAGGCTCATCACTTACTCACACCTGCCCTGGCCCAGATGTGCTGTTGGCTCGTACATCCTTGGTTAGAAACGGGGGAGGTAGGCGACAGAGGTGGACCAAATGGTTGGGACTGTGTGTATCTCTGATGCCAAGGAGCCTTGGGGCGGGGGTGGCATTTCTCTTTAGAAGTTTGACTGCTGTTCCCTTAAGTAGAGTTATATAGAAGCCTGATTTATCTGCTCCAAAAATACGGGCCCCTTAGAGAAGTTAAGCAGAGTATAAAATGCTTTCATGGTAGTTAAATTTACACTCTGTTAAAATGATTTGTGCGCTTTGCAGTAAGCTGTGATATTAAATGCATAAATATACAGCAGAGTTAACTTGGAAGAACGTTTTATTTGACATGATCACTCAAACGCTCAGGTACGGTATCAGAAGCATTTAGCGTGGGGATAGGAATTTTAAAATTCTGCCCAAAACATTCAGAATCAAAGGGAAGGAATGTGAGTGAGTATTTCTCCACAGAGTGCTTACTACTGAAGTGGTTTTCATCACAGGAGAAAGGCCTGTGGTTTCTAAATCCGGCTCCTGCTTTCCATCTGAGAAAATGCCTTGTCAATAAACTCACCATTGAAACCGTTGCCCTAATTTTGGAACTGATTCTATTCAAATTAGCAACCCATTATAAATATTTTGGTCGTCTTTTGTCATGAGAATAAGTTTTCCTCTGGGAACAGGCCATTTGGTTCTGGTTGGGACATTACGGGAGAATTAATAATTAATGGCATGCTTGTCTGAGGTCCACCCTTCTATTTGGAGCCTAGGACTTGATTCAATTTTCTAAATATAATGGGCTGTTTCAAAATGGTCTTTCCCCATTGTTTCTTCAGATCTTACTGAAACCAGTCCACTGCGTGCGTTTGTCTCCGTCTATAGAAGGAGGGTCTGAAGGGCACCATGTCCACGAGACTGGTTGCACCCCAAGTTTGGAAGGAGGCCCAGCAGGTGGATGAGTTGATCAGTTAAGAATATTCTGTACCACTCCTGCCACGCTTATGTGCGCTGCTGGAGAATGACTGCGGACGTTCTCGGCGGCCACTGTGGGACGGGCTGTTTGCCCAGGTCCTCTGCTGATTTCCAGGGACCAGGTGACCCAGCAAACCTCACTCCTAGCTTTCAGACTCCCCGTGGAGGGCGGAGACACCCAAACTCACCAACGGCTGGAGCTTGGGGTGCTTTTACCCCAGCTTATTGATTGGCCTAGAAGGAATATTCTGGCCACAATCCATGTAGGAAAACGTAATTCGAGAAAGAAAAAACATGGTTGTTGGAGGGTCAAATTAAGTTGTGGGGGAGACACCTGGTGCCCCAAGGTATCTAACGCAGTGCTCTTGGGTTCTCCCTCACTGGCTGACTCGAGAAGCACCCCCAAGAAAAACGTGCTGCCTCTGCCCCCCCACCTGTGCCTTCAAGTCTCCTCAATACTTTGTGGGGGTACTTGGAATCGACCCTAGTAGAGCTTGTCGGGACCTGGTCAGGACAGGGTTAAAAGAGCTGTGGAAGTGGAAAAATCTTCGGGTGGCTGTGGAACATCTAGCTCTGGGTGCCGGAGTGTCCTTGGGAACACACCAGGGTTCAGCCGCAAGTAATTGATATAATTGATAATAAAACCTGGCCTCTGGCAGACTGGGGACAATGACAACAGCAGGATCTTGGGCAATCTCTGGGCCCCGTCATCACTGCAGTAAGAAAGAGTTCCTAGAAGCTCCCTTGATTGATCTTCTTCTTTTTTTTTTTTAATTTACTTATGATAGGCACACAGTGAGAGAGAGAGAGAGAGAGAGAGAGAGAGAGAGAGGCAGAGACACAGGCAGAGGGAGAAGCAGGCTCCATGCACCAGCAGCCCAATGTGGGATTCGATCCCGGGTCTCCAGGATCGCGCGCGCCCTGGGCCAAAGGCAGGCGCCAAACCGCTGCGCCACCCAGGGATCCCTCCCTCGATTGATCTTAATACATGAGGCCTTCCACGAGGAAGCTTCTAGTTCTCTTCTTGCAGGACTTGTGCTGGGGTCAGAGCACATTCTCCCCTGTGGGCTGGGGAATATATAGCATCGGGGTGACCATCCCTCTTGAAACGGCACATCCGCACAGAGATGACACCTGTGTCCAGATTCAGACCTGGCCCTTGAATCAGCAGCCCAAGAAAACGTCGATCCCAGGTGTCGAGGACACAGTCGAGGCTCCAGGTGGTGTGGTGACTGAGTGCTGTGGGGGGAGCAAGGTGCAGGGGGATGGAAGACCCGGAATACGGTTGGGTCAGGTTTGGCTATTTGATAGGTGACGTCTGCAGCTGACCGCATCCCCTTCCTTCCCAGGAGGCTCCTCCCATTTGTCCCCCAGAGAGCCTTTTTGTTGGAAATCCCAACACAGCTTCATTCTTTGATCCCTTCAGAGAATGAAAAGTGCCTACCAGTGTTGGCCTCCGGGTCTCGTGAAGGACACAAGTACCTGTCCTGCGAGCCCGTGGACCGGGGGGGGACTTCCTGCCCCACCTCCACCTCCATCACTCTGAACACACAGAAGATGGGGGGGAGCTGTCCTTTCCCACATGTGTCCGTGGCACCCACAGGTGCCTCAGTATCCCCGCAGAGGTCAGAAACAACAAATTCCACCTCGTGTCAGCTCACACATGCTCTAGAAACACTGGGTGTCCTTTGTACCCTACATCATTACGTGTGTCTTGAAAATGTGGCTTTTCTTTATGCATATAAACCTACATTCACGGCTTTACACAATCGGTGGCCTGTTTGCCCCTCACAATAGCTACATTTTGGTGGTAGCTGTGCCTGACACACACTTTATTTTTATTTAACTTATAAAACCTTTGGGGTGAGTGCCTCTGTAAACATAAAAGCTTTCATGGAGTGCAACAGCCATGGATTTTGGGTTTTGTTTTTTTGTTTTTTTTCCCCTTCCTTTCCAAAATGGAGGCATGACGCAGCTGGCCTCTGAGCAGTTGGGCTGACCTGTTCCTTCACTACAGGAAGTAAAAGTTTGGATGACATCACCGCAGGGTTATTTCTTGTTATTGTAATTAATGGAGCAGCAGGAAGCAGCAAGACAGATGATTCTTGGCAGAAGTGGCAATTTAAAGGGGGAAGGATGAAGAGGGGGTCTGGGAAGGAAGAAACCTTTCTGGACGTTCGAACTCTCCTGGGAAGAAATCTGGAAATCCGTAGGCAGTTCCTGAGAAATGAGCTGCCTCTGGCCTGCGTGGATCTGAAACTCCTAACCCTTGCTACAACTCCCGGTCAGGGTTTCTCACCAGCAGCTCAAGCAAGGCAGGGCCGCCCTGGCTGGCACTGGGTGTCGGGAGGTTCCTTTGTGCCCAGCGTGTCTTACGTCCAGTGGTGGGAGGGCTCGTAAAAGTGAGCTTGTGCTTTGTGGACAGGCTGAGGCTCTCAGACCCATGTGTGTCTTTTGCTGAGGGGTAGAGGGAGCTGGAAGGACTGGGGGGTGAGGGAGCGAGGAAGGGCAGCCTGGCCAGCCCCCAGGGAAGGAGCAGGGGGGTGGCCATCCTCAGGACGCATGGAACCTTCCAGACATGAAAGAGAGGCTGGGTCTCTGGGTTAAGCCGCTCGCTCGTGGTGCATGAGCTGACCCAGGTGGGATGGCTTTGCTAAGGATTTATGGCGAGGGGGCCTTGGAGGTGGGGCTGGAACCCAAGAGCCCTGTGCCACGTTCCCCCGAGGCGTTACAACACCTGGGTATGTCCTGTCGTGTCCAGTCTAGAACACATGTGCCTGCGTTCATCCTTCATCTGGGCTGGGGAGGTGGGAAGTGGCCCCGTAGTGGGAAGTCTGGTGCTGGGGGATGGGGATCTGGAGCTTGGAGAGGAAGCCAGAAGGAAGTTGCCCCAGGGAAGGAGGGAGCCTCTGGAATGAGTGGTGAGACTTTGGGCAACTTTATCCATCTTTTAAAATTTTAATGAAAATAGAATATGCAAACAGAGCAGTGCGCAGACCTGAAGTGTGCAGCTCGATGAGTTTACACAGCAAATACACGGTTGGACCCCCCACTAGGGCAAGCTCAGAAGTCTTCTGGGGGGAGCCTCCTGCCCTGTGTCCCTCTCCTCAGAGGTACTCTTTGGACTTACCTTGGATTACCTTTGCCTGTTTTTACTTAAAACGGAACCATATGGCTTGTACCTTCTTGCATTGTGTGCGCGCCATTCGTCTGTGTTGTGTGAAAGGCAGTTCAGTTTTGCCAGCTGCCGTGTAATACTCCGTTGTATGAATGTACTCGGGTTTTTGTACCCATCCTACTGTTGATGAGCACTTGGGACTTGGTAGCCTCGGGCCATCCCCAGGTGAGAGCCGTCCCCACCTTGGCCAGCGCTGACCATCCAGTTAGACCTCTGCGGTGGCCGCCCTGCAGTTGAGGAGGCCGAGCTGCCCGGGTGATGGAGGCACGAACTAGTTTAGACTTAGGAAGGGCCAGGGTGGTGGGCCGTGCTGCGCGGGGATGCTTTGAGGAGCAGAAGATCATGGGAGGACAGAAAGGAACACCCTGCAGCGTGTTTCACGGTGTCCACTTGGTCCTGCTTCGTGGGTATCCAGAGGGTGGTGCTCACCGTGGGCTTTGTGGCCTCTTGATGGGTCATGGCTGGCAAGACCCCGGATGGTCTCCGTGGTCTCTGTGGCTGATTGTTTATATGGAACCCTTTGTCTCCTTGGTGGTTCTATCACATTCCGCATGGCGAGCACCGTATTTGCAGTGGAGCCCACCACCCAGCACCGCTGGTGTGTAATTCGTGTGTTTGTGCCATCAGGCACTTTGGCTTGTGACTTTGATAGCCTGAAATTGCAGCCACCTCTGCAAGAAAAACAACTTTTTGCTAGGATCTGAGTTCTGTGGTATATTATCGTAAGAAACTGGAAAATAAAAAGCATGGTGCCTTAAGCTTGTCTTCCAGCTACTGATGTTCTGTCTCTAATTCAGAATCATGAAGTGGCGCTCAGGCTTAGAAGGTCCCAGTATGTGAGGTTGGAAGGAAGCTTCTGGAAGCCCCTGGTGGTTTTCTAGATGAAGCAATGGAGGCCGGAGGTTTGCCTTATTTCCAGAGGTAGAAAAAGTGTCTTAACCGTGAGGAATGTGGGTTTGAATTATTGACTAGATGGCCTTTTCCCTTAAGATTCGTAGTGAGTCATTGGAAGGGAAATGTTTGGGGGAGAGGTTACCTTTGTAGCTTTTAGGGGAGAGCGTGAAGAGCAGAAGCAGGGGGAGTTGAGACCAGCTGGCCAGTGAGAATCAAAGCTCATTCGCCCAGATGGTGGACACGGCCTCAAGACCATAACCCCTAGAGACCAGCTCTAGCTCCTTGCCCACTGTCCCACAGTAACACGTGACACAAGCTGACCCCATGAGAGGCATCCAGGCTCCAGAATCATCAGCAGAGGATGTCCTTTCCCTGAGTCTGGGGCAAGGAAGGGTTTCATAGACTGTATCCTTAGTCCTATGAACAGTGCTGAACTTGTTTTCAAGAGTGATTATGTTGGAAAGAAAGAACGTCACCTTGCCAAAGAGTTTGGCAGAGTAGTAGATGTCACTAGACGATTGACATTAAAAATACACGTGTGGATGTTTATGTAATGCTTTTTAAGGACAAGTGATCATGGGGCCAAAATTTCCTTTTGTCTAAAAACAGTGATAATTAGGAGAAGTTCCCTTATTTCTATGCAGGTGCCATCCTGGCCCAGCATCCCCCACCGCCACCCCCATGCTGTGCCAAGGGCCTGTGGTTGTTACAGCCTTGCATACCCATGCTAAGGGGTTCTCCAACCCAGGGGACTCATCCCACCCTCACCTGAGAAGTCCCTGCTGGAAGGACTAGACCAGACTTCTGCTTGGTGGGAAAGTTTTGTCCTTCTGGCCACACAGAGAAGTCACACGTGAACCATGTGTCAGGCGTCGGTCTCAGCATTGCTCGTTGACTACTGTGCTATGTCCTGCTGAGAAGGACCAGGGCCAGGGTCACCCAGCAGCTCTCCACCCAGGACTTGGCACCCCCACCCAGGGGACCTGTGCAATGCCTAGAGATATTTTCTGTTCTGTTCAGGTGAGGGAAGCTGCTGGTGTCTAGTGGGTAGAGGTCAGGGATGCTATTAAACATACGAGGCACAGAACAGCTCCCCACAATAAAGAATTCTCCAGCCAGATGTCAGCAGTGCTAACGCTGAGAAAGCCGGAAGTGGCTCGTGTGGCCCTCAGCATCCTGGGGTGTTGGACAGGTTTGAGGAAGAGGAGAGAGACTCCTGCGGGAATCCTGATGCCTCAGGCAGGCCCCTGAAAGCTCCTTGAGGCTGTTTGCACTTATAAACTGGGGGGGGGTGGGGGATGGGGGGGGGTGAGCACAGCCTCCAGCCCAGCACGCGGCCCTGGCTACATACACCGAGTTGTCTCCAGTCACCTACCTGCCCGCACCGTGCGTGGACCCGGCGGCAAGCTCAGGTGCTAGCCCTTGGGTATGTCAAACCCTAATGAACCTATATTCTAAAAGCAGCTTGATTTTATTTTTCTTCTAGGAAAATACGTCTTGGTCACCATATTGCGTGTCCAGTGTATGAAACGAGGCAGTTGACACGTCACGTTAAATACGGTTTCTGATGCCATTAATGGCTTCGTTTTATGTAAAGAGCCGATTTGAAAGAGCTGTGGGAGCCGTTGAAGAAATGAGATGCTTTGTTTTGAGCTTCCTTGTGGGTGCCTCCAACACAGAGATTTAGGAAGGACCAGACTTTGCAGAAGCTTGACACAGTGGTCCCTGTGATGGGAAGAGCAGGAAGGAGTCCTCAGGATGATTTATCAGGCAGGGTTTGAATGTGAGGGCTGGGCCAGCCCTTCTGGAACTGCCGGGGCTGTGTTCTTTTTCTGACACAGTGTTCTTGGGCTCTGGAGGTGGAATCTCAGCTGCTTACCATTCTGTCCTAGCTCTATTTATTGCATCCAACGGTCTAAGTAGTGGCTTAAGTAACGATTGCCAAAACTGTAATCAATGTTTTTGTTAAAGATTTGGGGCTCTGCTTGTAAGATAAATAGCCCCAAAGCCCATATCCAGGGGGACCTACTGAACCTGTGACTGGCTTCTGTATGGCCTTGGGTTTTCAGGCCCCACAAGGCCAGGTCAGGGGGAGACACCTGTCACCCGTGTCTGCTCCGTTGAGTCCCTCCAGAGATGTCCAGACAGTCACTTGGGGTTCTCAGCAGCCCCATTTGGCAGCCGGAGGGGGCTGCTCTCCCTACACCCCACGAGGATTGCAAGTGGAAGGCTGGTGTGCAGTGGACGCAGAGATTGGCATCTTTGCTTCTGCCCACCCCGCCTGCTTGCATTTTCTTGCAGGACAGATAGGGCCACACCTGCCTGGGTTCTGGTCGGGGGTTGGGGATCTGGCCACGGACACTTGCAGCCAGGCCCCGAGGGGGTTGTGCGGGGTGTGGACGTCCAGGCCCGCAGCCGGCCACCCTGCGAGCGGGGAGGGAAGGTGCCTGTCCTGACCGCCCGTCTCCACCAAATGCGCTGACTTCTGCATCTGTATGCAGCCGACTGTTTTGGCTCATCGTCCTCAGTAAATATTGCCAGACTCCGCTTCCTGCTCGCTCTGTTTCCGAAGGCACAGCATTTGGTAGACGTCTTTGCAAAGGTGTGGTGTCTGTCTGTTTTGGAAGCATTTGGCAGCGTGGTAACCGTTTCTGGGTATCTACGAAGGAGATTTTCTGCTGATCGTTTTCTTATTGAGGGAAAAGTTATTGGAAAAATATTGGACTGTTAGCTCTGGTTTCGGAGATTTATCGTCTAATCTGTCACGGATTTTATTTTGCCATCATTTCCCTCCTGGCTCTGCCGAGCCCTGCTTCTCCAAAGAGCCCTTTAAAAGCGGGCCGCCTGGTCCCGTCCTCGGGCTCCCCGGCCGGCAGTCCTGGCCGTTAGGTCTGTTTTAATTTGAGTCTCGTGAGTTTTTACTGCTGTGTTTCTGGTCTTACTTCACTTTGGGGAGTGGGCTCCCCCCCCGTCCCCCTTGCCTGGTTCCAAGAATCGGATTGCGAGGCTTCAGCATGTTGGATTAATTTCCTGTTCCACATCAGCTCGAGCTCACTATACAAACGACCGATTTGTTAGCGGCCTTTACCACTTCCTCCGTCCCTGGCGTTCCACATTTATATCCTCGTTTTTCCATTCATCCCCCCGAAGCCATGGTTGGCCCTCTCGAGTCTGGTGCCAAGGACTGGCTGCCCTCAGCAGGCCCATGGGTTTATGGAGCTCCCACCCCGCACCCAGGCCCCCTCACCTGGGCTCAGAGCCTGCCCTGTCCACCCCTCAGCGGAGGTGGGTGCCTTCCAGCGGGTGGGCCGTTGCAGCCACAGGCCCACAGAAGCCTCTGGATGCGGACAGAACATCACTTGAACACACAGAGCAAGGGGTGGGGGCAGGTACTCGCCACCAACAGGGCATCTCTTATAGGAATGCAGCGTCTGGGACAGCGGGTCACTTTTCCCCTAGGATTAATGTTTTTTTTCCAATATATTTTACATTTACATTTTAGGACAGGTTTAGACTTACAGAAAAATCGAGAGGATGGTAGAAAGTGTCCCGCATCCCTGCACATGGTTTTCCCTACATTTGTTCCTTCTATTAATCGTTGTAATTAACGAACCAAAATTGATACATCATTATCAACTAAAGCCCATAGTTTTCTATAGAGAGGGTAACTTTTCGTCTTTATTATTCAGTTCCTTCAGCTGTGTGCCTGCACAAACTGTAATAAAGGAGATAGTCCACCGCTGGTTTATATTCAGTTTCAGGGTGGTGTCAGGAGCAGGCAAATGACAAAAGATTCTCTTCTGAGAGCCTCCATCGGAAAGGGGGTTTGGTCTGCGGAGTCTCCCATTTCCTGATTAAATAGCAAAACAAACAGAAGTGACCATGTCCCAGCTTAGGAATTTCGTCCTGGAAAATAGAATTGTCTACATGGAAACTTTGAGCAAGTGCATGCTGGGTGAAACTCATTGTTCAGGATGTTTTATAGTTTAGACTTTACCCGATTCTGATTTTGGAATTTAAAACCTCCCAGAACCATGATGTGGGTGCCGTGCGGTGCGGGTGTCGTTGGCAGAAGGACCTTGATTGTTGGGAGCCTGTAGGGGGTCACAGCACAGCCAGGCTGGGAGTGCCCGGCCCTGGGGCTGTTGTTGGGAGGATGGTGGGCACCTGCTCCGCCTGGGCCCTTTGTGGCTGTCCCTGCATTCCATTCTGGGGGATCAGAGAAACGAAGTGAATCATCTGAGGTCAAGCAGTGGAGTCCAGAGGAGAATATAAGCATCATGCAGAGGGAGACTGGCCTGGGATCGCAGAGACAACAAAGCAGCCCCATTGGAGAAGCCCAGGGCCTGGTCCTCCCTTGCTGGGCCAAGTGAGCCTGGCCCCAAGTTACAAGGGAGTTGGTGGTGCAGTAAACACCTCCCAAACCCTCCTAGTCCTACATTTCCTCCTCTCCAGGGGCCAGGCACTCGGGGCCCGACAGTGGTGGCTCCCCAAACCCGTCTGTGTGGCAGCCGCTGGTAATCCAGCTCAGCCTCTGTGTGCAAACAACCAATCTGAGGAACGTGGACAGTTGTCCCTGCCTGGGCACTGAAGGTCTCAGGGGCCTTTCCTCCTTCTCCTCCCTCTCCCCATCCCCGGATGCTGGACATCTTCAGTGCTGTCTGCAGATGAATTCCTGACCCTTCCAATAGTTGCTTCTTAACTGTGTTTCATGTTCCATTAAACTTGTAGCTTGTCTTTTAGGAGGAAATACTCTGCTTTTCATCAGTCACTAAACCTTAGTTACCCAAAATGTAAATAACATTTTCTTTGCATCTCAGATTTTTACAACTTAACTATTTTGAGGGAAATGGGATGCAGGTTTCTAAAAGTACAAGAATAACTTTCCCTTTCGTTTCTGTTATTCACTCTGTACATAACTTGTGTGCTCGCAATGCAGGCGAAATTTCAGATTCCTGAATTTGGGGACAGCCCTTCTGTGGTGCTTGTTGGTATCGAGCAGGGGCTCCATGGACATTTGTGGAGAGGACAGATAAGTCCTTCACACCCCAGGAAGGTCACTGGGGCAGGATCCTGCTTTTGCCATAAAGCACCCCAGATCCCCGGTTAGTGGGAGCTGCTGCCGTGTGATGGGATTGACCTTGAGATTCATTCTCCTCACTTTCTTTTCTGGTTTCTTGTTGGTCCCATCAGCCGAGGTGAGCCATACCTGGTTATTTTCGGTAGCAGATGTCCTCTAATGTTGCTGGAGTGATGCATCCTAAGTGGGCAGTGATGCCCACCAAGGAGTTTGGAGGGCCCGACTGGGTCCAGTCAGACATTTATGGGGCCTGTAGCTCACCAGCTCCCAGGGGCTGACCCTGCCCTTGGCGGCTACAGAGGTGGGGCCCCTGGTGACCCAGGTTGGGGAAGGCAAGCTTATGCCCTTGGCTGAAGCACATCACTTTTGAAGATGGCACCGTGTTTTGGTAGCTAAAATGGGCCGAGTGTCGAGGTGACCAGAAGTTTGGGAAATGGCACTTAGAGAAGCAATTCTTTTTATGGCCTTTAGGCTTTTTAGAACACTTCGATTTCCAGGTAGGTTGAGAAAGTGGCATAGAGTTCCCATTCACTCCACACCCAGGTCCCTATGACTAACATCTCACGTTAGCATACTACATTTGTTGCAGTTAACGAACCCGTGTGGATTCTTACCTGAAGTCCACCTTTCGGGTCTTTTTTTCCGTTCCCAATTCCCGCCAGATACCACATTACATGTGGTCGTCCTGTCTCCTTCGGCCCTTCTTGGCTTTGACAATTTCAAGGCCTGCATACGTGTATTTTGCAGAGTGATCCCTCTGTTGTGGGTCTGGTTGTCCTCTCGGGACTAAACCAGGTCATGGATGGCGTGGGCTTTGTAAGTGAAGAATGGCAGGACTCTGGGCAGCCCATAATGAGTTGTCCCGTCGTTGGTGAGCGTAGGGTGTGAGGTGCTGGTCCTCACACCTTGCTGTGGACTCCCCACTGCCCTGGGTCTGCAGACTTCTAGGAATCCACGTCCTTGCTTGTGTTCAGTTCGCCAAAGACTTTTCCGTGGGAGCTGGAGAGGCTGTAGGGGCAGGGCACTGCTTCTCCACCGCAGCTGCCG
Organism: Vulpes vulpes; assembly: GCF_048418805.1. Classification (NCBI taxonomy): domain Eukaryota; kingdom Metazoa; phylum Chordata; class Mammalia; order Carnivora; family Canidae; genus Vulpes; species Vulpes vulpes. The sequence goes on along the minus strand of NC_132794.1, from coordinate 111,712,398 downwards.
TCCGCAGCCACACACCCAGAGTGTAGGAGCAGTGTGATCTCTCTCGGTCATCCTGAGGTGTACGTGAGCCATACACAGGGCACCCTGGGCTAGACACTTCCTCTCTTGCATCTTAAAAATCCCAGTAGTTGCTTTTATGGATAAGGGACCAAGGTGTAGAGGGCTGAGGTGACAGGTCACACGGCTCTCCAGCTAAGTGGCAGACATCCGGTGCTCTCCACGGCACTCAGACCTGGAGTCGCAGGACAGAAGAGGTGTCACATGAGGTTGTCTGCATTTCTTGGCTACTTCCAGTGCCTTTCCATGGCATCTGTACCCCAAAGGCAGGGAGCCCCGCTCCCCACCCTTTTCATCTCCTGACACCACCCAGCACCATGCGTGCACCTAACAATTGAGAAGGACGGAGCATTCTGACCCGAAGGCTTTTAGACTGTCCTGTCAGTGGCTCTGCTTGCCTCCAGGGCATGACTCACCTGCTGGGGTGGGGTTTTGGCCCATTGTACACTAGAGGGGTAGCTAAATGTGCAGCTGTTGGACAGCCAGGTGTTCAGAGCCTGGTGGATGATGACCCCCCCCTTTTTTTTTTCCACCTTACAAAACAAGCCTACAAAACAACCTTACAAAACATGACCCAAATACCTAGAAGAGGGAAATGAGCATCACTGTCTTCAAATGGAGGTTGAATGAAGATTATCTAGTCTTAGGCCTTGGTAGGATTCCATTTCTGCTGGGGCTGGCCAGATCCAGCGGGTGTGGGTGCTGTGGACTCCTCCTCTAATGGGACTTTCCACTTTCTCTGGGCCCCCCACTTAGTTCCCAGCTAAGAGACCCACAGAAGGAAAACCCAGGGTGAGCAGGGGCTCCTTGCACAGGGGTTGTGGATCCGCCATATCACTGGTGTAGCATCCTTTAACCGGATCCATGCCACTACTCTCCCCAGCTGCCCCGCCCCAAACCCCCCAGTCCCTTAGGGCTTTAGGGAGAACAGCTGGTGAGACCAATGGCCTCATGGCCATAGTTCCTCTACAGTATTTTACTGGAGTTACTTAATAGCCAGACAGAAGTTGAATTAAACTGTTGACCCTCCCCTGGGTTGTTAAAAAACTTAAAAAAAAAAAAAAAAAAAGTGTTCTTATACCCGCGGAGAAGCATATAAACTGTGAATGTACATCCCAGTGAGTTGTCATGCCAACCGGGCCTTGTTGGGTTTTGCGCTCAAGCCAGTGCCACAGTTGCAGGCCTTCCATTTGTGGTTCTGATGTGGGCTTGGCCTTTCTGGAAGGGTCAGATCCCCAAGTCAAAGAACATTCCAGATCATAGCTCATGGCAGGGAGAATGGCTTTCTATGTGAATTCTGTGTTAACAGGAGCCTGTTTTTTCCCCCCAGCAGCTGAGCTGGTGAGAGCTCTGGGTGTTCCGTGAAGCAGCAGCCTCCTGACTGACCCACAGCTTACATGGGGGGCGGGTTCCTGTCGGGCCAGCGGGGACTGTTGTCTGTATGCTGGTGCCAGACATTTCCTCGCCAGCTCAGGCTGCTTTCATGTTCTCCACGAAGCTGCAGTGGTTACCTGGGGGCAGTATCTCAGAGAATCATTGGAGAATAGGCTCTGCTCATTAAGTAGTAAAACCAGTGAGGTAGGGACAGTCCTGAAACCCAAGCCCTAAATATGCAGAACTGGGCCAAGAAAGAAGAAAAGAACAAAACTAGCTTTGAGCTAAGTCACCAAACCAGAAAGGTTTCATTCTTTTTCTGTCTTCCTGTGACCTTGACCACAGACCTCAGGCTGCATCCCCACTTCCTCACTCCTGGGGCAGGGAGGGGTCCAGGGCAACAGCAGACAAATTGGAGTGGCCGGAAATGGGGAAAATCAGCCAGCTGGATCTACTAATACCTTTTCTGGTTTTTAAGAAGCTAGTTTCTGATTTTTGTTTCAAGTTCTCTGTTTAAGTTGGGGTGCTCCTCCCGTGAGGGTTGGAGCTCCCACCTTGTTTTGTTTTTTAAGATTTTATTCGTTGGAGAGAGTGAGCGCACTGCACGCAAGTAGAAGGGGGGATGGGCAGAGGGAGAGAGAGAGAATCTCAAGCACACTCCTCACTGAGCACAATGCGGGGCTCAATCCCATGACCCTGAGATCATGACCTGAGCCAAAACCAAGAGTCAGACACTGAACTGACTGAGCCACCACCCAGGTGCCCCTGAGCTCCCACGCTTTGAAGGATCAGTGCCTCTCTAGTGTTCACTTCTAGCGTTGAGAGAACTCTTTTCACAGGATGTGCCCAAAGTTGATCTTCCTCCAAAAGGCTGAGTTTGGGGAGTTTGGAAGTTTGCCTGTCCCTCTGAGTGTAGACCAGAAGGAAGGAAACCTACCTGTTTGTGCTCTGCTCGATTAAAATTAGAAAAACACACCAACCTACCACTGTCCAACAGCGCAGGATTAGGGTGACGGAAGCCAAAGCAACCCCCGGAGTGGTGGGATCCCCAGGCTCGCAGGCAGAAAGGCTCCCGCTAGCACAAAGGTGTCTTCTGCCCTGGAAAGCCTGGCACTGCCTGCCCCTGGTCGATAACATGTGGCCTTCACAGAGTTGTATTCCATAATTGCGGCACCATACAAGCTATTTATAAATTCATTGCCCTGGATGAAAATAAGCAGTCGGCAGTGATTTTTTTTTTTTTTTAATGCATTTTAAATAACTGGGCTCCTACAGGAATGGCAGGGTTGGTTAATTAAATTACAATGGGCTCTAAAGTTTGGGGTGTCAGAGAGCAGTGCCCTAACTGTACATACCGTGGTGCCGTGGCCTGAGAGTGGGGTGTGGGACTCTGCCGCAGGTGAACATCCTGGGGCCCCCACCCCAGGCCTGGTTTTAGGGAACCTATGTCTTCCGGACACTCTCTTGGCCTTGAGATCTTGGATGAGAGCTGCGGGGAGCTCTGTGTGTCTGCTTAGTGCCTTTGTTTCCTCTGGAAGTTTGTCCCACCTGGCTGAATTGGCAAAACTTTCATTCCCAATAAAGCTGTCCCTGATCCCGAGCACAGCAATAACTCGGGTGATGAAGTTGAAGCACTATTGAGTTTGCGCCATCCGTGAGTTGATAAATCGTAGAGCTTCATTTGGTAGGAATCAGCAATTTTATGTGGCAATTAATTGTTAACTCCTGGCGGGGAGCCAGAGGCCTAGAATTTTACCCTGGTTTTTGTGTAGGGCGAGAGGAGCGTGGTAGCTTTGCGGCAGCGAGGAAGGATCGGTGAGGCCTGCGAGGGGATTGGCGGGTTCGGGCATTGCTGGCACGCAGTGCCCTGTCCCCTCTTGCTGGTTCCTCACGTGGCCGAAGCCAGGCTCGGCGCAGACGGTCACCGCCATCGGCACACGAAGGGCCTCGTGACGTGTGCACACCGCACGCTTGCACGCCGTGGCTTACGGATGAACAAATTACCGGAGTTCTCTAAGCATGATGTTTCTCCCACTAGAGCTATCCACCTCGCTGGTTCCACATCAGAAATAAAGATGTGCTGGGAGAAACGCATAATTAGCTTTCCAGATCTCTTCGTAAGGAGAAGGGTGATGTGATCATTTGCTCACTGTTCTTCTCGCTTCCACCGCCGTGGGTCTGTGCGGTGCCAGTCCAGGTGGGGCCTGCTGCCAGCGTGGTGTATGCCCAGTGCTGCTGTGGGAGGCCCCCTTTGGGTCCCCAGCTGCCGTGTGGGACCCCAGAACCCTCCGCGGAGCACAGCTGTGTCCACGCCGCCCCCCTCGGGGCCGCCAGGAGGTTGCAAGGTGCGCAGCGCGTCCCTAACAGCATCCACCGGAGCGGGGCTGGTGATGCCCACAGCAGCCTGTGAAGTAGATGACACCGTCCCCATTCTACAGAAGGGGAGCTTTAAAACACACACACGCACACACACGCACACAGAAATTTTCAAATCTACAGAAGCAGAGAAAATTGCGTGCTCAACACCCACGTCCCCGTCAGCCAGCTCGGGCACTCGGCAGCTGATGGCCCCTCTCGTGGCGTGTGCACCCCCCGCACATCCCACCAGGCTCTTCTAGGGCACACCCTGGCCGTCGTCTCGGTGCCTGGGTAGATCCTTCCCTGTAGATTCCCGAAGGATAAAGACTCCATTTAGAAATACAGCAGCAATAGCATCATCGTGCCTAAAGAAGATTCAACAATTTCGTGACCTTTATGAGCCACCCCTGTGCCCACCCACCCCCTTTTTCTTGTTCGGGGTGACCTTCCTGATTACCTAGAGGTGAAGGGTGTAGACTCCAGGCCCCGTTTTCCCTTTGCAGACAGTTGCAAGTTCACTTAGTTCTGGCCCTGCAAAACCACAAACTGAAAAGGCTAAACGAAACTGAAAAACGCATCCGTGGAGCTGCTGTCCAGACGCCACTAGTGTGGCCGGGACCAGATGCCGCCGCTGCTTGAGTTCACGTCCAGACAGCACACCTGCTGTGCCCCCCTGAGCCCACCTCAGCTTTCTCATTTCAAATGATGCTGATAACTTTAACTGGTTCTCCAAACAGCTGGGGAGGATGAGGAGGTCCCTGCCGAGTCCGAGGCTTGAAGACTGTCCCCGGGGCTCCCCCCCACCCTGAGGGTCACCGCTGCAGCTGCTCCCAGGAATGACCCCACTTGTCGTGGTAGTGGCCACCTGGGGCTGCTGGCCTGGCAGTGATGGGTGCCGGAACCCAGGTGAGCACTGCCACCTCCCCGTTGTCCCTGGCTTGGCAGGGCTTGGGGCCTCACTGCTTTGCTCCTAGAGGACCTGTGCTTCCCAGGCACTGTGTCACCTGGTGTCCGAGTCCTGTCCCTCCGGTAAGGCCTGGGTGTGTCCTCTGCAGCACCGCTGAGAATCGGTGGTGGTTTCAAACCGCGGCTGTGCCTTGGAGCTGGCAGCCGGGAGAAGGGAACCCTGCACCGCCCACTTTCATTTCTTCCTGAAGTGGAAACCACCCCCAGCAACGTGTGGGCGCCCCGCACCCCGGGGTCTGGAGCCAGAGCCTTTTCCCTGGACAGAGTGTCTGGTGCAGGCGGGTCCAGCAGAGGGGGCAGTTCCCCTGGAATTCCTATCTGGAAATGTTACAGTGCTTGGCTGTCCTTGCAGACAAAAATAAGATGTTTGCTTTAGCAATTTGCTTAGTCCTGAAAACATTCCTAGACAATGCCAGGGCCTTAGTTGAAAATAGTATGCTCAGCTTGTTGGGATGGTCCCAGGAAGGATGTTTTGAGTGAAAATAAAATGATACATACCGCGGCTGTTCGCCTCCGCAGGAATCCCGTGAGAGTTCAGGATTTTAAGGGCCGCGGGTCCCCTTGGGCATGCCTCCTGGAGAGGCCAGAAGATTCTAGAACAACAACAACAAAAAAGCACCTACAGATGGGACACAGCGTGTGCTTCCTTTGGCACCCCTGCCCCTGAGGGAGTCTCCTGATGGGGCTGCATGCAGCCCGAGGACGCTCCCAAGTCCTAGGTTGTGGGGCGGGGGAGGGCCCCCTCTGCAGGGGGCCTGCCTGGTTCACACCCCCGGGGTCAGCCTTTACTAGACTGTGAGAAACTTCTTTATCCGCCCGAAATCCCCTCTGGGCTTCCTCCCCCCTCCTCGGTCATGGTTCTGCCCACACAGGATACACTCAATCCTCCTTCTGCATGACTGCCCCGCATAGAATCACAGGCCAGGATCGGCTCCAGAACTTTCTCTTCCAGGGCACGAGCATGGGCAGTTCTTCCCCAGCAGAGTTTCGGTTTGGTTGCTTGCTGAGAACCAGGGTTGCAGGTGAGCGTGCGCTCTCTCTCTCTCTCTCTCTCTCTCTTTCTCTCTCTCTCTCACACACACACACACACACACACACACACACACGGCAGGGTGGGGAGCATCACAGCCAGTACTGGCATTTCCAGTTAAAAGCCACTTGTGACCTTTTCTTCTTTGAAACAAAGTACTCAAATAATTTCAAATGACTTATTTTACGACCTTTGCTTCTGAGTCGAGATAGCAAGCAGTGTGCCGTGATGGTCCGTTCTGTAAAAGCAGGAGGCCCGAGTCGCCAGAGCGGCCGCAGCGGACTTGTTTTTTTGTGGACTCCCTTGGCAGTGTTTCGGTGGAGTATAAACATAGCACACGACGCCTTAAAAATAAGTGGCTGCGTGAAATGCTTGTGCGCATCAGCGGCGTGCTGCCACATATGTTCAGATCCTGCACATCGCTCCCTCTTCAGAAGGATGACTCGGATAAGTGGCTTACGGCGGCCAGCACGCCACAGCTCTGGGATTATGTGGACGAGACCCCTGTGCCTTTTGCCCTATAACCAAGGACCCAGGGCCGGGGCAGTGGAGCAGATCACAGGGGGCCGGCCCTGTGGCTCACCTCCAAGGGCCTGGGTAAGCCCCCCTTCTGTCCTGAACCCCATTTCACCCGCAGCAGAGCCAGACCCACACAGGCTCCCAGACGCACCCTTTCCTGGCTCATCAGCCCTCTGGCTCCCGATGAGCCCGGACAGAGGTTGCATCTTCCTCTGTGACCCCTGGTAGTCCCTCCGGATGGTGGGCAGGGCTCACACCATCGTCGGTGCCCTCAGAATGATGTTCTTAAGGGCATCGGTAGAAATGATGCAGAATACTCTCGTGGATGGTCACCTGGAGGGCCATGCTGGCCTCAGGCAGTGGTGCTTTCGAGGTTGGGAATGACTGTGTGGGTCAGGGGTGGCGAGTACTGGATGCGAACTAAATTCCATCTAAGTCCTGTTGGGGTTTTTTTGCTTGTTTGGTTGGTGTGTTTTTTTTTTTTTTTTTAAGATGTTTATTTTGTGAGAGAGAGAATGCATGAGTGGAGGGATGGGGAGAGGGAGAGAGAGAACCCCAAGCAGACTGTGCAGAGCCTGATCCCACGACCCTGAGATCACGACCTGAGCCGAAATCAAGAGTCAGACGCTTACCTGACTGAGCCACCCAGGTGCCCCCAAATCCTGTTGTTTTCTGAAGTTAAGTATTTTGTTTCTTCCCATATTCTAATACAGTCATCCACGTAGCTGAAACTGAAGTTGAAATTCTCACTTCCTAAATGAGAATGCGCGTCCTTACTCTTTGTGTAACGGCAGCAGATTTTCTCAATAATAAACCCAAACCCTGCAGAATCCTGTAGCAATGTAGCATTTCTACTTATACCTGGACCTTTTTTTTTTTTTTTTTTTTTAAATTCCTCTTTGGGTCAGCAACTGCATAGAACAGTCACTTAATGTATACAGTCGTCTGTGTGTAAGTAATCTCTACACCCAACATGGGGCTCGAACTCACAACCCTGAGATCAAGAGTCGCACGCTCCACCGACCAAGCCGGCCAGGCGCCCCTATAGTATACAGTTTTTAGGCTGGACTGTATAAACCTCCTGCCCTCCCTGGTAATGCAGAAGCTGTTGAAGGATCACAGAAGACCCAACAGACCCGGGGAAATGAGAGTTTGGTTGATCACGGTGTGTGTAAGAATTTGGATGACTTCATTGATCTTTCTGCGCGCATTGTGTGGTTTCGCGTGTTAACAAGGGGATAATTGTGATACACGCTCGCGCTGTGCTGTGCTAACACGTCCATCCTCCTGCTTGGAGGTTAGTAAGGAGAGGGAAAAATTGGCAGGGGAGAGGGTGGGGCTGGTCCTAGCAGGGAAGGACATTCGGCGCACAGCAGGTGTCTCGTAGACACGGTGCCACGTGTGCAAATAAATGCAGGTTCAAGCACGGGGATCGCTTTCCCTGCCAGTGGAAGAAGTTTCTGTATCGCGTCTCTGGGAGTTTCCTTGCGCCTGTATTCCTGAAAGTTGGATACCTCTGGGAAGAATGGAAACAACAGTCCATTCCTGGCTTCCTTCCCGCCTGTTCTGAAGAAAGAGGCTCATTCTTTCAGACGTGCGTGGAGCCGGGCGCCCTGCTCTGCCCGCTGCCGGGGGTTCCGATCAGGTGCTAGCGCGGGCTTTGGGCTCAACAGTGGGGCCGCCTGTAAAGGTCTGTAAACTCTGTATCGGGCCTTAAGGAGCAAGCAGAGCATGAATTCCAGAAGGCCCTCCCGTTGTGCGAGGTTCCCAAGAGCGGCCTGAAACGGGCCCCCAGTGTACGGAAAGCACCAGGCCTGACTCGTGCAGTGGCCGCGGCTTCTCCTGAGCGTGTCCCCGGGGCCCGCCGACAGGAAGGCCGGGCTCCAGCGCCTGACCTATGTCACAGCAATAACAAAGACCAGGCCGGCCTGTCGCCCGAGGCAACAGGATGGGCTTCTCAAGGCGGGATTAAAAGGTAAGTTGGATCGCGGACAAATCAGGCCAACAGGCTTCGGAGGCTGAGGCTTTGTCAACAAATGAACTTGGCTCTATTTTAAGCCATGTTATGTACCAGGACTTCCTGTTTTTCCAAAGAAACCTCTTGTTTTGGTTTTCGTAATGATGGATTTATTGAAACGTTTTGCTATTCGGGGGACCCACGTTGTTTTCCAACCAAAAAGTCAAAACTGGAGATTTTGCGGCCGGAGAGGTGACCCGGCCGCACAGTGACAACGTTGCTGCCCCGAAGGCTGCTCATTCAGGACCCGGTGGCCTCGGTGGCCTCGGTGGCCGGGCAGTGAGCGAACAAAGAGCTAATTGCCAGGCAGGGTCCTAGACGGATCTCGTAGCTCAGAGTTCGGCCTCTTGTTGCGAGGGCGGTGGGGGCTGGTCAGAGGACAATTGAAAGGGGCTTTTTGTTGTTTCTCTGGCCTAAGTCGAGCCATGTGTGTCTGTCTTTCTAGGAGCGCGGGTCTGGCCAGTCAGGCCCGTGTAGATCCCACTCGCTTCCTGCCGACCTTTCGACACCGACAGATGTTTTTTCTTACAAGTGTCGTTAGGGCTCTCTCCACTCGCTGACCTCATCGCGTTTTAGTGAAGCCACTTTCCTACAGTTTTGTTCCTCAAATTCCCTTTACCCCATCCTGAGCTCCCCTCTGAGATTAAGATCACCCAGCCTGCTCTTTCTGCCACCTTCTCTCCTGCCTCTTGGACCTGGCATGGGGAGCTGAGCCCACCCCAGGTCCTGCAGGGCTGGGCTGACCCACAACAGCTGGAGGCACCCTGTGCCCCATGAACCGAGGGAAGCCGTGTGGCTTGAAGAAAGTCTAATGGAGGCTCATGAGCCAGGAACGCATCAAACGACCCAACATGTCAGTGTGAGAACCTTCCAGAACCTGTGGATGTGTGCCATGACTGTAGCTCATCAAATACTGTGGGCCATGGTGTGACTGGGAGGTGGGTCCCCAGTAGGTGACATCATGGCAGCCTGTGTGACCTGGACAAGTCACTGCCCATGGCAGGGGCTGGGAGTGATCATGTGGGAGGTCCTAAGCCCATGAAAGTGTCTGTAGCTGACACCCCTAGTCCAAGAGAGCGGACCACCATTGGAGCCGACATGGTATCTGTTCTGGAGGCTGGAAGATGGTGTTGGTATTTTAGCCTTTCCCTGAAACTGTGACACAGCAAACGCGGCTAGGACACTTGAGCCATAGTCTCCGACCCCTTGGGCCCTGATCTGGGTTTCCTCTGCGTCACTCTTCTGAAACGTCTGGGCCAGGAGTGCCTCCCCTGTTCTGTGATCACCTGGGATGTTGGGGTCTTGCCCAAAGTCAACCAACCAAAGAACACATTTGGCAACTGAGGTGGTGCTGGGTGTGTTCTTTGCAGTGTAGACTGAAAAATTGTTTATCGAATTCAGCAGAGTGGAGCCTGGGGGTGAGCTCCTTCTGTATGTGTTCGGTGACTTCACACCCGAAAGCCCCTAGAACGGTGCCTGTCACACGTGAAGCGAGTGTTTGCTGGTGCTAAAGTAACGAACATCCCAGCCATCCGAGACTATCCTATACTCCACAGGTTGGCTGTGTGTGTCCCTGGACTCTGTTTTCCTTATGAGTTTACAAACCAGTCTCTTTGTTGCGCTTACTTGCTTACTTACACGTGGGTATTGCCTCTGGGGCCTGGCAGGGCACGTTAGTTGTGGTTCAGGGACCGTGGGCATAGCTAAATGAGATGGAGCTGTCACATTTCCAACCTGGCGTGTGGGGCTCAAGCTGACTCTTGGGCTTCCAGATTCTTGCCCCAGTAATGCCTCTGCACAGCCCCCGGGTGGGGAGTGCCACGGGGACCCTCAGGGATGAGCAGAAACACGGGCTGGGAGTGACCCAGAGTCATTGAGTCTCACGTTCTTCATCTGCGAAGCCAGCAGTTTGGATTCGGTAACTTCTCAAGTCTCAGAATGTTCCAGAAATGCTGTGGTTCCAAGAAGACGTCAAGGCCCACACAGGCGTGTGTGTTCATGCCCCACGGCGCCACTCCGAGCCTTTTCTGCCCTTTGGGCTCTGGGTGGGCTTGCTGATCTCTCAGAGCTCGCATCTGCTCACGTCGCAGGAGTGGGCCTTGTGTTTGCTCCGAAACTCTGTGCAGGCTGCTTTTGTGTTACCTGCTTTCTGTTTTTCTCTCATTAGAAGAGCTCAACTTTCATAGGAGCTGCAGTTCAAGGACCACTTCTAAGATAGGGAGCAAGAGGGCCTGTTTATCCAGTGAAGTGCTGTGGGGAGGGTGGCCGGGGGCTGCATTCTTAACGTGGGGCCTGGCCCCTGAGAGATCTTCTTAATGTCCCCAGATTTATGGGTGTGTGTGGGTCAGAGTGGAGACCCTGGGGTTCCTCAGTTAACTCCGCGTCCGCGTGGGTGTGGATCACAGCCTGGGGACGTACTGAAGTGTCCGGGGTAAGGGAAAATCACAGCTGGCTTTCTGCTCTCCGGGCCCATCGGCCTTGCTGATGCGCAGAGTGTCCTCTACCCCGGGGTTCACGGCAGCAGGAATATCACCGACCTCGGGTCAGCGTGGGCGACTGAGGACTTGGCAGCATTTTGGTGGCTTTCTGTAGTGTTCCCTGTCTTGGAGGTAATGGAAACTTGGTGCCAGTGCAGCACAAGGGTATCCTTGTTTTGTTTGTTTGTTTTGTTTTGTTTTTAATCTCTTCTGTTGAACTATCGGATCAGTGACTGTAACGTGTTCAAAGCAGTGCGTTCTCAGATTTGGGGAGCAGGGCACAGTTTAAAGGGAAGGCTATAGATAGCATTTTTCTCTTTGTGTCTCTCCCTGAAAACGCATGTCTGTCTTTCAGGAGGCAATGGTGGGATTTTGGGGAGGGGATGGACTGGCCCGTTCTGATTGGCCGGCGTAGCAGCCACTGCGGCCCAGCACCTGGGCAGGTTTGTATTGGTTGAGTTTATGGACACACGACTGGACTCCTGTTGACTTGGCATTGGTGTTGTGTAATAAAGCCAGGATTGTTGACAAATAGCACCCGTAGGGGCCACCACCCCTTCACCATGGCCGGGACCCCCGCCAAGGTAGTCCTGAGCTTCCCCGAGCATCACTGGTGCAAGATCCTAGAGGATTTCTTGGGGCGGCTATCCCCAACATCATCAGTGTGCTAGTACCACCGACCCAGTGCCTGAACAACAGAAGTGTGTGGTCTCGTGGCTCTGGAGGCCAGAAGTCTGAGAGCGGGATGTCAGCGGGGTTGGTTTCTTCTGTGAGCTGGAAGGAAAGGCCTCTTCCAGGCCTCTCGTCTTGGCTTATACATGGTCATCTCCTCCTCGTGTCCTCACACGTGGCCCCTGTGTCCAAATTTCTCCTTCTTAGAAGGACCTCAGTCCTATTGGACTAGGGGCCACCCTAATGACCCTAGTTTAACTTGATTACCTCTCTGAAGACCGTACCTCACCACATTCAGAGGTACTGGGGCTTCTGACTTGAATGTCGTTTTTTGTTGGTGGGGAGGATCCAGAACTCAGTGCGATAACAAAGCACTCACACCTGATGTGACTCTGAGCAGTTAGCTGAGAATGTGTGTTGAGCTGAGCTCTGGGGTGTTCCGATTCGGACAACAGGGACCATAAGGCAGTTTGGGTCACAAAGGTGGGCGTCCAAGAAACTGCCTTCCCCTAGAATGACATCTTGTGCCATCTGTGCATGTTGTCCGTCTGGGGACATAAATACTCTGTCCGAATAATCCTGCCTTCTCCGGGCCTCCCTTCCCCTGTCTGCTCTTTGTCTGGCAGGGGCTCCAAAGTGTACAGCATCCCCGTACATTAGCTCCAAGCGGATCTTTAAACGGCGATCACCTTGTCAAGAGTTCTTAATAGGATTTCATGTAAAATTAGGATCTGGGGGCATTAGCACATGGTGAGCTGTAATAATCTAAACAGGTGATTGTATTCATGGGAACTGTTTGCCCTGTTTGTGAAGCATCCAGGTCATTATGACAAGGATTCACACCTCTGGAACATTCTCACGGGGCATGTTGCAGCCTCCTCCCCTATTCCAGCAACCTCTCCACACTAAGGTATATTTTATCCATAGTTTCCAACACTCTGGGCTACAATAAATGTAAAAATGGTGTTGTTTACCCACCAAAGACTTAGAGAACAGAACTGGGGGCCCCTGTAACACCGGGGAAATAATTCAGGAAGACCATTTAACTCTAGGAATACCCTAAAACAGAAAAAAGGAGTGCTCCCGTGGCTCCCTTCTTGAATTTGATCAGCAGAGATGAATCTGTGTGAAGTAGAAGTGTCATCTGCTTCTCCTCCGACTGCCATCCTGCCCTCCCTCCTTTGGTTGAAGTCATGGATACTAAGCCTGCCCCCCTGCCCACCCCCCATTTCTGGTACCCACCCCCATCCTCTGTATTAAAACTGAGTCAGGGGATCTCTGGGTGGCTCAGCGGTTTAGCACCTGCCTTCGGCCCAAGGTGTGATCCTGGAGTCCCAGGATCAAGTCCCGCATTGGGCTCCCTGCATGGAGCCTGCTTCTCCTCTGCCTGTGTCTCTACCTCTCTCTCTCTCTCTCTCTGTGTCTCTCATGAATAAATAAAATCTTAAAAAAAAAAAAAAATAAACCAGGTCAGACAAAACGAATAGCGGCACAAGCTGTTTTATTTCATGTTGTTAAATAGCTACATCTGAGATGAAGATTTTCCTTTCTGTGACTCGGGTTGGAAAGATAAGGTCTGGGAAGAACAGCTTTGCAGACAAAAGACTTTCTGGAGTTGGGGGATGTCTGGTTCCTGCTCAACACTTAACTCTGTCGCCTGAGGTTACAGATGCCTCCACAGCTCCACCGCGGTGGCTGTTCTTGTAGAGAGATTTGGGTATTTGTAAAGCTCCAGATGTGGAATATCTGTCGTCATAAAACAAACTTATTACTCTGTTCCCGAGGTCTGGGTTGACTTTGCTGATGTCTGCCTTTGTGTAAGCAACACCTCATATGAAATAAAGGACGGGCCACCCCCAGTGGCCACTCGGAATGCTCCTGTCCCACGATGTGCCTGCTGGTGATGCCCTGACGTGGTGGCTCCTCCAACGTGGGCAGCTGTGGGCTGAGTTGTGTGATGGGGCCTTCCCCGGGCGTGGTCCCTCCCGGCTGGGCTGGGCTGCAGGTTGCTTGGGAGTGTATCTGGTTTGTTCCTCAACTGGCCACTGTACCCCATCCGGCCCCAAACTTGAGAGGCTCGGTTTCCCTGCTCCTTTAGGCAGATGGGCAGGTTCAGAGTGAACTCTTCCAGCTGTTTCTTAGAGATCGTCTTTCTAGACACTAGCCTTTGAAAACCAAACAAAGGGACTCAGCCATCCATCGTTTACATTGGGATAACCTTATCTCCAACAGACCAACTTGAATCCCCTCCCCTGCCAGCGTTGGACCTGGTGGGCCATCGGGTGGTCGTCTACCCCCAACCTGGGCAATACAGAGGATCCTGTTCCAAATCTCTGTGTTTTGGAATGTGGTGGCGAGGGACTTCCATCAGATGCAGAGAGAAAAGAGAGACTCTTAGGATGCTTCCTGGGGAAGGCGGAGTTGGGGGTGAGGTGGGGTACTCAGGCGTCCTGGTGTGGTGATCTTCAAAGACCTGCCCTGCCAAGTCAGGCCAAGAGTCAGCTGTGCTGCCCAGCGGCATCCTGTTGCTATGGCAACCCGGGCTCTGAAATGGGGCTGGGAGAGGATGCTGGTCTTAAGGAGCTGTGGAGATGGGATGAGGCATGTGCGTCACCCCTACTCCAGCGTCGATGGACAGACCAGTCCCCCTCTCAACCTGAACTATCTGGGTGCCCACAGGTGTGGAGAAGGGAGCTTAGAACGCAGCGATCAGGAAAGACTGAGGTCAGCTCTCCCTCTGCTGGGTCATTTAAGGGGTCCAGGGAGAAGTGCCCTGGCTCCAGGCCACTGCTTGCTGGTCAGAATTTATTCCCAAATATGGTTGGGAAAAGTCACTTTTTTCACCTCCTCTCTGTTAATGTCTCCTGAAAAGATGGTGTATCCTGAGGTCATCTGTTTCACAACACACTGCTGGGGGTCAAGGAGAGTTGCACAATTACCAATTAGCCAGGTGGAGATGGTGCTGCACCCCGTGGTGGAAACCCTGACGCGCCTTCGCTCTGTATCCGTCTCCTCTTTCCTCTCCTTAGAAACTATATCCCTGCCAAGTTGTTTTCATTTTTCATCACTATGGCTCATTCCTCACTGATGTGTCTTTAAACAAGAAGCATGGGCGTAATGGAAAATCATCCTTCAGGGTGGCCATTCCCTTCCTGAATCAGGGAGCCTCCTGCTCTCTGACCCACCTCCTTGACTTACCCAGCTCTGAGAGGGGCAAACCTCAGCTGCCAGCCCAGGCCTCAGGTGACGGGGTGCCTGCCTGGGTTCCCTTTCACCCCTGCAGGTCATGGTCCTAAATCTGAAACCATCTGAGGTTTTAAGGGTGATTGGAGATGACGGTGGAGACTGACGGAAGGTGCGGTGTGCCATCCTGAAATCCATTCAGGCCTTTCCTTCTGGAGGGTTCTTGTAGAGTCCACGGGATTGAAATGAACTAGTCGAGTGTCTGCGCAGTGGCTGAGGGCTCTGTGGCCTGGGAAGGCCACGCCGGGCGTGCAGTGCCCTCTGCTGGCCAAAGGGCCCCATCGCTGGGCGCCAGGCCTGCTGGAAAGGCTTAGGGACCCACAAGGTTGGCCCCACACCAGTGGTTTCCTACCAGCTCTGCAAACGAGCCAAGACTGCAGAGAGCCGGTCCTCCTCACCCACGGATTCCAGACTGTACGGTGTCGAGAGACGCAGGCTGGAATCTTCAGGTGAGCAGCAAAACTTGTGTCCCGTAAGGAAGGCCGACGCTCCCAAGAGGGCAGCTGAGGATTCAGGGTCTCCTGGTGGCAAGAAATCAAGAGGCAGAGGTCTTCAAAATCTCACATTGATTTTTTTCAGAATTCAAGATCTTGTCATTTGCCAACTGGTTGCTAAAAAAAAATTGTCCTTATTAGACATGCAAATACTAATGCAATTCATAAAAGGTTAGAATAAGCAAAGAAATCCAAACTGCCTTTAAAGTGTTAAATCTTTACTCCATCTCCATCCTGTTCCTCCCCCACCCCACCCTCCATTCCATAGGCCATTTTAAAGTTTATTTTTAAGTAAGCTCTACACCCATCGTGGGGCTCGAACTCAAAACCCCATGATCAAGAGTCACATGCTCCTTTGGGTGAGCCAGCTTGGCGCCCCTCCGTAGGCTATTTTTAAGCTTAGCACAGCGTTTGCTTACGGTCTCAGCGATCCCCTGGTGGCTCCTGCCTTGGCTGACCTCCAGGTCCAAGCCTTGGTGGCCGTTAGTTATGGATGCTTTTACCCTGCACTGCACCACGACAGGTGCACACGGATGCGCCGTCTTATCACAGGCTGCAGACTGCACCCTCAGGTGACCTTTGGGACGCTGCAGTGGCCACCCCAAAAGCCTCACCATGGCCACAGCCTCTCTGCAGGCCTTTCGTGAGAATTCCGACCGTTCTGGATGCTTCCTCTGTATGGTGTTCACTTTTGCTCGCTCGGATGCACACCTTCTACAGTAATTCCTTGCATTCAGTATGTAACAGAAGAGGAGTTACCTGGTCCCATTGAACTTCCTCTGTCCGCAGAGAACGTGAGGCTGCTCCTCCCTTCATCCTGTCCAGGCAGACTTGTCAGCTCCAGATCCAAATTGTCATGCCAAAGGAGGGAAGGGTCAGAAAACTGAGAAAGAAAAAAAAAATTAGTGTTCCTACAGTTCTCGGTGTCAACACCATTGAGATAAAAGGTGATTTTTTTTTTTTTACGTTTCTTAATTTAAGGGAAAATTTGTTTATTTGCCTTTATCTTTTTTGTTCTGTTTGCTTTTGTTTCTAAAAACCATTGTATTAGAAAAGTGAAGGTATTAATTTTTGAAGCATACTTGTAAGTCGAGTGCTCTAAAAATATGTGGAAAATTCTGAACATGGGAAGTCTCCTTTTCTTCAGCCTGGGGAAACTAACGCTTAATTTTCATTATGACACAAACCAACCAATTAGGAAAATCATGAATCGATGCTTTTCAAACTCTGTTCTTGGTGATAGTTGTTAGCAAGTGAAAACATTGAGAATTCTTGAGTCTTGTATTTAACACCCGGAAATGTATTTTCACGTGCTAACAACCAGGCAGAAGGGCTCACGCGGCACCGTTGGCCAAGGAGTTGGTCTTAGCACAGGTGTGGCTTTGACATGTGCTCCCTCCTGGTGGCATCTTCCATCCATGCAGGACTCCCTCCCTGGCACTGAGCTACCTCATGCTACAAGACTTGCTTTCTCGGTTTGTGACCTTCCAGTCTCTTTACTCTTCATCTCTCTCCCTCCCTCAGAGCCACAGATAATTATTTTGCATAGAACTCCAGGCCCATAGTTTCTTAGCCTCCCCTCCAAACGGTAGAAAGCTCTGAAAACTTTTAATTCTTTGGTAACCCATTTGGCAGCAGGTGTTGACCTGGCCTGAATGGTTGAGGGTAATTTTTGCATCTTGTATGTTCATCCAGTTGGGTGTGTTACTGTTCCTGGTGCAGAAATTTGAGTGATTGACCTGGGGGTCCACCATAATATGATGTAAGTCCTGTATTGCGTCTTTAAAACCCAAATGCATCTGACTTCTGAAGCTTGCGTGGCCCCTGGGTGCTGGAAAAGAAGTGTAGTGGACCTGTGCTAATGGCACCTGAAGCTATCCATGCACATCTGTCCGGTGATCACAGGGTGGCACCCATGGAACTGATGGAGGGCACATGACCAGGGTGTGGCCTTGTCATCCACGGGTTGGGCTGCTGCTGGGAGTTCCCTGGAGAAAAATGAGCAGCCTTGCCAAATAGTGTAGGGTCCTGCTGGTTACATCTGGGGCATGGGGTGGGCGTTGTGGGGCTGGGAATCACCTGTACACCATATTATATGCCACTTGAGGTCTGAACCATGGGTTTCCCCTTTCAAAAAAAAAAAAAAAAAACCTAAATATGCCCCAAAGCTTCTGAGGAAAAATCAAGGAGCAACTGTAGCTTTGAGACCATTACAAAATTGACTTCAGTAAGCCTTTTCCCCCCCACAATCAATCTTCCCCCAAAGCCTCATTTTCTTCCCTCAAAAAAGTTTTAATAATTTGTAGTTAACTGTGGGATCATGTCAACCATTTACCAAAGGCTAAGCCAGTTTTTTTTTTTTTAACCCATTGATCCCTGACCCCTGTAGAACATTTCTTCTGATAGACTTGATCAAACAAACCCCAGATCCCCTATTAAGGGGATTCTCTCCAGCTCTCTTCCCAGGAAAGGAACCTATTGTTCTTGTTTGGCTTCTGAAAATGCTCGAACAGGTCATTTTGTGATAGCCTCAAGACCAGTGACTCTTGGGTCTCAATGAAGAATGAGAGAGAGATTTCCGGGCAGTTGTTCTTGGTGGGCCAGCATTGCCAAGACCCTAGTTAAATACGCTGACCTTGCCCATATGCTGGATGCCACACCCGCCCGCAGAGTCTTCGCATGCACCAGCAGGTGCTCCTCCCTGTTGCCTTGGCCTCCCCTGCTGCTCTGTTGGGTCACTCACAGGTTTGTTGAACAAGACTATGGACACATCATTAGAGACTTGTAGGATGGGGCGAAGGAGACCTGAGGAGTGGTGCCATTCCCTTAGGATCCCAGGCTCGGAAAGGTGGGAGCCTTTGTCGTACCCACGCTGCCAGGTCTATGGGGGCCTTTTCTCCTTGTACTGGATCATCTTGACCTCGCATACTGAGTATCTAGCCCCCTTGTGGGCACAACGTGCAATATATGGAGGACTCCAAGGGTTCGTTCAGAATTTGGCAGCACTGGCTTATGGTCATATGAATTCGTCAGCACATCCTAAAACTTGGTGTCTCTTTATCAACACAGTGTTTAGGTAGATTTCCTTAAGAAGACTTTTCACGTGGAAAGACATCAATTACTTGGGGTGAGTTCTTTCGTCTGCCTAATGTTTATGAAGACTAGGAATTAGAATAAACTATGAGGGCATTTTTTTTTAAACTTGTGATTTTTACAAATGTAAATGAGCAAGGACTGAGGGTTTCTGTGCGTTGTAGAGTCTTGGTCCTGGCAGGTGGGCTGCTAATGGTCATATTTAGCAAAGTCAGTCCATCCAGATTTCAGACCTCACTGGAGGAGAAGGACCCATTTCTCTCGTACTTCCTTTTGTTTTGTTTTGTATTTTTATTTTTATTTTTATTTATTTACGATAGTCACAGAGAGAGAGAGAGAGAGAGGCAGAGACACAGGCAGAGGGAGAAGCAGGCTCCATGCACCGGGAGCCCGATGTGGGATTCGATCCCGGGTCACCAGGATCACGCCCTGGGCCAAAGGCAGGCGCTAAACCGCTGCGCCACCCAGGGATCCCTTGTACTTCCTTTTGGGTGTGTGTTTTGTGTTTGATATACAAGTGAGTGGTCATAAAATGCAGTGGTTGTCCTGTGTGCTGCCCTTTTAAATCTCAGTTTTCTCTTGGAAACCCACGTTGAGACCTCCCACCCTCACGGCTGCGTTCTGGTGCTGACAAGAATCTACAGATCTCATGCAGACATCTTTCCCCTTCTGCAATGAGCTAGATTCCTTGACCCCAAACCTTTCAGCCCTGGATCACCCCTCACCTCAAGCTAACTAAAGGTCAGGTAGGTCTTTCTGTGGTTTGCCCCACGATTTTAGGATCTCCCCTTTGGAGGAGAAGATGGTGGTAGTTTTCTTGTAAGGTTTGGCACTGGTGACCCTACTTCTGAAAAGACCTGATTTGCCCTCTGACCTTTCTTGAATTCCACTGAGGTCATCCTCCGGGCCTCTGAGCCAGAGGGAAAGGTATCCACATAAAAACATCCTTTTTTTTTTTTTTTTTTTTTTTTTAATAATTATAAACATGGAGCCTGCTTACCCTCGGTCATTTGCAAGTAGGTTCTAGAATTCTCCTCCCTCGTGTGACACCACAACCATGGTTTGAAGTTGTATGCTTTGCGCCAAAGAGGGACAGTGGGACACAGTCCCCCCCTCCTTTTCCTTCCCTAT
The DNA here is from genome assembly GCF_048418805.1 of Vulpes vulpes. Classification (NCBI taxonomy): domain Eukaryota; kingdom Metazoa; phylum Chordata; class Mammalia; order Carnivora; family Canidae; genus Vulpes; species Vulpes vulpes. Next base: position 111,692,967 of record NC_132794.1, on the reverse strand, counting down.
GTGTACCTTCATTTGTTGTTAAACACTTGACTGGATAGTGTCAAGCAATGATAGTGGTGATAAATTCGGTGGTGGAGAAGGGCCTGATTGTGAGTGGAGGCTGGTATAAGGCAAAGGGGGATGGGGCTGGCTTTCTGAGCAGGTGCTGCCCAGGGACCCCAGGGCCGGCGCAGAGGATATGGGGTGCTGGCCTGGACACCAGCCAGAGACCGGAGCTCACAGCTCTGCTCGGAGGAGGGCCTGTCCCTGTCATCGGGAAGAGGGTTATGCTAATTAAGTCTTCATAAATAGCTTGCTCCCCGGGAGAGCCAGGGAGGAAACTGTGACATTTCATACATTTTTGCTTCAAAAGAGATAACTGGAAGGAAGGGGATGGAGCTTGGAGAGTCAGTGGTCACTGCCACTGGTCCCGGCCAGCCTCTGCCTGGTGGTGGCCTGGTGAGCCTGGATTCACTGGTGACGAGGGAGGTGCCGCAGCCGGAAGGGCCAGCATAGGGGTCTGCTCCCTGCACCCCCCAGCCTAAAAAATACCCAGACACAGGAGTCCGTTGCCCGTTTTCTTCTTCTTCTTCTTTTAAATAATAGGACGCAGACTATTTGTGTAAGCCAATGCCTGATCTTTCCCTTGATTGCATAATCGAGATTCTGCTTATCAATTTTTCAGGACGCCATCTAATTATACAAATTAAAATTCAAAGGGAAGCAAAAAGAATGATTAGGCCTCACTTGGGGGATTGGAGGAGGAGGGTGTGAAAGCCGGCTTGCCTCGGATGGTAATGCTGTCATTTTTCATCTCTAAGGCACTTTACAAATATTAACTAATTAATTCTCTCACCCCTCGGCTACCATGAGGTTCTGACTTCACGCCAGCGTGGAGAAGGACCACGCTGCCGCTTGATGATCAGACCTCAGGACCCAAGCAGATGGAAATTTGCCAGCTGAGCTCTGGGGTCCGAGGCTGCCCCGTGGGGGTCTCACGGGCACCAGCCCTGGCATCCACCTGGCTGCCCCTCTGTCTGGGACTCTGGTCTCCGCTAAGAACCCCCTTCTCTCCTTGCTGTTGCTGCCTTTCCTAAAGCCCAGCAAAAGCAGGGTGTTTTATGATGCATCGGTCATGTCTGCGCCGGGGACCTCCCACATGTTGACCCGCATGGTTTAGGATGGCCTTCACCTCCTCCCTAGTCTGGTGTCATCAGATCTCAGGTTTGGGGAACTCTCCGGGTTGGGAAAGGGCTTAGTATCTCTGGGATGTTGTGTTAATTATTTATGTGATTGGAAATTGTGCTTTTTTTTTTTTTTCCCCTAGCTCTTTAAAAAAAAAATCGTGTAATTATTGCCATAAATCTTTGGGGTGCGCCTCATTGCTGGGAAATTAGCCATTAAGTACCAGGAAGTCTGGCTTCTCCTAGTCAGACTTGCATTCTGACCTTTGATAAAGTAACTCCCAGCGTTTTTGCATAATTGATGACCATACGTAATAATTCTCATGATTAACCCTGGAGCCTCACTTTTGCCTCCTATCCCCCCTCATTTGCTGGGTAACTAAGGGCAACTTTTCCCGTGTGTGCACGTGTTACAATAAGACGGCAGCAATGAGTCAGAGCTCGGACGTTGTGGGGTGCAGAGAGCGACTTGTGGCTTCAGTGGGCACATTGGATGAGCAGGAAGGTGGGGGTCAGAGCTCCCAAAACACCCCCTCCCGAAGCCGCCCTCCACAAACGAGCTGGGCAGCAGCCCCCCGCTCCTCAGGTGGCACGTGGCTCTCCCACCCGAGAGTCCCGCAGCCCCCAGCCCAAGTGGGAGCCACTCCTCTTCTGCCTCGTTTCTGCCTGCAACACTGTGGGCGCACTGGGACGGGCACGGTCACCGCTCCCCGGTGTCTAGGCCAGCAGCCTGGACCCTGCCGTCACCGGTGCCATCTGTGGCTCCCTCCAGATGCCAAGGGGGCCCTGGAGGATGGCAGTGGACACCCTTGGCATCAGTGGTTAGGTGGTGTGTGGCTTCCTGCCCCGTTCTCCTGTGGTGGGGTCCGGGGCATATGTGGTGCTGAGCAGCAGCTCTGGCTCGTTCCCCCCAAAGGGGCCCTTGGGAGTTTTGTGAACTGCCTGCCCGGTGAAAGGCCTCCAGAGAACCTGTCCTCGCCCACGGGCCTGGGCCCTACCCCCTGATGGTCCGGGTCGTCTGGAGTCTGCCCCCCTGTGTTGGCAGAAGCGGGCAGGCCCAGCTGGCCCCGTAGCGTGGTCGCTGGCCTTGGAGTACAAATCACTAACAATTCAGGTTGTTGGCAATTGGTGTTTACAAAAAGCCAAGAGCTCTAGATGCTGCTGTTTACTGTTTTCAGAAACAAATAACAACTGTCTTGTGCGTACGTTCCCTTGAGACAGGGCGGGAGCCTGGCCTACTGGACTCCAGCAACCTCCGCATCCCGTGTTGGAGGGAGGAGAGAGCCCGCGCTGGTGGCAGGTCCCCTAGTAGGAAGTGGCAGTAAAGTCCTGCATGACCTGTTGTCCTGTGCCCGCAGGGTGTCCAGAGAGTAAGGATTCTTTTCTCCTTGTTTCAGGGTTCATAGTGGCGTAATGCCCGCAGACTCCTGCGCGTTCCCCTAAGTTCTTAGAGGACCGCTTTGCCTTTTGAATCAGAGAGTTGCAAAGTTCGATAAAGAATGGCCCTTGTGGATAAGCACAAAGTCAAGCGACAGCGATTGGACAGAATTTGTGAAGGTAAGAGCCAGCGTCATTGGCGGGTTTGTGACCAAAGGCGCGTAGTCCCGCCCTGGAACCCTCGCCCCGCTCACCGCTGACCCCCGCGGGGGGATCTGGTTCCCTGTTCAGACCGAAGCCCACTCCGGCCAGAAGCCCCCCGGCCCGAGCACCCCTGCGCGTGTCCTGGGCCGTGTGGTCAGTCGACCTGACCCGCGTGCAGGGCTGCCCGGCTCCCAGGGTATAGGGGTGGGGCTAGGACAGCTGGGGAGGGGGTGGCCCTCGGTCTGTTTCTTGCGCACACCCTAGGGTCACCCCTGCGTACGGAGGACACTGGATAACAGGGTCATCTTTTTTCACTTCTCTGAGGTTTCCGGACTTTTATCTGTTTCTGATTAAGATATTTACAGTGATGAATTCCAAGATATTCCTGAAGAGCCCAGCATTGCCCCCTCATTATGTGTTCACATCCCTGGTATCTTTGAAAATGTCTGGAAGTGTTTTATTCATGAAAGGAAAAATAAACATAATTAAAATCTAATGGAAACCTGGGGACGAACCTCTGAGATGTTGATTAAACACCATCCCCTCCTAATTAGGGAGCGGCGAGAAATCCAGAGCGCGGCTCTGGGCCTGGGGTTGAGTGCTCTTGCCAGCCACGTCCGCACTGCCTGGTTCCTGGTGACCTGGCCGTGGGGTCTGTCACTGGGGGTCACGGAGGGGAGCCTCGCAGGCAGGGTGGTCATAGCTCCCCCGCCCCCACCCCGCATGTGCTCACACCCTCCTGGGCCTACCTGCTGCCCACGTGGACTGGATTGTCCTGAAGGCAGATGTGGCTCAAGCCACATGGGGTGGAGGCATCAAAGACGTGTTGTTCCGTGTCACTGTAGGCCCGGCGAGCGCTCTGTGATCCGAGAGTGTAGCAGTACTCACTGTCCCCCTACATCCCTGGGGTTCTGCAGCTGTGTAGGGGGTCTGGGATTTAAAAGTTTGGTTTGGTTTTGATAAACATGACAAAGTTCTCAAACCTACAGAAAGCTCGGTGGACTTTCTGATGGACACTGATATGCAACTTCATTTACCAGCTGGTAACATTGGCTGTCACTTGCTTTCTTTTTTATTGATGTTCCAATAGAGATACGTGTGTGCACATGTATGTGTGAATGGATGGGTGGACTTTCCAGAACCATCTAAAGGTTGTAGATGCAACAGTTCCTCCTAAGTACCTATGGCATGTGTCCCCTGTGAGGACCTCTCCTGATGTAAACACGGTGCCATAACCACCCACCGACGCAGGGAGCTGACCCTCCCCGCGTGTCCTCTAATACAGACTGCATGGTCTCCCTTGCTTCCGCTCATCTGTTTCCAGCTGCTTGGTTTGTGCAGAAATGAATCAAGGGACACATTTAGTTGTCCTGTCTCCTTGGTCACTTCTTCATCTAAAATTTTTGTCATGGTCCTTTTGACGTTCAAAAGCATTGGTGGTCCTTAAAAGAGCCCAGGCCACCTGGTTGGAAGTATCCCACAATCTGGGTTCACCCGATCAGGTGGGGATTTATGGAATTTACTTCTGACCTCTGGTGGCAGGGTGTTTCGTTTAAGGTTTCAGGGGCCCCTGCTTGAAAAACTAGTGCATCAGCTTTCTGGGGTTGGTGTCCAGAATGCCTGTGGTGCTGATTCTGCCCCCCCTGGAATCCAGGATCCCTATGCGTATCTGGACGTCCCACATCGGAGACGTGATCGGGACTGGAAAGCCCGTGGCCTTTCCCCTCTGTGTTTTAGAGCTGTCACAGAGGCAAAACCATTGATGGCTCTTTCAGGCCCTCTCTCCCGCGCATGGCTCACCACCCTCCCACCCACTCTTTATGACGGGAATTTCAGTATCTGCTTCACCCGTGAACGGCATTCCTGAGATGGTCGCAGGTACAGTTTTTTTAAATTTCTCAATAGTAGGCGCCATCAAGATAGACGTGGGAAATTCGGTGGCTCGGATGTTACTTGCAAAATCCACGATCCCAGATATTCGCTTGCTGTCCCGTCCAGTCTAACAGCTGTTCCAAGGTGCTTCATTGGTGGCCCTCGAGTTTATACACCGAGTTAGCATCGTTCATGGGCCAGGACAGGTGGTGCCCATTTTGCAGCTGCTTACCAGCAAGGCACAGGGCGGGCAGTATGTGTGTCCATGGACCCGGGCGGTCTCCTGTTCCTTACTTGGCCTTTCCCTCCAGTGAGCTCCATGGATTCCGTTCTTTCTCCGTCTTGAAGTCCTCCTGCATCTGCATCCCTGGCTTCGCACTGTCCCCAGTATCTTTTCTGTAAACTTGAACTAATTGCTCTTTAATATTCTTCCTGAAACTCCAGCGAGCCCAGCAGACTGTTGTCTCCTTCCCACTGCCAGTGCTTCCCCCCCGCCCTCCCCCAGGACTTCCTATAGCCCATTGTTTTTTATTTTTATGATTAAAAGCATGAACGCTGCCTTGTTCTGTTGTAGCCGCTCTGGGATCAGAGGAGCTTTGTCATCTTGGCTCTTGTTCTCTGGGAGCAAACCTCCTCCAGACTGCTGTCCTCCCGCCTACCTCACAACCCCAGCACAGCCCCTGGCGGTGGGATCTCATGCGGGTAGGCCCTCCTGGGCCCCACTCCTTCTCCCTCCCTCCCCCCCTCTCTTTTTTTTTTTTTTTTTTAAGATTTTATTTACCCATTCATGAGAGACACAGAGAAGGGGGCAGAGACATAAGCAGGCTCCATGCAGGGAGCCCGATGTGGGACTCAATCCCAGGTCTCCAGGATCACACCCCGAGCTGAAGGCGGTGCTAAACTGATGAGCCACCCGGGCTGCGCACCCCCCCACCCCCACCCCCTTAATGAACACTTTTGCTCCAGCCTACCCAGTCTGGTGGGATCTGAGCACTATCCCGGCCCAGATACTGCTGCTTCCAGAATTCCTGCCAGCCCTCCAAGGCAGCCTCTTCCCCCTGGAAACATCAAGGTCTCCTCCTGAGCCCCAGTTCCCTGTGGCCACTCCTGGCCACTCTCCCCTTTGTGGCTCCCTAGTTAAAGCCCGGGTGGAGGAAAGAATCTGACTCCGGCGCATCTTTGCAACCCTCTCCCCCACCCCCTCCAAGGGATGTTTCTGCCGCGATTGAAGCACAGTGCAGAGCATAGCTTTGCTTCTCACCAGCCAGTCTTTGGGACTTCATCCAAATCAGTTGGAATAATGGTCTTTCAAGCTGACTTAAAAGCCAGATTTTAATTTTTCTTTCTAAAGCTCTATTTTGATATTTTTAATTTGCTCTCTGCTCTTTCTGATGCCTGTTATCCAACAGTCCTAGAGTGCTGTTGGGTAAGAATTCTCATGGAGCAGGGACTGGTCAGGGCCAGGCTGCCATCTCCTCTTTTTGGTGTGTAATTTAGGTCTTGGTTTCCCACTCTGTTAAGTTTGCTGGCATAATTGATCTATTGCATCTGCGAGTTGCACCGTCAGAGCCTCACTGTGTTCCTGCAGCACGGCCAAGCTGGTGTGATTTGCCCCAGACATCTGTTGGTCAGAGAAGAGGGCTTACTGTCGCTCAGCATTGCCAATAGTAACCCGGAAAAGCATTCTCTGGAAAGCATTTTCTGGGTTTGTAGAAGGGTAATATGCCAGAATGGCTTTGCTGATGACTTTTGTGAGAACATCTTATTGTGGGTTATGGTGGAATAAATCAGTAAACACCGTCCTTTTCTGTGGCTGTGGAGAATGTAATTTGGAAAAAGTAGATATTTCATTTTACTTTATTTTGTTGGAACGTCTTATACACGTGGAAAAATGGTCCTGGCGATTGCATCAGTTGAGCTGTGATTAGTGCCCCTTTATAACATAAGTTGGGAGAGGACTTTCCCTTTCCTCTGCAGGAGAAAAATAAATGATGTAAACCTCCTTTTTTTTTTTTTAAATTTTTTATTTATTTATGATAGTCACAGAGAGAGAGAGAGAGAGAGAGGCAGAGACACAGGCGGAGGGAGAAGCAGGCTCCATGCACCGGGAGCCTGATGTGGGATTCGATCCCAGGTCTCCAGGATCGCGCCCTGGGCCAAAGGCAGGCGCCAAACCGCTGCGCCACCCAAGGATCCCTAAACCTCCTTTTAAATAAACCATCCTATTCGATGTTTCTTGCCTCGAGGATGTTCTCATGAGCACAGAGGGTAGGAGGAGGTGAGAAGGTCGGCTGGATGAATGGACTTGGGGAAAATAGAGACCAACTGATGAGTAGTCAGTTGATCTTGAACCCGAGTAGTTATAAATTCTGGGAATCTTTCTGTGTCCACTTTGTCACCAAGGAGGAGTCAGAAAATGCTGCAGGGACGAGGTAAAAGACCTTCCTCTAGTTGCATTCTGCACTTCTCAGTGGGTTGAGTGGGACACGGTGAGAGGACATTTATTCCAGTACATCATTCCCCTGAGAAAGATTATTCATGGTCCTGGAATGTTCCAGAAGCAAAGATGTCTCCGAGCCTTCAGGTTTTCTGGATGGCTGAGGTGGTGGATTCATTGGGGCAACTGGGAGCTCTTCCCTCACAGCAGCCTTCATTGCCTGGCTCACACCCACTGGAGCCCATGGAGCAGGGTAGAGAGTAGTCGGTGGACTCGGGCCAGAATCACTTTGTCGTTTATTCGTGTGCTGTTCTGTTTTACCTGTTTTTGTCTCAAAAGCGCTTACGGCACTTTATACAGGAAACATGTTGAAGTTGGCCATCTCTAGGTAGCCCACAATCATTTCTAATAAATATCCTTAAATAGCCCCAAAATGTGGATTTTTAAAAAGGGGACTCATAATGTTGCTATACATTATAATTATATGTTTGGATCAGGCAATTATGCATATTTCCAGTAATTATGTGATTAGCAATAATTACATTAGCTATGTAAATATACAATAGTCAGCTAGACACAACTTTAAACTCTAGGCATAAACGAACATTCGGCAACAATGTGCTTGTGTAAAGGATCAGTAAAGGTAGGGAGCATGGTCAAGTTGACGCTTAATGGAAGTTATTTGCAAGGGCTGAAAATCGACATTTCCCCTCCTCTGGTCGAGGCTCCTCCCCTGGGGTGCCCACTGTCTTGTCAGCTAGGGATTGGGTTCACAGAATTGCCCATATGCAGTCAGGCCCTCGCTCTCTGCAGAGGAGAATCAGGTTAAATGTTTTATTCTCTATTGCTACTCATCTGTAAAATGCAGACTTCAGCTTCTCTTTGCACTTGTCGTTTCACTGAATGGCCTCCAACTGCAGCTGGCAATTTCTGTTAACTCCCCGTGTTTCTAAGAGCAGCGTGTCAGGGCTGCCCGTCTCCACCTGGGGCTCCAGGGGGTGGGGTGTGGGTATGCTCAGCCAGTGGCTGCTGCGTCTGCTGTGTTCCCCACCACGATGCTTTTTTTTTTTTTTTGCCCTCCCGAGTGCCCTGGAGCCACCTGACTTGTCTTCCCAGCCTGCTTTGCGTTGGATGCATTTCATTTGGTCATGGCACCTTTGAGGAAAGGCTATCTGCTTTCGGGCTCAGTAAACACTTCATGGGAGCCTGGGTTCCAGTGGACCCAGGCCTGGTCTCCTTCATCAGAGGAAACTGTCCCAGGGCAGCAGAACAATCCTGGCTTTTGAAGAGCCAGACACCTGTACACAGTCTCTCCTCCCCCGCCGCCCAGATTTGGAGGATGTCTTGGGCTTGAGTAGCTCCTCAACACAGCTCAACCCAATTAGAGGTATGGGGGGGGACTATGAAACCAGAACCCCAGGATACAGTTTGCTGCCAGCTCTTTTTGGACTGTGACTCCTCTTTCAGAACCTACAAGTGATACAGCGAAATGAGGCTCCTGTTTCTGATCGGTTTATACTCAGGACCACAAACCATGATTTCATGAACATCCTCATATTAATGGGACTCTTGCTGCAACAGAGCTTGAGGTCTTTGGCAAGCTCTCTATCTCCAGGGAAGCCTCGGGTGCCTATCCAGGTCCAGGCAAGAATCGGGCTCAGCACCACCAGCTGGGCTGGGTGGTCGCGGGAGGAGGGGGGCGTGTTCTGGGTATCTGTGTGCACCTGCTCAGTGGTCTCTACCATGCCCTGTCCCTCTTGCCATGTCACTTGCTCATTGGATGGGCTGGGCCCTCCACTGGGCTTGTTTCCCAAGTGCTGATTGGAGAGTGATGTACCTTGAGGGCAAGGACTGTGGCTGTCCCCACCGAGTCCTGTGCCCTGTACGGTCACACCAGCCTGGTCACGTTATGATCCATGTGTTGAACAGACAAGCACGTGATGGAGAAGAGGACATGTTGCAAGAGACAGGGCTCTGTCACCTTAGATGAGGAAACCATGAGCTGTCTCTGCCAACTGATGCATTCCCTGGCTTATTTTGGGGGTGGTGTCACTGTAATAGGGGTCGATTTCTTTGAACTTACGGATAGAGTGACAAAGAGTGAATTGAGGAAGCTTCCTGGAAGTGGGTTATTTGAACTAGACCCATGGAAATGGTTCGGGCATCTCAAGGGTGAGAGGAAGAAATTTCTAGAATATTCTGAACCCAAAATAGGGGAAGGGACATAAAACATAGAATTTGATGGAGTGAGGGGGGTGGCAAGGTCGAGGTGGGTTGGGATTATAATCCGAGATGCTGAGATTTGGTAGGATTTTTGCTGTTATTGGACTCTTTTTTTTTTTTTACAAAGAAGAAGGAATGAAGTGGTTTTCGTCCAGCACCTTGCCTGAGGCTGCCCTTGTGCCAGGGGTTGTCAGCTTTTCCTGGTAGATTTTTGTCCTGTGGCTTGCCCAGGCCTACATCTGAGCCTGGGGTTCCAGCTCATGCTCTTTTTTTTTTCCCCCTTTTTTTCAAAACATGCCCTAAAAGAGGACTGGACTTTCTGCCCCATTATAAATGGGGATCAAAGCCAATTTCCGTACCACAGCTGTCATTAAGTTTTATAATCGAGGAAATCAAGTCAGGAGCAACATGCAAGCCTTCGTTTTCACTTCATTTTTTATTTTTATTTTATTTTTTATTTTTTAAAAGATTTTATTTATTCATGAGAGACACAGAGAGAGAGGTAGAGACAGGCAGAGGGAGAAGCAGGCTCCCCACAGGGAGCTCGATGTGGGACTCGATCTCGGGACTCCAGGATCACATCCTGGGCTGAAGGCAGCGCTAAACCGCTGAACCACTAGAGCTGCCCTGTTTTCACTTTTTTAAATGGCCAAATCTTACGTTACATGCTGGCTGGGACTGTTTAGAGGACCGCTTATCCTGGGAGAGTTGGTTTCGTTTACAAGGCTGTGTTTCGGGTCTGGGGTCTCCTTCTGACGGAGCGCTGACATTCCGAAGCCTCCGTCTTTCTACTAAGAAACGGGGAACATGCCTCACACATCCCAGGACATTCGGTGCGGTGTCATTCCTTTAATGACTGAAGTGATGCCCAGACATTCTAATTTTCTCTTTGCATTTGTGAAAATGTAGATACAGGCTGCCTTAAAACCTCGCTACAATGTCCTGTTTGCTATTTTACCAGTGCGCTGGGCCCCCCGCCCTCTCTGATTTAGACTCGCCAAGTAAGTGACTTTGATCGGGGCACTGGGGGAACAGGACAGAAAACATTTTTTAAAGGCAGGAAGCTGTTGTTCAACATAAATTGTAAAACACTTGACAGAAACAAACAACCAACACTGCCTGTACACATTGAAAAGTAGGAAGCAGGATGTTCTAGGCCTATTTCTGGCCCTGCTTCTGCCAGAAAAACAGCACGTAAACCACTAACGTCCGTGGTGTCCCCCTGGAGGCGTCGCCTGTGGGAGGCAGAGGCGTGGGTGCTGCTGCAGCTCCATCCTGGGACCCAGCAGGCGCAGGGAAGCATCTCGAAGCCTCCCCTTGCCACCTTCACTTTCAGAGCTGCCGTGATTTTCTGGCCCCACGGGCTAGGGGAGGACCAAGAAATGGAAGGCCGGCTGGAAACGCTCCAGAGCTGGGCCTGGCCGCCCCCCAAGAAGGAGCAAGCATTTATGACTACCAGGCGGGCTGGAAACAGCACAGCTGTCAGGGGACAGGCAGGCAGACCCAGCTCCCTTCATGTGAGTCCAGATTTTAGATTGTCCGACTCCACCTCGCGCTTGATATATATGGAATTCATTTATGAACTACTGTGAGGCGTAGACCCCCAGAGCAGGGTCTAGTCTTCTGTTTCCCATTCTTTTCTAGCAGTTTCCTAGGTCACCAATGTGATTGGAACATGAAATGCTTGTTGGTGATCCGCCCAACGACTGCTCCGTGGAAGGGCTGGCTGGTTGTCTCCTCCTTGATTTTCTTCCCTGTTCTTCTGGAACCTCCTAGATCCTCTCTTGGCGTTTTTCTGATCCGCATTACTTCACACAGGGAACGAAGAATTGGCTCTGGGAGGGTGCTGCGTATGGCCTCAGTGTTACCGTTCGGGTTATTCAACACGGTCAGCTTTTGCTTGGGTTCATTATATCTGCAAGAGAATTTGAGTAGTCTCTCGATTTTCAGGAGGTGGCTTTTTTACTCGATGCAATTTTCCGTAGTGATGCTCTTTGCAGGATTAAAGAGTTAAGTCTGTGAGACTCATTGCTCTTTCAGAAATTGGTCCCATCTTGCTTTATTTAGTCAACACGAGATTTTCAGAAAAGCGGCGCTCTCTAAAAGACTGCAGTGTGCTTAAAAAATAAATAAATAAATTCCACCAGAGTGTTTAGGAAAGTGTGAGTCCAGTTACAGGTGTTTTTACCTAACACAGGAAAACATCTGTCATAATATTTGGCAGCTTGCAGAGCCAGGGTTGCGTGAGTTTGGGTGGTTTCCAAGCAGAATGGGTTGGGTGATGGAAATGGAAATGGGCCTCCTTATTCTGGCGCAGGGGGTGGCACCCACCCTGCAGCCTCTCCCCCACTGCTGCCCCACCTCTGGCATTACACCTTCCGCTCCTTCTCAAAAACCTGCTCCTGGTTTCTTAGGAGCTTTTGGGCACACCTTCTTCTAGACAGTCCTGCCTCCATTGGAGAACTTGAGCCATGAACGAGACGTGCGGAAGCCGGGTGAGTCCCAAGAGCTACCCTGCTTCTAAGAGGTTCTTGGCAGGTGCAGTTCATGCACTCACCTCGGAAGGGGTGTGTCTGTACCATGAGCAGGGCCTCTTAGCCACATGGGGTTATACTTTATTACAAGACGAGAAGAAAAGGAAATGGCCCAACAGGCTAACCTGAGGCCTCAAGGGCAACGTCCGTCAGCAGTGGGGAGTAGGGGGAGGCTCTAGCTGCAGGAGCAGCCCAGTGAGCCCCACTTGGAGGGCTGGCACAGTCCAGGTTCAGGAATTACTTTCTGATGCTCATGTGGTTAATTTTATAGGTGACCTATTCCATAGTTGGGAGTGTGGGAAAATCTTAAGCAAATAACAGAATTATTGTGTTGAGGGGGTTTCCTTTTCCAGCACCAGGGCAGAGCTGTCCGGGGTCAGTGCAGGAAATTCTGGAAAGTGGAGCGTTGGCTTTAGAGTTTGACCTGCGTCCCACACCCTGTGGCCCTGGCACCCAAGGCACCCAAGTTCCATCCCCAGCATCTGGGATGCAGCATAGTCATACCTGCTGAGAGAGTCGCTTACGGACAGAGCACCCGGAACGGGGCCCGCCTGGTTTAGACGTTAGCAGATGTAAACATCCTGTGATGACACGTGGTACCAAAGACGCCTGGTTTCTGGTCACCTCTGGAGGAGATAAGGACTGCTGTTGTCCATCCTGCCCAGCCAGCCACGTTCTTTGGCCAGTGGTGGAAGAAGAGGTGACAGTAGGGCGGAACTTCCACTGAGAGGTCATCCCTTTTGCCCAAAAACTCAAGAGTGGAAGAAGGGGAAGAGAGGTAGAGGTAGATGTGGGCAAGGGCTTCTCGAGAGTATCTGGTTGGCGTCTTTTCTCCACCTGAGATGTGTCTCGCCCCAATGTACAGGCTTGTGTCCGTGCCACCCTGTCCCTGTGCTCCTTCTGAAAAGGGTCCCCCGCGAGACGCCCGTCCTGCCCAGCCTGCCCCTTTCCAGAGGGGAGGAGGCTCTGAGCAGCGCCCAGAGAAGGGGAAACCCTACGCAAGGTGGGCCAGCTCCAGCTCAGCCGAGCCGGGAACCGATCTGCTGAAACCAGATAGCGCTGTTTCCATTTGGTTCCTCCTGTCCGTTTTGATGTATCTCCTAAGTGAACACATCCTCGGGCTGCCGGCGTGACGGGTAAATGCTGTCCTGGTGTGGCCAGGCCTGTTTCGTCCCCTGCCCAGCCAGGCCTCGCAGCCCGTGGTGGCGATTGTGCCAGCAGAGGAATTCTAGAAACTGGCGCCAGCAGGCTGCTTTGATACATGGAAACTCAACGTTTGGCAGTGTGGCTTGCTCGTTTTTTTTTTTTTTTTTTTTTTTCTCCCTCTTTCCTTCCATGCATTCTAGGAGGTGGAAGGGTTTGGGGGAGGATTTGGGTTTCTTCTCTGGCTGCCAGGGAATTTTTCCAGATAACTCAAGGCTTTGTTGGTATTTTGGGGTCGGAAATGGGTCCGTGTTCGGGTAGCAAGCAGCCTGGGGTCCTGGGCCGCGTCCCCGAGCCATTCTCAGGCCAGCTCCTAACAGTCAAGGGGTGGCCACAGCTTTAGGGACTAGTGTTGGTTTAAACAGAGCTTGTCCCAAAGCTTAGGATGTGTGCTCATCGGGACACGGAGACACAGGGTGGCGCGCTGCCCTTCCCCTGAAACGGTCTTGCTTTATACCATATACATCCAGCTCCTGGAAATGGATTTGTACCTGCTTTCCTCTCTCACAGTAAATTTTCAGTGTTTCTCATTTTAAAAAAAAAATTTTTTTTTGAACAACTGGTACTTTTCTTAAGTTAAAGATTCTCCTTGACTCCGACACAGAGAGAGATGTAGGTGAACACACCACGCCGGGGCTTGACGGCTGCGGACGGCGCATTCTCTCCGCTCCACACGTTCTAACTGGACACCGTGGTCGCAGCTCCTGTTCAGCCGTGGATACGGTGCTGCGGCCAGAGGAGCAGAACCTGCAGCCTTGGAGGGTTGCTTCTCTTGCTTGGACCCTTCTATGTTGATTTAGAAAATGTTTTAATGCTCCTAGTTGGGGCATTCCTTTATCTAAATTAAATAGATGCTGTTCTTTGCATTGCTGTGCCCAAAGTCCCTAGCGAGGGGTGGAAAAGTCTTAATCCATGGGAATATTGGAAAAGCGTCCACAGAACCTAAGCCGGCCGGAGCCTGCTGGAATGATGCTTTCTCTGTGAACAGATTTAGAGGAAGGCGCACCTCAGTTGCAGCCACTCTCAGGTTTTGCTTCAAAATGTTGGGGTTTAGTTGTTGACCTCTGCGGTCATCTTAAAATGGTAAATTCTAGATTACACGTAGAGGTGTGTGTGTGTGTGTGTGTGTGTGTGTGTGTGTGTGTGTGTGTGTGTGTTTATCCCAGGCAGCAGGAAGGGGTCTGTGTTTTATGATAACAAAGTAAAAAATCCATTTGGACTTGAGCGATGTAACTCATTTGATTGGCAACCAGAGTCCTCGGAGCCAGATTTAGATATTGGCGGAGCATCGGGCTGCAGACCTGGCCCATTTTCTCAGGGCAATTCGTTCTAGAATTGTGCACGAGGGTGGTTTTTCTCTGCCCCCCCCCCCCATCCTGCCTTCCTGTTCACATTTAATTTGCTCTTAGCCGTGTGCAATGGATTAACATTTCATCAGGGTGGATTAAGATTGAATTGACATTAAAGCGGTCTTTTCCTATTTTCCTTCTGTCACTTTTAGGCAATCGCAGGCAGGGGTGGGGGGAGGCACCGGCAGGAGGGGGAGGCAGTGCTCATCCCAGAAGTACCCTGGTGAGGACCACGGAGATAAGCCAGAGCTTCGGTGTGAAAATAATTGCCAGTTGCGGGTCGGGAGGCCTGGCTGGAGCCCTCGGCCGCCGCGTTCCTCCGTCTAACGAGATGTCACATGGAACAAGAGCTTTAGGGGTTTTATTTAGCTCCTAATCCCCAGGCTGCGAGAGCCGAGGTCCATGTGAGCTCACCCCCCGGGAGGGAGGGGGGCCCCGAGCCTGGCGCAGCCTCCTCTCCGGGACTGGCGCTGCCGTTGGGGAGCGAGGCGAAGTTACCGAGAGTGTTGTGTTCTGTCTACTAATGTTTCGGAGGATTAATAATTCAGGCCGGACTTTGAAATAGGAAACCCTCAGTCGGTCTTCCCTGCCGTCGGGCCGCAAGGGCTGGAACGCAGCGGGTCTGTCGTGATGGGCGGAACTGAAGATTTCTAGACCGCGGCTTCCTCCCCCTGCCTCGGCCGCCGGCCCTCCTCCCCGATGCCGGTCCCCAGCCGCCAGGTGCTCATCGGCCGCTCCCAGAGCTGGGATGCAGCCGGGTGGTACGAGGGCCCCTGGGAGGTGGCCGAGGCCCCGGCGAGGAGCAGCTCCGTGGCGGGCGGCGGCGCGGCGGGACCGTGGGACGAGCCGCCCGGCGCCGCCGAGCCCTACCTCTACCGGGAGGCCTTCCTCAACTCCGTGGCTGGAAGGAAGAGCCCGGGGGCGGACTTCCCCTTCTACGACAGCAGGCAGGCCCTGTCCGTGATGCCTGGCCGCGGTGGCCTGCTGCCGCGGGATTACTACGGCGACGCGGCCGGAGCCGCTCGGGCGCCCAAGGAGGCTCGGCACCCCCGCGACCCGGGACTCGGCCGGGCGCTGCCTGGTTACGGCGGGACGGGCGGCAGGATGCCCTGGGATCAGGTGCAAGGCCGGGGCTCCGCCCTGCAGGACGCCGGCCCCCTGTACCGGGATCCCGCGGGCAAAGCGGTGGCTCCGGGGCCGCGGACGCAGAGCAGGGCCCCGTCGCCCCCGCGGTGTGCAGGGGAGCTGGCTGATGGCAGGTACGCGGCCGAGGCCCCCGCCTACCCCGCCGGCCAGCTCTACAACGACGTCGGCGAGCGGCCGGGGGAGTCCGGCCCCGCCAGGCAGGCCGCCCCCACCTGCCTGGTCGTGGACCCTGGCGCGGCCGGCACCTCGGATGGTGGCGCGGGGGTGGCCCCGGGAGCCCTGAGCCGGGGCTACGGGCCGGCCCGCGGAAGCGTGTGCGCTCGGATGGCCGAGGAGAACTACGAGGCCGACCTGCTCGGTGGCAGGAGGAGCGCGCTGCCGGGGTTCCTGGCCTTCCTGCGTGCGGAGGGTGTGGCCGAGGCCACGCTGGTGGCCCTGCTGCAGCAGGGCTTCGACTCTGCAGCCGTCCTGGCCACCATGGAGGACGCGGACATCAAGTGCGTGGCGCCCAACCTGGGCCAGGCCCGCGTGCTGAGCCGCCTGGCCGGCGCCTGCCGGAGTGAGATGCAGCTGCGCAGGCAGAGCCGGCTGGGCCCCCCGCCCCGGGCGCGCTCCAGCAGCTTCAGCCACCGCGGCGAGCTCCACGGCGACGCGTCCTCTCTGGGCGCCGCGGCCTTGCCGCCCCAGCCCGTGGGGCCCCTGCAGGCGGCGTCCCCCCGAGCGGGAGACCTGGCCCGCCGCCCCTCCAGCGCACCGTCCCAGCACCTCCTAGAGACGGCGGCCACCTACTCGGCCCCTGGGGTGGGCGCCCAGGCCCCCGGCTTCCCCTCCAACTCCGGGTACAGCTCTCCCACCCCCTGCGCCCTGACGGCGCGGCTGGGCCCCGCGTACCCCGCCCCGGCCGGGGTGGCCTTGACTCACCCGGGCCCCGCCGGCCCGCTCCCCCCGGGCCCCAGAACAGCCTACTCCACAGCATACACGGTGCCCATGGAGCTGCTGAAGCGGGAGCGCAGCGTGGCCGCGTCTCCCCTGCCCAGCCCCCACGGCAGCCCCCAGCTCTTGCGGAAGCCCAGTGTCCCCGCGGAGCCGCCCGCGCTGCCGCCAGCCAGCCAGAGCCTCCACACGCCCCAGCCGCCCTACCAGAAGGTGGCCCGGCGCACGGGGGCCCCCATCATCGTGTCCACCATGCTCGCTCCGGAACCAAGTAACGAACCCTCCCTGCCCTTCCTCGCTCGGGACGTGGAGGGGACGGTGCGGGCAGAGGTCTGAGCCCAGGACGGGGGTCCTCGCGTTTGGCGCTCTCCTGCCAGGCCCGGAGAGGCCGGCCCTCCGCCCGATGCACGCACACCCTCGCACGCAGCCAGCTGGCCAACCGATACGGGGTCCCTTGGGTCAGATTGGCCGTTCGGGGGGGGGCTGACCCCCTGGGACGGCTCGGCCTTCCCTTTCTCTGGTTCAGCTCCAGGTGATGTGACGTTCCCTTTATGGTGATGCAGCACAGCTGTGTCTCTGGGAGGAGAAACCCAGAAACCAGAGCAGAATGAAACCCCCCGCTCCCCGGGGTGGGGGGGGGGGTAGCGTGTTCTCCAGGTCGCCCTCGGTGGCTCTGGAGAAGGCGGGGGTACTTATCCGGTGCTTCCACAAATCGCGCTTCATTCATTTGCCGTTAGAAGCGCCTGGTAGCGTAGAAACGCACCTCCGAAGGGTCCGCGCCTGGATCAGAGGGAGGAAGCACCGTAGGGCTGAGTCGGGGACACTTCCGGGCTCGTGGGTTAAGCAAAGCAAGATGACAAAATCCCTTAGAACTCCCTGTTTCAAAGACAGACTTAAGTCTCCTGTTGGGAAATACAGTTGGGAATTCTGTTTAATTGTAGGAAACGATGTATTTTCAAGTTGAAGAAAGAGAGAAGCATCCTAGGTGGCTCTTTTCAAAACGTGAGACAAGTATAATTTGTTACGTGTGTTTCTTTGGGTAATTGTGGGTAAGATTCCAGGTGGACGTCCCTGAACACTTACTCCGTGTTTTAACTGTAGGATCTTACTGACAATTGAAGCTATACATCAGGGTTTTTTCCCCCCCTTTCTTCCTTCCTGCCTCCCCAATTTAGAAAACTTGAATCCCTTTCAAGTGATTTTTTTTTTTTTTTTTTTTTTTGGGTGCATAAGTAGAATTGTCAGGTGGAGGGACTGGTGTGAAAATAAGATGTACCTTTTAGTTTGTGGAGCTGGTGACCTAGGGGCTACCAGGAGGCTGAAATGGCGAGTGTGGCTTTGCAGATTGACCCACAGGCACTTGGCTTTCTTCTTCCCGAAGGGAGACTGAGTGGTTGGATTTTTCTGTTGTCTCCCACTATAGATTCTGGTTTTGTCTCATGTATGGATTTTTTTTTTTTTTTTAAGTTTGATCATACAATGTATTGGACTTTTTCCTTTTACCCCCCTCTAATCAGTATGTGACAGGAGAAAAGTCAGATGGGCATACGGAAAGCGGATGCACCTTCTCCCTCACAAACATTCCTTCTTTGCAACCAACTAATTTGCATGGCGATGACATTTGTTGCTCTAGTAATTTCATCTGATAATGGCCGGGCTTGCAAAGCGGATCTGAAAACATATTCCTTAATTATGTGTTGCTAAGCAACGGGAGGGTTTGGTCATAATCACAGAAAGATTATCTCCTCATTGAAGTCCTGGAAAGGTTTTGCTGAAGGGGGACCTGTAAAATTGCCTTATTTTCTTCTCTTTTATGTTTATTTTGCACTGCCTTCTAACGGAAACATTCCCCGTTATTTGGGTACGGGGTGAGGGATATTATTTAAGTTGTTTGGAGTATGATTGTTAACACACTGTGTTGCAGACCAAAGGATATTGATTTTTGTTTCCTTTGCGTGGCAGCCAGCCAGTGCCAAGGAAGCCTGCAGTCGGAAGTCTGCCAGCAAATAAATTTCTCTGTCAGATGATCTATCCCGTGGCGGTGGTTCTCCTCCTCGATCCTTCTCGTACATTCGGTGTGTCATTATGACCGTCCCTTCCCCTGAAAGGAGGGTGTTGGGGACCCGGCCGGGAGGGTGGGTAGGAACTTGGCTTCTCTCGGAGCCTTCCACCTGTAGAAATGGCATTTTGTGTGGCAGCCTTCACAGCATCAACAGCCAGACCTGGCTCTGTGGTCCCTACAGGGAAGTTCTGGGCAGCCGTTTTTGCCCCGCAGAGGATAGTGTTTACGTTGTTTAAGGGAAACCCCACAGATCTTAAAGTCTGGAAACCCAAAGCTTCCTTGGGGCAGCCCCAGCCAGCCCGGGCTGGGTGATGGCCATCGTCGGATCTAGCTGTGGCTTCCGCCGTCACTTCCAGCACAGCCAGCACGAGTATATCCTCACTTTGGTCTTCACCTAGCTCCGAAGGTTTCCCTCTGATCTCGAGGGGAAGGGGATCCCCAGGAAGGGGGGGACTCTCTTCTCTCTTTGGAGAGGCCATCTGTAGGTTTCTAGTGGGTTGGTTGGTTGGTTGGTTGGTTTTAAGTGCCTGGGTTTATTTCTACGTCCTTTGGTGTCTAAACACCCACTTGTGCTTCTTATTCCACAAACTACCTGCTTCGCCTTGGTTGACTTTGTTGGTATAAATAACAGGCTGTTTGCTAGTTCCGTGGGCCAGGCGGTCCTGGGTGACCAGGTGAGGAGGGACCCACGTGACAGGGGATCAGTGGGGCTGCATGTCAGACCTGGGTGAGCATCGGCATCTGGTGGATCTGCTGTCGCTTACACACGATGACCTGGTTGACTGTGGCCCAAGCTGCAGAACCTTCCAGCAGTGGCTACGGGCCAGCAGTGCCCCCTCCCCCCGATCACATGGTGTCAGTCGAGCCCTCTCTGTGACCGAGCAGCGGGGCGCATCCTGTAAACAAGCAGCACGGCAGCCACTGTCATATTTTTGTCTGCAGAGTGCACAGCCTGCAGAGGGCCCGCTGAGAGCACGCCCAGTGCTCACAGTTTCAAATGAGAAATGCAGCGTGGCCTGCTCTTTCCGCGGGGTCTGTTTCCTTCCAGGCATTTTTCCGGATGCAGTTGGATTCATTAAGGGTTGTGACCCCCATCCAGTAGCTGGGGGGGTGGGGCACTGCCCAAGGGCCTTTCGGGGCACATCCAAGGTCCATTTACACTGGGGCTGTGGGGAGATGGGTGGTTGTCACTGTGTTCTCGGTCATCAGAGCTGGTCATGCGTGTGGCAGCGTTTGATGTGGTGTCAACACATGATGTGTGCACCTGGCCTCCTGGGCAGGAAGCTCCTCCTCCCCCCCCCCCCCCCCCCCACCAGGAGAAAACTCTAGACTCCTCAGATCAGAACAGAGGATTGGGCGCATGCACACCTGGTATTCCTTCCCTGTCCTTGGCTTTCTTGGAGGGACCCTTGCACAGGAGGGTCTGTGCTGGTAGGTGGATGGAGGGGTGCTCCACGTGGTTTGTGGGTGAGGACTCTCAAACTGTCAGGCTGGAGGGAGGCCACCACAAGGGCCCAAAGGCACCCAGAGCCAGCCGATCACACCCACCCCCTGCCTGAAAGTAGAGCCAGCCTGGAGGGATGGGATGGGGGAATCTGCTGACCATGACCCTGAGCTGGCTCTACAGGACGGCAGGGTGATGGCACCAGCCCTTCTGCTGAAGAGCGTTACTTTGGCAAGACCTTGCCATTTGACTGAAGAGACGTGTAAGGGCAACCCTTACGCTCCTCAACACAGAGCACAGACTGTGTGAGGCAGGCTGTGAGCTTGGCACTTGGTCATTGGCTCTTGAGCAGCTGTGTGGTGGGCCCAGCTCGGGTGTTTGATGCTCACAAGTTTGTGGGACCTGAGCCTGGGGTAAGGTTGGGGGTGGGGCATGCTGCCCTGTGATACAAGGGACACACACCGGGGCCTTCTGGGAACCCCCTGTGGTGGGGATCACCTAAGGCCGTGGTGCATCCTAGAGGGAAGGGCTGAGGGCAGAGCACAGACTCTGGAGCAGCCATCAAGCCGCAGCCCTCGTGCGCAGGCCAAGGGAGAGGACACTGCCCCACCAGCACCAGGGCTCTTAAAGTCCTGGCTGCTCCTTTGGGACTCCCTGGGGTATAGCCCAGGCTCCCCCACCCCTGCCCCAAAAAGTGATCTGTACCTCCGTGGCTGAGAAATTCCCAGTCCCGTGGAGCAGGCAAAGGACTTATCTGAGGCCACTCAGCCAGAACACTCTCTCTGGCCAGAATCCTCTTCTCTACTCACCTCCCTTACAGATCAAGGTCAGGGAGAAGCCGGGCGTTTCAGAGGTGCTGAAAGCTCAGCCTTTCCCAGCGAGTAAAACAACTACAGCGTGTTCCATGCCCATAAAATTGGCAAGCTTTTGGTTTGCTTTTGCACTTGGTGGTCCGTCTTTCAGGCTGGCCCCTGTGCAAGTATTTGGAGTCAGATGTGGCTCTTGGGTTCATTCTCCTCCAAATTCCAGCTGACCCCTTGGCAGTCACCTCTTCATGGCCTCTGCATTCAAGACTCCAGACATAGCCATTCCCCACCCTGTCAGGGCTCCCACGATTCTTACCCTTGGTCGGAGGTCATTGGACTCACCTGTCACTCCTGGCCATCACAGTTGACTGCTGTTTTCCCAGAATGGGACTGATCATCTCCTACCTGTCAGCACCCAGAGGCATTTGGACCGTGGTCATTTTTTCCTTGCTGGACGAAACTCCGAGCCTGAACTCAGTATCCCCCTTTGTCCTTGTGGCTGGTTTTACTGGACAGAGTCTGAATGTCTCCGTTTGTACTGGGCTAGAAATCCCATGCACCCTGGGGATTAGATTAGGACCTCAGCCCAGGAATATAGGTAGTTGAATGCGTGTCTTTGAAGCGTGCGGCCTGCTGAGTGTCTTTTGGCGAGTGTATTGAGTTCCCTGTTTCTACTCCCACGTCTGTCAGAGGAGGGTAGGAATTGAACACGCCTCACGGGCGTGTGGGGATGCAGCGAGCATAGGAAGAAGGAACTTGAGTGTTGAGGTCATTAAACCTGCATGGCCTTGGCCAGAGGCTGGGCCTGCTTCGGAAATGGTGCTTTACTCATCGTCCTTATCTCAGCCCCTTCTGGGGCCAGACACAGTACTCTGGGCCGAGGGACACTGGGGGACCCGGAGGCCAGGCCTGTCCCACAGCTCTGTGTGTCAGAGCAGCTACCTCCGACCTATTGGGTGTGGGCTTGGCACTTCTCCGAGTGGACTGTGGTCGGGTAGCCTGGAGAAGACCCTGCTGCTGTCTTTGTTGGGGTGCATGCTCTAAAGCTTAATGGGCCTTTCACAAACTGGGTGGCTGGGAATTTCTATCAACTTCTCGTACACTGTACCGTCCACCCCCATGTGGATGGCTCAGACACCCTCTGCAGGAGTGTGGTCTGGGCACTTGGGTTTGAACTCCAGTCCTCTGCCTAACGGGCCAGGCACCCCCCACCCTTTTGGGTCAAATGGGCGCTTGGCCCGCTCAGAGCACTCCAGGGTCACCAACAAGGTTTCTGCCCAGCAGGTGGGACACAGAGAAGGTGGTTAACGAGGTTAGTCCTTGTGCTTTCCTGCGGAGCCAGTTTAAAGGAATTGACTCGTGTTCTCATAGGAGGCGAAGCCCAGTCCACGCTGGGACACTGGCCACCTGCCTGAGCTCCTGTCGTCAGGCCCTTTCTCGTGTGGCCTGGCGCAGGTTGGCCGTGCCTTCCCTCTAGATGGGCTTTCTTCTGTCTTCCCGTTGTAGAAAGAATGAGGCCTCGCCTGCCGTCGCGGTCCCTGCCTCCGAGGAGGGACCTGGCAGGCTGGGCTTTGGCTTCCAAAGAATAGCTTTGCGTTTTAGTATCTCTTCCCTCCCTGGACTCCTCCAGGGATGGCTTCCTCTCCAAAATCTTTAAAAGAGGCAGCAGTCCCGACCACACAGCATGGGCCAAATTTTCCTAGGAGGTTTGCAGAGTTGAGGGCACCGTGGGGGGGGGGGGGGGGGGGCTGACCTGAATCAGTGTATCGGTAGGATTATCTGCCCAAGGGAACAGGGAGCCGATTCAGCCCTTCACCGACCTACTTTCTCACCTGATCTTTGTTCTTTATTCTAACTGGTATTTTTGATCTATAATATTTCGTACTTTTAAAGTATACAGGATCTTACTTTGATAGATTTATGGATGGGAACGTGATAGCGGATGTAGCGACATTTGTCACGTTACGTAGTTATAATATGATGGGATGTCGTTGTCTGTATTCGTTGTACCGTGCATCAGGTCTCGGTGGTTTACTTGCAGGTTTGCATCCTGAAGCACTGTCGCTCTTGTTCCCCACTCCGGCCAGTCCTTGGGAACCACCAGTTGACTCTCTGGTTTTTACAGGTTTATTACCCTTTTTAGATTCCACACATAAGTGATCTTGTATGTACGTCCGTCTTTCTCTTGCTCCGTCTGACCTCTCCAGCATAGCATGATGTGCTCAGCATCCATTCATGTTGTTGCAAACGGGAGAATATCCTCCTTTCCTGTGGCTGAACAATATTCTATTGTGTGTGTATATTTGCCGTCTTTTTTATCCATTCGTTTGTTGATGGGTGTTTGGGTCGTTTCCATGTATCTTGGCTGTTGGGAATACTGCTTTGATAAACAGGAGGGTGCATATATCCACTGAGCTCCTGTTTTTTCATTTCCTTTGGGTATATAGCTGGAAGTGGAATGGCCGGATCCTATGACGGGTGTGTTTTTAGTTTTTTGAAGAACCTCCATACTGTTTTCCATGGCGGTCGGACCAATTTACATCCCCACTGACAGTGAATATGGTTTCCTTTTCACCACTTCCTCACCAACACCTGTTGTCTCTTCTCTTCTTGATGAAGGCCATTCTGACAGGTGTGAGTTGATACCTTGTTGTGATTTTGATTTGCATTTCCCTGATGAGTACTGAGGCCGAACATATTTTCTTATCTGTTAGCCATTCCGATCTCCTGCATGATATTTGCTCTACACTGTGGTTCTCCCAACTTCCATTTGGCTTCCTTGACCTTCATGCTCGGATCGTGCATGGACCATGGGGCCTGGGAAGCAGACAAGAAGTCCTCACTGGTTTTTGGTATCAGATAATGTGCTTTGCAGATATTTTCTTCCATTTCGTGGCTGTGTTTCTCACATTCTTGGTATTGTCCTTGAATCGCAAGTTTTAATTTTGATGAAGTTTGATTTATTTTTTTTAAAGATTTTATTTATTTATTCATGAGAGACACACAGAGAGAGAGAGAGGCAGAGACACAGGTAGAGGGAGAAGCAGGCTCCATGCAGGAGCCTGATGTGGGACTCAATCCTAGGTCTCCAGGATCAGGCCCTGGGCTGAAGGCGGCACTAAACCGCTGAGCCACCTGGGCTGCCCGAAGTTTGATTTATTTTTATTTCCTTTTCTTGATTTGTGCTTTGGTATCATAATCCAAGATCATGAAGATTTATGCATGTGTTTTCTAAGAGTTTGGCCACGTTAGCCCTTAGGTTCAGGTGCTTGAACCATTTTGAGTTCAAATTTCTATGTGGGTGTGAGGTAGGGATCCAGCTACAGTCTGCTGCATGTGGAGATCCAGTTGGTCCACCACCATTTACTTCTGCTTTTGCTTTCAGGGGGAGCTGAGCTAGATGAGGGGGCCTAGGCCAGGACAATGGGAAAGCCACACACCGTGTATTGCATTTGGCAACCAACCCATCATCCAGAGAAGATAAACCTTTTTTTTAAAAGAAAACCAGCATATATTAAAAGAGAAGATTTTTAGGCATTTGGAGCTAATTTTTGTCCCCAGGATCATACAAAGCAAGAATTCTAAAACTGTTTCACTGGAGCCTTGCTGGTACATAGGAGTTGCGGCGGGGGGCGGGGGTGCTTCTTAAATTTATGAAAGAAAAATAATGCTTGTATTCCATAATTGATTAGCCCATGTTATCAGTCTAGAGCCTAAATGTCATTAAACATGCTGCTGTTGAGTGTTTTCCCCCCCGTTCTGAGACTGACTTACACAAAGAACTTTCTAGTTGTTTTTCATTTGAAGGAAAAAAACAGTCTGTTCACTTTTACTTGCTCCCTCCACCGCTCAAGGAACAGGAAGGTACAGTGCAGTTAAATTTAGCCAGATAGCGGTACGCAGTGTATGAATAAAACAACTTTTTGCCAAATCGTTAGGAGAGCATAAAATCAAACCTGTACACGCCCGTCCCCACTGAGAAGGTGGGCGGCTCTGGGGACATGTTCTCCTGAGAGCAGTTGAGAATTGATCCCGGGAAGGGTTTGCCAATGTGAGTGGGACAACTTGTTGTTTAAACAAGATTGCCGTGGGAGGAGGAATCCTGGTAGGCCGAGTTCGTATGAAGAAATGAAGGCTCAGGACAGGAACGCTGACTTTTGGGTCCTAAATGCAGGTACCTGAAGTGCTGGTGGGGCCAGGGGGTACTGAGTGTTCCCAGTGCCGATGATACGAAAGCTTGGCTTCCGCGGGCTGGGGTAGGTGGTGGATGGAGATGGCTCACCAGTGTTGAGAGAATCCAGGCCTGAATCAGCCCCGTAAATAGAGTGATTGTCACCATTCTGGAGCAGATGACAAGGATTATCCCATCTGAAGTCCTGAGAAGACTCAGAGTAATTCCCTAATAAGATGAACCATCTTGAGGCTCAGAGAGGTTAGTACTCCTCCCCAGGTCACACAGCAGGGCTGGGACTCGAAGCCCCCCTGTCTGGCTCCAAACCAGCGATTGGTCGTTGTGCCATGGTGAACCACCAAGCACAGTGCTTCAGGGCCACCTGGGAAAATCAGTGGTGTCAAGCTGGGAAAGGGGACACCAGCCCAAGCTGGGGTCTGTGTTAGCAACAAAGTGGGTGATGCCAGAGGAGTCCCCGTGGTGCTCTGAGGCTCATTTCTCCGAGTAGGACATTGGGGTGATGGGCTCTACTCGTCCCCAGACACCCAAGGAACCATGTCACACAGGTCCTGGCCCAGGCTTTGCTCATAGCCAGACTTGGTGCCCTGCCCCCTGCCTCTTAGGAGAGCCGAGGAAATGAATTCTTCCCTGTGCTTAAAATGGAGCATAAATGTTCTTTTGTCCCGAGGGGATTAAGCCTCGTTGTGGGGAAAAGCTCTAACACACAAGGATGAAATTGAGGAAGGGAGAAGTAAGCCTGTAAGGAAAGACGGAGCTGGGTGGGAGGCCAGAACGCAGCGCTTTCCCTGCCCTCTGCACCCGGGCTTCCTAGCAGCCCAAGTAAGGAGGGAAATGAGATCACTTCTCACCCTGTGCCCCAGGTGGGAGGTGGGAGCGGGGAGCACAGCGCCCTCAGGCTGCTGCTTCTGTCCTTGTGGCCAAAGAACCCGCATCAGCACTAGATGCACAGTGTGCGTTCCCGTGTTTCCTCCCCACTGTGGCCCAGCCTGCCCCTCTCCACTCAGGGGCTCTGTGACTCGTGACAACTTCCTGCGTGTCGTCTTCTAGTTTTTAGAAAACGTGAGTGAAAATTTTCAGCAGGCCTCACCGGGCCGCAGTTGCTGAGGTCACACGTGCGGGTTGGGGGCCGGGGGGTGCGGGTGGGGGGAGCTGTTCCTACAGCTGACCTCTGGCTTCCTCTCCAGGCCGTCTGCGTCCTCCCCGGACCAGCCCCGCGGCGGGCACTGCCAAGTCCAAGGGGAAGTGGCTGGAGAGGTGGGCAGGGTCGCCGGCCGCGTACGGTGCTCAAAGCTGACCTCTCCGCCTCACCAGCTTCCCCACTGGGGATTTCTCTATTAGATGCTTTTTATTTGATGGAATAAATATGACTTTGCGACGGGTTCTAGTGTTTCCCTGTGAACTGGGCTTTGAGCCTGGAACACTT
Source organism: Vulpes vulpes (assembly GCF_048418805.1). Lineage (NCBI taxonomy): Eukaryota > Metazoa > Chordata > Mammalia > Carnivora > Canidae > Vulpes > Vulpes vulpes. The sequence goes on along the minus strand of NC_132794.1, from coordinate 111,666,599 downwards.
TAGAAGTCATTAGGTTTCCAGAAAAAAAAAAAAGTTAACAGAGGAGACGAGCAGGGAGGGGACAGCCCAGCAGCTGTCGTGCTTGGGAAAATCAGCTTCGCGGCCACTCCGGGGCCCTGAGGGCGGCACGCTTGGCTGCTGGCCCGCCGGAGAGCCGGCCTGTTAGGGGGTCTTCAGAATCACTTTCCTTGTTGGCTTTAGGGTCACGTGAAAAAACTCGAGTTAGCCGAAAGCCTTGGGCTTCCTCTGTGTCCCATCCTGGCCTTGGTGGCCGTTGTAGCTAAGAAACAGGGCACTATTTTGTTTTTATGGGCACGGGGCCCGGGCAGTGTGGTCAGAGGAACAAGTCCGCCAGGGGCCTTTCAGGAGGACAGCGTGTCGTCGAAGGAGTCCCATCTGATTCCGGGGGAGGATCCAGTGACTGATGCGGTGAGCCCCGGGTGCCCGAGCTGCAGGCCTGCAGGGACAGCATCCTCTCAGGGCTTCTGGGTTCACGGGTCCCCTGAGCACCTGCCCTGCTGCTGGCTGCTGTCTCCTGTCCTTCGGAAGGAAAGGCCCTTCCAGGCACCGGGAAGAGTGCAGGGTGTCCTCAGCCAGGTCAGGGACCCACCGGTCCAAGGGCTTCCCTGGCCCCGTGGGTCCCAGACAGTTGTCCCCCCAGACTGTGCCACAGCCCCTACAGCGTGTGATGCCCCTGTGCGTGCTCCCGCGGGGGGGAGGGGGGTTGGGGTCGGAGAGTCCCTGCCGCTGGTGGGTGACTGCGGCCTCCCAGGCTTCCTGCAGGGTCCCGTCAGCCTTGCGTGAGCCGGTGACACACGCAGGCCGGCACGTGGGCGTGCAGAGCTTGCCTCTGCCAGACTCTTCTGGCAACCGTCCCTTCTTTTCTCATCTTTATTTCATTTTTCTCAAACATCCCCTTCTGTTGTTGCCATGGGCACATTTTTAGAACTTGAGAAGTACTTGGATGAAACCCCCAGTGGCTTCTGCCGGTGGTCCCCACGCTGCGGGCAGGTGGGGCCTTCGCGGGGAGTCAAAGGAGGGTGGGAGGGAGGGAGGGTGCAGCCCTCCTCGGCCTCGGTCCGCAGGGAGACCAGCGGGGTCGGGGCTGGCACTGGACGCATGGAGAAGGCCCAGGAGCCAGGTCCGCCGCCCCGCGCCCCACGTCTGGGTGCTCCAGGCACACGGGGTGCACAGCTCCCATGTCCTTCCATGAGAAAGGGCTCTGTTGTGCAGAACAGGCTCTGCGTGGCTGGCTTGCAGCCTTTGGGGTGACTGCTCGGGGTTTGCACCCCCGTGACCAGCAGCAGTTGCTCTCCCATCTGGGACGTGGCTCTCGCGGTGGCAAAGCGCATGTCCTAGAGAGGCAGCGACATCGCCCGTGCCACGTGGGTTGTTGACCGTTCTGTGCTGGTCACACAACGTGTGAGGTTGGTTTTGCACGGTGCTGACGTGATGTCCGGCGCCGTGAATGAGCTAAACGGGCCGGGACCGTCGGCGGGACCCGAAGGAGGTGAGCAAGGCGGCTTTCTCAGGGGCCGCCCTCTGAAGCTATTCTGGGCTCAGCTGGGTTGCCCAGAGCTTCTGCCAAAGGATGTGGAACACGCCCCCCCCCCCCCCCCCAGGCTAATTGAAAGCCCAAAGAAACAGACATATGGTGACTGGTAAACACCCTACACACTCAGAGTATTTTCTAGGAAAAATACTTGGTGTGGGGAGCTCTGGGCGGCGAATTCTCGCTCTTACCTCCGCGCTGTCGACGAGGCCTGATGGCCTGACCATCTCCCCAGTTACTATTTAGAAGGCACAGAACTGTGTCCCGTCCCCCGTCCCCGTCCCCCTCACCCCCCCAAATCTGTCCAGGCGGGTGGAGACTGGCTGTGAGAGACGCAGCATACAGAACAGCCACGTCGGCCAGGCCTGGCTCTTGGTCTTGTCCCTGTAGCCCCGAGCTGGTCAGAGCTCACTCCTCTGGGCTCATCCAAGGCCTTGGGGGAAGCCCTTCTCTTCCTGAGCCCGCATGTCTCTGACACCAGAGGCCCACGGACTCAAGGCGCAGAGCAGCGGGGACACGTGCTGGAGGCCACCAGTGGGTTGCTTCCTGTCGGGGTGATCTTGGAAAGCACGTGTCGGTGAAGTCCAGGGGTTGATGCATTTAGGGGGAGAGGTCAAGAGCCAAGCCGGCATTTCCTGGACCAGGTTTCCTATCAGCCAGGCCCATGGTGTATGTTGGGTCTTAGGGCACTTTGGTGAGTGACCTTGTGTCCCTGAGAGTGGCTTGGGGAATGGGGACCGTGCACCCGCAGGTTGCTCACCATTCTCTGACTTGTCTGGACACATCCTTTCGCTCTCCAGCCCTTTCGGTTCTGAGGGCTCTACAGGCAATCAGCAGGAAAGAGGGACTCGGGTGGGCCCCGGGCTAGGTCCCAGCTTGGAGGGTACCAAGGAGAGAGGGGTTTTTCTTCTTTTGGTGCCACAAGATCGGGTTGAGTGGTACCACCAGCCTGAGGTTCATCTCTTGGGCCACAAAATCCGCAGTGACCCCAAAAGGAAGAGTCCATTCCTGCTGTGAGAAACCCCAGGTGAGGATGCTTGCTTTTTGTGACCATATATAATTGACAAGCGGCCACTGTTGCCGTGGAGAGGGGAACTTGATGGCCTTGCCTTATCCCCTAAGCTGGGATCACCCGTCTGTCATCAGACTAGATGGGGCCCAGGCCAGGGATTTGTGGCTCCGTCCAGTGCGCAGAGCATGTTGGGAAAGTTGGGAGGTGAAATGTGACCTCACCCAGATGGGAAGGAAGCCAGTGGCTCCTTGAACCAGGGGCTCAGCTGTTCCCAAGCCCAGCGGCTGCCCAGACCACCTCCCCCCCTCCCTCCGCACTCCAGGACCACCCACACGAGGCTGGCCTTTGGGGAAATCCAGAACATGAATCACATTCTACCACAAACAGAAGCAGCTCCTGGCATCCTTGGCTGCTTTGCTGTGGAAATGTGTCCCGCAGCGGCCTGCTCAGTTCTCTGTCTTGTCCCTGTGGCCCTGAGCTGGGTGGACCTCGGTCCCCGGAGCCCATCCCTTCCCCGAGGCCGGTCAGCCAGGAGGCGCTACGTGGGTGGTGGTCAGCGTCCCCCCAGTGGGAAGCAGAGGGATCACCAGACACAGGGGCTCCCTGGGGGCTGGGGGGCGGCAGGGCATAGGTGCTCGCGGCCAGGCAGCAGTATGAGGGCTACCCAGCGGCCCACGGGGCCAGCATGTGAGCGTCCCAGGGATGATTTCCAGCAAGCGATAGATGGTTTGGTTCTGGGTTTTGTGTTTAAGCCCTGGTAGAAAAGAAAAGCCTGTCCCTTTTCTGTTCAAGGTCCCTGGTGTGGCGTGGACACTGAACAGTTCAGGCTGCTGGGACAGTTGCTCTGGGTTGCTCTAAGGAACCGTTAAAGCAACAACAAATGCTGGTCTTTCTGGAGGTACAGAAGTTCTTGTGTTTTTTTTTTGAACTGGATGCTGTGGTTCCCACCAGTGTAGACCCCTGCTTCTTCTATTCACACGTGTGCGCGCGGGTGTGCACACACACCTTGGGCGGGCAGTGGTCACCCGGCAAGCCTCGGGGGTGGGGGCACGGCCCAGGCTCCCAGGAGCCTCTGCGCCTCCTGCTTGGCCGCTTTCTGTCCAGCTGTTACCTGAGCCACAAAGGAGGTGGCCTGAAGCCACCTCCCTGTGAGGCCACGACCCTTTAAGATCCATCTTTTATTTAAGAAGCTAATCTACTTACCCTGTGGCCATCTCTCAGCCGAACCTCTGGCCGACTTCAGAGGACGCTAAAATCAGGGCCAAGGAGTGGCTTCAGCCGGGCCCCTCCGTGGGGTCGCCCTCAGCAGCCCGGCCCGTGGGTGCTCGGCGGGGCGGGGGCGGGGGGCTGGCCAAGCCCGGTCTTCCCACACTCGTGGTGTTTCCCGGCAGCTCTCTTGAGCGAGAGCTCAGGCCTGTGCCTGTCGACTGGTAACGTGTGCGATGCCGTGGTCACTAGTGTGGTCCCAGCCCCGGAGGAACACGGCCTCGTGGACCCGCGTGCACCCGGGTGGCCCGTGCCTCTGCTGGGCTTCCCTCCTGCCTGGAGCCCTGGGGCCTGACGGCACAGCCCCAGCCAGTCTTATCCTGGAAAGTACTTCCCTCCTCCTTATCCCCAGGGCCATTTTCAAGCCAGGTGGTTCTGTTTTGTTCACCTGGCCTGGGGGAGCCCTTGGTGGTAGGGGGTGGTGGTGGTGAATTGAATAGCCTTCTGCTGGGAAGGTCCTCGATGGCCCGCTGCAGAGCTCAGGTCAGCTGGGCCCTGTCCCCTCCCTGGGTCTCGGTGCCCATGGAGTGAAAGGTCGAACAGCTCCCTTCATGACACAAGGCTCCCAGGGCCCCAACTGGAGCTTAGCACCAGGGAGAGGTTCTGGGGTGTTCCGGGGTAGAAGTCCAAGAGCTGGGGGCTCATCCAGAAAGTGACAAGACGGGAATGCTGTTTCAAAAAGCCATTGTTAAGGTCTCACCTGCAGTGGCCGGGCCTCGGGGCGGTGCCCCCCTGGGTCCACGGTGGGGCAGAGCAGCCTGGCCCTTCCCCAGGAGAAAGGTACCCTGACCCTCACCCAGGGCTGCCTGTGATCTTGAGTCCCATGAATGAGCTCGGCCCTGGGGGAACTCTTCTGGGTTTTAAAAAAATGGATTTGATCTATCCTAGTAAGACCTGGGGACAAGTTTCCAGGGGTTTCTGCAGCATCAGCATGGGTCACGTCCATGCTGGTGTCATTGTCAGGTCGCAGGCACACCATGGGCTCCGGCACACATGCACATGTATGTGCACACACGTATGCTGACACACAGGCACACCCACCCTTGCCTTCCTGAGCACACCAGTCTGCTATGCCGACTCTCCGGGGCCGCCTGGCCCGCAGACAGCTCTGCGCTTGGCTGTGGCAGGGCAGCCTGCAGGGCCCCTCACTGTACCCCCCCATCTGGGCCGGCAGGGCCTGTGCTCTGTGGTCCTGCCTCCCAGGTGCCACGCACAGGCTCTAGTGTGAGTGTGGAAGGCCGGATGCCCACCCTGAGGGGCCTTGCCTTGGAAGTGATGCTGCATCATTATTTCTGCCACTTGACACTTGACGTTGTTCAGAGCAGAGCCCCAGGCCAGCCTGTTTCCGGGGGTGGGGAAGTGTGCTCTGCCTCTTGGGGGCAACAAGGCCATGTCGGGAGGGGGCTGCGTTCACAGAAGGCAGGTGTCCCAGGCAGTCATCGAGCAGCGCCAGGTGCAGCTTGAGGCTCTCCAGTGTGAAGGAGGCTGATGCAAACGAGGGAGCCCCCCCCAGGGAACCCAGCAGAGCACAGGGCAATCCAGGAGCCACGGAGGAGGTCATGGGACCCCTGGTCACAGGCCTGGAGGGGGGAGTGGCATCGGAGGTCCAGCTGCACACCGAGCTCTGCTCCCTCGTGACTGTCACCTTCCTTCCCCAGTTTTTAGAGGGGATTGGGCTCACTCAAGTGTGGCAGGCAGATGTCACCCAGCCTTGCAAGGTGGCTCGCTGGGGCACCGTGGTGACCACAGACCCTGAGGCTGAGAGTCCCGAGATCCTTCCGTTAGTGCCGTCTGCTGTGAGTGCAGGAAGAGGAGCGTGTGCTTGTGCGTGCGCGTGCGTGCCTGGGGCAGGTCTGCGTTCTCCTCTTCAGTCCTGACTCCGCTGATGTTTGCTTGAGGGCGGAGCTGAATCTCGAGATGCTCGGATTTAATTTCTGTGCCGCAAGAGGTGCCTTCCACCTTCCACCGTTGGCCCCGGTTAAAACTCAGTCTGTGTTCTTGGTGGTGAAGCAGCCCGAGGGGAGAGCTGGTTCCCTGAGCCTCGGGAGCTCCGGGGGGAGCCAGGCCCGCCTGGAAGGTACGCGGGTGGGAAGGAGCGAGGCTCCGGGGGCCCCGGCTCCGGGGGCCACTGCGGGGAGGCGCCTCTGGCCTCGGCTTCCTGGAACCGACCTGACCGAGGCCTCGGTGGGATGCGCGCTGCGTGTGCTCCAGCTGAAGCCGGAAACTGCAAGAGAGACGAGCCGAGAAAAAACCGATCGGGTTCTCCGTATGGGGGGGGGGGGGGGGACCATACCTGCACATCGCCAGGTTCTCAGGATCCTCCCCCGGTGGAGAGGCAGGCGGTGGTGTGGACACGGAGATGAGGTTTCTAACGGTAGCTGCGTGTTTTTTAAGCCTTAAAACAGTGCCACGCTTAGCAACACGTTTTATCACAGTCGCTGCCTCGAAACCGTTCATTCTTGTCGGCTCCTGTGTTCTTTCTCGTGAAAGACAAGAGTAGCTGCCGTGGGCGTGGGTGGTGCCTCTGGAGACGGGAGGCCACGTGCCTTTGCTGACTTTCCAGACCCACTTTCTGAACAAGCTCCAGCCAACTGCACGACAGTTGTGGTCGAGACCCTGTGGCTGGCAGTTTAGAATAGTTTTCACTACGTGGATAAACGTGTTTGCAGGCAAGGGGGGACCTGCCACCTGGTCACAAGGCCCCACAACAGCCTTCCTGAAGGGGTTCTGGAAGCCCCGTGCCCTGGGGTAGATGCCCACCCCTCCCAGCATGGCCATGTCTGCCAGTTGAATGCTGCGTCTCGGGTACAGGTTCATTGATCACCCAAGGTCAGCATCTGGTCCCCAGTTTGGCCCCAGTCAGGAGTTTCAGCTCTAGATTGTGGAAATGCAAGCCTGTGAAATACGCCCCTTATCAGACCCTAGATCTGATCCTGTGTCTGGCCTTCTAGAAATCGGGACTGCTGAGCCCAGCCGATGAGGGTTGGTTTGTGCAAGGTTGCAGGAAGTGACTTTTCAATTGGGGAGCCACCTGCATTTAAGGGGAAGCTGTTCCTGGGGTGGTGGGCGACGCGCTCAGACCCTTGCAAAGTGGTCGTGGCTGGAGAGGCTGTCAGGGCAGACCTGGGGTCCTTTCCCACCCACTCGGGACTCCGGGAGTGGCTGCATCTCCTCTCCCCACCTCAAACCACTTGCCCACAAACACGGGAGCCGCAGGTGCTGCCTTCTACCTTCCAGACCACCTTACAAGTTCTGGGAGCTGGTGACACATTTGATTGGTCCCGAGGCCTCTGGCTGAGCGTGCAGGGCAGTGCGTTTTGTTGCAGATCGTTCTAAGGCCTGCATGGATCTCTCGGTTCTTTCCAGGTACTTACCCTGGTGTCAGCTGCCAGTACAGCTGGTGCTGGCCCAGAGGGTCCCAGCAACTGCCTTCGGGCCCCAGAGCTCCCAGCTGGTTTCCACCCGCAAGGGCTCTTTGGCCCCTGAGCAGCAGTGAAGATCTTGGTGCGAATCCGTGCTGCTTGGCAGGCCCTTTCCCCGCTCGGTCCCCACATGCTTGGCTGGTCCCTGCCGGGCGAGCCAGGGGGTGACCCTGACCAGGTGGACTGTCATCCCAGATCCTGGCCAGCCCAGCTTGGGTGTGTTCTGGCTGCTGCGGCCTAGCAATGCTTCAGCAAAATCTGCTCAGGTGTCAGAAGAAGCCTCTGTCTGCTCCTCAAACACGTTTATTGCAGCCACTTTGCTTTGGGGTAAGACTACTTAGTTTCTGAAATCTTGAAAGAGCAAAATCAGAAAAGCCTCCGGCAGTTTGGTCCTTGAATTGGCAAGCGGCAGATCTTCAGAAACAAGGCAGAGTTGGTTCTAGAGGAAGCACGTGCGCTGAACCTAACGCCGTGTGTCCAGGAAGGCCCGGAAACGGGTCTGAACACCACAGAGCTGCTTCGTGCGGCAAGATCAACCCATCTCCCCCTCAGTCCCTCTGCTCGGGGAAGCCTGTCCCGTTAGGACAGGCACAGGTCGCCTGTGTGGCCCCGGGAAGAGGCGGCTCCTGAGCAGTCTGATGCGATTCGGTCAAGGTGGCATTGAGGTGGATGACCGGAGAGCCACCGGTGTCCTCCTTCCCTCTTCCCCTTCCGAATCCCAAGGGCCTGTATGGGCTTGTCTTTCCCTGGACCGTCGGCCACTCCCAGCACGACTCCAGCAGCATGGCCAGGTGTCGTCTTTGCTTTTCCACCAAATGTCTAATTTCGCAGTGTCCTCGTGTGCAGCTCCAGCTGTAGGGACGCCGGGCCCGGGGTCGGCCGGGGTAGCTGGCCTCGAGCCGGGGCGCCGCATCCCTGCTTTTGCAGAGTTGAGCCTGGGACCAGCAAGTGATGCCACCAGGGGCACCAGCTCTGCCCTGCGGAGTTCATGCTGGACACGTTGAAGGGAATGTGCTGATAGACTTGTGTGCGCGTGTGACGTGTCCACCTGCAGCTGGAATCGTTCTCGAATAGAAGGCAAGGTTGCAGAGAGGGAGCGGTCGTTTTGCCCAGGGGGCCGCCAGGACCCTCGGCGCCTCGTCAGCAGGTGTTTTCCTTGGGCTCTGTTGGGTCCCTGGGTCTTTGGTGTGCTCTGTGGTCTCCCCGGCAGTAAAGTGGGGCCGAGAGGAACATAGCCGCTTCCGAATGTCAGGCGTGGGGTTTCGGCAGCGTCTAGCGATTGCTACCCTAGCTTTTGGTTGCAGACCTCAGGTTTTAGTCCATTCTCGTTAAGCATTCACTGTGCCTTGGCTTTCTCCGCCTAAATTCCCCTGGCTGGAGAGGTCATGGGGGACTCCCTCCTGGGCCAGCCCTGCCTGGGTACCCCATTTCCCACGGCCCCTTGAAAGGTCATTTACGGTAACATGTCAGTTGTATCCTCGTATACTAGAAATCCCTCAAATTGTCAGAAGCGCTGAGAGACGCTCAGTGGATGTGAGGCAAGATGGAGAGTCTGTTTACAACCTCACCTCGCTGGCGTTTCCTGGGTTTTCTGGGAACCTCCACCCCAGCTTCTGCAAGGCTGCAGAGACAGCAGGTGCTGGGCAGGGTGTGGCTTGGATTTAGCTGCATTCTCTGGTGTGTGGGTACACGAGACCCCTCTGGGACTGAGGGAGCATGTGTGGCACAGTCCCCTTGTCAATAGAGGCGACCCCTGACAACGTCCTGGCTGGGCTTGCTGTCGTCCTCTGTACTGGGGTTTTGTGCTGCTCCTTGGGGCTCATGCAGGACACACGTGAATCTCACCCACTCCACCACCCACGCAGCTGTCCCCACAGCATCCGTCCCCAGCAAAGCCCTTTCCCGTACAGGGCTTGCAGCCCCTGTCTGAGCCCAGGGCCTCAGCTGGGAGCCCCTGGGTCTCAGCTGCCTTCTGCATGGCCGACCTGAACGAGGGCAAAGGGTGGGTTTCGCCAAAGAGGAGGCCACCCAAGCCAGGGAGGGGGGTGATCGCTAGGCAACCTGGAGCTTGTTGCCCAGGTAACGGGATCCATGCACTGATGCTGTGGATGGACATCTTGTGACGAGGCCCCTCGGCCTCTCCAGATGTCTTGGATGGCTCTAGATGCCTGCCTTGTGCCTGCCCATCGTTTTTCTCTGTGGCTGCTTTTTAAATTAAAAACTTGGATTTCTTACCATGATCATGAACCCTGTGAATGGTGTCGGATTAACACTTTTGGCCAGCACCTTCGGAGTCCAGTCAGGGTGCTCTGCACCCTGTAGGAGGGACACCCTGGGGCAGGCGGGTAAATCTGCCCACATAGTCCAAGACCGCGGGTCCCATGGGAGTCCGATCTGGGCTTGGTAGCAGCTGCAGGGTGGGGCCGGAAGAATCCGGTGGAAGAAATGAGGCTTTCGGGATTTGGTCAAAGTCTCACCTTTTTCTTGGCGAAAAGGAAGGACAGAGGTATGAGCTTTAGCATTGGCACATCAAGTTGGCACTGGCTGTGCCCATCCGCTCCAGCCGCTTACTCCCCGGGGCCCTCCCCACGCTGTGCCTCGGTGTCCCTGTCTGTTAAGGGGGAAGGGGTGGAAATGAGAGGCTATAGGCCACCGTGTGAAGTACCGGCCCTCACCTCCCTCTGCAGAGTCGGGGGTAAGGTGGTGCCCGGGGGTCCTGATGCAAGATGGCACCCTTGGTCTTTGGGGAAACCCCTTCCATTTGCCCACAACCACCCTGACCTCTTATGGGGCCCACCTGCCAGTTAAGCCAAGGAGAACGTTGGGGCCTCGGCTTCGCTTGGATGCCCTGCTTTGGGGATCCAGGTTCTGGGTTGGGCAGTGGTTTTACCGCCACTCACAGGGGGGAGGGACCGTGATCCCTTGTGAGTCCCAGCCCGGCCTGGAGAGAGAGGCGCCCGGAGGAAACCTGCTCCCTGGCCCGTTCTGAGGCCGCGACAAAAGGCTTCTCTCTGCTTCTTGTTCAAAGAGAGGATTGTCCGAGCTGCTGCAGCTGTGGCGCAGGTGCTGTCCCGGGGCAAGGCCGCTGCAGTGGCCGTGTGGGCACCACGGGGACAACCTCCCCGCCTCCACGGCCACAGCTCCAGGTGGGGATTTCGCTTTCAGCTTCCGACACCCAACGTGTCGCTGAGCGATGAGCCAGGGGGCCAGATAGGGGCTTCAGTGTCCGGGGCCCCAGCCTGGGCTCCTCGCTGGCCATTTCAGGGCTGCTGGGGGACGAGCCTTCGGGACACCACACAGCTGAGTGCGGCCCAGGCAGGTGGGTCCTGCTCTTGTCTGCTGGAGCCTGTACCCGATGCCTTGCGATCACACGGAGGCCACCTGGGCCGGAACATCACAGGCTCCTGGCAGGGGCTCCCCGAGCCCAGTCACGCCAGGGGGGCCGCCAGACGCAAGGACAAGTAGATTCTGTGCAGGAGGAAGAAAACAAAACCGAGCCTGGCCTTAGTGTGGCAGCCGCTATCTGAATCCCTTCCCACCTCTGAAAGCACACGATGCCCAAAAAGCTCCCATTTTTACTCGTAGCCAGGGACTCCACACATGTGATTTGTCCGGAAAATGGAAACTGTCCCACCCTGGCCACCTGGGTGCCACGGTCCCCCTGCAGGGGCTACGAAGTCCCAGACTTGCCAGCATATGGATTGGAAGGGAAGGGTTCTGTTGGAGAAAGTGCAGGCAGCCTGGCCCACATACCTCACGTGGCCAAGTGGCCTGGGGCACACGCTGCTGCTTCCCCGTTGGGGCTGGAGATGGTCCTGCCGCCCCGTTGAGCGTCCTGCAAGCAGCTGCGCTGGGTTCGCGGAGCAGCTGGGGGATCTGCACTCAGGCACGAGTAGGGAGGACTGGCCTGGCCCTGGGCTCCCTCCACCCCCCTCCCAAGCTGTGGGGACAAGTGTCCTTTGTCTCTGCCAGCAGCCCCAGGACACATGACCGCTCTGACTGGCCCTGGTACCCGAGGGGTGCTGCTTGCTCTGCGGCCCTCTGAGAAATTCCGTTGCTCTCCCAAGTCCCCGGCCAGCGGCTCGCCGTCGCGCTCACCTCCGCACCACCTGGCCCGGGTCTTCACCTGGGCAGGGGCTGAGCCCAGGAGGCCCATTGCCAGCAGGGTTTTCTCCAGGAAGCTCCCACGGGGTGCGGGAGCCATGACATGTCCCTCTGGTTTCATTTTGCAGCCCTTCGTGTTTGTTGGGAAGGGGCTGGGGGCAGGGGCAGGGACAGGGGCAGGGGCGCGGCTTGTAGACCCAGCTGGCGCCGGCGGCAGGTGCGTGGTGAGCAGATTCCTGGCCTCAGTTCCACTTGGCGATGGAGTTAGCGCCACTGTGGTTCCTGTTGGCTGCACTTGAGGTTGCTCACCGAGACCCGGGCCCCCCTCAGACCTCCACCCGATAGACCCGGCAGACACGCGCCCTCTGGGTCTCCTTGGCTTGTCCCAGAATGGGCCTCGGCGACTCAAAGGAGCCTGTGGTGTTTGAGCCCAGGGGAGCCTGGGTGGCTCTCTGGGTTCATGGTCCCCTCGGGGAGTAGGGAGGGAGCTCTGGGGTCCTGCAGATCCGATGCATATGTGGGGGGAGAGCCCCTCGCTGCACTATCCCCCGCCCCATGTGGGACAGCCGCTGTGCCCACCTACAGATCCTCCTCCTGTCCTCACTCCTCACAGGTATCCGCCCCCAGATCATGAACGGCCCCCTGCACCCCCGCCCCCTGGTGGCGCTGCTCGATGGCAGAGACTGCACCGTGGAGATGCCGATCCTGAAGGACCTGGCCACTGTGGCCTTCTGTGACGCACAGTCCACTCAGGAGATCCACGAGAAGGTGGGCCCCCCACCCCCAGGCCCGGGTTGCCCAGGTCAGGTGGCGGCCACTGCCGTTCAGCGAGGGGTCCCTCCCGCTTTCACCCTCGGGTCTCCCTGGGCTGGGCCCTCTCACCGCCCCCCCAACCCCCAGACGCCACCTCCCTGTCCGCCCTCCCCCTCCGTGGTCACCTGGGGTCACGGTCATGCCCACACCGCGTCCTCCGCGGCAGGTGCAGGGGTGATGGGGGTCTCCAGCCTGGCTCTGCTCGCCCCGTCGCAGGTTCTAAACGAAGCCGTGGGTGCCATGATGTACCACACCATCACCCTCACCAGGGAGGACCTGGAGAAGTTCAAGGCCTTGAGGGTGATCGTGCGGATAGGCAGCGGCTACGACAACGTCGACATCAAGGCCGCCGGCGAGCTCGGTGAGTGCGGGAGGCTGGAGGGGGCGGCCATTCGGGGGGAGCCTGGCGAGTGGGGGCCCGTCCCTGCAGAGGGGACCCTGTGAGCGGCCGAGAGGCCACCGGACGGTGTCAGCCCAGGAAGCGGGGCGCCGGGCGGTCCTGGCGTGGAGCCGTCCTCCCCGGGGCTCTGTCCACCCAGAAACCTGCACAGGGCAGCACTGACGTGGGTGGACCAAAGCCCGGCCCCTCCTGCACAGCCCTCGTCAGGGCGGGAAGGGTTTCCACGGAAAGCAGGGCAGCAGGTGGCCTCCTTGAGGTCGGGTCCCTGTCCTGGCCCCGGCACGGACGCCGTCGTGAGGAGCATGTGCAGAGCCTCGACGGCAGCGTCCCGGGCTGGCCTGCTCGCCGGCCTTGGCCTGTGTCTGCAGCATGCCAGGTCCGGGTGCGAGGGCCCGTGCCCCGCCTGCTGAGGACTGGGTGCCCCGAAGCCACTGGGCTGCTGGTGGGTGTCGAGGAACGCGGGCCTCTCTGGACCCCCACCCCTGGCTGTGCTGAGGCCCTAGTGGGCCATCTCCCTCCCCACCCCCACCCCCCAAGTCAGCCTCTCGCCCCCTCGGAGGACCCTGTGCTGAGCCTCGCACCGTGAGCTGCCGTCTACGCCAGCAGCGCTGGCATCGGGCAGTTGGGGCGTTAGCTCTCAGGCACCCACCTGCTGCCTTTTCAGCCAGGGGGACCCCGGTGGGCTCCAGCGTCCTCCTCCAGGTTCCTAGCCTGGACTTTTACAGGAAGATCCAGGTTTCTCCAAGTGGGTTAGTTCCCTCACTTGAACTTGGGGCGGCACCCAGGTACTGAGCCGCAGGGTAGAGGGAGCCCGGCCACGTGAGGCCTGTCTGGCGCCCAGTCTGTGTGCTTCCTCGGGGGGTGCCCCACAGGTGGGCCCCAAAGGAAGAGGCAGGTAGTGGTCACTCCCCAACAGTCACCTTCTCCCCACCCCCCCACCCCCCCCATCCTAGAAGTGGCAGGTGGCCTGGAGGGTTGACCCTGATTTTTCTGGGTCCCCATCATCTCACACCTCCCTTAGGTGGAGGGTCATTTGGCTGTGGCTGAGGAGGAAAAGGAGGGGGTGGCATCAGATTCCAGACCCGACCGGGGCCTGGGGGAAGTGATGGCTTCCTGTGTCCGCCCCGAGCGGGGCCGCGGTGTCCCTCGGAGCCCGCCTTGGTCGCAGCAGAGAAACTCGGCTGGTTGGGAGTCTTGGGAACCGCGTCTAGCATTACCTCAGACTTTCCATCTCTCTCCGGCACCAGCAAGAATATTTTTATTTGAAAACAAGTGTTCTTTGTGTGCTTAGTAGAGCTGAGACCCCAAGTTCAAATACTGACGGGGAATGTAGTTTAACACACACAGGGGGGTGGGGGAGGCAGGAGGGGGTGTCCTCCGAGGTGCTCCCCGTCCCCCTGGGTGTCCGCCCCACGCAGCCCTGCAGCCCGGCTTCAGGGGGAGGAGGCTCGTGACCGGCCACTGCTTTCCAGAGAGATGGAAAGTTCTCCCGAGCGAGACTTGGCCATCCCTCCCCCTGCAGGTGCTCCCCACACAGCCGGCCCAGGCCGGGGGACCTCATGTCCCTAAAACCACCGGTGCCCTGCTCACCCCGCCGAACATCCGCCCTCGGCCGGGGGCCTGGGTCCAGGAGGGGTTGGGGGTGGCGTTCCCAGGCACCTGCAGTTTTGAACAAGGAAACGGATGTCCGCCCGTGGCGTTCTCATTGATCCAGGTGCAACCCGAGCAGGAGCCGCCTGGGACACTGGCCTCTCCTCTCCCCAAATTACTCTCCGCACCCAGATCCCTCTGTCCCCAGGCCTTGAGCGAGTCAGACAGACCAGACAGCGGCTGTGGGTCCTGTTGGGGTTGGGGCCTGGGGCGTGGCGTCAGTGGGAGCTGCCAGGGACCCGGGGCTCCACACAGGCGGGCCCAAGTCGATACTCTGAGCTGAGGTCAGGAACACTGTGTCACCTGTGTCACCTGCCCGGAGCTGTCAGAGGGACCCGGCCTGTCTACAGCGTGTCCCCAGGAACCAGGGGGCAGCCAGGGGACAGTGGGGGTTGCTGGTGGCCTCTCCCCGTGTCCCTGTCTAGCAAGCTCCTAACTGGTTTCCAGTTCAGGAGGGGTGACCGCAGAGGGAGACCATTGGCAGGACCAGCAGCTCAGCGACCGCGCTCAGGCCTTGGGGCGAGGTGGCTGCTGGAAGCCTGTGGGGGGTCGCCCTGCTGCAGACCCACACCCACTGATGGCAAGAATGAGCCCCTCAAGTGTAGTCGGGGCTTTGGGGTCTCTGCAGGGCGGTGCCCTTGCCCTCGGGGCAGGACGGTCCCGGTGGTTGTGGTGCCAGCAGCACCCCCTCCAGGGTCCGGTCTCCGCACCCCCAGGCTCTGGAGCCAAGGAGCCTCCATTTCAGGTCCAGGGGTGCAGGCTGAGCAGTGCCCCCTGGTGGGTGGGTGACGCGGCGCTTTGCGTCACCTGGACCACGGGTGGGCCTCTCTCCCCCAGCGTGACCCCTCGGGTCTCGTCTCCCAGGGCCCCGCGGGGCCCGGGGGCTGGGCAGGGAGCGGCGGCGGGTCCGCTCCGACGGGCCTTCCTGCTGGGCTTTGGCCAGAACACGTGGGGTTCCTCGGAGAAATGAAAACCCTCCCGGACGCCACGAGCTGGCCTCGAGCCCTGGCTTCCAGTGCGGCCACATGCAGGCTCCGCGTGGCCGTCCTGCACGGTGACTGACCTGCAGCTCGCGGGAGGTCCGGCCGGTGGATCGGTGGGTGGGGTGTGCTCGTGGGCGCCTCCACCCTCCTAGCAGTCTGTCCTCCTGAGGGGGTCCCTGGGGTCCCGCGTCCCATCCCACGGAGCCCTAAAGGGGACGAGCGCTTGTCCTTGCTGCGGGGCTTGAGGAAGCTAGGGGAAGGCAGGGCTGCCTTGGTGGCCCTGCCCCCGTGTTCCTTGGGTCCCAAGCCTGGGATTAAAAGGCGGCTGAGCTGCCCTGACAGGCTGCCTGGATTCCTGTGTCCCTCAGAGCTGCTCACCCCGCTTCCCAGCCTCCTCCGCAGGCCTCATCTCCCCACCTCCCAGCCTGGCCCTCTCTGCTCCCTGCCCCTCCCATGTCTGGGAAGCATTTGCCTTCCTCCCCCAGACCCCCTCCCTCCAAGGAAAGCCTCTCCTGACTCTTCCTGCCTGAGACTTGGGGTAGTTCTAGCAGCTTCTCTGGCCACAGAACCTGCGGGCTCCTCACCAGTGACCCCAGCCCTCAAAGCTCTTCCTAGGAGCAGGGAACACCCCACCCCACCCCTCTTCTCTGCCCCAGTAGGATTGTGGGTGGGGCCCTCTGACTGGGCAGGGGCTGACTTCAGGCGTCCCCTCCCTCTGGCCCGCATGGGGCCCCTGCTGGGGGGGGGTGGGGGGGTGCTAGTTCCTGATTCTTCCATCTTTGCTCTTTCTCAAAACGAGTATTAATGTGGTCATCGCAGTAGACTTCAAATACCGTAGATGAGGGCAGCCCAGGTGGCCCAGTGGTTTAGCGCCGCCTTTGGCCCAGGGCGTGATCCTGGAGTCCCGGGATCGAGTCCCGTGTCAGGCTCCCTGCATGGAGCCTGCTTCTCCCTCTGCCTGTGTCTCTGTGCCCCCCACCCCCCCGTGTCTATCATGAAAAAATAAAATCTGTAAACAAGAAAACACCGAGGAAAAGCCAGCCCCGGGGGGAGGGTGCCCCGCCGTCAGGAGTCTGGTCTTCTGGAGCCCACGACCGGGCAGGGGGGCTGCACACTGGGTTCCTGCTGTTCCTGCGCGGGCCCCAGGGCAGGTTTCCAGCCTCCTGCCCGCCGCGGGACAGGGGGAGGCGGGGGGGGGGGTTCAGCAGGGCTGGGGTGTCGGGGTGAGAGGCCGCCCCCAGGGAGCCTGACCTCGCGGGCCGCCCGTCCCCTCCAGGGATCGCCGTGTGCAACATCCCGTCGGCCGCGGTGGAGGAGACGGCCGACTCCACCATCTGCCACATCCTCAACCTGTACCGGCGGAACACGTGGCTGTACCAGGCGCTGCGGGAGGGCACGCGGGTGCAGAGCGTCGAGCAGATCCGGGAGGTCGCCTCGGGAGCCGCCCGCATCCGCGGGGAGACGCTGGGCCTCATCGGCTTCGGTAGGTGCAGCGGCCGGGCCCCGGGGGGCGGGGTCCCCCTTCTCGAGGGGGCTGCGGGGGGGGGGGCAGCCCACACGGCTGGGCAGCAGGACGGCTGTGCCTGCTTGCTGCCCCGGGCAGTGGCCAGGCCAGGGGACAGCAGGGCGCCACTGGGAGATTTTGAGCCAGAAGGTGGCAGGTCGGGCCTTGGCCTAGAAGGTTGCCCATGGGGACGCAGGCAGGAAGGGTCCCCCGGAGTGGGCGGTGGCCCGGAGCCTCTCTGGCGGGTTGCCAAGGACATGGGGAGCCACGCGGGGAGCAGCCTGGTGCACGCAGGACCTTGCCCTCCTGCTGCGTCTCAGCCCCGCCCCTCGCTCTTCTGTGACCTCGAGGACTCCTGACCTCCGTGCCCTCTATGCCCCGTGCCCTCTATGCCGGGAGGGGAGTGATGCCTCCTAGGACCCAAGAAAGGCCCGAGAACAGGCGGGAAGTGGGTGCTGGGCCTGGCTTCCCCAGGGCTCCCCCAGCAGTCCCTCGGCCCTCAGCTCAGAGCTCGTTTCCAGAAAACCAAGGGTCGGGACCGGCTTGGTTGAGGCAGAGGAGCGGGGTTTGTTCCAGGAGGACGTCCTCTTCCTCCCCAGGATGAGTGTAAGAACCCAGGCGTTAGGGGCATCCCTTCTAGAAGGACCTACAAAGGCTCCCACCCTCCTGCTGGCTGTCGAGTGGACGCAGCGCCCTCTGCTGGCGCCGCGGGGCCTCCTGTAGCTCCCGTGCGCCCCGAGCCGGGGGCAGCCCCTCCGGTGTCCTGAGGCCAGTCCCGGGGTTCACGCCCCGTCGGCCCAAGCCTGTGAGCCAGCGCGGCCGCACGCCCGGCCCCGTGTGCCCTCGGGTGTGAGGTCGGCCTGCAGCCTTCCAGAAGTGTAGACGGACAGGACGCGGCGCCCCGCTGTGGCCCAGGCCGGGCTGGTGCCCGAGGGCCGCCACCAAGGTGGGAACGTACTAGAATTGGAAGGGAAAGGCAGCCAGTGGCCTCGGTACTTTGTGTTTTCAGGCCAGGAGGGTCGGCTTCCGCGAGGCTCGGTGTCGGCGACGTCAGTAACTGTTAAGGGAGGCGCTAGGTCCCGTAGAAACGTAGGAGAACCTCGTGGCCGATGTAGACGCCAGTGAAAGGATGAGGGGTGGGGGCTTTACGAAGGGCAAAGACCGTGGAAAAGCCAGGCCCAGGCAGCCATCCTGCCCTCACCCCGGAGCCGCAGCTGGGAGGCCCCATCTGGAAGCCACGTGCCGGGCGTGGAGGTGGAGAGGGCGGCTGAGGGCCCCTGAAGTGGGGCAGGGGTGCACGTGCGCTGGCCCAGAGCTCCCTGCGGCCCCGTGATGGGGTCGGGAGTCCCATCCTCGAGGTCCGCCACGGGGCTGATGCAGCCGATGGTGCCCTTCCCCCCACCTTGTCACCGTTGTCACCGTTCTCAGGCCTCCCTCCCCACCGGGGTGTGTGGCTTGTGTGGCTACGGTCCCTGGTTCCCTGCATCCAAGTGGTGACACTGAAGGGGGCGGGCAGGGGGCAGAAGCACCCGCGGATTGCCCTGCAGCTGGCCCTCTCCAGCACAACGACCTCGTTAAACCTCCGCCTCCCGCCCAGGCCGTTGCCTCCGTGCTGCCCTCCTAGATTGAAGCCCAGCAGGAGCGGGAGACAATCCACCACCTTGGTGCCCTCGTGTGGGCTGCTGGTTTGGGAAGGGACACCTCCTGGTTCCCTCTCCCTCCCCCGCACCATTGAGCACTGGTCTCAGATAAAGGTGGATTCCACACACTTCCCAGACGGGCCGTCCCAGCATCACGCAGACTACTTTGTTTTCAAGCCGAAAACAGCGCTGGGGAGTAGGGGGCGCTGGCCATGGGCTTCAGTGGGTTTGTGCAGGTGACAGCCACTTGGGAGCCCGGGGGCTCGGTGTCCTGTCAGGTGGCGTGGGCTGCTGACCTACGGAAGGGCACGGGGCTCCTCCCCTGGCAGGTCGGGGCCAGCCTGCAGGCCTGAGGGTCGCCTGGCCTCCCTCCCCGTCAGAGCGCCACCCCGGGCCCGCCGTCACCCCCCACCCTGGCCCCGTGCCAGTCGGTGCTCACGCCGCTCTGCGGTGCTCAGTGCGGTCAGTTGTGATCACTTCGCCCCTTCCGTGAGCAAACCCAGTGCTGATTGGCAAGAGAACGTTCTCTGCTACTGCCCTCGGCGTCTCAGGAAAGGAAGCTCAGGTGGAGAAGCCTGCTGCGCACGCAGGGACACGGGGCCGGCACGCTGATGGCCGGGACTGGGCAGGAAGGGCACGTGGCTTCACTGGAACAGTGTCTAGCTGTGTTGACGTTGGAACACGTACGTCATAGGAACGTCCGCGCGCTCACACGCCCAGTGCAAACAACAAGCCCGGCCTCCTCGCCCGGGAAGCTAAGGAGACGCGCCGGCGCCTGCACCTCCGCGCCCCGGGCACGGGTTCCTCCGGCAGGTGCAGGCCCCGGGCCCGGAAGCTGCAGGCCGCGGCGGGCGGGACCGCGGACTCGCTCACCTGGACGCTCTCTCTCTGCACAGGTCGCACGGGGCAGGCGGTTGCTGTTCGAGCCAAGGCCTTTGGATTCAGCGTCATATTTTATGACCCCTACTTGCAGGATGGGATAGAGCGGTCCCTGGGCGTGCAGAGGGTCTACACCCTGCAGGACTTACTGTATCAGAGCGACTGCGTCTCCTTGCACTGTAATCTCAACGAACATAACCACCACCTCATCAATGACTTTACTATAAAGCAGGTAACTGGACAGAGACACCCTCAGCCCCTGGAAACTTCCATCAAAACAAAAGGGGGGGATGGGAGGTGGCCTGCAAACGCTCTGGTGAGAAGGGAAGGACGTCGGTGAGGAGCCAGCGGGGACCCGTCTCGATGGGGTCTGGCCTCCAAGAAGCAACGGGCCAGTGACCGGTCACCGCTCCAGCCTGCCGCCCGCCTTAGGGCCTCCAGGCCCTCGGGGACGCGCTGCGGGAACGGCCAGGCCCGGCCGCCCACGAAGGAGCCAGACCGCAGGCCTCCCTCCGTGGCGGCCTCTGACGGCCTTCCCTTGCTCCCACAGATGAGGCAAGGAGCCTTCCTGGTGAACGCGGCCCGCGGCGGGCTGGTGGATGAGAAAGCCTTGGCCCAGGCCCTCAAGGAAGGCAGGATACGAGGGGCCGCCCTCGACGTGCACGAATCGGAGCCTTTCAGGTGGGTGTGCTGGGCTGTCGCCGGGCGTGCGACCCGAGTGGTGGCCTCCGTGCTGTGCCTAGAGCCCTCGGGGAAGGGCCAGAGGGCCACCAGGGGCGTCAGGAAGTGTCTGAAAGGAAGGGCAGCCGTGGGAGGGTCTGGAGCGGAGGGCGCCTCCCGTCTGAGCCCCCGATCACTCCCGACACGGACTATAAACGTTCTGATGGGTAGGTACGTTCTTCGGTTCCCAGCCTCGCGGAAGTGTCCTACTGCCCGCGTGCCTCTACGCCAATACCCTGGCCGCTGTCTGCATGGCCACGAGCTCCCTTTAGATGAGCAGGGTGGGGAGGCCTCCTCCACTCTTCTCATTCGCTTGTTTTTCTGCACTTCTCTAGCTTTGCTCAGGGTCCCTTGAAAGATGCGCCGAATCTCATTTGTACGCCGCACACAGCGTGGTACAGTGAGCAAGCCTCACTAGAGATGAGGGAGGCAGCCGCCACCGAGATCCGCCGGGCAATCACAGGTGAGCCCTCCAGCCGGCGCCGGGGGTGAAGGGGGCGACAGGCTTGCTGTCACCCCCACTGCAGGCAGGTGGAGTTTTTAGGGATCCTGTTGATGACATTTTGAAGGAGCTGGACTGTTAATCCAAGCCCTGACCTTAATTTTGGAGGAGACGGATTCTCCCTTTTTTTGTTTTTGTTTTTTAAAGACTTGACTTCTGTATTCAAGAGAGACACAGAGAGAGGCAGAGACATAAGCAGAGGGAGAAGCAGGCTCTGTGCGGGGAGCCTGATGCGGGGACTGGATCCCAGGAACCCGGGGTCACGCCCTGAGCCCAAGGCAGAGGCTCAACCGCTGAGCCCCCAGGCGCCCCTGGATTCCCTTTTCAGGCAGCCAAGCGCAAGCGCCCCCACTGTGGGAGCTGGAGGGAGGCTCCTTTCTGCTCCCGCTGGGGGCCGGTGTGAAGAGCGCAGTGCGTGGGCCCCGCCACGTTGCCCCTTCCCTGCAAATGAAAGGGCCAGGCCCCTCACTGCGGGGGAAGAGCTGGGACTCTGGGCTCAGACACTGACGGGGGCTCCCCAGCAGCAGCTGCTGAGTGTAATACATCACACACTGTGACCTTAAAAACATACATGATTAATTTTAATCGTCCTATTCCAGGTCGCATCCCCGAAAGCTTAAGAAACTGCGTGAACAAGGAATTCTTTGTCACCACAGCTCCCTGGTCAGTAATAGACCAGCAGGCCATCCATCCGGAGCTCAACGGCGCCACGTACAGGTGAGGAGCGGGACGGCAGCGGCCTGGGCCGGAGCCTCTGCTCTGCCCCGGGAGAGGGGAGCACAGAGAGGCGCAGCCCACGGGCGTGCTCCGGGCCCCGGCAGTGCAGTCCTCACCTCTTCTGATGCCCGGTTTCTGTGGAGCAAACACAGCTCTTGGGGTACAGCCTAGAATCGGGGTTCCTATTTATAAAGGTGGGAATGGGAGTGCATTCCCCAAAGGGTGAGAACACTGCGAGGAATCCCCCCGGCATGCCAAGCCGCCCCCAAACCAGAGGGCTTCTGGGTGAGAAGTTCCCGAGATTTCCGGGGGAAGGGGCCTGTTGGTGAATGTGTTCTCTAGTCTGACTCTCCTGGCCCAGAGCCCGCAGAGCCCCTAGAAGGGAGCAGGGTTTCAGGGGTGATCGTTTCCCCCCCACCACCACTGCTGGGCTTACAGGGAAGTCAGTGTTCCCGCTTTCTAGAGGAGCTGCAGCCTTGAATTCCAGAAGGACGTTTTTGTCCTGCTGTGGCCCACGGTGGCCCCATTGCTGGCAGGATACACGTCCCGGGCCAGATCGTTCTCCCCTGGGGGCCCAGCCTTTGCACAGTGGGACGTGCGACCTCCACCAGCACCTCACACTCCCAGCTGTGATAACCAGAAAGGGCTCCAGCTGCTGCCTAACCTGCCCTGTTGTGAATCACGGCTCTGACCAGCCCAGGGCCGGGGAGGTGTAAATGGAGTTAGCGTGACAGGACCCATAGGTGAAAGCTCGGACTCTGAGGAAGTCGTGGGGTTTTCTTCCTGGGTCTGCTGGCTTTGTTTACATTGCGGTTTGGAGTGTTCTAGTATAAAGTCCCACCCATTTTGACCCTTCGAATAGTACTTCCGTATCATTAACTTGAACCTGCCTCCGCCCCCAGGTTCCCAGTTCCTTATCGTTGGCAGCCTGTCCTTTAAAGGCCACATCTTAAGTCTTTCCATTGACAAAGACTCTGTGGCCCTTGGTCTTGGGACTGTAGCTCACAGGATCCCTGTTCACCCGCGTCCTGGAGAGTCCTTGATTTCTGACCAACCAGTGAATAGTTGTGACAGGCGGCAGGTTGGGGAGCCAGGGGTGAAGGGTTCAACTTGAATGGAGGAGTCTTTTCTGAGGCAGGTGCTTTAGAATGAAGTCTGTTTTATCCTAGAAATGTTTAAATACACGGACTCGCATTTGCATAGGAGCCATATGTTCTGTGGGTGGCTTAATGCCACGTGTCCTTGCACACACAGCAGCTCGTGTGCCTACATCGTAAGACGAGCCCATCGCCGGCTCACCTCTCCCCCTGCTGCTGTGTCCTGTTTCACATCTCAGGCCACGAGAGCACATGACTTAGCTCACCTAGGGAGCCACATTTAGTATCGGGACTTCATACTGTCTGTTGGGAAATCATTAAAAGCATCGATAGAACTAATGAGTACTTTTAGGGCAACTGGAAAACTTGGGAGTGTGTCTTTTTGTACAAATGCAGTACAGTGTCCATGGATATAACCGGGGCTATTCTTATTGTCTGAAAGCTACAAAGTTTGTGCTAGATTTTTTGTTCTTTATGGATTAAAATATCAGCTTTTTATTAGATTTTCCATGTAGATTTCTTCTTGCTTTGGGGGTAAAGTGACAAACTAACCCACTAAAAAAATGACCTTTAGTAGGCAGAGCTGAGAGCTTGGCCCTGCCTGGCTCTGGACTCACCGGCCCTCTCTCTCTCTGCTCCTCAGATACCCGCCAGGCATCGTGGGTGTGGCTCCGGGAGGACTTCCTGCAGCCATGGAAGGGATCATCCCCGGAGGCATCCCCGTGACTCACAACCTCCCCACAGTGGCACACCCTTCCCAAGCTCCCTCTCCCAACCAGCCTACAAAACACGGGGACAATAGAGAGCACCCCAATGAGCAATAGCAGAGAATGACGAACGGTCATCATTCAGATAAACCTGGGACCAAGAGACAGTGAAAAAAATAGATGAACTGAGAAAAGGACTTGGACCGTCTTTTGAACCGATTCCGGACATATGCATCATTGACGTTGCAGTGTTGAGAGAGCTCGAAGCCGAGGCGTGGGAAGGCTGAAGCTGTCGTCTGGTCACGGAAGTGCGGAAAGACTAGGACGTGATTTATTAACGACCAACTTCTGTTCTTGTGTGTTACGTTCTTCATCTGTGCATCAAATCACAAAGAATAAATAGATCCTTTTCCTTTATCAGCCCCTTGGGCACAGCAGGTCCTGAACACCTTGCTCTAGAATGTTGCATCAGGAATTCCAAACGTCAAATAAAAAAAAGATACTAAGAGGATATCCCCCTCCTATGACTCTAGTCCCTTTGGTCCATGGGGGCTGGTGACCTCTTTTGCTGATAGGAAGATTTAAATTACTACCAAATGGGGAGAAAACTGTTTGCCCGTGTTAGACAACTGCGTAGGATCGAAGACCGTACAGGCTCCTGTACAGAAGTCTCTCCCATCTGAACTGCATACTGAGCGGGCGAGTTGGTTCTGAATTCAGTAAAACCCTCTTGATGATGCAAAAAAAGGAAAAAAAGAAAAAAAAAGAAAGAAAAAAAGTATTAAGTTTCACAAGCTGTTTGTACTCAAATATATTTTCTCAGTTTCAGATCCTCAGCTATTTTATTGAGTGGAAAGTCTTGAGCTAAAAGAGTTCAAGAAAAATAATGTTGCATTTCCTTATGTCTCAGGAAACACTTTTTATGGTAACTTGTCAGATTGTCTATGAACAAACCCACTTTTTTAGACATTGATAAATCTTCTTTTCTTCACGTGATATTTTATACAAGAACACTTCAGGTGTGTTATTAGATGTGACTGATTTTAACAAATCCTATTAGATTTGTATCAACTAGTTACATGTTATATTCATAGTCTTTTGTGAATCATCGCCTTTTTGTTTAAAAGATGGCCTATTTTGAGCCTTTGTATAGGTACATTCCTGTTTTTGTGACAAAAAAAAAAGCAAAAAAAAAACAACAAAAAAAAAAACCTTTAAAACTGTCCCAAACAGAAAAATAATGGCTATCGGAAGTGTTTTGTTTTAGTGTGAGTTACCGCTACTGTGTCTGTTTATTGTAAAGGTGGACATTTAGCGTTCAGTGCAGTTTTCAATAAAAAGTAATAAAAATTTGTTAAGTTCTGAAATTCAAGTACATCTCACCCAAGGTAAAAGTTCTCTACTTGAGATGTTTTAAAGGCAACTACCTTCTCAGCCAGTTTTCAACTCGTGTTGAAAGATGCACACTCCTCCATCTGCCCCTTCCATAACCAGACTCAGGAATGCGGGTGATTACCTGTGACACCAGAAAACTGCCCATTAAGTCCATCGTTATCAAATCATGCCATCCTTAAGATGAAATATAGTGGGTTGGAATGGAACTAAGCGATTCAAGAAACAAATTGGTCAAGTTAAGAGTTTTGATTTTAATTTACCCAAAAGCAAAATTACCTGGCTCAAGCATTAATGCAGGAAGGGAAGGGAATCTCAAAATTCTTTTAAATGATATTTACAAAGAAATGTTGCAAAATACTTAACATCAGCCATTTCCATATGTTAAGAACTCTGTTGATTTAAAGGATTTTCCTTCTTAAATAGCATTAAACCCCTTTGTACTAGTGGTATCCGCAAGTATCCGTCAAGTCCAATTCCAGGTACCCAACTCCCCGTCACTCCTTTCCCCTCCCCTTCCTAGGAAGAAAAGGTACAGGAGGGGGTGGGAGGGGTAGGATGGGGTTTCTGAACATCAACCTCCTCACTCATTTGAAGGTGATGGTCCTATCCCAACCCCCCTTACCCCCCAGAAAAAAAATTACATAAAAACAACCACCTATGGATAGAGATTGGAGCACATGGTTACTCCAGGAAACGGAATGGGAGCCTAACATCCTTTTCAGAGCCAGGATATTGTCAAAGAGGGCATGACACATGCACATACAGGAGATTCCCCAACTGCCTAAAGAAAGCAGTGTCCCCTTAACACAGATGGAAGTCTGGGACATGATGAGTCAAACAACAAAAAGGCCAGTTCAAATGCGTGCTGCACCTAGGTTTTGTTTAATTAGAACAGAAAACACCATACTGTATTGTCCCTAAAAAAGGAAAAAAAAAAAAAACCCATAAGGTTCAAAGTCCATACAGTTAAGGTATTACTGTCCAGAGTCAACCAAGACCTCATCTTTGAGAAAGGACTGCGTACTCTATCTCGGGACAATTATGGCTGTTGAATAGTTCAAGAGCTTAACATAGCATTGATTCACCAACATTTTGGCCTTACCAGCCAGTCTGCTATAAAAACCATTTAAAGCCCCATCCCTGTCTGGAGCCTAGGAAATGCAATGTCCTACCTTTCCCACAGGGAAGAATGCTGTACCTGTTCAACTAGGTGTGGTCAGGATCACTGATCATAAATAAATAAATAAAGAGGCACCTCGGGGGAAACAACACTCAGCAGACCACCACACCCAGGCTAACTACTGAGCCTATGAGATTCCTGGACAGCATCGACTGCAGTGTAGACCAGAGTGACTGACTAGATGCTTCTCTCAAACATTTCTCTTTGGCTTCTTCAACCAGGAGGGTAGTTTTGCTTAACAGCAACTAGAATAGGATCTGTGCCCACTAAAGAATTCTTCCTATGTATGGAGAAAAGTCTATAGCGATGCTATGCTAAGTAATCAGAACAACAGCCTTCTAAAACCTTAATTACTGACCAAAATGAGGGTCGACCAGAGAGTCAATTTGTACGGAAACCTAGCCACAAAGAACAGTAACATTTACCATTGTTACACCAAAATTCATTTATATGGAGTCGAAATTGCAACAAGTTTCCTGCAAGTTTTAGCATACAGTAGAACTGATCCTTTCATCCTGGGAATATCTCCGTGTGCTGCTCCAAGAGGGGAGACATGACATCTCATGGGTGTTTTTCTATGTTTAGTAATTCCAGCATCAAATTAGAGCTTGTGTATACATTTCAAACACCATCTAAACAGAACTTAGAAGAAAACAAGCAAATATTTAAAGGTTTTTTCACAGCCTTTTCATCAAAGGAAAAGTGCGTGTGTGAGTGTGTGTGTGTGTGTGTGTGTGTATGCATGCCTGCGTGCGTGCATGTGCCTGTCGATGTCTCTGGGGCTGCTTTCCAAATTCCTTGCCACATTAATAGTCTACAAAGTGCTTATCAGGACACTAAGTCTTTTTTGTGTTCCTGAGATAGGTCTGAAATTTTTACCCAGTATTGAACATATACCTGAAGTGGTCAAATAATACTTTTTATAAAAAGATTTCTATCTAAGATTATAGTTTTAACTTTTAAATAAGAATGGCCACAATTAACCAACATGCAAAAATTCTCAGACTACTCTGAGAAATTCATTATACAATGCATTTCCACCTTACTGCATTTTTAAATCTTTATTCTATACTTAACTGATTCCCAATTAGCCCAAGCAAAGGCATGCCTTTCTAACATGATTTGCTCAAAGCAGAGTTGATGATAAAAGGAAGAATCCAAAGACCCTCTGCATGGCAATTTGGGAGTGTGATATTGTCAATTGAATCAAGTGCGCAAATTTCACACAATTCATTTAGTTACAAGTGGGCCTGCTCTCCAGGCACTTCCCTAACTTCCATCCAGGGAATGACGACTCACAAAGAGACAGCCACCTGGACTCTGGTAGAAGAACCCTCATTTTAAGGGCACTCTTCCAAACAAATAAATACCTAAATACTGAAAGGGAGCATATCAGAAGCTTAAAAAAGACGAAATAGAAACCAAAACCCTTTCCAAAACAAGGGAATGACGTCTGTATGAAGTTCACTCACACAATTCTTACTTCCTTGCAGTTTGTTCCTTAAAGATTTGACTTCGTTTTATTGGGCACGACGGGGACTAAATAAAATAAAAGCTTGTTTTTATTTTTATGTTTTGCTGTGGATAATTTGTACAAAAAGTTTCCAAATAGCTAATGAGCTCTAGTGAGACTCAACGTAAAGTGGATCTTTTTAAAAGGAAAGTAGAATGCCAGGTTCTACTTTAAAAGAGTATCTCAAAGGAACAAAGAGTCATCTGCCATGTGCTTTTGGAGGTGCCCGTGCTGGAAAAAACTTCTCAATAATATGAAGATGCTGGTACAACTTGTCCTATTACACAACTTCTTATACAACCACATGCATTACATTTATAGACAGATTTACAATTTGAAAGGAAAAAAGTTCTGTCTTAATAAAATTAGTTTTTCTTTTTTTTTTTTTTTTTTTTTTTTTTTTTACAAACTGTAGTCCAAACAAAGTTCTCTGTCTCCTCACACAGCGGATACGTCCTCTCCATTGGGTGTGGATGAGAAAAGCCTTCTGGGCAGTTCCTGCCAGATCTGGTTCCTTCCATGTCTTGCGCTCTGCTTGGAGCGTGCACCACACTAGCTTTGGGGTCACCACAGAGCCGATACCCTAGTCTTCTGCTCTTTGATTTTTTTCATTCATCTTCTTCATCTTCATCTTCCTCTCCATCTGACAGGGATGTACAAGGCCGGATCTGTCGGTAGCGGTCAAGCCACTTCTCTACCATCTGCGTGACCAGGGGGTGGTTCCGCCGCCGGGAACTCTTCTGCATGGCCACCAGCACCCCCCCTTCGGTCACACAGCAGTCCAGCCACTCCCTGAGCAGTTTCTCTTGCTGTTCCTCATTACCTAGCTTTTAGAGGAATGTGAAGAAAAGAGAAAATAAGATCACAGATCAGAGACCTGTTAGGAAAAATTTAATGAGAACATAGCTGGTAGGATCACTAACGAAAAGGTCAAAGCAACAAATTTCTCACGTGGTTTCAACCTCTCAATTTTATGATTAAAACCCAGTTTCCTATGGTTAAACAGAAAATCATCAATGGGAAAATGTGCAGAAAAACCTCATGGGGGGGACCACCTATTAATTATGAGTTCATTTGTTTGATAGAAGAGGAAAAACCCAATGTTACCTAATAAACTGATCTTGGCAAAGAAAAGGCTAGAGAAACAAAGTCTCAGCTTCAAACACGTGACAAGGTAAGTTTATTCAGTAAAGTATCTACAGAATGAAAGTATAAAAATTACGGTCTACTTTTCTTAATGTCATGATTATAAAAGTTTTATATTATATCAAATAAAAAACCAATAATTTTGTAAGAATATGGGTTTCCTGAGAGTGTTCTTTCTGCGCATCCTTGCCGCCAGCCCTGCCTGCCCACCTCCTTCTCCCCTGCAGCTGCACCCATCTCTGAGCCGGTGTGCCTGCTTCTGCCACTGCTCCAAGTACCTAGTCTCCACACCAAGCAGCCAGTGTTCCTCTACCAGACAGATGGTCTCAGGCTTCCCAGCTTCCCAAAGCCAAGGTTTTAAAAGGCAACTGGCAAGCCCCTTGCCATCCCTAGTCCCTCAACCCCCTTTCCCCACAAATCACACCAGGGCGCTGCAATACCCTCTCCCTGTGGCTCTCTCCCTCCACACTGTATAAGACTCTCTTCTCTTGCGGGTCTTATTTCAGCAGCACCACCTCCTCAGATGCCTCCTGTTACCTCCAGGTTTCAATCATAAGCCCCAGGAGCACCCCCCCATCCCATCTTTCTAGTTTTCTACTCAGCACCCGTCACTGCATCAGGGCTGGGGTTCTTGTCTTCACATCACTGCTGCATCTCCACCCAACAACCTACAAAGCAGCTCAGGGAAGGTAAAAGTCACGGCCTGGCTGATCAATACTTCCAGAAAGCGACGACAGCCAGGCCCAGATTCAGTGGTGTAGCCAGCAGTGCAGAGAACGCCGCTCCTGAAAGATGTTCCCAGTTGGGTTCCGGGGCAGCATCACGGCTTCAAGTAGGTTCATGGGTAAGTAGTGCCTCTTACCTCCTGAGCGGAGAGAAAGTGCACGTGAAGTAACTTCCTCTCGCTGTCAACCAGAGGCAGGAACGTGATGGTGACGTCGTCATCTGTGTTCAGGTTAGCACCAGCACCTCGGTTGCCGTAGCCGTCGTTCTCCATGGCAACCAAAGCAGAGAAGTGGCCCCTTGTATAGCCCAGAGCAATCGGACTTTTCCAACAAAAACTCTGTTCCCACAACAAAGGCAAATAAACACCTGGAGGGAGGAAAGAAAGTTGCCATGGGATTATCAGCATACAGCTGCAAGCTGCATGGTAAGTAACAGGAGACTTCTAAAATACTCTTGAATAATGGCTTACCTTGAAACCGAGTATATCCTAAAGTTTCTCCCCGGAAACTTTTATAATATTTTACTCCATAAACTATAATTGGTCGTCTAAGAATATGTGCAAGTACAAAAATGTGTGTCTGTTCCAAACTTGCTCCAGGCTGTACAGAATAAAATAAAGAAAGCAATTTCTCTTTAAAACATTTATTGCTGCCCTGGAAAACTAATGTGCAAAACACAATGCTGCTCCCCTTCAGTACACGAGATCAATGCTTTTTTTTTTTTTTAATTGATAATACTGTCAAGCTAAAGAGGCATTAACTTCTTCAAATAGCAAAATCCAATGAAATAATAAAAAAAATCTGCGAAGTCTACATATACAACTATCTTTCACAATCCAAACCCAAAACCCAATGGATTTGGTTAAATACTGATCCCAGGAACAAGAGATTCAGATAGTAAGGCAGTGGTGGCGTCATTCCATCCTTGCTGTCACCTGTCAGAGTACTGCACCTACGACAAGGTCCTCTCCAAGTAAAAAGATGAGCTGTTATTTCACACAAACATAAATGGCAAGAATACTAAACACGTCTACTACCATCCCTCTATAACAATGCTGACAACACATTTTCAGGAAGTACATGTTGCTGATGTAAAACAGCCACTGTGCCAGGGTTCAAATTAATCATGGTGCTTTCTGCAAAGATAAGGAATGGTTTGCTGTGTGTATATTTGAACATTACAATTCAGCATACTGAATGTGCTTCACAGAATAAAACTAGTATGAAAGCTAGAGTCTAAGAGGAACAACCCTACATAATTCGTTTTTATAAAAAGTCTATTCCCAGGTTAATTTTAAAGGAATCCCTCCTTCTGTCAGCCATGGCACCTCCTTCTTGGCATATGTCACATGGAAAGAGAGCCTCACCACTAGAAGCCTCACGAAGATCCCAGCTTCACCCTTCTAGGCCTGACGGCAGACAGAGCACCAACACAAGAGTGCCTACCTACCTTCAGCTCAATGGTCTTGGTTAAGTGCCCCTCAGACAGAACAGGAGCTAACCAAGAGGTAGATAAAACAGGCATAAAGCCACATTCCTAAGAGGACAATATGAATGAAGAGCAATCTGAAAAGGTAGGTGAATGCTTAAATCATCATAATGACTTTCATTTTCAAAGTTTCTAATCACTTCATGTGAGGACTTGCCTATGGTCATAGTGTTGACAGCAGTCACGGCCAGAACCCAAATCAAGCCAAATCAAGCAGTTTCATGTCTATCACAATGTTTCCAACAGTTTATGCATATATGTAGCCTACTCTTTTCACAGAAGCAACATGCCTCGAAGCATTCTTACCTGACTAGCGAGAGAGAGTATAAATGCCCAGTCTTCTTGCCACTGTTCTTCTCTCAAGGAAAAATGTAAACCAAAGCTCTGAGAATACCATGATTCCCAATCTTTCCAACGTGTATAAAACCTAAAAAAGCAAGATTGCAAAAGATAAGCCTTCTATAAATGTTCTAATCATGTATTTAATGGAGTCTGTCTTTAAGCAATTCCTGTAAAGAGAACAGCAATTTTATTAATCTTACCCAGTTTGCAATATACTTTCAAACTAAAAATGCCTAGCAGACATCATTTAACACATTCTCACACATAATTTAATTCACCACCCAACATGTTTTCACCAAAACTTTAAATATTAGTGATAAGAACAATCAATTTCAACTGTCTACTACTGGTTTAAAGGTTAAAAACCAAAAAGCAAACACTCAGAATCATCTGAGATGCTGGATATAAAGATGCTACATTTCTACATTACTATTTAGTATTCACTACTTGATCATTGTGTAAATAATAAACTAGAAATAGCCCATGTATTCACAACAGTATCAAAATCACTTCCAGGGCAAGGCCCTAAATCTTTCTGACTCTATGAAGGCTCAGAAAGATGAGGAAACCATCAAAGAGAAATCTGAAGGTAGCAGAGTTGGTTCATGAGGTTTAAAGGAAGAAGCCATCTCCAGACATCAAAGTGTAAGATGAACTGACAAGTGATGTAGAAGCTATAGCAAATTCTCCAGAAGATCTAGCTAAAATAATGAATGTAGGTAGCTACACTAAACAAATTTTCAATGTAGATGAAACAGCCTTCTATAGGAAGAAGATGCCTTCTAGGACTGACATAGCTAGAGAGAAGTCAGTACTTGCTTTCAAAGGACATGCTCTCTTGTTAAGGGGCTCATGCAGCTAGTGACTTTAAGTTGAAGCCAATGCTCCTGGCCATCCGAGGGCCCTTAAGAACTATGCTAAATATACTCTATTTTTAAAAAAGCCTGAATGACAGTACATCCATTTACAGTATAATTTACTGAATATTTTAAACTCACTGTTGACACCTACCCCCCCAGATTAAAAACAAACAAAAAAAACTCCTTTCAAATTATTACTGCTCACCGACAATGCACCTGGTCACCCAAGAGCTTTGATGGAGATGGACAATCAGATTGTTTTCATGCCTGCTGCTAACACAACATCCATTCTGCAGCCCATGATCAAGGAGTAATTTCGACTTTCATTATTCCAAGTAAGCCTCTAGCTGCCATTCCTCAGATGAATCTGGGCAAAAGAAACTGAAAAACTTCTGGAAAGGATTCACCATTCTGGATGCAACTAAGAATGTTCCTGATCTAAGGAAAGAGGTCAAAATATTAACATTTACAGGCGTTTGGAAGAAGATTACAACCCTCTGGATGACTCTGAGGGGTTCAAGACCTGAAAGGAGGAAGTAACTGCAGATGTGGTGGGAATAACAAGAGAACTAGAATGAGAAGTAGAACCTAGAGATGGGACTGAACTGCTGCAATCTCCAGAGACAAGTTGAACAGATGAGAACTTACTTGTGATGGATGAGCAACGACAGTGGTTTGTTATTTATTTATTTATTTATGTATTTATTTATTTTGCAAAGGAATCTAATCCTAGCAAAAATGCTATGAAGACTGTTGAAATCACAACAAAGGATTGAGAATATCACATAACGGAGCTGATAAAGCAGCAGCAGGGTTTGAAAGGACCAACTCCAATGCTGAAAGGAATACTGTGGATAAAATGCCATCAAACAGCATCACGCGCTACAGGGAAATCATTCATGAGGAGTCTATCAATGGAGCAATCTTCGCTGTAATCTCACTTTAAGAAACTGCCACAGCCACCTCTACCTTCAGCCACCAGCATCCTGATCAGCCAGGAGCCATCAACCTTAACCAAGACCCTTCACCAGCAAAAAGATCGGGACTCAATGAAAGCTCAGATGATGGCTGGGGTCTCTCAACAGAGACTTTAAAATTCAGGTACGTATAGTTTTTTTAAGACCTAATGGCTACTGCACACTTGACTACAGACTATAATATACTAGAAACGTTAACTTTTATATGCACTGGGAAACCAAAATATTCCTTTACTTGATTACAATATTCACTTTATTGCAGCGGTCTAGAACTAAATCCACCTATCTCCAAGGTATGCCTGTACATATTATACATCCAATCAGGTTACCATCTAGGCTTGCCAGCTAGGAAGCATTTTAATTTTTTTCAGGTGACCTCAAATTTTTCCTCTTTTGTATTATGCTTTGATTTATAATTTAGCTATCAAAAAAGTGATCAAATTGCTCTCATTTTCAAATTCTAGAGAGTACTTTCATTCAGTAGTGTTTACGGTATACTTACTAGGTCAAGCTACTGGAGGCACTAGATCTTCCACAACAAAACACAACAAAATCTCTGTTCTCATGGAGTTTATGTTCTAATGGACTTCAGAAAATCCCTAAGTACTCACAACAAAATTTACCTAGTAAATGCTCAGAAATTACGTAAGAGGCACTAGGGTAGTAACATCTTTTGGATTAAGGCCATTGTCATTACCGTGTTCAATTAGGTATGGGGGGAGCATATTTTAATTAATTTAGCTTCCTTCACCCTCAATTTTTCTCACTTATGACAACTGAGACAATGTATATACAGAACCAAGAAAATACCATTAAGTCAAGACCAGTCATATACCTGGTTGGAAGCTGGGTAAAAAATAAGACACAGGTTTCCCCTACTATCTGAAAGTTTGCTTCATGCCCCTTTGCTTTTATGAAAGACCTACATTAGTACCTGTTCTTGCTAGCTGAAAAGAAACCTGAAGAGGATTTTCACTTCCACGAGATGGTAATTGCATCTTTGCTTTATGCCATTTCAGCTGACAAAAGGTTTCCCAGGAATGCTATACTTTGAGATAGCAGGAAACCTGTCTACATAAAGGACATTTCTGAGATAACTAGAAGATATGATATGGACTATAAAATGGATAAGAGAGTCCTTGCTGATTTTCTTAGATGTGGTCCTGTGGACTCAGCTGGGTAAGAGACTATCTTGGTTCTTCAAAGATGCACACTGAGTTACTGACGGGGAAAAAAGCATCATGGTGACTTTAACTGGCAAAGAGAGTTGCTTACATATGTAGAAGCAAAGCCCATATAGGTTAAGTGTTGTTGTTGGTTTTTGTTTTTTTGTTTTTGTTTTGTTTTGTTTTTTTAAGATTTTATTTATGTACTCATGAGAGACAGGGAAAAAGAGACAGAGACATAGGCAGAGGAGAAGCAGGCTCCATGCAGTGAGCCCGATATGGAACTCAATCCTGGGACCCCAGGATCACGCCCCAAGCCAAAGGCAGATGCTCAACTGCTGAGCCACCCCAACTGCTGAGCCACCCAGGCGTCCCCGGGTAAGTGTTAAGTGGTCAAGCCAATGAAGGAAACCCTGAGATTTGTTGCATTGATATATATATATATATTTTTAATTTTACTATGGATTTCAAAATTTGCAAAATAAAATGTAGTCTGAAGACTGACTATGTGCCTCAGGAAGGAAAAAAATCTTGTAATACAATGCCAACATAATCTTTTAAATTTAAACAAAAATATGAAATAACACTTAAAAACATGAGCAAAGATCTTATCAATATTTAACTTCAAAAGTATCTATTTAAAAGCTCAGCAAAAAAAAAAAAAAAAAAAAAGCTCAGCATAAAGGTATAAAAGCCAACAAAATGTTTCACATGTCTCAATGTGCAAAACCAAAGTTTTCCCCATAGCTTCCAAAGTAAAGATAACAGGTGAAAAGTATCCCAACAGTATAAGGAAATGATTCAGCAAGAGCATGCCTGGGTTTACACAGGGAAGAACACCAGCTCACCAATGTGAACAGTCATGCAGGCTGTCATGCAGGGCTTTCCGAAGCACCGAGTCCTTGTCATAAATGCCCCAGGTAGCTTGTAGCACTGAATCAAGTAAGCAGTCTCCTGCAGTTCGGTTCCAAAGCGCATACAGTCGACTGTCCAAACGCGTAGCCAATTCCAAAGACCAGTTTATAATTGGAGATTCTTCTTCTAACTCTACACAAGGAATTGGAGGTAACATGTTCATGTTCATGCAATTTAGAACTACTCATTGGAGGAAAGAATCCATTCTCTGGATGTTGATATGCTTATGTATCATTTACCATTAAACACATAAATAAATCTGATCAATTCAAATACAAACCTTCTGAGTAGCCGAAACATCTATGGCTCTAGATTAAGTTTTTTTTCCTCAACTTCTATATTCTTTACAACTTATTTGCTAAGAATGTTTAACAGGGAAATATACTCATTCTAGAACAGAAGGAGAAAACCAAGGCTTAAAAACTTTTACACCTTTATTTACTCCATCACCATTAGAGAGCCATGAATGAGCATTCTTAACTTTTTTTTCCCAGTTTTATCAAAAGATAATTAACAGAATGAACATGTTTAACAGCACAATGTGACAATGATCTTAAGGACTTTACATTTTCAATTAAAGTAAAAATAAAACAAGTCAACCATACATTGAACTGTTCCAAGCCTTACAAAGCAAAGAATTAATAGAAATTGAACTAAATCACACTCATTAATTCCACACTTACCTTTCTGAACATCTCTATCAAGCACCTCATCAAATAGTTTTTCTTGGACTGTTGGAGGCAAGTCTTCAATATCTATAAAGCAAAAAAGAGACTTAAAAGATCTTCTTACATCTCATAACTTAATAAATTTGATACAAGCATCTAACAGTGACTTCCTCTAAAAGAATTCCCTTGCCACGGTGCCTGGGTGGCTCAGTCAGTTAAGTATCCAACTCTTGGCTTCAGCTCCTGGCTTGATCTCAGGGTTGTCAGATCAAGCCCCATATCAGGGGCTCAGCACAGAGTCAGCTTGAGATTCTCTCCCCCTCCTCCTCCCTCTACTCAGGCTTGCTCACTCACTCTCACTAAAATAAATAAAATCTTAAAAAAAAAAAAAAAAAAAAAAAAAAAAAAAACCCTAGCCAGTGAAGACAGTCAAGTGCCTTCCTGTAAAAAAAAAATGCATGTATGTGTGTGTAAATGTAATGTAAAAGATTTCCTTTCTGTATGTCATTATCAAAACTGTTATCTAAAAAATAATAAAAAGAATAATATTTAGACCAATAATTGCATACAACTATTGTCATAAAAAGAAGAGATAATAATGCTGGTGAGGATATGGAGAAGGGAACCCTTGTGAACAGTTAGTGGAATGTAAATTGGTATAGCCACCATAGAAAAGTGGGAGGATTCCTCAAAATGTTAGAAGAATCATGATCCAGCAATCCCACATCTGGGTATATATCCATCCAAAGGAAATGAAAATTGGATAATGAAGAGGTTCTAAACTCCCATGTGTGCTGCAGCATTACTCACAATAGCCAAGATATAGAAACAATCTAAGTGTCCATCAATGGATGAATAAATAAAGATTGAGGGAGAGGGAAAGTATAAAAATGGAATGTTATTCAGGCAGGTAAAAGAAA
This sequence comes from Vulpes vulpes, assembly GCF_048418805.1. Taxonomy (NCBI): domain Eukaryota; kingdom Metazoa; phylum Chordata; class Mammalia; order Carnivora; family Canidae; genus Vulpes; species Vulpes vulpes. The sequence continues at coordinate 111,630,335 of NC_132794.1, read as the reverse complement.
GAAATCCTGCCATTTGCAACAATATGGATGGACCCTGACGGCATTAGGCTAAGTGGAATTAGCCAGAGAAAGACAAATCAAATACTGCACGGTACCATATCCATGTGAACTCTTTAAAAAAAAAAAAAAAAAGTTAGACTCCTAGAAACAGGGAAGAAAGATTGCCAGGGGTTGGGGGAAGTGAGGAAAAAGAGAGATTGGTAAAGGGGTACAGAAACTTTCAAGCTATAAAATGAGTAAGGCTGAACACCTAATGTCAAAACCATGGTAACTGAATTTTATAACAAGATGTTATATAACTGAAATTTGCCAGGAGAGTAGAACTTACATGTTCTCACCAAAACAGATAAATGAATCAAACATGTGAGACGATAGGTGTGTTAATTAACTAGATGGGGGAAACTCTTTCACAATGTATGCATATACGAAATCACAATGAATAACTTGAAATATCTGACAATCTTATAGGATAATTATCCCTCGGTAAAACAGAAATAAAAGAAAAAAAAAAAAAGAACAGGGCTATCTGATATTCAGATTGATGAAACAGTAACAACATACAAATATTTATCTGCCCTTGACTCGCTGCACTCTCAACTTCTACTTAGGCCTATTGTTTTTTCAGACTTTAGAATCTTCTTATAAAAGTTAACGAACCATTAATTATTGGTACACACAGATCTCTGTTTTTGTCATCTTCCTCAAATTCTCCATGCTGTGTTCTGTTACTAATGGAGTAGTCTAGAGTAAAAAAGCATTACCCTAAAAAACAATTTTTTAAAAAAATTTAGGCTATTTTCAAGTCAAAATAAAAATCCAAACATCACCAGAATAAGCTTAAGTGTACAGAGATGGCATTTCAAATGAATTTTGTCTGATTTTATTTTTACTCAAGAAAGGCAGACCTAGGCAGAGGGAGAAGCAGGCTTCCTGTGGGGAGTCCGGTGCAGTACTCAATCCCAGGACTCCAGGATCACAACCCAAGCCAAAGGCAGAGCCACCTAGGTGCCTGAACTTTGTCTGATCTTAAAAGGCTTAGTTATCGGGGTGCCTGGGTGGCTCAGTCGGTTAAATGTCCATCTCTTGATTTCAGCTCAGGTCACAATCTCAGGGTCATGAGATCAAGGCCCATATTCGGCTTAGCATGGAGTCTGCTTGTCCCTCTCCCTCTGGTCCCCCACCCCCACCCCGCTTGTGCTCATGCTTCTCTTTATCTTTCAAATAAATAGTCTTTTTTTTTTTTTAAGGCTAAGTTATTATCTTCCTACCATTTGTAAATGCCCCTGTTCGTGTCAATATAAAAGCTCAAGACACTCAGAAGCAAGAGGAAAGCTTTGTTTTAGAAACTTCTGGTGTTTGGTGCATTTATTCAGTGTCCAAAGACAAAAAGCATTCTGGAAGACACTTCCGATAGTCTGAACTGAAAAATGAAAAGCTACCTCACAGACATAGTAGAAATTAATATAATGAGTGAAGAACATAATGACACTTTCAAAAGAATGCCAGTATCTGATTCAAATAATCTCCACCCATCAAAAGCCGGGGTTCTAATCCTATCTACTAATACCAAATAACCAATACTTCCGTAATTTTAAAACAAGCATGAAAAAGGAAAAAAAAAGTACACTGATAATGTCCTAAACTAAAACTGAAGAGAAAAATAAATGGGTAAAACAGATTTTTAAAAACATCTAAGGCCCACATAGAAGTCAGTTATTATCAGCTGCTACCTTCCTACCAGATCTGAAGGATAAGTTCCCGAGGAACCCTTGTACTGGTCACCTGCATGATAAATAGGGTAGTCAAGTAATTTAAAATGTACATAATAGGCTAAGTTATCTGCTTTCTAAGAGAGACAATTTCACTCACACATTTAAAAAAAAAAAAAAAAAGAATTCCAATAAAGTGAAAATTTCTTTTCACATTGAAATTTGGAGTTACCTGCTGGCAACGTAAATGTTACAAGGTCAGTTAGAAAATAGCAAGCAAAATCCCCCTTTCTCTGATGAAGAGAGGCAGCTATCTCTCGCCGGATCTGCTCTGTCAGTTCAGGACACACCATTGCTGGAATACACTTTGCTGCTTGTTGAGACACCTTAAATACAAAAGAAACTTTCCTCTGCATCTCATTTATCATTAAAGAAAGCAGAAAATAACAGTATTTAAGAGAAATTACCAAACCTTCCCAGTAACCCAGGATGTTGTTTAATTTTTAAACAGATTAGGGATTATTTCCTCACCAGTGGAAGTTATGTTTCAGTACACCTTTCCAGGAAAATAGCCAGAAAAACACTTTACCTTCTAACTCAGGAAATTCACTTCTTTAGGAATTTATCTCAAGGACATATATAAAGATTTATGTAAAAATTTACATAAAATGGTGTTGTTCACAAAGTTTCATCCTAAGAGAGGGAGGGAGGACAGAAAACCACCTAAGTAAGACCTAGCATCATGCCTGCCATAAAAGTATTCTTAAAAAACAGGAAATTCCAGCTCATGGAGAAAGAGGAAAGTACACACACTCTTCTCCTGCTGGGTTAAGAATACTTCAAGTGCCCCAATGTGGAATAAAGAAAGCATGATATTTTTAAAGGGTTAGTTTCCACTGACCTCAAATCCCTCCCCATTTGTTATAACTCTGAATATTTAAAAAAGCAGTTGGGCTTCTCCAATTGTAGAAGAGACAACAAATCTTTGAAGTACAGCCAGCCTGACAGGAATGAAACGTGAGCAGTGATATAGTGAGCGCTATGATGGAGAACTTCTAGAAAAGGCATGGCTAGAACTTTCCTTTTCTTTTCTTTTTAATGATGGATTTGCAACGAATGATGCAAAGATATTATTTGACTTTTAAGGTGTATTCCTTTTATGGAGCTCAAGAAATATGCATACAAAGAATTCTGAAATCAAAGGTAAGTATCTGCTAGAGAGGAAATAAGTCTGGTGTGAACCAGTCTCCGTCACTACAGACCACAGCCACAAACCTGGACAACCTTCCCAAAGGCAAGTTTCCAGTCACAAGTGGAGTTTGGAGCATATGTGCCAATAAGCCACTCAAAGAGTCAGCTTTACTATTAATGTCATCTATATAATATATGGGAACAATTAACTGTAATTCTTATTAAGGTAAGTAAGTAAACAGCATTTCAAAACCTCTGCATAACCAACACAAGCATCAGACATCATATCGTGAAAAATCCTATATGAAAACTCAGTTTTGATAAATTCTATTGGCCAGGATTACCAGTAACAATGAAATTCTCACTACCTCTTAACTCCATGAACCCAATCATCACGTGACAGTCAAATTATGGAAAATGAGATGTCAATGTTTTCAGAATATAACTATTTCTCTAGAAACGGTGTTAAATGGATCCCAAAGTAAGTTCGAAGTTCCCAAAGCTTATTCTCATCAGCTAACCCTCTGCCTCCTTCCAGAAACCTGAGACTGTTTCTTCAAAAACTTGGGTCTGTATCATGAATACTGCAAACATTCCAAGAGAAACCTTACAGCTGGTAAAGAGTCTCCAAGCATGCCCCCTCACCCCCCACTGCCATCCTTCAGCTCAGGTCCCTGAAAGCCTATCCTTCATCTTCTAGCCTCTTTCAACCTTACAACTCTCAACCATCTCCTTAGGCCAATAATTCTTAACTTATGGCACATGAACTTGCAAGGGCCTGTGAACCTGAATGAGAATTTTCATTAAATTTAAATCCTTCATTTTCACTAACCTCCTGTCTATATTTAAAATGCATTCTCTTATATATCACAAATCTATTCTGAAAAAACTGTCAGAATATAACTGATTTCTGTTGCCATCTTATTTTTATTCTACGCATTTAAAGAAACAGTATATTGAAAAGGAGCCCATAGGCTCCACCAAACTACCAGAGTCCATGACCTAAAATCCAATTAAAAACCCTGACCCCAGATACTATCTCCAAAATATAATGTTCTCCTGTTATGATCCCAAAGTACTTGGCTCTGTGCTCTCACTGCAGGCACATCCCTTAGCATAATCTCCCTACTGGCCCCTTCAACTCCATCCTCTGGAGCATTCATTCCACTGAGATGACATTTCACAACCAATTTTGTTCTTTCCCTGGAAATCCACCCCGCTCCCCCTCTCCCACAGTGCACCAGTTAGTCTATGTGTTCCAGAGAATATGGCAAAATTGATAAGTTGCTTCCTAAATTAGGTTCCATCTAGAAGACCCTGCAGCTTCCATGCACTCTCTTGTGCTGTCCCACGGATCACTTGTTCTGGTGAAACCTGCCCTCTGAAGGAGCCCACGTACCAGGATTTGAAGCCCCCCGCCACCAGTTATGTGAATATGCTTGGAACCAGATCCTCTCACCTGAGTCAAGCGTTCTGACAACTGCAGCTCTGAAAATTTGACTATAAACTCATAAGACCTTGAGCCAAAAACTATTCAATCAAGCTGCTCCTGGATTCCCTACCCTCAGAAACTGCATGGAGATAACAACTGCTGCTAAGTGGAAGTGATCTGTTAGACAGTAAACAGAAAGTACCCTGAGGTTCTACTGCCTTCCCACCATCAGTCCCCAGACGCTCTCAGGGCAGTGACTTAGGACTGTCACTCCAACCTTATCACAGCCCTCTACCAGCCTGAGGGCAGCCTAGGAGCCCACCAACGACTTGAGCCTTGATTCACAGCTGCCCCCGCTATCCTGTCTCCTGCCACCACCAGCAACTATAGCTCCACACACTGGCCCCGCCAATACACAACGCAAATGTAGCCAGACCTCAAATATGACAGGAACTACCTCTAACTGTTCCAGAACTCTGGTCCTTCTAATCACACTGCTTTTCCAGCAATCCCTTTCTCTAGCCACAGCACACCTGCCCCTTGTTTTTCACTACAGCTCTCACTCAAGCCCTGCCCTTCCTCTTATAGGTGCCTCTGGTGTCACTGGATGCTTACCACGCTGAACTACAGCTAGCCATTTCAATCATATTCCTTAAACCCTCCCAGTGCTGTGTACATAGTGGTTCACACCACTTGGGTCTGTATCGTGAATACTGCAGAACCTATAATCCAATTTAAAAACCCTGACCCCAGATACGTATCTCAAAAATATAATGTTCTCCTGTTCGGATCTCAAAAAGTACTTGGCTCTGTGCTTTCTCTGCAGGCACATCCCTTAACGTAATCTCCATACTGGCCTCTTCAGTTCCATCCTCTGGAGCATCCATTCCACTGGGAGGACATTCCACAACCAATTTTGTCCAATATGGGCAAATTTGGATATGTAAATATGCATGCCACAGAAGACGCATATTGAGAAAATTTCAATCTTTTTTTTTTAAGAGCCATTTTCAACTATTTTTCTGGAAGGTTTTTTTTTTTTTTTTTTTTTTAATTTATTCATGAGAGAGAGAGACAGGCAGAGAGACAGGCAGAGGGAGAAGCAGGCTCCATGCAGGGAGGGAGCCCGACATGGGACTCCATCCCAGGTCTCCAGGATCACACCCTGGGGCCGTAGGCGGCACTAAACTGCTGCGCCACTGGGGCTGCCTGAAAATTTCAATCTTCAACTGACCTGACCCTCTGCACTCTATTTATCTTATTGTTAAAAGAATTAACTGTATAATATGGTCATATCCTGAATCATTTGTTCATCTGCAGTCATTTGTGACATCTGTGTAGTTATCTAAGCCCAAAGGCTCAGAACCAACTTGATCCCCCCCTCTCCATTACTCCCCACATCCAGTTGATCCACTTAATCTTGACTCTGTCCCCACCAGTTCTGTCAAACCAGCCTAACTTCCTTCCACTGCCACTGCGACTCTGGTACCAGCAGAGCCCTTGCCAGCGTCATGTAATGCCCGCCCTACCAAGGCTTCCCCCTCTCTAATCCACAGCAGCCAAAATACACTGTGATCTGGCCACTCCCCTGCTCCTCTCCCTAACTCTGCAGACCTGTTCATGGCCCTAGGAACAATCTTCGAATCCCCTGGCCTAGAAGACCCTCCACAGTGTTTCCTTCTCCAGATCCCAATCACCATCACAGTCATGCTGAGCACCTGCAAGTTCCTGAAATCTCCACAAACACTACCACCAGGGCCTCTGAATAAAGTTTCCTCAACTCCCTCTCTCTTCCACCCACCTATGACATAAACTCCTACTTCTCCTTCAGACCTCCACTACAATGTAACCTGCTCTAAGTGAGAAGGTAAGATACCCCAAAACACTTTCTCTAGTACTCCCACAGCACCTGGCATTTACATCTATGAGAACACACTCTGTACAGAATTACCTATTTATTTCTCTGCTCCTCTGGATACTCACTAAAGGAAGAGCCAACACCAATCACGTCCCTCTTTAGCACAGTATCTTGCACACGCAGTGGGTACTCAATAAATATTAGTTGAGTGAATGAATGAAGGCTATGTCCTAGTGTTTTTCTAATCAAACAGATGATTAAAATCTTGTGGCAAAATGTCCTGTTTTAAGAGCATATACCCTTAAGAATCACAGACTGTTGAAGTCTCAAGTTTAGTGTGAATTTATAAAGGAAGTAGATGAATCTAAAACATTTAAGAACAGTTTTAAAAAGCATTACAGTTTAGAAAAGCAAAAATAAAAACTAATGAACACATTTCCTTCATGTAAAACATTTAACCAAAATGTCATACTCACTTCCGTAAGCAGTATAGCTAGCATATCCTGCCTCTGAAAACGTATAGCCAGATGTACGAGAGTATAGCCAACATCAAAAGCAGAAGGACGGTTCAGCAAGCGCACTTCATCTGCAGTGAGCTGACGTGCAATGTCCCCTCCTGATGACTTGTATGCTTCTATAGCAGCTAAATCACCTTCTACCACCCCTAGAACAAGCAACAAGATAGAAAAGAATTTAATTCTATTTTTCTTCAAAAACCATAAACCTGTTGCATTCACTCTAAACCCTTTTAAGTGTCTCTCTAGGATTCCTGGACCCTGAGACAACATTTAAATGTCCTAAAGAATATTAAGAAAAGTTAGTGTACTCCTCTCCATTTAATTTCTTGCCAGAACTAGAACTACCTATTTAAGTACTTACCTTCACATCAGTGCTAGCTCCATGCTCTGGTTGAGGTTTAGAGGTATCATTAGTATATACTGATTGGATCAAAGATCAGTAATCCTAGTGTGAGGAAGTAGACTTTACAGAAGACACTAAACTACCTATTCTGGTCCTGACTCTACAGAAACCAAGGAGAAAGGGATATGCTGCTTCCTATTGGCTTTGGGCTCTCTCGCCCTTTGCACTGCATTTTTTACGCTGAAAAAAAACAAATGCTGGACCTTCCATATTGTTGTTTAGCTAGAAACAATTCAGAGCTATTAAACCATTTTCAGTATCGTTAAAATTAGCAACATTTTGATTTCAGAACCTCTCAAAGCCATGTGTTCCTTACATTCATTAAGTATTAATACAGTAAAACTTGAACCAGATGAGTTAGAACAAAGATAGGCCAAAATAAAACATTACAAAACCAGTTGGGGGTAGAGAGATAAGTATCACTTTTTTTATAATCCATAAAGAACTTTCTGTTCCCACTAAATCGTGTTACTAATCTTAACACAAATTAATGCTAGGTGAAGACAGTATTCCTGCTTACTAAAGCTGTACAGTACATATCTATGAATAAATAGCCTTGGCAAAAAATAAAGGTAAGCTTCAAATTTACTCACAGTGTTACACACACACACACATACACACACACTCAAGACTGTAGGACCAAAGAGTTTTTAGTGTTTTCTAAGTTATATCAGGAAAAATCTGTTTGTTGGGTAAAACACTAATACTAGCTAAAAATATTCTTAGTGTATCTTTTTAAAAATCATTTTTAATGGCCATCCTGAATTAGGAATTAGAGAAATAAGAGCTACTTCTGTGAGCATAACAGATTCATCCAATGCAATAATTTCTCCCAGTTGCTTAAAATACAAAAACTTTAAAATGATAATTCCCATGTTCATTGAATTCCCATGACGTACATGCAAAGGACTATGCTAGGCAATATAAAAAACACAGATAGTAAAAACATGATTCCTATACTCAAAACAGTCCTTTCTCACCACGTGTAAGCCACAAAAGGCCAGCTTCAAATGTTTTCAGACTCTGTTGGTCAAAGATCCTTTCTGCAAATCCAGACCCACTCCACAAAAAAAAGAACACCCTGCCTCTGACACATTTTTCAGGTGAAGAATCCATGATATGAAACCAGAACACCTTCTTACAGGAACTTTTATTTTCATGGTTCACGTAGGTTAATACATTCTTCAATATAAACACCTCAGTACAGCTGTCACCCCCTCCCCCAAAACGGAAAGAGCCTTTAGGCCCAGTGCCCTGGCAAAATCATCTGGGCTAAATCGTGGTACGCTAAAATGTGATACGGCTGGCAGGAATCTTCCTCAAAGGGCAGGCCTTATAAATAGATATAGAAAGTCCTACTTCAAATTAAAAAAAAAGAAAAGAAAAGAAAAGAAAAGAAAGAAATCTATGGTTAAATAGTCAAGTACACACAAAGAACTCTGAAATTTCTGCTTGTTTTAATGAACAGATGAAAGTAATCAAAGAGAGCTCGTAACTTTAGAATTTAATGAGGTTCATCTTTTTAGAACTAAATATGCTCTACTACTCTGTTTCCTTCTATGGGTATTTCCGTATGAAAGCAACTACTTTTCATGTATGATTTATCAAAGCTGTCATTATTTCTGGGTGCCTGCAGTATCACTGCACCTTTTATAAGCTTTAGCCTAAAAATATATATTTATAAAACTTCTTTCTATGACATGAGAAAAGCCACTCAAGGACCAAAAAGACTGATCAACTGACCTGAAAAGCTACAGAGGAGGAAGACGTGCACAGAACATGTATACGTATGTGTACCTATTCAGGCATGTGCATGTGCCTGCATGCACATACCTTTTTTGTTTCCCAAAGACAAAGATGATTGCCAACCAACTTCTAAATCACTGTCTTCACTATTTTTGGCTAGCTCACCATATAGCTAGCTCATGTCTGAAGAATCTTCTCTTAGAAATTCTTAAGAATTCATTTCCTGGGACTCCTGGGTGGCTCAGTGGTTGAGCGTCTGCCTTTGGCTCAGCTCATGATCCTGGGGTCCCAGGATAGAGCCCCACATGGGGCTCCCTGCATGAAGCCTGCTTCTCCCTCTGCCTATGTCTTTGCCTCTCTCTCCTGAATAAATAAAATCTTTAAAAAAAAGAAAAGAAAAGAAAAGAAAAAGAAAAAGAAAAATTCATTTCCTCGGTCATGGTTGTGAGAGATTTCTGTAATTAGAAAATAACATAATCAAAGACAGGGGGGTACAGACCAGAGAGCACAAGAAAGGTGACACACTGTGCTTTGAAATTATGATTTACGACGTCACCCAGTCTGGCTTCAAATTAAGCATTTTTTAAAAATATAAACAGAACTTCAAAAGATGAACTTGTACAGTATATGAATTCTATCTCAATAAAGAAGATACATACACACAAAAACAGGATTTCTATTTGTCCTAATCCAAAATACCAAAACAATTACTTCCCTCATCCCCCAGCTCTGCAGTGAACTGCAGACAGAGTATGCTATTGCTCCCCAGCATGAAGTAAACCCAGGGGGTCAGAAAATGAGGATAAAGAGAATAGAGTTTGTGCTCTATTGAAGAATAGAGCACTAAATCCTCCAAATTTTCTAGAACATGAAAAACACAATGTAAGTACAGGTACAAAGTAGTATCTCAAAGAAAAATATCATCTAATGTTTTGGGAATATAAGATTCCATTCTTTTCTTTAACTATAGTTAAGAACTTAGTTTCAGTTACCAGTGAGTTTTCAGCTACAAAGACAAGTACATCATGAGACTGTCACCAAACAGTCCAAATGTTTTTAGTCTATCTTTATGACACATTGTTCAATGACAGCTACTGACTAAAGTTTCGACAGCTTCTTGACAGATGGGTTTTTACTGCAAGCAGGGTATTAAAAAGGATATGGCCCATACTCAGATAAGGTAAAGTTTTACCTACCAAAGTTTTCTACTTAGGTGGACAAAGTATCAGATCATATGCAAAACAACTTAAAATGTCTTTTGAGTTCTTCATGTAACATTTTTTACCACCTCTAATATCAGGGGATAAAGGAAAGGAGGAAAAGGGGAGAAGGCTGGTTGGTAGGAAAAGACAGCAAAATAAATGCAAGAGGTATAATCTCACTTCATGTAACAATAACCAAGAAAAACCAGAACAATTCCAATGGAAGAGAGATGATGGTGTATACATGCTTCCTAGTTACTGACCTCTCAACGCTTCCAAGCGTGAACTAAAGCATCTTTAACATGTTTTTTGAAAATTTTAACAAATGTATTATTACATACATGTTCTGTCCCTTTTTCTTCTGTGCTATGACTGCAAATTAAAAGGACAGCTGAAGGCACTCTGAGAAGATTAACTTTATAAAACTAACCTACAGTATCATCACACATTCAAAACTGACTGAATGAATAACCAACTAAGCAATGGTGCATAATTACAGATAATGCAAAGTTAACATACTTTTAAAACATTAAGACCTAAGAGTAAACAAAAGTTACTACATCTTACAAACTATAAAGTTAAAAAAAAAAAAAAAGTTTGTATTGTTCTATAAGCTGGGCCAGGAGTGGAATTTAACATATTTTGAAGCCACAGAACACAACTCATGGAACTTCACAGCTACTATGGAACTCCGATGGTTAGAATATGGAGCTGGCTCATAGATGTTTAGAAAACAGACTTATTTTTTTCCCCCATATATGGCACAGTTTTCAAAGTTTTGCCTTATTTTTTTTTATGACATAAAATCATAATGGTAACTAACTTTGAAAAGAATGCCAAATGGTAAAAAAAAAGCCAGGACTTACCTGAGCCCACATGGGCCAGCTCAACACTACCCTGGAGTTCTATGGTAGCTGTGACATCACAGCATGGTTTATGCTGTGGGGTCAGGGTGGACTTGGAGTCAGCTGGCACAATTTCAGGAGCCCTTAAAGAGAAAAGTTAGTTTTAAGTGGTAATGTTCACAATGTGCTTTACCATGGTCAGCAGAAAGATGCAGATGTGCTGTCTACAATGTCTGGAGAGTTGTCTTCTACCCAGAGTTTAATTCACTTAGGTGGTTTTGCATATTAAAAAAAAAAATTATGCCACCCAGTAATACTTTTTCTTTATATTCCTAACCATTTGGCTATAGTTCAATGACGAACTTGGCTTAGATATTCATATTCACAGCTAACTCCTTCGATACTCAAATATGAGATGCTTTTTAAATAAAATGACCAATATTTTTAAAGTGCATCTTCAAGTTGGCACAAGCTCAGTGGCAATCCCAGGAATAGTGTGAGCAGTCCAGACCACCTCTTAGAGGTATTATTCGCATGATAACCAATGGCAGCAAGTGAATTTACCACTTCTATTCCTAGAATAGTGCTACAGAACAATAACCTTTTTAAAAACTGAGATGAAAATCACAAATTGGAGATAAATTCTTTATACTATATCAAGATAAGCTCCTGTTCAATTCAGTCAATAAACTCCATTATGAAAACATCCTCTTTAGAATAAAAGACTCAATGACAGAAAAGTCAAAATAATCTCTAATTAACGCCTTCAAATATTCTATTATTAATGACAAACTATGCCAAATATAATTTATACTCTGGAGCTCCGATGTCTTTACATCTCTGATTAGACTGTGAACAACCCAACTGCTGTGAATATATAAATCCCCCAAATCATGAAAAAATACCTGAAACGACAGACACCTTCAGAAGAAAGATTTCGCCATGCAGGAAGAATGATTGCTGAAAGCGCCACGGAAGGACTTAAAGGAACAGGTCACAAAGTTATCTTTGGGAAGGGAATTAGGGATGAGGGCCAGTGTTAACAGTTAAAGAAAATGAACATGAGTTCCAATTACAAAGGTCACTGAAAATATTGCCGAAAAGAGTTAACTGAGGGGATACTGTTTCTTAAAAACCTATGGTTCCAGTTATATAAAGTAGTATATATCAAAACCACATTCACCACTGAAGTCAAGTCCCCAAAAGTTTTCTGACTGCAAATAAAAATTTCACCTGCCACAAGGCCACATTATCCTGGCTGAATCTGAAACCAAATTTTAAGATTTTTAGAATTATACTATTTTAGGTAGTCCTGGAGGGGCTACTGAATTGTCTAGGCACTCTCTTTTACAAGTCATGGTAGAGTTTATAAAAGGAAAAAACTCTTATGACATATAACATTGCACACTGTACATAATATGTCCATGTAACTCTTCTTCTAGCCAAAAATACTGATAGAATACAGAATCATCAAAATGGAAGATGTTAAAGTTGCTTAGTCCATCTTGATAGGGTCCCCAGGTTGAAGCACAAAACAAAAACGTCCCCATGATTTGCCACTGCAAGAAAGTTCTACAGCTTCAGGAAACACCTATGGCCACTTAAGTATCCATGTTAAGTGGAGTGGTAGATTTTCCTCAAAACTGTCAGCCCCATATATCCAACAACTCATTAGACAGATTCGCTACATCCTGTCTAAAACTGAACTTCCTGTCTCCCATGTTTAGGAAAAATGATCCAATACAAGTGTCCAAACCAAAACCGAGGATATAGGGATCCCTGGGTGGCGCAGCGGTTTGGCGCCTGCCTTTGGCCCAGGGCGCGATCCTGGAGACCCAGGATTGAATCCCACGTCGGGCTCCCGGTGCATGGAGCCTGCTTCTCCCTCTCCCTCTGCCTATGTCTCTGCCTCTCTCTCTCTCTCTCTGTGTGACTATCATAAATAAATAAATAAATTAAAAAAAAAAAAAACCGAGGATATATTTCTTAACTACTCTCCCCTTCACCCCCATATTGATTTTGCCAAGTTTTGTCAATCCTGACTTTTAAGTCTCTCTCAAATACCACCCCCGCCCAACCCCATCTCCAGTGCCTCTATCCTCAGTCAGGACTGCACTCTCCCTCACCTAGATTACTGTAATGTTCTTAAGTGGTCAGCATGTCTTCCAATCTAGTCTAGGACCAGAGTGATCTTCCTAAACCACAAATCTGATTAAGGCAGTCTCCTTCCACATGTTTACCACTGCCCTTATGTTAAAACCTAAACTCCTTAGGTTTTCAAGAGGCCTTGAAAGGTTCAGCATTATCCCAAAGCAGTACCCCCTCAACAATAGCCCCACAGCTCCCACTCTAAACATCAACCCTGCTAACTTCATCAGTTTCCTCTCCTGACTCTGAGGTCTTCACACATGCAATTCCCTCTGATGAAAACATTCTTCCCTCTTCTCTTTAAGGTTTTGGCTTAGATGTTACTTCCTCCTGAAAGGCCTCTCCAGATCTTCAAATGAAATTAGGGTATATATATATATTCTTCTAACATCTTATCCTTCTTCTACTAAACTCATCACCCTACACTGATTTGTTGAATTTAATCTTCCTCTACCAGAGCACAAGCTAAAAGCCATGACTTCTTTCACAGTGCTTGGGAAAACACTCCATGAATATCTAAGTGTGAAAATAAATGGACCGACAAAGAAAAGGCAAAAACCAAGTCAATTCTGGAAAGCAACTGGAAGGTGGAACAGGATGAATATTCGCTTTACCATATTTTAAATACATAATAAAGCTATAATTACTTAAACAGAAGTGTGATACTGATGTAAAAACAAACATCAACACAAAGAGCCTCAAAACAAATCATGCAGAATCATTTTCTGTATAATAGAACCACTCAAATCCATGGGGAAATAATTTAATAAATCATATTAATAGAATTTATAAAAGTATTTTAATCCTTAGTACAATCTAAAACACTGTAAAGAAAACAAAGGGTCTTTAGTATAACTCTCCTCATACAAAAAAGAGGGGGGAGAAAATCTGCAGCAGATATGACTGGTACATATTTTTAGAAATATAACTAAGAATAAAACAGAAAACAGAAGATATAAATCAACAATTCACAGAGAAAACTACAAATAACTAAACAAGACAGTACTCCTGCCTTACTAACACACCCCAGCAAAGGCCCAGCTGCCCTGGTGCTCTCACCTAGCTGATGGGATACAATCTGGGAAGTTCTTCCAAGAAACTATTTACCTTTAATATGTTCATATTGTTTCCATGTGATCCCATGTCAGGGAATCTAAGAAAACAGAAATGCTGACAATTTCTGTCAATGCTATCAGAATAAAAACTATTCAAATAACTCAAAAGGCTAAGGGGCATGTTAAAATACAGCAAATTAATGTCCTATTACACATTCATTTTTTAAAAGATGAAAACAGGGACACCTGGGTGGCTCAGGTCATGATCCTGCGGTCCTGGGATCAAGTCCCACATCAGACTCCCCACAGGAAGCCTGCTTCTCCTCTGCCTGTGTATCTGCTTCTCTCTGTCTCTCACGAATAAATAAAATCTTTTAAAAATAAAGATGAAAACATTTTAATTACTTCAAAACATAAAGTTCAACAAAAAAAGTACAATTTCAATTACATAAAAATAAGTAAATGTAAAAAAAATGAAAATACATAATAACATGACAGATTTCCTCTAGCTGCTGATGCTATACATTATTTTCAGTTTTTTCTCTGAAATACTCCACAATGAGCATGCTCTGTTTTTATTATTTAAAAATACACCAAACCCTCATGTACAGTTACAAGAAGCCAGTACATATTATCTAATGATGAAACAAGAAGAATGCTGTGTTCATCCATAGTTGAACAAAATGTGGGATATACATACAATAGTATTCAGACTTAAAAGGGAAGCAAATTCTGACATGTGCTGCAACATGAATGAACTCTAAAGACATTACAGTAAATTAAACAATCCAGTCACAAAAGGATAAACACTGTATGATCCCACTTCGGTGAGGTACCTCGAGGAGTTAAATGAAGGGACAGAAACCAGAATGGTGGTTGGCGGGGAGGAGGTGAGATCTCTTGTTTAGGGATACAGAGTTCAGTCCTATAACACAAAAAAAGCTGTAGAGACGGGTAGTTGCGTGATGGCTCCACAATAATACGAATGTACTTAATGCCGCTGAACTAAATGCTTAAAAATTGTTATGATGAGGGTACCTGGGTGGCTCAATGGTTGAGCATCTGCCTTTAATTCAGGTCGTGATCCCAGGGTCCTGGGATCAAGTTCTGCTTCTCCCTCTGCCTATGTCTCTGCCTCTCTCTCTCTGTGTCTCTCATGAGTAAATAAAATCTTAAAAAAAAAAAATTTGTTAGAATGGCTACGGGCGTCTGGATGGTGCAGTCAGTTAAGTGTCCAACTCTTGATTTTGGCTCAGGTTGTCATCTCAGGGTCCCAAGACTGAGCCCCATGTAGGGCTCCATGCTTAGTGGGGAGTCAGCTTGAGATTCTCTCTCCTTCTCCCTACCCCTCCCACTTGTGCACTCTCTAAATAAATAAATAATAAATCTTTTTTTTTTAATGGCTCAGATGGCAGGTTTTGTCACATGTATTTTACCACAATTAAACTTTAAAAAAAAAACAATGATACAAGGAGACATTCAGATATATCAGAGGTGCTGCTTCAAACAATATCACCTACATAGTATTTCTACCTCCCCCCAGATAAATGTTTTAATTTAATCTAATAATTTCCAAATTGAGTATCATTCTGTGAAAAAATTGTCAGGACTCTGAAAATGTTTATCTCATGAAAGAATAAATAAAAAACCCAAATCAAAAACCATCTGAGGCACTGTTTAGATAAGAGGGGCCTAAAGAGAGAACAGTAATAGATAAAATGCACAATCTGTGATTGAATGGAGTTGGAGCAACTGCTATTAGTGAAACTGAATATGGATTTTCTGGATATTAAATTTGAATTGAATATTAAATTTTCTGGATAAGCATATTATGTAGTTACACAGGGAAAATGTCTTTGTTTTAGAACATACATGCTGAACTACTTAGAAGCAAAATGTCATGACATCTGCAATTACCTCTCAAATGGTTCAGGAAAAACAGAAAGACAAATAGGGAGAGAGCAAATATGGTCAAGTATTAACAACTGGAAAATCTAGGTTAAAGGCATATAATATAGTTATACTTGTAACTTTTCTGCAGGTTTTGAAATTTCTCAGAATAAAAGGCTGATGGGGGGGAAAGCTGTGTCTGCACAGCAGGACTGGGAGTGAAAAGAAGAAAAACTACTGTTTTTCATTACAAACTCTTCCCTCTCTACTGCCTGATTTTTTTTATCATGTGCACAGTTTAATAAATGCTTTAAAGTTGTTTTATGATAAACAGTAAAGTTCATTGGAGTGTAAACTTTTTATATTTAATATTTAATATAAAATATTTAATATTTAAACAGTACATTTGGATTTCCTAACTCAATAGGTACATTTAATATAAGTCTTTTTAAAAATGAAAGCCTTTACTAAATCAGTGATGCGTATTCAAATGCCAGTACCATAGAATCAAAAATCACCTGATGTACTCCCTTTCTTAGCATAAGGAGGCACATTATTAGTTGGCAGGTCAGTGTAATCAATCATGTCTAAAAGGCAGGAATTGCGTGTCAGACCAAAGGCAACTAGAAGTATGCCACAGGGGCTCTATTTCTGCTGTTCCCACCCACTTGCCTTAACGGACAGACTCATTCCTGGAGGCTTCTTTCTCATTCCGGGTATCAGGAAGCACTTTCCATAGCCAGAATGAACTGGCCAAGGGGAAAAAAGTATGTGCACGTTCCCTACTGATTAGAATCTTTGACACTGCTGAGAATTATCACAATTTTCTTAAAAATCATAACAAAATTTTATTTTATATCCAGAGTGCCAAACACAAGAGAAAATCCTTAGAAACAAGAAAAACAAAACAAAAGCTATCTAAAGATAATACTCCATTCGCAGTGCTAAAAATAATTCTATTACCTATAATATCAACTACCTTGGATAGGAAGGAGATCCACAAGTCAGAAGGAGTATGGAGTGAAAAGACACCTCAGTTTTGATAGCTACACACACGCCCACATAAGAGTATCACAGAGAGTTAACCAAGGACATACAAGGCATTGTCTGCACTCTAGCAGCTTACTTTCCTTTTATGGATGCAGTTCTGCAGGAGTCTGCATGTATTTTGGATTCTATTAAAAGCTTTTAATAGAATATTTTAACAAACCATTTTTTTTTCTGTTTTTTAAAAATGTGATGGTTTTATATGTCAGAGACTATTAAGACCCAAGACCTTTTCTCAAGTTCTACCTGTATTATGGGGGGGGGGGGGGGGGGGGGGAGGGGGGAGCAAAGTATTAAGGGAAAAAGGACAATAAATCAAAAGAGTATCTTTCAGTTTAAACAGTCTGATACCAATACAAAATCAAGTTCAGACTCAAACAAAATGGTTCATTAGCATCCAGGAATAAATCCAGCCCTTAAAAAATAACCATAACCTAAATCTATCAGAACAATGAACAATTTCATTAGCTCCCTAACTCCCAGAAGATGATCTCTAAAAATTAAATATTAAAACAAAGATCTGCTACTGGGCTAACAAATCAGAAGTGAAGATGGCCACATTTTTTCCACAGGGCAAAAAAAAAAAAAAAATACTAAAGATGGAAAATAGATTGTCCAAACAGCTGTGGTATTCAAACCGAAAATAGGCAAACACATGAAAAGCAAAGAGAATACTACAGAAATGTCACACTAAAAATCATACGAGTACAAACAATTTAACCTAACCATGGAATGCCCAGCTCAGCAATCAGTTTCATCTAGGCATATTTATTTGGAAAAAAGGCAGGACTAAAAACATTAATATTCATAGGCATCAAACATTATTCAAAAGTTCCTGTAACAGTCACTCCTTTCAAACAGAGAGCAAAAACCAAAAACCCCCGCTGTGAATAAGAAATATATATTTGATCTTCATCTACTGTTCCTGGCACATAATTGCTAAAACCCTTGTAATTTCCTAAGTAAGATCCCTAGGGGCATCTTTTGTTACAATATTTAGTTTTGTTCCCAGTTCCTGAAATAGCTCTAGAGAGATAAAGGGGAAAACGAATCTTTTGTTATTCATAAAACAAGTCCCTTTCTCCACTTCAGAGTTTATGTTAATGAGGTGACTTCAGGAAAACCCCTAAGGATGGGGGCTGGTTGCCAAGGGAACCAACCTTGGGATTAGAGGGTTGGCATTTTCAGTCCCATCCCACTCCCACCTCCTGGGAGAGAGGAGGAGCCGGAGGATGCGTTAATCACCTGTGGCCAATGATTTGATCGACCTTACCTGTGGAATTAAGCCTCTGTTAAAAAAAAAAAAAAAAAAATCCCTGAACTACAGGGGGTGGAGAGCTTCCAGGCTGGTGAATGGATCGGGGTGCTGGGAGAGTGGTAGAGGACAGAAAGACACGGAAAGCCCCTTCCCTTACCCTTTGCATCGCTTCCATCTAGTTCCAAAAAAGTTCCTCTAGGCTTCAAAAAAGGTTTGAAGCCTTTTTTAATAACCATCTAGTAAATAAAAGGTTTTCCTGAGTTCTGTGAGCAATTGTACCAAATTAACTGAACCCCAGCCAGGGTCATGGAAACTCATGATATGTAACCAGTTGATCAGAAGCACAGGTGACACCTGGACTTGCTATCTGTAACAAACAAACAAACAAACAAGCTGTTTGTATTAATTTCCTATTGCTGCTCTAACAACTCACTACAAACATCTTGGCTTAAAATAATTCAAATTTTTTATACTCACCAAGGTGTGCTCCTTGGGGAGGGCCTGGGAGAGCCTTGCCTTTTCCAGCGTATAGAGGCCGCCAGCATTCCTCAGCTCATGGCCCCGCATCACTAAGACCTCTGCTGCTCCACTGTCATGTCTCCATTTGTGACACACATTCTCCTGTCTCTCTCTTGTTTATAAGGACCCTTATGATTGTTAGACCCACCTGGATAACAGGAGGGCATCTCTCCATCTGAAGGTCCCTTAACTGCATCTGCAAGACCCTTTTTACCATGGAAAGTAGCATATTTATATACTCTAGGGATTAGAATTTAAACATCTTTGGGGGCCAGAAGGTATTACTCTGCCGGCTACACTATTTCAATCAGTCATGTAAATCAGAAAAGGCTGGGGCGGTGGGGGTGGGGGTTGGGGTAGTGGAGGTTGTAGCAAAAGCAAGCATTAGCAGGCAACCAAAAAATACAACTTTAGACACTAGCTCCTCTCACTAACAGTGTGTTTTGCAAGGTATTTCATGTTTTGTGTCTTCAGGTAAGTCATCAATAAGGTATCTCCGTGCAGCAAATTAATTTTTAAAGCTAAAGAACACCAAACTAGAAAAGAGAAACCTCCTCCGTTTCTTTCCTTACAAAATAATTTATATGCCAAATTTCCTCTAAAGTTAAAAGGTCAGCCACAAAGATCATAATAAACGGGTAAAACTGCCATTGTGTCTTCTGTCAAGGATTTCCTTTTCTGTTTTGTTCTGATGTGGTACTTTTCTTGGTATACACCACTTTATCATCATTCTAGTTCAGAGTACTATCCTCTCTCAAAAACTAATAATATAGGACTTTTTTTCCGGTGAAGTTAATGTAATCTCGTTTGGATTATTGTACAACACTCACTTGACCAGACACACTATATCTCAAAACTAAATAATTTTAAAAATCACCATAAGAAAAAAAGTCACCATAGAACATTACATTTCGGAACACATTGATTTTTCCAGAAAAAGGAAAACACTAACACAACCTTAATAGTTAACTTCCTTGAGAAGAACCATCCATATCTATAATTCTTAATAATGATACCAAAATAAACTGAGTATTTTAAAAGGTAAAAGACTATACCTCACTAACTTCTGTCAAAATGAAAAAAGTATTAGTGAAAGCAAACAAACACATTGACATGTTTACCTCCATACAAGTCATAGGTATTTTGCAGTTGCGTCTGGTGCTCCAGAGTAGCTATGTAGGACACAGTACACAGGCAAGGAGCCAAAATGCAGTTGGCATCAGTGCAGAAAATAACAGCCACAAATACTGATTTTCAACATGTTATGAGAAAAGGGGAAATATTCGAGCAAGCAGAAGAACTACCTTTGCAGACAACTTGAAAGAAAAAGTCAACACTAACGTGTTTTCTGTATTTTAAGAATCATGTAAGATTTTTAACACATCAAAATTTTGCTCAGGAATACCCCAGACTACAATCCTCATGCTGCCATTTCAGCATGCTCACTGATGAGGAATTCTGATTTAGTCCATAAGTCAGTGATTCTCAATAAGGGACACCAGCACATGCTGCAGGTCACCCCAAAGCCTGGGAGCAACAGAGACATTACTGATGCACACATTTCTCTGTGCCACCGCCATGGGGCAACTGAATACTTTCAGCCTAAAAATCTAGTTTCAACATGTACTCGTTATACAAGCTTGATTCTTCTTCCCTTATACTTTCAACACTACTCTGGACCCCCGATCTCAAATCTTTCCCATCTTCATTAGCAGGGTCACTGGACAAGCTAAACATAAGAAAGATGCAGCTGTTGTTGAAGACATGAGACAAAATGCCAAACTGCAACAGATTCAATAACAATATAAAATATTCAAGTAAAAATTTTATTTGCTTTAGGACTTCAGGAATAGCAAACACAGGATTTTTTTCTTTATATCATATACTCACCAAACTGTCAAATATTCATCACTGAAGGCAAGAAGAGAAATATAAGGTAAAGAAATCTGACTTCAGACTTTTCACATCCATACACTGCCTAGTGATAAACTGAGGTGTGCCTCTTCCAAGACTATACTGTACCAACTTCCTATCTTTTCCTTACAAGGAGAAAACTTGGCTCCCATTAGCTCAAGCCCTGGGTAGTTTGTAAAATAAAAAAACAGAAGCTAGGAAGAAAGTAAAAAATCCAGAAATTCAGAAAAGGAGCATAAAGACCAATTTGTCCAGATCCCAGTTTCCACAAGGGCTTATTTGTTGAATAATTTAACAAATGCCTGGATGCCTGCTATGTATCAGGCACTGTTTTAGGTACTAGGATACAGCTCTGATGGAGACAAAACTCGTGACTTTCATGAAGCTTAAATTTTAAGAAAAAAGGAGACAAAGTGGAAAGTGACAACGGTCGTGAAGAAAATTAAAACTGGGGGATGGGGTAAGAACAGGGCTGAAATTATAGATAATAGCAGTCAGGGAGGCCTCACAGAGAAGGTAACAATTGAGAAAAAGAACTTAAGCAACTAAATGAGCTAATCCTGCAATCTAGAGAATGAGTAATCCAGGCAGAGGAAACAGCACATTCAAAGGTTTGAGGCTTATGTGTAGAGAAGAAAGGTGGCCAGAGTAGCTACAGTGAATGAGTGAAGTTGAGAGCAACAGATAGGTGGGGAGGGGGGAATTTGTAAGGTGGGGAGGAAGACAGAAAAGTATAGGACACAGCTGTGGGAGGCCTAGAGAGTCTCTGAGGGACTCTAGCTTTTACTCTAAGCAACAAAGACAATCACTGAAGAGTTCTGAGCAGTTTCACAAGAGTACCTCCTACTTGGAGAACAGTTTGTAAAAGACGACAAGGACAGAGAAGATCATGGTTTGGACCAGTGTAGTGAGAAGTGGTCAGATTCTGCATATTATTTCAAAGGTAAGCCAGGAAGATTTGCCAACAAGTAGGAAAGGAGTAAGAGAAAAAAGGAAAATCAACGATGACCAAGGCTTTGGGCACAGCCAGTGGAAGGATAAACCTGCCATCAAGGGAGAGGGGGACTGTGAAAGAATAGGTTTGAGAGAGAGATCAGTACAGTTTCAGCATCACTAAGTTGTAAAGAAGTTGGAAATATTAGCCATTCAAGGGAAGATGTGACGTACACAACTAGATATACAAAGTCCAGAGTTCGGGAATACAAAAAGTTATCACTACAGATTTAATATGGGATTCTTATGTGACCCTGAATTTTTTTTCCCAGTGGATCAACATGGGTCACAAATTTAAACGTTCTTCTAAAGGGCAACCAATTCAATACAATAGCAGAACTAAAATGGTATGTTAGGTAGGTGCCTATTCTCTAGGGACATTATCTATCCAGCAGGAAAGGCAGTCTATGATTAGCACCAACATGACCTCCCAGAAATACCTGGCACCAAACTGCAGACATTCCAGAGACAACTGCACATTTAAATTCACACCTCTGCCTTTACCATCCCAGTTCCCACCCCCAAATTCCACTTTCACTGATGTCAGGCTTTGGCACTGCTGTCCCCAATGTCCACTCACCACATAAGATAATAATAATGACTTAGGTGAAACTTATACCCAACAGTCATGTAAAAAAGAAACTTGCTCAATACTCTTGGCACTTCAATTTACTTTTGCCTTAACAACTGAATCTTCCTCATTCCTTTTTTTTTTTTTTTCCTCATTCCTATTTTAACAAGCTACAAAACTGGCTAGACTTTGAGACTTTTTCCAATTTCAAAGGGAGGGATGATTTTTTTTAGTATATATGCTACCAAAGGGACCACAGAGATGATTTTCTTAAGTGCCTAACATGGACAAACCATAATATGTCATATCTGATGAAATTTGGAGAACATAAAGCAAGCAGAAATAGGGAAGTAAAGATTAATTTTCAGTACATGTGGTCTTCTGTTTATTAATCCAATACAAGGTAAACAACAAAAATAAGTTTCACACATATTTCAGTGATGTTTACAAGTTAGGATAGGACTACCCAATAAAAACATGGCCATAATTTTTGGTACAACAGTTCAGAACCATACTGGATGGTGAAGTAAAAAATATTTGTTGATAGGAAAAACAGAATGCACATTACCAAGAACTAAATACAATTAATACTTGGCCCTAAGAACCTAAAAACCCTGGAATGGGTGGGAATAGGGACTTAATGACAAAGAAACTGTTTGTTAAATAAAACAAGATCAAATACAACAGTGGTTCTGCTGGCAAGAGTTTTGTTTCACCCTTAAAATGAACTCACAGCCAGCAAAATGCAAAGAGGTACAAGGATGGTTATCCCAAAAGAAGTAAGGTCATGTGGAAAGAAAAAGCAGCAACAAAATGAGTAGTCAGGAAAGCAAGAAATAACAGCCAAAAAGACAGAGTTCTACTGATCTTCTAATTTGTGTGTTTCAAGAAAAACTATTTCAAAGCAGAAGTTCTTATCCTGAGATCTACAATCTTGAAGAAACTATGAACCTCCGATTTCTAAAGGATTCTATGATCCCAACAGAGGTTAATAGTTGTCTCAATGTATTTTATCTACAAACTTACCTGTACTATATAATATGACCTTGTACTAAATGTATGCATAATGCATTACCACCTGCAAAAATGATTCTTTAAGAGTTTCCAAAAGGCATCCAGGTAACTTAAAGACAATCACACCTAGATACAAAGGGTCACGTATGAATCCATTTATATGGACTATCCAGAATAGCGAAGTCAGAAAGCAGCCATGACGGTCAGAGACAGTATGACCTTTTGTATCTCCTTAAAAAACAAAAAAAAACAAAAAAAAAAAAAAAAGGAAAATTATATTATAAAGGGTACCCCAATTTGAAGAAGAAAAAAAAAAATCAATGGGATGAAATGGGACAACACAGCCTAAAATGGCTCAGTGCACTCTCATCCCTAGTCCTCAGGATAGAAGAAAATTGGAACTCAGAGTTACTAAGTGCCTACTGTGTTTTGGTGTTCAGAAGGATTTACCTTCTGGGACAAAACTGAAATTAAAAAGTCAGATTTCTTGAAATCTACACTTAGGACCTACAGGCTCGAACAGTTTTGTCTTCTATGTTCTTAGAGCTATATTCAGGAAGTTAAACAAAAGAAATTTTAAATGGGAAAAAAAATCACATAAAGCTAAGCTATATCTAAAGCTTAGCTACTGTTCCACACAATATTTAACTTGAATAGTCACTCCAATAACCCTCTACAAAAATTTTCTTTACAAAACAGACTATCAAAGTATGCACCCCACCCAAATTTAAATCATAAAATTCAAAAAGCTAATCTACTCAAAAAGAAAAGAAAAAGCACAGTGTGTCCAATAACTGCTTTTGTGAATTACATCACCAATATTTAACTCACAAGGTCAGTAACTAGAGAAAACCCTGCTCTCACAAGTCCTGGTCCTTCGACAGGTCTGAGGCAATAACTGGGACCAATATTCAGAATTTCCTTAGGAAGTGCTAAAATCACAAAATACACAAATCATAATTTGAACTGTGGAAT
This sequence comes from Vulpes vulpes, assembly GCF_048418805.1. Taxonomy (NCBI): domain Eukaryota; kingdom Metazoa; phylum Chordata; class Mammalia; order Carnivora; family Canidae; genus Vulpes; species Vulpes vulpes. The sequence goes on along the minus strand of NC_132794.1, from coordinate 111,606,047 downwards.
TGAGCGAGGTATGTGAAATTAGTTTCATAAAATTTGCAAATATTTACTACATGACATTCATGTTAAATTAACATCAGTATTTTCAAGGTCAATATTATGGTTCTTCAACTTCTTGGAGTCACATTTTTGTGATATTTTTAACATCTGACTAAAGCTTCTATCATCACAAGATGCTCACACTGTTTACAAACACTCTGAAGCAGCAGCTGGTGTTCCTCAGTCACATCTTGTTACAATAAATAGAGTAGCAGTTTTAAACTCCAGGTATGTATTTCTTCCACTGATGTGTAAAAAACTTTGCTTTAACTTAAAAAGCTTTTCTCCCTAATGATGGGAAGACACACAATGAAACAGAGGCAATTTAGGACAAAGTTATTATAACAAGATCACAAATACAGAGATTCTTATGCACGCATAGTGGGAGTACAGCTATCATGCTGAATGACCTAAATGCTAAGTAATATAAATCCTAATAGTATCTTTCATATCATTTTTAATATCTTTTCCCATCCCATTCAAAAAAAATGCAGAAACTTACCCACACAAGCATTGAGGAATAGCCAATCAGTCTTTTTCATCCTGTTTTTAATTTGCTTTAGTTTTTTAAAGTCCACTTCAAGTTCCTCCTTGCTGCCAACAGCACCAGCCAATTCAATCCTCTGAAAATCCATTTTCATTTCAGAGTCCCGTTTCATAGTAGGAGGTGATCTTCTTTGGCTATTCCCACTGCTGCAGCTTCCCCTCCACCGAGCTCGGTCTTGCTCATTTATTATTGAAGAAGCCTCTTCAGTCTCTGCCAACTCTATTGCTTCAATATTATTAGGTCTGGGATGATCACAAACAACACATTTTTTAGCCTTGGCCCAGTTTTCATACGTGCAAATAGAACAAGTCCAATGCTGGGTCCTTGTGTTCGGTTTATTTCTATCATTGTATTCCTCACAAGGATCAACAGAAAAAGCAACTGGTCTGGAACCAGATCCTGAGGATTGAGGAGATTCTGTGGGACTCCTGGTCCTACGCTGGGATAAGCACTGGGTACATCTGATTGCTCTTGGCCAGTTCAAATAGGTGCACATGTGGCATGACCATTTATTTGCATTTTCCATGCTGTAAGAAGACTTAACCCTGGGTCTTGCACTAGAGTCTGGACATATCAAAGGACTACTTCCTCCTTCGGTGCTAGAAGGATCCCAATCTCTACCAACATCACTTGAACCGCTTTTAAATGGATCTTCTGTGATAATTGTTCCACTTGGTCTTTGGGCACGACACATAGTACACTTGATCGCAGATGGCCAGTTTTCATACGTACAATATTCACAAGCCCACTTAATTCCACGTTCTGACATTGTGCTCTTCTTGAAGTGAGTTATGTCAGGCAGGGAGCTATAAATAATTAGGACATGGTTATTAAAACAATAACTACATAATTTCATCTCTGAAAATGTGCCCCAAAACAAAACTACCCTTCAACTTATAAAATAGAAATCTCTCAAAAGAAGCCTGAAAAATTTAACAATGAAGTATCCTTGTTTTTCCAACTTCCATTAGAGACACCAGAGATAAGTCCCAAGGAAAAATCTTAGACCTTGGGATTTAATGATATTGTACTTTAGAATGCAAAAGAGATAAGCAGAAGATAAAAGATATGTTCTAAAAGGGAAGCAAGTTAAAAAAGAAGCTACTAATAGAAATGCTTAATTTAAGCCAGGTCATCATCATCAATTTAGAAAAGTAATCAATAGTTAAGATTCAAAGAGAAGGGAAAGAACACAAAAACCAAATAAACACATAACAATTCTCAAATTATGAACATAACACTATCTATGATAGCACAGATTCTTATGCTATCTAGGTACAGTATCATTATGTTTGATTCACTGAAGAATTCAGAAGATCAAACAAAGTCAATTCTAACATTTTGCTAAGAAAGAAAAAAAAGCAGCTTAAAAATGCTACTTATCCACTGCTCTTAAAAGCACAGGCAGAAAAGAAAAATGTTGAAGAGTAATCCTTACAATCATAAAAGTAACACTATGAAATACTGCACCCTCAAAATCTAGTTCTGTCTGGAGCACAAAAAGATAAAAACTGTGTATCACCTATTAGGACAATAAAATCGACGGAACGTCCCTAAGATAATTACTAGCATATACTCAGTCCAGTAGAATTTTGAATATTCATACTCAAAATATTCAATATTTAAAATATACTAAAAATTCAATTCATACTGAAAATATATTCAACTATTTAAAAGCTTCCTAGACTGGGCTTACTACTAACACTACACTAAAATGAAGACTTCATGATTTAATGCCAACTTAATCTATGAAGTAACTTCCATAGAAAACTTAATAATGATTTTTCTTTTAATGGCTGACACTAAAGCCAGACTCTTCATTTTCTTAAATCCCTCAACTAAATATCATCCTGCCACCTATTTTTAGCCAGAAAAGTGAAAAATCCTAGGCAGAGTAACAGAAGCTTTTGCCTCTCTTTCTCAGGGATTTTTCCTGACCTGAAAAGCTCAAGCTTTCATTTTGTTAAGTGCATTATTGTGTCTCTGTTTGCCAAGTCCTCACCCATTTACAGTGTGAACTCCATTAAGAGGACAAATTCACTACAAGAAAGGCTATAATTTAATAGCTAAAATAAAAATCACACTTACTAAGGTTTTAGTTTCCATGCTATAACCTCCACCTTGCACATGGTTAGAATAAAAGTAAGGTTTTATAAATCAGACCAAAGACAAGATTCAGTCTTCATGCTGGCTCAGATTCTGACTTCCTCAGGAGACACTGGCAAAGCGTGCTAAGTGGTTCTGTCTGACTGTGAATAGCTAGTCCTGTAAAGGAAACCAAAACTGAGTTTCACTTGAAGCCTGCTACTTTATCCAGAAGTATTTATTATAAAAAAAAAAAAGCCTTTATTTTAATCTTACTCATTTCTTTTAATAATGGATTATTGTATTAAGCATTTTATTTATGTATTAAGCATTTTAATTTAATAAATCAAATTAATTTAGCAAAAAAATCAGCTAACTGATTGAGCTAGTCAAATTAGACATGAGAAAGACATTTTTCTCTAAAGCCTTAAACGTGCATGTATGTGCACTAATGGTATGGTTAATATTAACTTAGTAGTGCTAAGTCAGTTCCTGCCCGTATTACTTACTATTGAAGAAAGATGATGAAAACCAAGTAAGCAGAAAAAGCAAAAAATAAATATTGCTTTTATTTAGCCTGAATTCTTTTTCTCCTTCAGCAACTCTATTTTTTCCTTAACCCAGGTTATTTATATTCATATTGCTTAGATTTTGAAATTTAGCTTGTACACAGTGATACACACACTCTAACACCGTCCAAAAGTGTGAAGAGCAAGGAACTATAATCTTAAGCATCCATAAAATGGGACAATCGAATTTAATGGCAATTTTCATATTCACCAGGCAGTTCTTCCTTTAGTTTCTCAAGAATGAAATATAAATAAGTTGTTCATGCTACTGGAAAATAACATGATCAAGTAGAAACTTATCATGACAAGAACAAACGACATAATGAATATATATCCAAGGCTACCAGAAGTAATTTCCATATTTCATTTAAAATATTCACATTCAAAATTTCAGGCTTGCTTTAGTAAGTCTTACTTTGATATGCTCATAGGCTCAACTAAACAGCTTGTGACCTTACATTACATTAGCTAATCTTCATGGAACTAATGTGCCAGCACAACATATTTAAATGTCCGCATCTGACAAAAAAAATAAAACAAAAAACTGCCATAAAATAGTCATTGTCATATATGCCTGGTAAATAGCCTCTCTCTTCAAAAATCCAGGTAACTAAACAATACCAAAACCATCCTCCAAAAGTTTTAAGGTAAGTACATGATATTAAATAATGATGTATATACAGTATCAACTCTACAGGAAATTGAGACTTTGTAGAAATACCACTTTTTAAGTAAATGAAAACAAACTCATTGGAGAGGATTACCTGAGAGAGTCATTTGTACATGTTGTAATCAGTAAATGAAATGGAAGAGTAAAGATTACTTTGGCTCAACTACATGATTTTGCATTACTGAGATGAAATTAACACTAAGTACACTTACTTTTTCTTCCAGATGTCAAAAATCCCCCCAAAATAAAATTATTTTTAATAGCAATCAGCTCTGAGAGTTAATATTGTACAGTGAAATAAAACTGTTGCTAAATATCTTTTAAGTTAACGTATAGTCATATACCCAAGTAAATCTAATTTACAAGTCTAATTTTACATGTAACACAGATTTCCAAATTCTATCCAATGAATCATACTTCAATTAATTGGTACAATAAGAAGCAAAAATAAAATCTGCACAATCTGGACTCTCTTTAAGGAGAAACAGATACAACTTCTACTTTTCAAACAAATATTCCTTGATTCGAATGCAATACCAGCAGTTTCCATTCTGTGGACCAGAGTCCATGAATCCATTTCTGTATCCCGCTCTCCCTGTAGATAGATTGAATAATGTCCCCAAGTGTATCAATCAGTTTTGATTTTATACTTCCCACTTCAAATAGTAATAAAGGCACAAGTATTATGGGCATATGGATTAATGATCAGGGAAAAAAGCTACTAACTCATTTTTAATACTGTCATGCTTAATAATGAATTAGTTAAACCGTATTTGTGAAGTGTTACTAAACACTGCAGAAGAAACAGATCTATATTACAGGCATTCCTCAAAATTGTAGCTACCCTACAACTTCTCCCAACCACCTACTAAAATCCCTATCAAAGGAAACTAGAGAAGTGAAATAATCCTCATCAAGTACAAACTTCTTAAGAAACAGAGCAGCTCAATTGCCAGTTAGTTTCAAATGGTAAATCATCCAAACAAAGGACTAATAGCAGTCTTTAAGGTCTGTATTAGCTTTATTAGGTATGAGTCTGTATTCAGTAATATAAATATTAACTCATTAACATAAATTATTGATATAAATATTAATTAACATAAATCTGTAGAAATTACAAATGCTCAGAAAGCATCTTAGGGGACTAAAAATGAAAGTTATAACTAGCAGGTTATTCCAAGCATGCTGAATTTTCAGGTTCTATTACAGTATCACCTGGCACTCCTGAACTGTAATATTGATACATAAAAAGTACTATTCAACTCTTAAGCCAAAAATCCCACACTCATTCCCCTCTTTTCTCCCACATCTTTCTACATAATTGTCCATCCTCACAACAGTTAACAGAAAAAACAACTGGCCTTGAGCAAGGTCCTGAAGACTGATGATACAGAGGACCCTCTCTCCATAAATCTGACCTCATTTTAGGGCTCCATCACCTTACCGCATCCTCCATTAAACCTCTTCTCTTCCACCTACAGCAAACTCCTAACCCTGACTTCTCCCACACCATGAGGACCTCTGCACCCAGCACAGAAAAGCAGAATCCTCTTGAATCCTGCTCCCCCACCCCCAGAGTCTCTGTCTCTAGTGGTTTCTGTCCAATCAGTTCCTTCCCATCCCCACTGCCATCCACTCTTCTCAGTTCAGGTCAGAACTACTATAATAGCCTCCCCTAAGCACCTTCCCCTTCTAAATCCACCCAGCTTACTATTACCAGAAAAATCCTCCTAATAGCAAGGCCCTCTTTCTGAAGCAATTCTGCAGTAGTATAAATTCCAAAGTCCTTCCCTTTGCACACACAACCCACCTCACAGACTCCCTCCCAAACATCACACATACCCACCAGCCACATGCACAGACCAACCCCTGCCCTGTCCAAGATACACGAAGGCACTACCTTACAAACACAAGCACAGCAGACACCCACGCTCAACTTGCGGCAAACCCCATCCCTTCTTTAAAGCTCAGTTCAAGTCTCATCTCTCTCAGGAGATTTTTCAAAAGTTTCGGCTTAGGTTGTGATCTGAAAGTCGTGGAATCAAGCTCCAAGTCAGCTCCGTGAACAGCATGGAGCCTGCCTGACTCTCTCTCTCTCTCCCGCTCCCTCTGCCCTTCCCCCATCCACACCCTACCCCCCCCGCCCCCCCACCCCCCCCACCCACCCCCCACCCACCCCCCCGCACTTGCTCACACTCTCTCTCACTCAAATAAACAAATAAATCTTTAAAAAAAAGAACTGTGGCTCAGGGCATCAAATGGCATGGAATGTGGACCAGTCCTATGTTTAATAAAAATCCACAGACCAGACCACAATGAGTGTCCTATTAAAAAAAAAACAAAAACAAAAACAAAAAACAACAAAAAAAACAAGAGTGGAGCACAGAGCAATTTCAGGCAAAAAGGAGACATTTCAGAGGATGAGATCCACTTCTGTGGCAAGACCTCAGTAGCCAGGGTCCACCACTAACAACTAGGTACAAAACCATAGGCACTCCTGAGCTTTTTAACTATTCAAGTTCTTTAATGTAAAGGACACAAAGGATTTTGTATCTTTTATGTCCTCTAAAGGTCACAAAACCTTTGGCAATCATTAAATACCCTCTGAGAGTACTAAATCTATGTAAAATTTTGTAAAAAAAAATAGTCAAGAATCAGATCTCAAAAATGTGTTGCCCTTCCTTCTCTACAGAGATCATGGTTCCCTGTGTCATCTGTATCTAAGAAGATTTAAATTAAACATACTTGCTAAGGTCCCTTTCCAAAACTTTGTGAACAAGCTGGACAAAGTAAATTCAGTTAAAATAACAAAGTTAAATAACATGCCATGGTGTCCTTGGTCTTACTAGCACTGTGCCTGATTAGCTGAGCCAATTACCCATACAACTAATACATCTACCTTTATTCCAACTAAACGTAAGTCCCTGAAATATAACAAGAATTATAAAGCTTACATTTTAATATGTGAACATTGCAGAATCACAAAAAACTATAATAAAAACTACAATTCTAATAGTTTTTCTTTCAAACCACTTGGCAATCTACTGATTAGAATGGAAGATCTATAAATACAAAATTAATATATACTATGTCAAAAATCTTGCACAAAATAGTAATACTCTTTTAATCTACTCTCTATTCTTTTTTTTTTTTTTTTTAAGGTTTTATTTATTTACTTGAGAGAGAAAGCAAACAGGGGGAGGAGCAGAGGGAGAAGCAGACTCTCCAATGAGCAGGGAGCCTGAGCTGGGCTCCAACCCAGGACCATCAGATCATGAACAAAGCTGAAGGCTACTGCTTATCCAACTGAGGCAGCCAGGCAATGCATTCTTTTCAAGAGGAATTCTACTTCTTTAAGTATGTACTAGAACTTTATCTGAGATCTTGCCAACTTCCTCTATACTCTTCAATTCCTAGACAGTAACAAGAGTAACACATATCTATATATACATACATACTATATATATATATATATATACACACACACACATACACATATATACATCTATACACACACACACATATTCAACTACCATAGAACCCATTTCAGTATGGTTCATGTGTACAGTTTCAGAGACTTCACAAGTCTATCATGTACCCCCTATTATAATCCCAAACAAAACAAATGTAACCTAACAACCTACAAAAGTTACCAAAGGTCTACAGTACACAGGGCATCTGCAATCTAATTAGATGAAACATGACTACGATTTTCTTAAATATGTATGGCAATGGATTAGCTCCAAGAGTGCATTATCAACGCAGCATTTAAAAAATATATATATAACATATGCAAGAATTACAAAGAGGCTACCTCACATTCAGAATTTGTTTTTTTTCACTGTCCTATTTCTGTGTTCATACCAAACAGATGAATCCCAATTAATAAAGTATCCATAGAAACCAGTATACCTAAGCCAAACTAAAGGCTATTTTTTTGCCAAACTGTATGAACATTACTTGTGTGACACAGGAAGAAGAGGTACAAACTTGGAACTTTTAGATAATCAGTGAGTTCTGATGTAAAACAAAGAAAAAGATAAGGGCACCTGGACGTCTGCCTTCGGCTCAGGTCCTGGGATAGAGCCCCACATCTAGCTCCCTGCTTAGCAGGGAGTATGCTTCTCCCTTTCCCATAGATATAAATAGATGATTGATTGATTGATAGATAGATAGATAGATAGATAGATAGAGATAGAGATATAAAAAGCAAGGAAGGGAAGGAGGGATGGATGGAGGAAGGAAGCAGAGGGAACCAAATGGATGAAATACTCCAAGGCAAAAACCAACTCAGAGCTACCATCTTGTCCAAAAATATCTTTTTCCCAATACTTCAACAACTCTGCTCAAATTTCTGTTTCTTCCAATCCACTACAGTTATTTTAATTAAAACACTTATTTTATATGGGGTTCCTGGCTGACTCAATCGGTAGGGCATGTGACTCTCAACTTCAGGGTTGTAAGTTCAAGCCCTACCGTGGGTGTAGAGATTACTTAAAAATGACATCTTAAAAAAAAAAAAAAAAACACTTATTTTATAAATTCAGGTTATTTACAAATGTTATTAATAATGTAAAGTCATTCAGTTCGATTATTTTCCTCATGGTTCCAGATACAATGAGTAAGAGGAAAACAGGATGGGCCTTTTGTAATGTGGGTTTACGTTGCAGGGATAAGGAGAACAAGTAGGCAAAGGCTTAGCAAAAGGAAACGTGGGATGGAATGCCAAAGATAGAAGCAGGCTGACAGCACTGCTCATCCAAGCATTAGAGATGGATGAATGTCTAAGGCCAACTCTGTCTACTTTACAATTTTGCCAGGATCAGCCTTGTCCAACTAAGAAAATAGCTAAAACGTAAGCATTTACTGCATGCCACACATGTTCTAAGCACTGTACATATATATTAACTACTTAATCCTCAGAACCCTATGAAACAGGTACCTATTACTGTCTCCAGTTTTAAGATTGGAAACAGGAACAGAGAGGCTGAATAACTTGCCCAAAGTCACAAAGCTACAGAGTGGACAACCAGAGATTCTGGCTCCAAAGTTAGTATTATACACAATACTTTATACTGCGGAAGTGTCACTTATTCCCATTATCCAGAATCTGAACTATTAATAAACTGCACTGATTTTCTCACTAAGCAGTCCCTTCCTAGGTGACTATGACATACTATGGTTAAATGAGCAAACTTTTGTGTTTTTTTAGGATTTTATTTGGCAGAGAGAGAAATAGAGAATAGAAGCAGGAGAGACAAAAAAAAAAAAAAAAGAAGCAGGAGAGTGGCAGGCAGAGGGAGAAGCAGACTACCCACGGAGTGGGGAGCCGGATGCCGTGCTTGATCCCAGGAGACCCTGCTTCTCCCTCTATGTCTCTGCCTCTCTCTCTCCCTCTCTCTCTCTGTTTTTCATGAAATGAATAAAATCATTTAAAAAAGTAATAAAATAAAACATTAGCAAATCAAATCCAACAATGTATAAAAAGAATTATACACTACAAGCAAGTGGGGTTTATCCCAGATTGCAAGGCTAGTTCAATGTTCAAAAAATCAAGTAATGCAATCCTTCATTTCAAGAGACTTAAAAAAAAAAAAAAAAAAAAAACACAAGATCACATGAATATATGCAGAAAAGGCATTTGACAATATCCAACACTCATTCATGAAGGTATGGGGCGGGAATTCTCAGCAAACTAGAAATACAGGGCACCTTCCTCAACATGATAAAGAACATGTACAAAAAACCAACAGCCAACATATTTAACAATGAAAAACTAGAAACTTCCCTACCAAGATCAGTAATAAGGCAAGATGTTTCCTCTAACCATTCCTTCCAACATCAAATTAGAAATTCTAGCTAATTTATAAGAGAAAATTAAAAGTACACATATTGGGAAGAAAGAAGTAAGATGGTCTTTATTGGCAGATGATATGACTGTCTATGTAGAAAACAAAACAAAACAAAACAAAATCAACAAACAGCGCCTAGAGCTAATAAATGATTATAACAAGGCTGCAGGATACAAGGTTAATACACAAAAGTCAATTGCTTTCCTATATACCAGCAATGTACACATGGAACTTGTCCATTCACCGCATATCACGTGTCACACCTACTGAAGGACACCATCAAGAGATTCATTATAATCCCAACCAAAATGCCAGCAAGTTATTCTGTGGGTATCAATAGAAAAGCAATTCCAGGTTTATACAGAGAAGCATAATTTCCAGAAAAGCCAAAAAGTACTTAAGAGTCTGAGAATTGACTACCCTAACTTCAAAACTTACATAAAACTACCGTAATCAAGACAGTGTGTTATTGGCAAAAGAAGAGACAAATAAGTCAATGGGATAGAACTGAGCCCAAAAACAGAACTACAAATATATAGGTAATTGATCTTTGACAAAGGAGCAAAAGCAACACAATGAAGAAAAGATATCTTTCCAAAAAATGGCACTAGAACAACTAGACATCCACATGCAAAGAATTTACTCTAAACACAAACCTCACATTCTTCACAAAAACTCACACAAAATGGATCACAGACCTAAAATGTAAAATGAAGAACTATAAAATTCCTAGAAGACAAAATAAAAGGAAATCTAGATGACCTTAACTATGGGAATGACTTTGGATAAAATACCATAAAAGAAATACCTTAGTATTTCTTATTGAAATTAAAAACTTCCACTCGCAAAACACACTGTCAAGGGAATGACAAGCCAGAAAATACTTGCAAGACATATCTGCTACAGGACTGTTATCCAAAATTTACAAAGAACTCCTGAAACTTAACAATAACAATCCAATTAAAACATGGGCAAAAGACCTAAATAGACATACCTCACACCAAGGAAGATCCACAGATGGCCAATAAGCACATGAAAAAATGCTCAACATCTTGTGTCAACAGGAAATCGCAAATTAAAACAATGAGATACCACTACACACCTATTAGAATGGCAAAAATCCAGAACACTGACAACACCAAACGCTAGGGAGGACATAGAGCAATAATACTTCTCATTCATTATTGATGCAAATGCAAAATGGTATAGCCACTCAGGAAGAGTTTTTGACAGTTTCTTACAAAACTACACATGCGGGCAGCCCAGGTGGCTCAGCGGTTTAGCGCCGCCTTCCGCCTAGGGCATGATCTTGGAGTCTCGGGATCGAGTCCCGCGTCAGGCTCCCTGCATGGAGCCTGCTTCTCCCTCTGCCTGTGTCTTGCCTCTCTGTGTCTCTCATGAATAAATAAATAAAATATTAAAACAAAAACAAAACTACACATGCTCTTACCATACAATCCAGGAAGTGTGTGCTTTGGTATTTATCCAAAGTAGTTGAAAGCTTACATCCACACAAAAGTCTACATACAGATGTTTATAACAGCTTTATTCGTAATTCCAAAACTTGCAAGCAACCAGGATGTCCTTCAGTAGGTGTGACACATGATCAGAGGTGAATGGATAAACTGTGGTATAATGAAATACTATTCACTAAAAAGTGAGGGATCAAGCCATAAAAAGACAGAGGAAACTTAAATGCCTATTGCTAAGTGAAGGAGGCCAATACGGAAAATGGCTATATACTTAGTGACTCCAACTACACGATATTCCAGAAAAAGCAAAACTAAGGAGACAGTAAAAAGACCAGTGGTTGCCAGGGGTTCTGGGGAGGGAAGGATGTACAGGCAGGGCAGAGAAGATTTTTAGGGTTGTGAAAATAACGCTGTACAACACTATAATGGTGGATACTTGTACATGCTATAGATTTTGACACATACAGAATGATAGTGTTATCACCTATTATGGAGTGTGGCTGATAATGATTTCTCAGGGTAGATTCATCAATTATAACATATGTACCACTCTGTTATGGTTGATTTTGGGGAAAGCTATGCATGTGTTGGAACAAAGGGATATAGAATTCTCTATACTTTCTGATCAATTTTACTATAAACTTAAATCACTCTAAAAATAAAGTTTATTTTTAAAAATTTGCCTAACTTTTCTAGTCACTAATATACAGGAAACATTTTCTTCTTTTAAAAAAACAATCAGCTCTCAAAGAATGATGAGTTTTCAAAAGGCCACAGGAATTTTGGTTTGAACCTAAAGCTGCTCTAAAAAATAAAACCAAATCTGAAATATAGCCACACCTAAAATGTTACATTAAAAAAAAAAAAAGGACACAAATATTAGTATGAAGAGCTCCCACTGGCCAAATTTGGATTAACCTGAGCATCAACATAAACAATGACAATAAAGATTTTATTTAAAAAAATATATTTTACTTATTTATTTTAGAGGAGAGAAAGAGAACAAGGGGACGGGGAGAGCACAGGGGGATGGAGGAAAGAACCTCAAACACAGTCTATGCTGAGCAGAGCCAGATGCAGGGCTTGATCCAGGACCTTCAGATCATGTACCTGAGCTGAAACCAAGAGTCAGGCACTCAACAGACTGAGCCACTCAGCGCCCCAACAATAAAGCTTTTAAAACACTGACTAAAATAAAAATCTGTAACGGGATCCCTGGGTGGCGCAGCGGTTTGGCACCTGCCCTTTGGCCCAGGGCGCGATCCTGGAGACCCGGGATCGAATCCCACGTCAGGCTCCTGGTGCATGGAGCCTGCTTCTCCCTCTGCCTATGTCTCTGCCTCTCTCTCTCTCTCTCTGTGTGTGACTATCAAATAAATAAAAATTTTAAAAATAATAATAATAATAATAATAATAAAATCTGTAAGTCTTCACAGACATTGACAAACACACAAATAAGCAAATAAGAAGAGAAAGGTCTTCCTTACAGTAAAAATCCAACTAATAAATGCAAAAAGAGTAACTGGATTAGAAAAAAATCACCATTTGGCAATCACCAAAGGATGTTAAACTAGTTAACAATAGGTAGTTATGATGTTAAAAAAATCATCAGTGGGAAAGAAAAATCATCAGTGGATGTTAAAACTAGTGGGTGAAAATCTGAGATTAACCAGATATTTATTCATTCATTTATTTATTTATTAAGATTTTATGTATTTATTCATGAGAGGCACAGAGAGAGAGGCACAGGCACAGGCATAGGGAGAAGCAGGCTCCATGCAGAGGGACTCAATTCCAGGACCCCGCCCCGAGCCGAAGGCAGATGCACAACTGCTGAGCCACCCAGGCATCCCTAACCAGATATTTAAATAGTTTCCAGTATGTCCCCACAATAATAACTGGTATATTTCAAAATCTGATAGACATCACCATAACCAATTAATCAGAAGTTAACCATACAGTTAATGACATCATTTGCTTCCCGACATGCTATATGAAGAACATAGCATCACTTCTGTGGAATTCTTGTCAAAAAGTGCATAATCTGACTCCAAATATCAGACATAGCATATTAAGAAATCTTCTACAAAATAAGTAATCCTATGTTCTTCAAAAGCATCAATATCATGAGATATAAAGGCTTTACTGTTCCAATTAAGGGACCTTATATAAAACTGGCAAAAGACTGCAACACATAATCTGAGATTTTCTTTTGCCTTCATAAAAAACATTGATGGAGTAACAAAAGTTGAGCAAGATTTGTAGAATCTTGGGGCACCTGGCTGGCTCAGTTCGTAGAGCATGTGACTCAATCTTGGAGATGGAAGTTCCAGCCTCATAATGGATGTAGATATTACTTAAAAAGATCTAAATAAATAGCAAAACCTCCATCTTAAAAAATAGATTTGTAGAATCTTACTAAAAATTACATAATAATAATCATACAATGTTAATTTCCTGATTTTGATCATTATATTGTGGTTATGTAGCATAAAGTCCTTGCTTTTTAGGAAATATACACTGAAATATTTAAGGATAATGGGATATCAAGTCTGCAACTCATTTTCAAACAGTTCTGGGGAAAAATATAGATTTGTTATTTATATATATACACATCATGCAGTAAATCTTACCACTTAGAAAATACTTTCACATATATTATTTTTATCCTGACAAAAATCATGGATTAGGTATAGAAGAGTCCTTTTTATTAGAGAATAAATATGCCTCCTATACCCTAAACCTTTCTCAAGAATTAGCCCTTCTTTCCGTCCCTATCATTAAGCCCTAGTTCATCATTTCTTTCCTCAACTATGTTTCTAACTGGTCTTCCTACCCTCGTACTCCACATCTCTACCAGTGTGGTCAAAAAAGAAAGAAAAAAAAAATCTGATGTTGCTATTCTGCTGCTCTGAAATTTTCAAGAGCATCCTACTGAAGTTAAAATCCTAAACAGGGCATCAAAGATCATTCCTGATAAAATCTTTCAAAAAGAAGAAGGAAGAGGAGGAGAAGGAGGAGAAGAAAGACCCATTTATTTAAGAGAGAGAGCGAGAGATCAGGAGCAGGGGGAAAGAGAGAAGCAGGCTCCCCACTGAGCAGGGAACCCGATGTGGGGCTCCATCCCAGGACCCTAGGATCATGACCTGAGCCAAAGACAGACGTTTAACCAACTGAGCCACCCAGGTGCCCCATGACAGATCTTTAAGTATCTCCTCACTCTTCCAAACACAAACATACACACACTTCAAGAATATACTACAGTATTATCCTTTAGTGATTTTACTAGGGCCTCTCACCAAAGTGCTAATTTGAAATCTACTTTAATCTACTATGGGAAGATGAGTTCCATCTCTTGATATTTACATTCGTTTCTCTCATATACAGGAAGATGTATTGCACTTCATAGACACAAGTTCAAGTCCCTCGCCATCCATTACTGACTCACAGGGTATTGGCCAAATGCTTAAGATTCAAGGGTCTTCATTGAAAAGAAATTACAATAACAATGCCACATCTGTCTTTAAGTAGGTACTAAAGCCAGTAACCTCAAGATCCATATCCAATAATTAATACTACCAACAACAATTGCCGACTTCAAACGATACCACCTTAAATTACGTATGGAGCTTTAAGTCACGGAACACTTATATTACTTCACTTAATCCTAAGAACCCTCAGGTACTCTCCCCCTAAGGTACCTTGAATCTCCCTGAGGTACAAATACATTCATTTTAATGACACGGAATCCAGGGTTCCAGGAAAGGTAAAATGATTTGCCTAGTGTCACAAAGCTTTACGAAGTAAACCCCAGATTCTGACTCCTGTTTTTTTCGCATTCGTGTACCACAGCCTTCCAGGATCACAAAAGCATTTCCTTAGAATAAAAAAAGGAATATTAAGTGACAAGACAGGCTGACGTTATAGTCACTGTCTCTAGCTACCACAAGGCACTGACATTACTCCAAAACAAGCCCCAAAATCTTTATTTTCCTCCAGAATCCCCTACCACACCCCCAGGTCCAGCCACCATCAACTCTCCTGCGGATTAGGACAAAGCCTCCCCACTAGTCTTACAGCTTTCTACTCTACCCACCATCCTCACACAGAAGCCAGATGGATCCTTTAGAAACGTAAACCAAATCACAACACAAGGATTTAAAACCCTCTAATGGCTTCCCAATCCATTCAGAATAAAATTAAAATTTGCCAGCCTTTCTTGAAAATCTCTACATAGAAAATGGAGTTCATTCTGTTCCCTTTTACCAGCAAGCTCTCACATTAGCTTTGTATTTGAAATCTCTTCTGCCTAGAATGCTCTATCCCCAGATTTTCATATGGCCAGCTGTCATCACTGAGATAGATCTAGGTTTATTTATTTATTTATTTATTTTTTAGATCTAGGTTTAAATACCACCTCCACAGAAAGATTTTCCCTGACCACTCAGTCACATCCACCACATCACCCTGCTTGCTTTATCTGCATGGCTCTTACCACTATCTGGTTTTTTGTTTGTTTGTTTGTTTGCTCCTAGATGCCTCTCCATATAGGAATGCAAATACAAGTAATTTGCCTTGTCCACCTAGATACCACAATATCCAGTAGAATTGCTTCTGGAAGAGTGAATTTCAGATTGTCACTAAATGTTTTAATTTCAGTAGCCTCCGTAACAGTGTTTTATATTATCTACTTTTGAAAATCCTAAACTTCAGAGCACACAGTAGGTGCCCAATAATTAACCTGCTAGATGAATTTCTATAAAAAAAAAAAAATGCCTTCAAATTCTCAACTTAATAAATATCCCCCCCCACACACACACACACATATTCCAGCATACACACACAGAGAGACAGAGTAAGAAGACAAAATTCTTCTGCCTTCCTATCTGTGAAGATGGTCCATTCTAAAGAGGACCACTCTACCTGTCTAATTCCCAGCCACAATACTAGCTCTGGGATAAGTGAGGCAGGGGGGACTCTATAGGAGTGCCTTTCCAATCTCATCCACATGCTTTAGTTATCCTAAAGCTGCTGGTACCGAAACAGGACATGTCATTTTCACATCTCCATGCCTTCACACACAGGTTTGCTTCTGCACAGGATGCTTGCCCATTTCCACCCTCCATTCTTACCCGCTTTCAGAAACCTACTTACTTCTGTGAGGACCAGCTTAAATGTCCCCATCTCTCTAAAGCCCTTCCTGACACAAACCTAACCTTATGCTAACGTTTCATAGTTTTGTGAATTATGGTTTCCAATGATTGCCTGTGAAAAATTCACCTTTAGGTGTCTATAAACAATGTCTGCTCTCCAATAGTCACTTACTCATCATTTAGGCAATAAAAAGCAATGAAATATTCCACTGGTATTCAAAGGGTAGAATTTCAAAAAAATATTAGTCAAAATTAGTTCTGCAAATTAATATAGCTCCTGTTTGAAAACAAACTTTAGCTTCACTAAATACCAAAAAATGAATTTTTATAATAAAAATGTGTAATAACTTATTACCCCAACTAAAAAAAGCTAGGGATTTAAAACTTTTTGTTAAAAATCACAAAAATAAAAAATAAAATAAATAAATAAATAAAAATCACAGAAATGATGTCCTCCCTTCAGAATTCCAATCAAAGTGATAAGAGTTACCGTATAACCCAGCACTTCCACTGCCAGGTATATACTCAAGAGAAATGAAAACCTCTGTCCACCCGAATACTTGTACAGGTATTCATAGCAGCATACTTCATAACAGCCCAAAAGTAGAAACCTAAATGTCCACCAATCAATGAATGGATAAACATAAACAAAATGGGCTATATCCATACACTATTAATTATTCAGCCATTTAAAAAAAGCACTGATACATGTTACAACATGAATAAGCCTTCAAAACATTATGCTAAGTGAACGGAGTCAGACACAAAAGGTGTCATATTATAGGATTTCACTTACAAGAAATGTACAGAATAGGGACACATAGGGGCTCAGCAGTTGAGCATCTGCCTTCTGCTCGGGGCGTGATCCCAGGGTCCGGGATCAGGTCCCGCATTGGGCTCTGCCTATGTCTCTGCCTCTCACTCTCTGTATCTCTCGTGGATAAAATCTTTAGGGGATCCCTGGGTGGCTCAGCGGTTTAGCGACTGCCTTCAGCCCAAGGTGTGATCCTGGGGTCCCGGGATCAAGTCCCACATCAGGCTCCCTGTATGGAGCCTGCTTCTCCCTCTGCCTGTGTCTCTGCCTCTCTGTGTGTGTCTCATGAAGAAATAAATAAAATCTTTTAAAAATAAATAAATAAAATTTAAAAAAAAAAAGGTACAGAATAAGCAAAACCATAGAGACAGATTAGTGGTTCCCAGGAACTGGGGCCAAAGAGGGAATGACTCGCTAAGTGGTACAGTTTTTGGGGTGATGACATGTTCTACATAGTGGTGATGGCTACACAACTTTGTGAATACACTAAGAACCAATGAATTATATACTTCTTCAAAAGGGTGAATTTTGGAGCACCTGGGTGGCTATCAGTTAAGCATCTGCCCCCCACGTGGGACTCCCTGGCTCAGCTGAGAACCTGCTTCTTCTCCCTCTGCCCACCCCCGTGCTCCTGCAACCTCTTTCAAATAATAAAATCTTTTTAAAAGGGGGGGGGGGTGAACTTCATAGTATATGAAATAAACTTCAATGAAGCCGTTACTTTAAAATTAAAAAAAAAATGAAAAGATACACAACAAGCTTTATGCATTCAAATATTTTCTTATTTATGTGAATGCAAGCCACATAAAATTCTGACTTACCAAATGGTGAAAAACCAAAATTACACTGTGTTGGTTAGGGAGAGAGTGGGACAGCCTGCTCTAAATATAGGAACTATAAAAATAAGGAAATTCGTTTTTTCACTACTGAAAAGTTAAATTCACTAGGCAGCTGAAAAATTATCAACTTTATATTCAATTTACCTGACTAACATCCATTTAAAAACTCAAATTGATGGTTCTTGTCAAAAATGTCATCTTAACCAAAATAACACCCTTCCAGAAAGCATAGAATGCTTACTAATCCAGATTTCTTAAATAGTAATAATCCCGGTATCAACTCCATGGAAGTGCCTTTTATGGATGCCAACAGCCTAAGTAAAAATGCCTAATAATATTTAGAAAGTTCATTAATAAACTAATTTTGTTTTTGATTATGCTAAAAAGGTTTCTGCTGCTTAAAAGAGTTTTTATGTACACTACTTTCTAAAAAAAGTCAATTACAAGGAAAAATATTCTGATGAACTGAAAAGAGGTCAAGTTTCCACATATGTGCAATGGATAAATCAAGATTGTTTACTGCTAAGAGACTATGTATCCATAAAATACCAAGCCTCCTACTCACACACACAACAGAAACATATACACCTATTTTCCTGCTACATCAGCACCCACCTATGCACTATATAATTACACATATTATCTTTGGTATACAAAAATACTATGGACTGGCCTGTGTTTTCTTCCAACAGCGTTGACAGGTAGCAGTGAATCACACATTCTCCTGTGTCTCATCTGCCTCATGATCAATGACACATGCTGCCAACATCTGAGGTTAAGGATGCAAACTGAGACTACAGATTATTTTCTCCTTCTCATGATGCTAAATGTTACCTGTATACAAATATGGAATGACCTCCGTTAGTGTCACTGGTGCCAAACTCAAACCGAACTGCACGAGACTCAAATCTGAAGTAAACCACACAACTACAGTACTTCTGTTTATTTGAATACATGATCATTATCAAATTGTTGAGCACACTCTACAGGAAGAAAACCACACTAATAATAGAAATAAACATACCGACCAAGAAAAAAAAAATTTTAAGGTACAGACATAACTTCAAATATTTTATCTCATATGTCCTCAAAATTCCAGAAACCCCACTACTTAAAAGACTACAAAGAGCATATCCTAGAACACTTCTATGACCAAAAATACTTTGTCAAGAGTATGCATCCATTCAGGTTTCAGTGCTGAATATACGGTCTTCACAGAAAAAGAATTCATACCTATTTCTCAGAGGTCTTAAAATCTAATTTGGAACCAGAATAAATATAAAAAGATATATTGAAATCCAGGATAGCATATGCTAAGAAAAAAAGAGAGTTCCACAGGCACACACACAAAAAGGAGTGAATAGATCCCTTGAGGTTGAAATAGCCAGAAAGGCTTTTCAAGAGACAGGACTCAACCTGGCCGCAAAGAGAGTATCCATGAATGCAGCGGAAGAGGGTTTCAAACAGAAAGAAAGGCCAAAGGAGGGACTTCACAGCAGCAACAAACAAGTTAGTTTGGCTAGAGGGAAGAATCCACAAAAGGGGAGAAATAAGAGTTAAGACTGAAGTGGATCAGGGCCAGGTTACAAAGAAACCTGACCACCACACCAAGAAGCTTAAACCTTACTTTGCATGTAAGTGCTCTGGAAGTTTTTAAGTTGTGATGTGACGAGAGCAGAGTGTTAAAATGTTCAAGATATTATTTACCCAGAGTACCAGCAAGCATAAATATTCCAAATGAAACAGGACGTCACAGAGAAAATATGTTCAAAGCCCGGGCATAAGTTTATTACTAGAAGAGGAGAGAGGCAGCAGCGATGCTCAAACAATAAAATTTAAACCAAGTTAAATAAAAACTTAAGTGCTGTACTTTTCCAACTCCCATTTATTTAAAGTTCCCGCTTATTATAAAAGCAATATAAGTGGAAAGCACATCAAACAACCCTCACTATATCCGTGACACATAGAAGGCCATTTGCCTCAAATATTGTACAACTGGATGGTGGGTTCCAGAACTGTGTTAGCCCTCAGCCCTTAAAAATGTGATAAGCCATAACCCTTATCAGCGTAAAGGCAGGTTGAGGCCATAAGTTGAAAACACACTACCGAGTTCATCACACTAACCCAAGCACGTTTCAAAAGTAAACAAAAGAGCGTCTTAATGCTCTCAAGCATTAATAAAAGGTGCTGAAACATCAACAGAAATAAAAATCCCTCGTGACATTCAACTATCCTCCCCAGAGATTAAAATGAGTCGGTACTGTCCTCTCAGTTTCCCTGATAGCCCAGTAAGACCAATGCTATGAAATCTCCGCATAAGTGAATGCATCATCTTAAAAAAAAAAAAAAAAAAAATCAAGAGACAGCAGGGTTCTAAATTTCTTTAGCATTCCCTCATTCAATTAATAATAACCACCAGAATGGATTCAGCTTTGTTTTGCACGGACGTAGTTTCTGTGACTTTTCCAAGGCCCTTGGCACAAACCAAGATCAAAATTCTTCACGGTTTCCCCTGGCGTAGGGTTTGTACACTGAGTCATCCACGTTTGATCAAGACGGGGGGGGGGGGGGGGTACCCTTGAGGCAGCACAAGTGATAATAAAGTCCAACTTAAAAAAAAAAAAAAAAAAAAAGGAGACCACGGAGAGAGCAGCGCCGCTCCTTACGGAAGCTCTCCGAGACTTTAGGGTTTCTCAAGCGTATCCCCAAAGCACTGTTCCTGTAGGTTCGGTTTCCTGACAACACCACGGATCGCACCAACACACCGGGCCCAGAGGACGGCGCTTCACCTGCCTGGTCTGGGGGAGTTGGGGGCGGGCGGGGGGGGGGGGGGGGAGGAAGAGCCTCGATCCGCAGAAACTCAAAAAATCTGCAGCCAGAGAGTCTCAAAACACCAGTTTTGTGCCTGAGATAATGGGCCGCTTCAAAGTTCCCAGGCTGAACACCCGGGCTGCCGGTCCCCGGTGCGTGACGCTACGGTTCCTTACAGTCCTTTTGTCTGTTCAAACGAGCCTCGGCAAGCGGCGGCGGCGGCGGCGGCCGAGATCCGCGCCCTGGGCCCCGGTTACCGCGGGCCCCGCGGGCCGACGTCCCTCGGCCGGGCTGCAGCTCCTCCCCCGCGGCCCGGCCCCGTCGCCCCGCACCTCTGTTTTCGGAGACTCGGCACCTCGGGGGGGCGGCCGGGAAGCGGCCGAAGGGCCGCAATGCAAGTTTGGAGGCAGCAGCAACTCGCGGGGATGGAACAAGTACTGGGGCCTATTGCAGAGCAGGAGCGAAGGGGGGAAGCCCCGCTCCCCGCTCCCCGCTGCCCTGCCCGTGGGTGGCAGGGAACCAAGTCGGGGGGCGGCGGGGGGCGGCGGGGGGCGGCGGGGAGGGCGGGGAGGGCGGGGCGGGGCGGGGGAATCTGGCGGAAGAGAGGTAGCCGCGGCGGATCGATGGCCGGTAAACAAGCGCGGCGGCGGCCCCCCTCCCCCTCCCCCTGCCCCTGCCCCAGCCCCTGCCCCTGCCCCTGCCCGGGCCCTCCCCGCACCCGGAAAGCCCACGACGGGAGCGCGGCGGCGGCCGAGCGGCCTCCCTCCCCCCGCCCGCGACGCCGCCCCGGGGAGCAAGGGGGCCGCGAGGGGCCTGCAGCGGGGCGCCTCCCGGGGCCCGGTTACCTGGCGGCCGCGGCTCCGGCTCCGGCTCCGGCTCCCCGTCCGGTGCTCAGCGCCCGGCGGCGGCGGCGGCGGCGGCGGCGACTCCCCGAGCAGCCCGCGGCGACTCCCCGAGCCCGGCCCCTCTCCGCCTCCCTCCGCGCCGCCTCCGCCCTCTCCCCTCAGTCAGGACATGGTCTCCGCGGGCCCGCGCGCGGCTCCCGGCTCCCGGGGGCAGGAGGGTGGAGAGCAGGCGCGGAGGCGCGGAGGCGCGGAGGCGCGGGGCGCTCCGGGGGGACGGGGCGGGCGAGCGGCGGGGGGCGGCCTCGGGCGCTGCGGCTCCTAATGGCGTCGGCGAGGGGCCCCGGAGCCAAATAAACCCCGCGGCGAGCAGCACAACGTCAAGGCCGGACCCCGCCGCTCGCCGCCCCGTCATTGGCCCGGAGGCCGCCAGCGGCGCAGCCAATGGGCGGCCGCCTCTTTCCGGGCGCAGGAGGCGGGCCGCGGGGGGGTGACGTCATGCCGGCGCCCGGCCCCGATTGTGAGGCTGCGGCGGGCCCTGGGCGGCGTGCGGGGCACGCTGGGAGGCGGCGGGGCGGCGTGACGTAACGCGCGGCGCGGGGGGGGGGGACGCAGGCGACGTGCCCGGGGCGGTCCCTCGGCTGACCGGGTCGCGGTGCCCCGACGGTGCCACCTGTTCGCCCGACTCCGGAGCCACCCCTGGGGGCCGGGTCTCCCGACTCTCGCTCCAAGACCCAATATTAAGAGTTTTTATTGGGCTCTTTTTTTTTTTTTTTACAATGTCTGTTTTTTGCATAAGCGCTGCCCGCGAGGCGCCTGCCCATAGCTACGTGTGGACGCGGGTGTTCGTGGTGCATGTAGTGCTCGCGTGCGAGGTGAAGCCGCGGAGCCCCTGCCATCTCAGGAGAAGCCTCAGCCCTGGAGACTTTGCTCCCCGCTCCCCCTACCCGCTCCTGGCTCCCCTAGGGCCGCCCGCTCCGCAGCACGGAGAGGATCACCTGCTCTGTAAATCGGAAATGTAAAGGCAGAGGACACAGCACAGCCCTTGGAAGAAGCCCTGCCGGGAGAATCCCCAGAGCCCGAGGCTCACACGGGACATGCGATAGGGCGATGCATTGTGAATGTTTCTTACTTGACGTTAAATATAGCCAAAGAGGAAGGAAGGAATTAATTAATTAATTAATTAATTAGTAGGTAGGTAGATAGATAAAGCCAAAGAGGAAAAAATGAGAATAATATCACGGATAGTTTTACTAAAAGAAGTCTCCCAGTTTCGGAAGAAAGAAAAGAAAGGAAAGAAAGAGAAGGAAGGAAAGAAAGAAAGAAAAGAAAAAGAAAGAAAGAAAGAAAGAAAGAAAGAAAGAAAGAAAAGAAAGGAAGAAAGAAAAGAAAGAAGAAAGGAAGAAAGAAAGAAAAGAAAGAAAGAAAAGAAAAGAAAGAAAGAAAAGAAAGAAAGAAAGAAAGAAAGAAAAAGAAAAGAAAGGAAAAAAAGAAAAGAAAGCCAAAGAGGGATCCCCTGGTGGCTCAGCCGTTGAGCACCTGCCTTCAGCCCGGGGCCTGATCCTAGAGACCCAGGATAGAGTCCCACATCGGCTCTCTGCAGGGAGCCTGCTCCTCCCTCTGCCTGTGTCTCTGCCTCTCTCTCTGTGTCTCTCATGAATAAATAAATAAAATCTTTCAAAAATACATACATATAGCCAAAGAGCTAAGCCGTTTAGCCTTTTGCTAAAAAGCCCACGAATTTTCACATCTTTCCGGCTGGGGAGCTTTGTTTTTCTTAGTGGGACTTCGCTTTGAGTTCTTCCTACTTCGAGGCTGCACTTCAAGAATTTGAAAGACCTTAAAGTGCAGCAGCAACTCGTTAAAAGGTGTAGACCTCTTTGTTACCTGTTGAAGAACCATATCACTGTCAAAGGGCGTTAGCAGTTGTATTGGACACTCCAGCGTCAATAGGAAGAATTACTGAGGGTTTAATTGGATTTTTGAAACTGGGAGACTTCTTTTAGTAAAACTGTCCATGATATTATTCTCATAAAAAGCTAAGGGTAGGGGATCCCTGGGTGGCTCAGCAGTTTGGTGCCTGCCTTTGGCCCAGGGCGCAATCCTGGAGTCCCAGAATCGAGTCCCGTGTCAGGCTCCCGGCATGGAGCCTGCTTCTCCCTCTGCCTGTGTCTCTGCCTCTCTCTATCATGAATAAATAAATAAAATCTTAAAAAAAAAAAAGCTAAGGGTATGTGTGTGTAACCTTACTATGGCCACTTAAAAAAGAAGAACCTTGTAGAGCTACCCCTCACCAAAGACTTTTCATGATGTTGGGACATTTTGTCCTCACAGTGACAGAGATTTTCAACAATCCCCATCTTCCCACAATATTACTTGGTCAAAGACTTGTCAATAAATTGAGTTTAATCGGCAACAGTCATTTGCCTACAAAATTTAACAGGTATTCTCAAACATGTAATTAACACGGCTGTAGCTTAAACACCATATTAGTAAGTAAGAACAAATGGTCTAACCAATATTTCACTTTGAAAATGTTTTAAGAGCTTCTGAGTTCCTCCAGCTTCCCCTTCCTGCACCTCAGTTGGCAAACCACCTCACCTACGAGTCAACAAGAACCGCAGAACTCGGTGTTTTTGTTTGGTTTGAGTTGTAGTTGATTTTGTTAAGAGAAGGGGGTATTGTCGGGCTAAGGCTTATGAAGTCTTCACTCGAGTTAGCAAACGTAAATCAAGCATCCTGTGCCAAGGAACGAGAAGTACACAAAGATGAGTGAGACATATTCTGTGTTTGAGGGACTACAGCATAGGAAAGGGAGTGAGATAAAAATAACCATAATTATAATAGGAGGTGGAATGTGCTAAGTACATTCAAATGAAAATTACCTTGTAATTGAGAGGAAGAGCAAATCCAAAAATGATTCTATGTTAAAGCTGGGGGGGGGGGGGGAAGTATGCACTGTTTAAAATATTAAGTTCTTTTTCTTAGAACTCTTGTATTAAAGTGTAGGGACAGTGTAATTTTGTTGTTTTGGCTTTTATCTTGGGTGTTTCCCAAATAACCCATAGAAAATAAAATTTCCATTTTACTTCTTGTGAAGGTCTTGAACGCCAAATTATGCATCTGAGCTTAATTCCTTTACTAGTTCAAAGCCATGGAAAGGTTTTGAGCAGAAAAGTGCCGGTACTGGAGCTATATAACCTAGAATGTCTGTGGGACAAACAAGGGTAGAAACAGGGACAGAGAAACCAATTAAGAGACGAGAACCCCAAACCAGAGTAGCTGTTGGAATGGAAAGGAGGGACAGATATGAAGTAAGGTGGCAGGAGAAGGGTCAGGGGTCAGGGTTTGCCAGTGTCTGAATCTGAAGTAGAAGAATCAAAAGTCTGAGAACTCTGATAGTGAGGTGATTAACAGTGTGAAACACGGGAGAGGAACTAGGTAAGAGGTGATCAGGTTTGTCCAGATCCTGGGCTCAGGAGGAAATATGCAGCAAGCAGGGGAAATGCTGGTCTGAAATGTGATAGGCTGGAGCTGGAGATAAGCATCGGGGACTTATCTATGTAGAAGTTACCACTAAAGTCAGGGGAGTAGGAAACAAGAACTCTGAAGGATAAGAAAAGACTGGTTGGAAAGACATTAAATAAATAAATAAATAAATAAATAAATAAATAAATAAATAAATAAATAAAAGAAGTGCTCTGAAAGCCAGAGCAGCAGTAAGGCTTGAGAACATGGTAATAAACAATGTCTGGTTCTAGAGACTTCAGAATTAGAATAGAGGAAAAGTCACTGGGCTTGGCAAACAAGAGGCTTAGTGACCTTCTAGAGAACCATTCTCAGTGGGATGATGGAGAAAGAAGCCAGATTTCAAAAGCTGAAGGCATGTGTGGGCATTGAAGCAGCGATTATAGTAGACTACCAGTCCAAAATGTTTGCCAATGAAAAGAAGGCAGGTGGTATAATAATACACAGGGAGTAACAGGAATAAGGGAAAGATTTTGTTTTCTTTTGCATATTTTTTTCAAGAATGAGCGCCTCTAAAAAAAAAAAAAAAAAGAATGAGCGCCTCTGTGTACTTTTCCGAACAGGAGAGAAGGTGAAGAAGGAAAAAAGTGATTCACATCTCACAGGGAGGTAATCCAGATCACACACAGCGCTTTGTCTTGGAAGACAGAAGGGCCTCTTCTTTCTCAGAAACAAAAGGAAAGGAAGATGTGGAAAAATAGAGGTGCTGGGGGATTCTGATCGGAGAGTGGTGATAGAGCAGACTCCACACACTTTGTCCCCTTGTGGGCAGCAGGCATGTGGTCACCTGCTCAGGACTGGGCTGGGAAGCTGGAAGAGAACAGGGGATGTCGGGACAAAAGTTGGGAGGAAGTGAACCGACAAGAATGGAGAAAGGAGAGCAACTAGGAACCAGTTACTCCAGCAAGGTTGAGAAGCCCAGAGTCAGGCCCAGAACAGGGAGCTCAGACTACTGAGGCTACTTAGGGGAGACGACATTTCCAAATAGGGAAAATGAAAGGCGCTTTGCTGAAGGAAAGGAAAACAGGTGCAGCCCGCTTAGTGTCCGTTGGGGATGTATGCTTCTATGAACCAAGATTTATAAAATTGGTGAGCTTCTCTCAAAAGAAATGCTAGAGAGTTTGATTGTTACCAGAATGAGTTCTCAGCCACGCTGCAGAAAATGTCAGTTGCATAAACTGCAAAGTATCTTCCCCTTACTGTATAGGATCAACATGATTCCTCAGTTAAAGAAAAAAAAATCTCTTTACAGTAGAAAATGCAATATAATAGTGCTGCCTGATACATTCTTATGCAATAAATGACACTGTTTTGTGGAATACAGGATTATAGGATTATCCTGTGACCGTCTTGGACGCCAACCACAAACCTGCCTGAGAAATCTCTCATGAAAGGGCTAAGTATGTGTGTGAGGCGTCGAACAGAATACTGCTCATTTGATTTAAGCAAATCCTGACCCTGCTGGAAGTAGTCTCATCTCCATGGGTAAGAATTTATGCTCATAGAAACAATTTCACCCTACATCTACATAAAGAAATTTTCAAAAACCTTCAACTAGGCATCCTTGTAAGTTAGACTTACTGAGTTATGAGAGAATTGATGTTTTACTGAGTCTTCTTAAGAAGTCTGGAGGCATCAAGTATCTGAAAGGACTTCCCTTGTGTTATTTTCTGGACCTAGAAAAGTTTTGTAAGAGGCAACAATGTGAGGGTGGAAAGAATGTGAACTTTGGAGTCAAACAGACCAGAGTTAAATTCTGCTTGGCTGCATAGCTACCCTGAGTCCCCATTTCCTCATCTGAGGAATCCAGGGCTGCTCCGGAAGTTAATCAGAGAGTCAATGAGATTAGAGGCAAAAAGTCCTAGCAATAATCATAAGTATTGGACAAATGTCGATTTCCCCGCTTGGTGTTTCACTTAATTCACATAACATTTATCAAGGAATCATGCCATATCAGGCACTGTGCTGTGTGCTGGTCTCTGGACCAAGGGACTAACAGTCAGGGGTGGTGGGGAGTAGTTCTTCACCTGGGATCCCCATACCCTATAGGGGTCTGTGACTGCAGATGGGAAGAAAAGACATCTTCATCTCCACTAATGTTTAACGGAAATGAAGAAGCTAAACAAATCATCAATATAAATCAATAAACCACAGTAATATTAACAAACCTGTGGCTTTGGCACCAGCAGAAGTCACGGATTTCTTAGAACACATTACAGTTGCAGATATTTCAAAATACAGTTTATTTCTATCACAACTGTGAAACCGTGGTAACCATTAGGCCCGCCACTAGCTTCTTATTTAATGTGTTATTTTAAAAGCGCTTAATATTACAGGGATTTTTTTTTGACACTTGATAACAAGAAAACCTATTAAATTGCAATAGTTTCTCGTTTATGCATTTAAGAAATTATTCTGAAATGGACATGACAGTAAAAAAAAAAAAAAAAAGGTTGAGACCTGCATTTAATTGGAAAGTACAAATGCATAGGAAAGGCTGTGTTTTGCACTTAAATATGATTAGCTCAGCAAGGAGGGAAGAGGAGGCAGGACACAGTGGGGAAGATGAGGAACGAGATAGGTCCCACTAAGGAAACTAAGAAAAAGTGAGGGGATACCTGGGTGGCTCAGCGGTTAAGCGTCTGCCTTTGGCTCAGGGAGTGATCCGGGGATCCGGGATCCAGTCCCACATCGGGCTCCCTGCATGGAGCCTGCTTCTCTCTCTGCCTGTGTCTCTGCCTCTCTGTGCGTGTATGTGTCTCTCATGAATAAATAAATAAAATCTTTTTAAAATATTTAAAAATTAAAAAAGAAAAGAAAAGAAAAAGTGAAAAGAAGAACTGATATCTGGTCAATCTCAAATGTGCTTTAATTCTCATCCCTCCTGAAGTATTTTTATCCAGTTTATAGTTTTTATAAGCAAACTTCTTCCCATTCCAGTGCTGACAAGTTGACACCTCCACCACCACCCCTGACACACACACGCACAGTGGAAATAAACATACTGATCTAGGATCTAATACTTTCTTACATGTCTTATTATATAATGCTCATGGAATTGAAAATATTTTGCCACTTTGCCAAACACTAAAGTGATAAATTATCTAAAAAGTTAGGAATGGCACAATATTTTTCATTCCTCTCCTTCCAATCATCTCAGAGACCACAGTCTAAAAATATTTCAAAACATTTGAAAGCATTCATGATGTCATTCAAGTATTTCTTAAATGAATAGGAATGATTCAAGCAAATGGTCTTGTTGGCTTCAAAAACAATATGTAAATTCAAACTGTGGACCAAAGAGAAAAATCTGTATTGCAGCTTCATGGCTAGGAAGAAACCATGGAGTTCACAATATTTGGTTATCTTCAATGTGGAAGATTCATAGTAGCTATACATTTACAATATACAAATTACAAGCTAAAAAGGGGCCAGTCAGACAGAAATGAAGTTTTTTGGACTAATACAGAAATTAGTTGTTCACATAAGGTGTAAAACATGAATCTCCAACTAAGAGAATCACAGGCTAGTGTTAGTACACTACCTGGAGCTTTAATGGCTTTCATGATGAATAGAAAGTATCATCTCTGTACACTAGATATTTTGACTGTTGGGGGCACCTGGCTGGAGCATGTGACCCTGGATCTCAGGGTCGTGAGTTTGAGCCCCACATTGAGTATAGAGCTTACTTAATAAATATGTAGAGGTATTTTGACTGATTCACTGTTAAATCCTGAGTACTGAGAATGATGCTTAGCACATATAGGTGCTCAAGAAATATTTATTGAATGAATTAAATTGGCTTTCTTGCTTTTATTCTTCAGGATATTTTCAACAATCATTATTCTAGTTCCAAAACCCAATGCATTGAAAATTTGTTCAAGAACTCAGAATAGTTTGGTATTTCCTTTTGATTTTTTTTTGGTTTGTAATTTATATATCTTATGCAGTATCTTGTGCAAAAATTTAAATGTCAAGCCTTATAAGTGAATGCAGATGAAAATTATATCTAACACATTCACTTTTACATTTAGCAATCTTAAAAAAAAAACAAGATGTATTTTATGAAATTTGTCAAGGGTGTAGTGAGCTTCAGAAGATCCATGGATGCCTTAAAATTGTATAAGAAAATCTGCTGGATGGTTTATGCAGTTCTGGAGGGAGGGTCTATAGCTTTTGTCAATTCTCTAAAGGCATTCATGACCCAAAAAAGGCTAAAAATCATTGATTTAGGCTATATTTTATCATTTTTTAGACAACAACAGTAATTTGTATCTTTAGGATATTTAAATTTTCTTTATTTTAAAGATTTATTTATTTATTTTAGAGAGAGAGAGAGCACATGCAAGCAAGGGGAGGGGCAGAGGGAGAGAGAAAAAGAGTCTCCAGCAGACTCCCCACTGAGCGCAGAGCCTGACACTGGACTCCATCTCACAACCCTGAGATCATGACCTGAGCTGAAATCAAGAATGAGATGCTCAACCAACTGAGCCACCCAAGGACCCCTAGGATATTTAATTTTTTTTTTCAAAGCACTTTACCATCCATTACCCCATTCTATCCTCATCGGTTTTGTCAGGTAGGTGTTAACGCCAGTGGTTGAATGGAAAGCCAGGGGACAGAGAGGTTAGGAGACTCTTGTTTTAGAATTAGAATACGGGCCCCAGAAGTTATAACCCAGTGACCCGGGCCCACACTTTTTCATCGACCTAACTGGGCCCCGGAAAACACATGGCTTACCAAGGTTTTCATAAAATGTGTGGATTAAAACTAAATATCAGTGCCTTCTCTAATTTTGAGATTACTGTTTTCAAGAAGCAGTCCTTGCAAACAGAATTTACCAGAAGGATCGCAGATTACTGGCCTCATTGCATTTGTGAAATAAGAGACTTCTCAATTGAAGGGAAAATGAGAAATAGCAGAAGCACTCAACCTGAAACCAAACTCATTCAGTGATGAACTTGAAAAAAAAGAATGTGCTCCAACTGGGTGAATATCTCACCCAATGTTTTTGGACGAGTAATTAGCATCAGCTTCAGAGCACTTTGTTTCAGGAGCCAGCAGGCAGGCCAGTACCCGGATAAGAAAGCAAGCAGAAAGGGAGTTAGCTGGAGTCCACGTGCCTTGCAGGGTCAGTGGGTCTGGGAAAGAAGACTACATGCGTCCGCCCCGGACCGCAACGGTACGACCACCACTTGCAAGCATCTGGGAGCTCAAGCAAGATGTGAGCAACCTGCCTTGAGAACTCATTGAATTGTACAACCACCTTGCAGAACTACATCCTTCCTCTTTACATTCTTGTGAAAATGTAAACAATTCGCCACTCTCATAGTAAAAAACAAACAGCAGGAAAAACTTAAGTTGTCCAGGGCCTGGCTTTAAATCCTACTCACGTTGAAAACATTTTCTCAAAACAAGTCGTAGGCAAAATAACCATTGTCCCCATTCTTAGCAGTTGTCGTTAGAAGATTCACATATCAACGTCCCAGGCAGAAACAGCATGCTCCAGTGGGAAAATTGAAATTCTTTACAAATGCATGGGTGAGGTTGAAGAAAACTAACAAAGACGATGAAACAGCCCTGAGCTGGCAGTAAGAGGGAACCACTACCAAATCCTAGGGAGGGAGCAATTGTAGGGAGGGCCACCTGGCAGGAGCCTTCCTGGAGTAACACAGTCTTTGTCACCTGGGGGCCCAGTGAGAACAAGCCAGAGTAAACATCCTGGTGTCTCTCTCCTCCCTCCAGTCTCTGGACAGGGCCTCCTACTGGCCCAACCAAACCAGTGACCATAAATAAGGCCAGAGAGCCACCGACACAGCCCTCACAGGCCAGTCTGCCCCAGGGGCACAGAGCAAGTGGGTGTGGAGGGACAAACTCAAACTCTCCAGCCAACAGACACTACAGCAGAACAAATGCAAAAGAATAGATATTTCCTGGGGCGTCTGGGTGGCTCAGCCATTTGACTCTGGGCTCAGGTTGTAATCTCATGATCCATCAATCCATCGATGGAGGGACTGAGCCCTGTGTCTGGCTTTGCACTCAGCAAGGAGTCTGCTTCAGATTCTCTCTATCTCTTTCCATCCTGATCACTCCCTCTGTCTCTCAGATAAATAGATAAAATCTTTTTTTTTTTTTTAAATGCCTGTTTCCAGAACTTTACTTGGAAGCAAAAACTACTGCTCTTTTGAATCCATTTGCCTAAGCAAAGACTTTTCCACCCAAAGACAAGGTAGTTTGAGAACATCTGAGTTTTCCTTTTGCTACTTCAGCATGGTTTGATGCCATAAAGAAGAATTACATTAATCCATTCCAGAGCTGAAACTCAGGAAAGATGGATGTCAGAGGTGGTACAGACACATTCCAGTGAAATAATGGAGTCATCAGGAAAAGGCTTCCTAAAGCAATAGGAAAAAGTTTAAGTCCATAAAGTTATCTCTCTAGCAGCGTCTCTTCGGACTGAAATGATCTATCACAAAAGGTAAGATTTGTCAGAGCCTCGACTGAATTTAGTACCAGTCATCCTTATATGTTAAACAATTAAACTGTATTTCCACCGCTGGCGGATATGAGACCTTCCTTTTATGGCTTTGTCTTATGGTATAGCTTTGGTTCTGTCTGCAGGATTTCCATCACTGAAATCAGGATTAGAGATGAAGAATCTTTTATATTATTAAGTGGGAAAGAATTATGTGAAGAAGCCAGCTCTAACTCAGAGATAACTATATTTTAATAAAGCAGAGAGATTCATAAATGACATGTAGCTTTGCGTTAAGATAATATTCCTGAAAGCCTGGCTAATCAGGAGGGGAACCCCCCCCCCACGAAGAAAACATTAGCAGTTTAATCACCAGGTCGCCTTGCACAACGGACAACTGATAGCATAGTGGCCCACGGTCAGTGTAACTGAAGCGTGACATTTTTCTTGTGCTGCTAGGCCGAGAGACAACGTCTGTCACCATTAGAAAGAAAGAAAACAAATCTTCGAGAGGAAGGCATACTCTTGCTCAAGAGCTGAGAAATAGACCTCTTTAAAAAAAATACATTAGCTTTCCATCAGAAAAGCCACATATACGATATAAAAATGCCCGAGCAGATACTATACCATGCAGGGCAATAAGAAAAAGGAGCTTACTTTGTTGGAGCTGAGTTTCAACAGGAAGAAAAAAAACAAAGGTACGATGTCCATTTGGAAATGCTTTCCTTAGGGCCCAGAACTTAAGTTCATACCATTGTAACCAGCCCATCATTATCTCCTTTCTCACATGCATGTTGAAAAAAATTATTTAGTCCCTATAAAATACAAAATTCTGTATAACTACAGTGAAATCCTCTCATTTGCACAATGCCAAAGCAGGTGAAATGGTAGACTAGGTAAGTTAACTTACGGAAAAGCGGTAAAGATGATAGAATCTACATTCCCCATTAGAATTCCTTGTCTGAATTTTTAAAAAGCTAGAATGAGAACATTTTAAAATATAGTTTCTCATGGCCCTAGGAGTTAGGGATTGATTTACTTTTCGGAGACTTATAGCCCTCATAACTTAAAAAGAAAATGAGGTTGTAGAGTGTGGTAGAAATTGTGAGAGACTCTTTCCAACACCCATTCTCCTTTCTCAAGCAGCAGAACATTGGTTTTTAACAAAATCGTTGCTCAGATAAATGCCTTTCCTGGGTTTCTAAGTCTCTATTATAGGTAGGTGTGGCCTTGTTATTAAGTTCTGGCCCATAGTGAGTGAGAATGTGTGTGTGTGTGTGTGTGTGTGTTGTAAAGGATTTGATGGAGTTTCCCTCAAAAGGAAGGAAACAGGCCATTCAGCTCACCCTATCTTCCTTCCTGGAGTATGGATGTAATGGCTGGAGCTCCTGTGGCCACCCTGAACCATGAGGTGATTTCAAGGATGGTAGAGCAGAAATACAGCCCATGCATGGCCTGCTTTTGTCCAGACATCTCTCCCATGGGAAAAATACATCTGTCTTATTGAAGCCACTGTTATTTGGAGACTTTCTTTTTCAAATAGTCTGATGGAATGTCCACTTCCTGATAACCAAAGAACTGCTCTTGTTCCTTTTCCTGCAGCTTTACATTTTTATCATTTAACACTCCATTTTTCTTTTTGGGGAAGAAACCCTAGTGAGCAACTCAAAGAAGGAAGGGAAAAAGATCATTGCAAAAAGTGTCTAATCCTCAGAAGATGCCAGAGATAACTTTCCCAAGTCTCTAAAAATATGACAATAAATGAAGTATCTGTTTCAGAGAGAACTGAATTCATAAACATTACAGTTTTAAAAAAAAAAGAGAGAGAGGGATTCTAACCAGAATATTTTTTATATGACATTTCCAAAGCTTAAAATAACTTCTAACTAAAACTGCATCTTATGCGGGCAGATTTTAACCAAAAAGGTTGTGGCATTGCACATTACTTACAACACCTTATGACCCACATAGAGTCATGGGTGGGGTGACAAGGATGGTGACATGAAGACACCTGGTGTGCCCTCCTTCACTTCAGCTTCTTGCTCAGATGTCACTTTCCCAAACCTGAACGTCTAAAATTGTAACTCACCCGATTTCTATCAGCATCACTCCCTGACACTTTCTATCCCTGTTTAAATATATAAATATATATATATATATTTATATATATATTTATATATTTATCTTATTTGTTGCCTATGTCTTGGGCCAGAAGGTAAACTCCATGAGGCAAGATTTTTCTCTAGTTGTTAACCTTATGCCCAGAAGACTGCTGGCCCATACCATTTGCTCAATAAATACATGCTAGAAGGACTGGCAAAACCACCCCACTCCCTGCCCTGATTGTAACCACCACAGCAGTTAGGACGCACACCTAGGTTCCTACAGCTCCAGGGAGGGATGGTTCAGTTGTGGAGAAGCCTGGTGGCCCTGCCTCAGGGCGCACAACCAATGTAGTCACACAGGCCTTGCACACAAGAAGCCCCATACTTGGGGTCTAATGCCCCATGGCTGGTTGCTGTCTTGAATTTCTGAATTCATTTGATCTCTGCATTTGTGTTTTATAAGTGAAGTTTAATGGGTCAGTGGAGTGTATGCTCCTGGTCCACTCACCATCTTGCCTTCCTCCACCTCTTCCCACCCCCAGAAGAGGAGCTCAGATGCCCAATTCCCTGTCCCAAGTAGTAAGCACCTCTGCCTTTGCTCTTGGCAGGATCCTGGGTGCAGACCCTCAAAGAACCAGGTGGGTCACGCAGGCCCCATGTGCCAAGTCACCAGGCAAGATCCCAGACAACTATGCGGTTTGGCACTCACCCCACCAAAATCCCCATGCCCGTTCCCAAGACAACGCGACATTAAAGAGAAACTAAAGAAAGCTGTGACTGATGAAGAGAGAGAAATCATGGGTGAATAAGAAAAAAAGGGTCTTTTTCCTGCTTTTGAATGAGGAATCTGCATTTTCACGTGGCACTGGGCTCTGCAAATGATGTAGCCAGGGCATCTGGCACAGAAGGGAAACGGGCCAAGGAACAGGCTCTGTGCCGGGTCCTGCCAAGCCTAGTCCTGCTGCAGGATGCCCTTTAGGGGCTGCCCTCCACACCCTGGTCCTGTCCACCAGCAGGTGTCAAGCATGCACAGAGCCACCAAACTTTTTCCAGTTCCGGTCAGCGAGTCAAGGGTCTGCCCCTCCCTCATCCATGTGTCAGGTGCACCTTGACGCCCTTTTGGACCAAGCTCTATCCAGGTGTGAATGCGCGGAGGCAGCGGTGCGCTGGTAAAGGTTTAAAAACCAGCTCTCCGGGAGCAGGAGCCCTGATTTGCAGCATTTGCTGGCTGCCGTGCTATAGATATTCCCTCAGGGCCGATTCCAAGCTACCTGTATCTGATAACCAGTTCACGAAATTCTTGAAAACTTAACAATTGGCTCCCATAAAGTAATACAAGGAGGCTGCTGCCCCTTACTGCTTGGAGGGGAGAGGAAAGAGAGCTTGCTGTGATTTCATCTATAATCTGGAACAAGGGACACCTGGGTGGCTCAGTGGTTGAGCACCTGCCTTCAGCCCAGGGCGTGTTCCTGGAGTCCCGGGCTTCTGTCTCTGCCTCTCTCTGTGTGTCTCTCATGAATAAATAAATAAAATCTTTAAAAATATATATATATAAATAATCTGGGACAACATAGGCAATTCACAAGGAAAAAAACCAAACAAACCAAAGAAGCAGCAAATGAGAAAAGACTCTTAAAGTGACTATGAAAACACAAATAAAACAGAGGCCTATATTACTTTTAAAAAAGTCAGTCTGATAAAAATGTTAAATCTCGAGTTTCAGTAAGATGCATGACTGGCAAGAATGTAAATCTGTGCAGACAGATTTGGAAAGCACTTTGATGGGATCCAGTAAATTCAAAACGTGTATCAGGCCAGCAGTTCCTCTTCCAGGTGAGCTCAGGGAAATTCCCCAATGCGGGCAAGGATGGTCACCCCACATTATCATGGTGGGCTCCCTGCCCCATCACCCAGCTTCAACAGTTACCAACTCATAACCAGTCTCATTCCAATTTTATCCCATCTGCTTCCCCACTTTTTTTTTTTAACATTTTATTCATTTATTCATGAGAGACACACAGAGAGAGGCAGAGACACAGGCAGAGGGAGAAGCAGGCTCCCTGCAGGGAGCCCAACAGGGACTCAATCCCAGGACCCTGGAATCACGCCCTGAGCCGAAGGCAGACCCTCAACCACTGAACCACCCAGATGTCCCTGCTTCCCCACTTTCCATATGATCCTGAAGTAAATTCCAGACGGCATATCATTTCATCCATAAATATTTCTGCATCCCTAAATAAAAGACACCTAGAATAGGCCTTTGTCAGGTATGTGGGAGAGAAATCCCAGCAGGGTAATCAGGGAAGGGTGGATAAAAAGGCAAAGGTACTTTTATGAGCACTCTGGAGTTTGGTTGATTCAAGAGTAATGTTTCAAGTACATTCCCTGAGGAAATTGTCCCCGTTCCCTACCGGACACAGCAGGCTGAAGGGACAGCCTTCTGGTGCTTGGCAGATTTGGAGGTCAAATAGAATCTGTGCTAGGTAATCAGCTTAGTGGATAATACACGGAGAACTGCCATTCGCATGGTACTTACAAACTTCCAATGCAGGGGATTGTCACCTGTTTTCATATTGTCTCCCTTGACTATTGCCCTTTGTTGTCATTATTTGAAAATACGTACCTGATTAGTTATACTCAGTCAATAAAAATATCAAATGTATAAATAGCCACGTGAGAGGTCTTTCAGGTGGCGTGACCTGATTGCTAAATTCACTCCCACCTCTCGACTTCTGTCTCAGGGCGATATCTCATACTTGAAAAAAAATGCATGCTGATGGCAATGACTTTCCAGATTGTTTATCAACATCGATCAAAAGAACCCCCCTTTCCAAATTGCTGCTTTGGTCTGTGATTTGCGGAAGGAGCTTTAGGATTTTTGTCTTAATCTGAAAATGAATTAGGCCAGAGGTCGAAAAGAAGAAAAGGAAAAATGAGACACTTTCACATTTTGAGAGACACTGTATTAAAACCTCAGTAAACTGCTCTATATTTAGCCCCTGATTAAGTGCTAGAAAACTCCCAGAATACAACAGAGAACATCATCTCCACACGGAACGTGGTTTCCTAATTCCTACACACTACACAAAATCCTGCAAACCATCTCCTTACTCACTGTCGCTCAGGACAAATCATTACTGACTCATGAGATTTTAAGCAGCAAGCAGCCGGTGGGAAGGGAAGAAAGAAAAAAAATGTGCAAAAGCAAGGTGGTTACCCTGAAAACACAAAGATCCGCCTAGCTTTCCTGTAAGAGTAAGTCCCCTGCTCGCCCTAAGGCCTGTGCTACCGTGGATTGAACCTCCACGTAGAACAACGGCAAACACGCAACGAAAGGACAGATGGGACGCTGTCGCCGCAGGAGTGTCAGGTACTCTGAGAGCGAAAGAGGCAGAGCTGTTGCGTCACGGAGCAAGAGGCATCCTCCTCAGGGGAGCTCTCCCGATCCCAATCCTTAACCAACTTTGTACCTCTCCCCTCTATGATCTGCAACTCCTGCTCCTCTTTTATAAACCCCTAAACATTCTCGTTACTGATTTCGTTTACTTACAAAGACAGTTGTTCGACTTCAAAATTTCATCACGGCATCTAGAGCCAGGGTGAAATCATATATTTTATTTGAAATAAATGCTTGTCATTCACCCTGGCTCATCTCTTGGGGGTGGAGGGTGTGGAGAGGATGGGGAATGCTCCCAACACTGACTCTCCTTCGTTTTTTGTCCAGCAGCAGCAAGAGTGGGATGGTCCCAACCACGGCTCTGGGGTCACCCACCTAACACCAGCTCATGATACTGAGCCAGACATTGCATCAAGCAGCCTCTGTTTACCCATCTGTAAAATGGGAACAATAATATATCCCAAAGAGGACTGTGTGTCACTCTGACCTTAGAAGCATGACAGAGAGAACCACGGGACTGAGCATCAGAGAAGCTCCCACAGTTCCTCCTCAAGGCCGGAGACCACCTCCAACTCCTTCTCTGCCCACAGCCAACCAGCCACTTCTCCCCTGGTCTCTTTTACAAAATAAGTAGAGTTAGAGGAGCTCGTGAATAAATTCCCGTCCAGGTATAAGGTTCTAGTAACTCCTTCTGAAATGACTGACCCACTGTTCCTTGTTTTTACAAGGTAATATGTGGATCCTAGAGAATGTGAAATTCTGGTCAAGTAACAGAGCCCCTGCTTCTGCGTATTAAACCTGCACGCGGAGAATCCACTTAAAGAGCTCTGCAATGAGCGCACCCAGAGGGGCTGCTGGATCTCCTGATAAAAAACAGGGTTTGTGTTTATAAAGCCAGGAGGTGACCTTCCTTTCACCTGGAGAGAAAGGATTTTAGGAAAGGACGGAAATTGCCATGATCTCTCAAAGTCTGTGTCCCCACATTTGTGTGTGGAATGGACAACCCTCCCTAAGGGCTTAGACTGGGAGACTCACATGTCCATTAACCTTTATTTGTACCGTATTTGACCGTTAGCAAAGCATTTTCACAACCATTATCTCCCACCGAAACCAATTCATGCTGAGTCTAAATCCTTTTCCAGAAACCCTGACTGTTTCGGAGAATGTGGGTCTCTCCAATCCATCAAAACCGAGGCACCTCAGCAGGGCCTCCCACCAAAAAATTATCACCTGGGGGGCAATTTTTGAGAATGTATTTTTTTTTCAACTACATCGTTGAGTCTTTTGAATGTGCATATAAGATGCCATATTTCATGGAGTATAATATGTGTATTTTTTAAGATTTTATTTATTTATTCATGAGAATACACAGAGAGGAGAGAGAGAGAGAGAGAGAGAGAGAGAGGCAGAGACACAGGCAGAGGGAGAAGCAGGCTCCGTGCAGGGAGCCTGATATGGGACTCGATCCCGGGTCTCCAAGATCACACCCTGGGCTGTTGGCCGCGCTAAACCGCTGAGCCACCTGGGCTGCCTGTAATACGTGTATTTTTTCATATTTAACGTCTCTGAATTCATGATGCATCTAGTAGTGCAGCCTTAGCTTTCTGTCTTAACCCTGTGAACTGGGTTCAGTAGTGTCCCCCAGAGATTCATGTCCACCTAGAACCTTGGATTGTGACCTATTTTGGAAACAAGGTCTCCGGCGATGCAATCAGTTTATGAGGTCATACCGTGTTGGGGGGTCCTTGATACCACGGTGACTGGTGTCCTTAGAAGGAGAGGGGAGGACATACAGAGACACAGAGGAGGCACAGGGAAGAAGGCCATATGACAGTCGAGGCAGAGATGGAGGTGACGTGCCTGCAAGCCAACAAGCACCAAGAATTACCAGCTCCCAACCAAAGCTGTGAAGAAAGGAAGGATCCTCCCCTAGATTCTTTGGAGGCAGCATGGTCCTGCCAACACCTTGATTTTTTACTTTTAGCCTCCAAAACCGTGAGAGAATACATTTCTGTTGTCTTAAGCCAGTCAGTTTGTGGTAGTTTGTTACGAAAACCTTCGGAAACTAATACACCCTGCAAAGTGTGTACCCGTGTGTGTATGCACACATACACACAACATGCACATGGGTTTGGTCGGTTTTCATTTCCCTTTCCTCACTCATAGGGAAAGGATGAAGAGCATGACCATCTCTTGAGCTGCCAGGTTCACACTGTGCTAAGTGATGTCGTAGGGGCCAGTTCACGAATTCAGTCAGTCTTCTGCTCAGTACAGGAGAAATAGGGTCACAGAACTTTGCTTAAACTCATTTTCTTGAATGTTTTGAACTTGTCTTTAAAGGATAAAGCTTTAGGGACACCTACGTGGCTCCGGTCATGATCCCAGGGTCCTGACATCCAGCCCCGTGTTGGGCTCCCTGCTCAGTGGGGAGTCTGCATCTCCCTCTCCTCTGCCCCTCCTCCCAATTGTGTGTGTGCTCGCACTCTCTCTCTCTCTCTCTCTGTCTCTCAAAAATAAATAAATTTTAAAATCTTTAGAAAAAAAGAAAGCAATTGACTTTTTAAATAAAAAATAAAGGACAAATCTCTGCATTCTCCATCTGCCTTACAGCCTAAAGGAAGACTCAAGCATCTAGGGAGCAGTAACAATGGGAATAAAGCATCCTTGGAGCTGAACTTTAATCGGGGTTCTGGGAGAATTTCAAGAAGCCAACCCCACACTCACCCCATTCGAAACAAGTCCTTAGAGCCCCAGGTCCTCCTAAAGGCGACCCTTCTCTGCCCAGACTGGGTACCACTCTCCAGTGCTGCCCTGGTGGTCTTACGGCACAGCAGGTGAAATGTGTTGCTATTTGCATGTGGTTCCTTTTCAAGGAAGGAAGGACAGACAGATGGAAGAAAGAGAGGAAGGGAGGGCTTAGCACAGGACCTGGAACCTAGTAGGCTCAGTCACTCTGCTCTGCAGGAAACAGAGCTGCTTTGTCATCACTGCAGAAGGATCTTTCCCAAATCTTTACCTCAGGCACAACAGGCCCCTTCCATGGCCTTGGACGTGACAAATACACACACAAAGCCCATAGATTAAAGAGCACGTGGTATTTGGGCCACTTGGGATCCTATGCTCAACACTGGCACAGTACAGGTCATAACTGGACATATACACTGTGCACCCAGGACACACTCATCAGGCCTTAGGGAAATGTTTCTCCACAATTCCTGGCTTCTGTCCTTGAACAGAAGGTGGCTGAGCCTGATCACCTTGGAGATCCGTGGTTGCGCTGTTACCAACGTTGGAGACAGACACAATTTCCAAAGAACAGAAGGGATTTGGCCAGGGGAAAACACTGAGAAAGACAAAGAGAAAGGCA
Organism: Vulpes vulpes; assembly: GCF_048418805.1. Classification (NCBI taxonomy): domain Eukaryota; kingdom Metazoa; phylum Chordata; class Mammalia; order Carnivora; family Canidae; genus Vulpes; species Vulpes vulpes. The sequence goes on along the minus strand of NC_132794.1, from coordinate 111,565,485 downwards.
GATTGGTCAATTTGCCAAATCTTCAAATAGCATAACCACAACAGTGTCTTGCAAAGAGCAGCATTGGTCCCCAGGAGTCCTCTATGCCTTTTTGTCCTTGTTCCTTCATGTCCTAATTCAGGATTGGAAGGTCTTCACAAAGGAATACAGTCTTCACCGGAATTGCTCATGGTGGCCCAGGAACATGGTGCAATATTAGATGATCCATACCGTTCTTAAATATGCTCATAAGTACATCTCAGTGTAATCGTATGAAGCACAATGTCTACAGATCTAGATACTGCTTGAAGAGATGGAGAAAATTGCAAAAAAAAAAAAATGCTAGCAGTTTATATGGTGAAATTCAATTTGCTGTAATCTTTTCTGCAGCAAAGATAATTTGTCACAAGTAATCCCATACAGTGTTTGATTCTGATATATGAAATCTGCAGCTCATTTCTGAAACTATTGCTTTAATAATTTTACTGACAACTTCAATTGATATTGTGTCAACAGAATGAGTTTCTCTGTTGAAATTTAAAGATTTTTTTTTTTGAAAGAGAGATAACATGAGGGGGCAGGGCAGGGGGAAGGAGAAGTAGGCTTCCCAGAGCAGAGAGCCCAATGTGGGGCTCCATCCCAACACCCTGGGATCATGACCCAGGCCGAAGGCAGATGCTTCACCAACTGAGCCACCCAGGTGACCCTCCAAATTGAAATTTAAATTAAAAAAAAAAAACTATTCAGGAACTACAATGACTCAATAAAAGTTGTCTAAATTAGTACTACTGTGTAGAACACAAATTATCTGAAAATTTTGCCTGTAACAACGTGAATAATGACTGCTGCAATACAGGAAAGAATAATAAATATTGTACCACAAATACAGACAGATGAATTTCATCTTTTTTCTTTTTTCTTTTTTAATAATAAATTTATTTTTTATTGGTGTTCAATATGAATTTCATATTTATCACTCGGGCAAACATCACCAGACCATTAACAAAGCACCTAGACGTTTACGATAATAATTCAAGTCCATTTCTTTGATATTTTTGCCGACTTTCTGCAGGTAAAAGCCATGGCTTTATAAATAGAAATATTTTGTTGTTTTGTCATTATGAAGATATATTTGTTGAGGCAGGAGGGTAGAACATATTTTTATGTATCAGTTGGGGGACTTGTTAATGACTTTTAAACATTTGGACACATGGCATGTGGGCCTACCCTCCCACTCTCGCCCTGGGCCCTGCCAATGGTGGGGGAAAGCCTGTACTCTGAGCCTCCAGTTTCAGCTCATGCATGCATGTGGTGGACAGTTCCATTTTAAATCACAAGAGCCCTGATGCATCTCCAGGGGAGGTGCCCCTTTGGCCAGGGAGCTCAGAGGAAAGCCTACTTAGGGGGTATGGTAGGTAGAAGCTATTTTCCAGAAGATTCATTCCTTCAGTTTATCCTTCTGCTCCTTACAGGTCACTCCAAGGCCCCAGTTACTAGCTCTGGGTTTTAAGAAAGGGCAGGACCAGGAGTTGGCCAATGGGCAGCTGGCCAGAGCTAGGATGAGCATCCCGGTGTGGGTGTAAGTGGTACAATACCAGGGAAAGTGGGGTGAGTCCACATGAGCATGCTCGAGGAGCTGCCCAAAGTAGATGCTAGGAGGACCTGACATTCCCTCCAAGCCCCCAAGAGCATGAGTAAGGGTGTACCTGGGTGGGGGGGGGGGCGTGGGATTAGAGTAGATCTAAGTGCAGAGGTTCCTGAGCAGCCACTAACATCTGACACAGCACTGGGGCCATCTAACTGCAGCGTTGGAGGGAATCCTAGAAAATCTGATCCACTCAGTACAAGTGAGGTGTCTCATTCAATCGCTGTGGCTGGGGGTGAGCTCGCTCTAATGCAAACACGGCAACTGAGCTCCACCTCCTTCACCAAGACAAATCCAGAGAGGGCATGAGGGTTCCTCCTGTGTGTCTATAATAAATATATCTACACCCTGTGACAAACGGTTGTCCAGTGGCTTAGGGGTGAAGGATCAGGGTGGAAAATCTGGAGCTCTAGGGCTCTCTTTCTGAGGCTGCATAAATCTCCCCTGACTAGGGGTACATTCTGTCCCCCAGCAGAGGGGGCTAGTATGCTGGGCATGGCTGACACTGGGGTCAAGAGGCTGCCGCTCAGGGGAGCCAAGGAATGGAAGATGATGTGCTAAGCAGGGGGCCGTGAGTCTTTGGAGATTTCTAATCACCAGTAGCAAATCCAGAGGGACTTCCCAACGGCGGCAGAGTTTGCAGTGCCGTGTCGTCTGGCAGCTGTGAGTTCAGTACCCTTTTACCAAATTGGTTATTTGGCTGTTTTAACAACTGATTGTAACTCAGTTGATCGTCAGAGTCAAGAGGCTGATCAGACTTGGCTGTGAAGTAGATGTGAACCATGAAATCACCTCTCAGATGTTACCGAGCAGCTTAATCTGCACAGAACCCAAATCTATATGTAACACACCATCCTCTCTCTCTCTCTCCCAGAGAGGCACCAGGAAATCGCAGCGTGTCAGCATTTACAGGCCATTTCCAGCACCATGGCAACCTGTACACAACACATAACAGCATCTGGAGATCCTGACCATCAGCCTGAGGCCCAAAGCAAAAGACGGAGCTACAGCATTTAGACAGGAAGCTCATTCACTGGAGGAATTAAAATTAAGAATTTAAGACATGAAGCCTTGATACATTCTTGATGACAATTTTCCTCACCTAACCTAAAAGAGGAAACAAAACTGCGAATCTGGTTTCATTCTGACCAACCGGAGTGACTGATGAGTGACAGAGAAGAAGCAGGGTCACTGCAGCAGAGGGTCTCTGCAGATGGGCCAAAGACGCACCAGGCATTTATCCTGGACTCCCTAGAAGGCAGATCTCGGGCGCCTGAGGGGCTCAGTTGGGGAAGCACCTGCCTTCAGCTCAGGTCACGATCTTAGAGTCCTGGGATCCAGCCCCACATCAGGCTCCCTGCTCAGGGGGGAGTGTGTTTCTCCTTCTCCCCCTGCCACTCCCCTTGCTTGTGCTCTTTCTTTCTCTCTCAAATGAATACATTAAAAGATCTTAAAAAAAAAAAAAAGCAGCTCTCAAAAGATGTAGAGGAGAGCTGCCTGTGTCTCAGGGGCCTGGGAAAGCCTGGCTTGGCTCCTGCAGCACTCTTGGGAAGAACGGTGGAGTCCAACAGCTATAAGGCCACACAAGGACTTGGCGGGCCAAGAGGACCCAGGAGGTCAGAGGGGCTGTGCCAAGGCCCTGAGTGCCAGGCCTCAGGGGTCTGAGGGCCACGCTGGGCAAAGAAAAACCATAGCATTCTCATGCCAGTCTCCCAGCTGGAGACACTAGCACCCTGACCATCTCCCCTCTTTGGTCCTGGGTGGCTCATGCCTTTCCCCAGAAGCTGCTGTTACCGCCACCACCTTCGTGGGCCCTACCATCACTTGGTCCCCTTAGCTTGTGTGTCCTGTGCCCTTCCAGGCTGTGGCTCCTGAGGCTCTAACTCCTGCTGTCACCACTGTTGAGGGGCCCAGAGGTTACAGAAGGGTTTTGCCGAGAACCTTTGTACATAGCTCCTTCTAAGGCAGCAAGCAGAGGAGTCTGTTGTGCCAAGAAAGAGAGAAGTGACAAAGACGGGCACAGAAGAGACCCAAGGCAGTGTTATAACCACCATGATTATGCTTTCCAATATTTCTATGATCGTAAAGGTTGTCCTCAAGTAGTTAGCATGCTAATGACCCCCTTCCTGTCTGTAAATGAGGCTCAGGAACTCTTGAAAATGTCTAGCCACTTCCCTCTTGTCTGCCCAGGGCATCTGTTACACCTCCACCGCTGACCTTTGGACTTCATCTGGTTCCTGAGCCTGTCCCTGGATTGTCTCTCTTGCTGGCCTCTTCCAGCTGATGACACATTGGACTGTTTATCTGGCTTCCTGCTGTAACATTCTCCCACAGCCCGGTCAACCCTGGCTTCTCAAGGAGCACCCCTGCTTCTCTAGGGAGAATCAAATAAAAGTAATACTTATTTCTGGGGCGCCTGGGTGGCTCGGTCAGTCACACGTCTGACTCTTGATTTCAGCTCAGGTCATGATCTCAGGGTTATGGGATTGAGCCCCGTGTCAGGCTTGTCAGGCTCCATGCTCAGCAGGGAGTGTGTTTTTTTTCTCTCTCTCTCCCCCTTTCTCTGCCCCTCCCCATGCTCACATTCTCTCCCTCAAATAAATAAATGAATAAAATACTTTTTTAAGATTTTATTTATTTATTCATGAGAGACACAGACAGAGAGAGAGGCAGAGACACAGGCAGAGGGAGAAGCAGGCTCCATGCAAGGATCCTGATGCAGGACTCGATCCCGGGTCCCCAGGATCAGGCCCTGGGCTGCTGAAGGTGGCACTAAACTGCTGAGCCACTCAGGGATCCCCGGTGTGAGTATATTTATGTACATACTCTGGGGCCTGGGGCTTTTTACTCACATACTCACATTTAGCATTTCTACATATGTGTGTGTGTATAAATTCCTTTTTTTTTTTTTTTAGGTAAGCTCTATGCCCAACATGGAGCTCAAACTCAAAGCCCCTAGAGCAAGAGTCACATGCTCCACTGACCAAGTCAGCCAGGTGCCACAATTTCTTTGTAAAGATTTTACTAAATAATTACATGAGATTCTATTTTAGGAGTAGACTAGCAGTTAGCCACTCCCCTACTGCTGGACACTTAGGTTGCTTCTGAATTTGACTTTTTGTAAGAAGAAAGAACTTCCAAAGTCTTGTCTAATGCTCTTGCTTCAACATACACCAGAGGATGCTTCCATAGCACACACTCTGTTCCCCCCCCTCCAGGGACTCATCCCATTGCCCAGAGATTGACCCTAATTTAGATCAACATTTTACCAGTGATCAGGGTCACCAGGCCTCAGAAGTGGGCACCATGTGATTCCTCCTTCATGGCCTGACTTAAACGTAGATACTCATCTTGGCTGTGGCTGCTCTACCCTCTGCCCTGGTGTAAAGAGACCCGGGACTGTCATTCACATGGTTGTTGGGCGGAGTGGACATGAAGTCATTTCTATCTTGTCTGGCTGCATAGTGCACCTGACCATGCAGAGGCTGTATCTAGATTAGGCATGAGAGGTAAGAGACCTCCTTCACCCCAGGTCCAGGTGAGCTCTCTAGGCAAGCCATTAGCAGAAAGCTCTGCTTTGGGGTTGTAAGCTGCTTGCCTAGTGTAGCCATTTAACAAAATGTTTTCAAAGAACTTTCACACACAGGTACACACACATATATGTGATTTCATAGGTAAATGTGAGTAAAATAGCCGTACACACACACACACACACGCACACACACACACAGGTCCTTACCACTCTTATGAACAGCACTACAGTGAACATCTTTGGGCTGACCTCTTTCTCTAGATCTCTATTTTAAACACACTCTATGAACACACAAACATTGTATTTATCAATCTTCTCTGCCAATGCTCCCACCTCTTGCCCTCTGGACATACCAACAGGCAGCAGGAAGTTGCAGAAATCAACACAAAATCTGAAATCAGGATTCCTAGAATGGTTTGGACACCTACTTCCTGTGCCTGGGGCAAACCACTCAAGCTCTCTGAGCTTGTTTCCTCATGTGTAAGATTTAAATTAAGGTAGTGACAACATCTGTGAGCCTCACAGGGTCACAGTGAGAAGCAAAGAGATCATAGATGAGAGGAACCAGAAGAGGATGGGAGATGAGGGAGGCATCGCTGTTCCTCAAAACAGCACCTCACACCTTTTTCTCTATTTTTGCTCAGAACTTTGATCTCTTGGAAAAGTGTGAAAGGACTCAAGACACAGGAAAAGAGGTCCAAGAAGCCAAAATGGAGAATTATTCCCCTTCAATTCATGGGACATTTGGAACTACTTATTTACATATAAAAACACTTAGTAAGCAATTTAGTAATGGATTTGGAAAGCCCTTCGTCTTCCTCATCTTCACAGTTGCCCTTGGCCACTCTTGATCAAGTCCCCATTTCCTGATACGTCACTTCGTCTCATATGTCCTGACTTTGGCCTACAATTAATAACAGGCTATTTAACAATGTACACCCTGTGCATTTTATGTATGAAAAGTTAAAGAAATACTCTTACTCTTCTTGCCAATGGCCTTGGGGACTAGAAGGGTCTTTCTTCTTCCAAAGCTATTTTGATAGCTTTGCAAAAAAAAAAAACAAAAACAAAAAACAAAGACAAAAACATGCCTTAGAAATGAGTATAGGGGTACCTGGGCAGCTCAGTCCGTTAGGCATCTGCCTTCAGCTCAGGTCATGATCCTCGAGTGCCAGCATTGAGTCCCACATTAGGCTCCCTGCTCGGTGGAGAGTCTGCTCTTTCCTCTGCCCCTCACCCCACTCGTGTTTTTTTTCTCTCTCTCTCTCCCTCTCAAATAAATAAAAATAAAATCTTAAAAAAAAAAAGAAATGAGTATAGGAGTGGGCTTGCAATCAGAAGTCTTATTCAACAAAGAATTACTTTTCAAAAAAAAAAAAGAATTACTTTTCAAATTGAGTTGTGTTTTCCTTAGACAAAATGCAGAGACAATAGCCATTGCCATGTTAGCAAAACTTATCTTTAGATGATCCTGTGCCCGCAACCTGCCATGCTTCTCCCATTCTCCCAGGGTGAGCCCGAAGAGGGGTCTGTCTTCCACATTCCATCCCCTTCCCATTTCATCATGTCCTCAGCATGCTAACTGCGGCCCGTGGATCCCCCAGGCTTAGGGCAGGGAGAAAGTAGGATAGTAAAGGAGCAAAAGTGTATTTTTACTTATGTGTTATTCTCATTCAGCAGGTCAATGCCCTCTCTCCCAGCAGATGTCTAAATCCTGACTCCTTATGTCTTGGGATGCACTGGGGGGATGTAGCAGGGATAGGGGTTAGAGACCCACCCACACCTCCAACACTACCCTTGACATCGTGCAGGTCCTGGATGCAGGTGAGACACTGTCACGTTGGACTCTCCTAATGCCCCTGCCCCCCTCCTTCAGGGGTAGAGTTGGCCAATCTGATCCACCCAAGAGCTTTTCTAAGTTTACTGCTAGTATACCACTGGTTGGGGGTGGGGGCGGTCTGTGCAATTCTGCAGGCATCAGACTGAGGCCTGAGCAGGCAGTCTTCCTCATGGTGAGCACTCCACCGCATAGAGTGGTCTTGGCAGTGCCTCCTTTCTTGGTTTGAGAAGGAAAGGGAGTGGGGGAGACCACAGTACCCACTGCCCATAGGCTGGCAGCCCTTCCCAGCCCATCCTCAATCTTGAAGTTTGCAGAGCCAGTTTGCCCCTGCCTTTCTTTCTGCTGCTGCTGCTGTGATGAGTCCCATTCCTTTCTCTGCAATGTGGACATTTGTCACTCACTGACCTCTCTTCCTAGACAGAAAAAGTTACAGAAGCAAAGGAGACCACACTTCAATCAGCTGTTGAAAATCATTGAACTACACTCATTGCAGAAACAGGCTCTGTTTTGTTGTCATTGTCTAGGTTGTTTTCATAGGTGTATAAATAAAACACGAGGAAAGCCACTCAAAGTGGAGATTCCATGTAAGTTTCTGCAACTGCATGGTCACCAGCCCTAGAATTCTGTTCTCAGCAGCAAGACAGCGGAAGGAGCCAAGTGGGCAGGATGGAACAGGAGACCCAACCCACGGGTCCAGCTGGACTGGGAGGGCTGGCTGGAAATGACCAAGGAGCTTTGTGCCAGGACTTCTTGGAGGCAGGACTGCGGGGGCAGGTAAAGGTGCTCAGTCTGCACTGAAGCCTCACCGAGCAGTCCCGGCTCAGGCCTGGTGCACAGCGTATGCCCAAGAATGTTTCTTTTTTTTTTTTTTTTTTCCAAGAATGTTTCGAGTCCCACATTAACATTAACATTCAGACAAGAGAAATTTCAGTACCATATGTTGCTTCCAAGAAATTTCATACAATCATTGTGAAGACAAAACAGGACTTTTTCCCAACAGTCTTAAAATGAATTCTGAAGCAAGATTATGAGAAACTCAGTAATGTTGGGAATAATATTTTATAGCTCAGAGGGCCAACTTGATATTTTAAAACTCTGCTAGATCTCTGGAAAACATGAGTGTGGCAATAAAAACATTATAAGCATAGGAGAAGAATCAGGATATAATTTTATTTAGCTCTTTATTAAGCAAGTAAAAGATATTAGGAGGACTTCTGGGTTGAAATGATGGATTGAACACATGCATCTGACTTCACTTCCCCCTGAAATCTCCAATAAAGGGATTAAACAAAGAAACAAGTGAACAAAAACAGAAATCAATAAGAGCAGAGAGAACAGGAGAGGGAAATTGTAACCAGATTTTGGAAGCTGGACATCAAGCTGTCACTGACTTAGGAGATCCAAGAAAGTCAGTTCCTACCCAACAGTGAGGATAACTGAGAGCTGTTGGTTTATATGCAGAACCTTAAAAAGGCACTGGAATAGACAATACCAGGGACTTCCAGAACTGGAGGAAAGGAAATATGCTAAAGTGAGGGTTGGCTGGAGCTATTGGGTAGTAATCACATGGATTCCTAGATGCCCTGCCTAATCTACGTAGCTGCATGACAGCCCCAGCCCCAGCGCCACCTTGGTGAAACAGGATCCAAGCTAGGGGATGGCAGGAATGCTCAAAGGTGTGGGCACCATACCAAATACATATGAATGTTGAATATGGAGAGCCCTTGCCTCCTCTTGAACTCCTAGATGGCTAGTGTCCAGGCTGTCCCTCTCCACAGAGAGACTGTGTCCTAACAAATCTGGCTAGCCATGAGAAAATATCTCAGGTTATGGGCAACAGGAGTGTCCCCCAGAAAGTGGTCCACTTGATCTTCCTATGGAGGAGCACAAAGACAGCAAGTCCCGCACACACACACGGAGTGTCCCCTAAATTTTTGAGTTCTCATTTCACAATTAAGGATATAAAACATCTGAGAAAGCATATTATCTAAGGAAACCAAAAGAAACTGAAAAAAAAGAATTTGGTGGAAACAAAAACTACATAGAGAAAAGAAAATTAAAAGAAAAAACTCTCAGTGAGAGATAACTATTACATCATGAAACAAGAATAAGGCACTATGAAAAAGTAGTATCCAGAGAACATCTCTGAAAAACATGAGTGCATCAATAAGGAACTCAACAGAGTTCTGGCAGTGTGTTAAGCCAAGAAAAATAGAAAAGCATAAAGATCAAAAAGGAAGAAGTAGGGCAGCCCCGGTGGCGCAGCGATTTAGTGTCGCCTGCAGCTCATGGTGTGATCCTGGGGACCCAGGATCAAGTCCCACGTCAGGCTCCCTGCATGGAGCCTGCTTCTCCCTCTGCCTGTGTCTCTGCCTCTCTCTCTCTCTCTCTGTCTCCCATGAATAAATAAATAAAATCTTTTTTAAAAAAAGAACATTTAAAAAAAAAGGAAGAAGTAAAACTGTATTTATTTGTAGACAAAATGATTATTTATATGGAAAATCATAAGGAATCTATAAAATATTGTAATCAATGAGTTTAAACAAGAATACGAGGTCAGTATACAAAAATATTGTATTTCTATACAGTAGCAACAAATAGTTAAAAATTTTAATACAAGAAAAAGGGCAAAAGATCCCAATAGACACCCCCCAAGGATGATACACAGATGGTAAGGAAGCAAGTGAAAAGACGCTCAAAATTATGCCTTATTAGGGAATTGCAAATTCAAGTGACGAGATACCGCTATGCATCTAACAGTATGGCCAAAATCTAGAATATGGGCAACTCCAAATGCTGGCAAGGACATAGAGAAATAGGAACTCTCATTCACTGTTTATGGGAAAGCAAAATGGTATAGCCACTTAGGAGGGCATTTCTTTTTTTTTTTTTAATTTTATTTATTTATTCATGAGAGACACAGAGAGAGGCAGAGACACAACACAGGGAGAAGCAGGCTCCCCACAGCAAGACTGATATGGGACGCAATCCCAGGACCCTGGGATCATGACATGAGCCGAAGGTGAAACAACTGAGCCAGGTGGCCCTAGGAAGATATTTCTGACAAAACTGAACATGCTCTTACCATGCAGTCCTGCACTCATGATCCTTGATATTGACCCAGAGGAGCTGAAAATTTATGTCTGCAAAAAACTTGCACACAGATAGTTATAGCAGCTTTATTCATAATTGCACAAACCTGCAAGTAACCAAGATGTCCTTTAGTAAGTAAATGAATAAACTGGTCCATTCAGGCAATGGGCTATTATTCAGTGCTAAAAACCAATGAGCTATCAAACCATGAAAAGACACAGAGGAACCTTAAATGCATATGACTAAGTGAAAGAAACCAATCTGACAATGCTGAACGACTCCATCTATAGGACATTCTGGAAAAGGTAAAACTATGGAAACAGTAAAAAGATCAGTGGTGGGCATCCCGGGTGGCTCAGCGGTTTAGCACCGCCTTCAGCCCAGCGTGTGGTCCTGGAGACCTGGGATTGAGTCCTATGTCGGGCTCCCTGCATGGAACCTACTTCTCCCTCTGCCTGTGTCTCTGCCTCTCTTTCTCTCTGTGTCTCTCATGAATAAATAAATAAATAAATAAATAAATAAATAAATAAATAAATAAAATCTTAAAAAAATAAAAATAAAAAAAAAAGATCAGTGGTTGCCAGGGGTTGAGGTAGGAGAGTAAAAATGAACATGGGGGACACAGGGGATCTGGGGGGCAGGAAACTACTCTGATGATGCTATAATGGTGGATCCATGTAATTATACATGTGTGCCAACCCATAGAATGCACAACACCAAGAGTAAACCCCAACATAAAATACGAACTTGGTTGATGATGTGTTGACGTTGGTTCATCAATTGCAATAAATGTACCACACTGATGCAGGGATGTTGATGAAGAGGAGCTGGAAAGGAGGTACATAGGAATCTCTTTCTCTACTTTCTGATCAATTTTTCTGCGAACCTAGGACTGCTTTAAAAAATAAAGTCCATTTGGTGCACCTGATTGTCTCAGTTGGAGGAACATGTGACTCTTGATCTTGGGGTTGTGAGTTCGAGCCCCAAGTGGGGTGTAGAGATTATTTAAATTAATAAAACTTTTAAAAATAAATAAATAGGGATGCCTGGGTGGTTCCGATGGTTAAGCATCTGCCTTCAGCTCAGGTTATGATCTCCAGGTCCTGGGATCAAGCCCCACGTTGGGCTCCCCACTCAATGGGGAGTCTGCTTCTTTCTTTGCCTCTCCCCCTGCTTGTGCTCTCTCTCTCTCAAATAAATTTAAAACAAAATCTAAATAAATAAATAAAGTCTATTAATTAAAAAAATACTATACTGGGTTCTATTCAGGGAGTCCTTTCTCCACTTAGATTGTTCTATTCTAGGGGCATCTGGCTGGCTCAGTTGGAAGAGCATGAGACTCTTAATCTCAGGGTTGTGAGTTCAAACACCAGGTTGGGTGTAGAGATTACTTAAACAAAAAAAATTTTTTATAAGAATGTTCTTTTCTAATATTTTTATGGTTTTGATTTTCATACCTTCATCCTTCAGGAATTAATTTTGGTTAATAGTATCAGAACAATGATTCTATTAGGGGAGGGAGAGGGACAGGGACAGGAGATCAGCTGGATAAAGGGCAGGAGGGAATTCACTGGGATGATGGAACGTATACATCTTATTGGGTGGTGGTAACATGAATATATATCTTTATTGAAGTTTATCAAGCTGTGTATTTTTTAAGGATATATGCACCCCATGTTTATTTCTTAAGTTTTTATTTTAATTCCAGCATAGTTAACACACAGTGTTGTATTAGTCTCAGCAGTACAATGTAGTGATATAACACTTCCATACATCACCTGGTGCTCATCATGACAAGTGTACTCCTTAATTCCCAACACCTATTTAAGCCATCTACCCCCCCCACTTTGGTATGCATCAAATTTTTCTCTATAATTAAAAGTTTGTTTCTTGCTTTGTCTCTCTCTCTCTCTTTTTGCCTTTGCTTATTTATTTTGTTTCTTAAATTCCACATGAGTGAAGTCATATGGTATTTGTCTTTCTCTGACTTATTTCACTTAGCATTATACTCTCTAGCTCTGTCCATGTCATTGTAAATGGCAAGATTCCATTCCTTTTTATGGCCAAGTAATATTCCATTGTGTATATATGCTACATCTTCTTTATCCATTCATCCGTCAGTGGATACTTGGTTTGCTTCTGAAACTTGGCTATTGTAAATAATGCTGCTATAAACATAGGGATGCATGTATTTCTTTGAATTACTGGTTTTGTATTCTTTGGGTAAATACCCAGTAGTGTGATGTGATGACAAGCACCTTTTCATGTGTCTATTGGCCATCTGTATGTTTTCTTTGGAAAAATGTCTGCTCATGTCTTCTGCTCACTTTTCAATTGGGTTGCTTGTTTTTTAGGGTATTCAATTTTGCAAGTTCTATATTTTGGATCCTAGCTCTTTATCAGATATGTCCTTTGCAAATATCTTCTTCTGTTCCATAGGTTGCCTTTTGATTTGCTGATTGTTTTCTTCACTGTGCAGAAGATTTTATTTTGATGTAGCCCCAATAGCTTATTTTTGCTTTTGTTTCCTTGCTCAAGCCATACTGTACATTTTTAAATCTATGCATTTTACTTTATGTAAAGTATACTTCAGTACACATTAAATAAGCTTAATAGAAAATTTAGAAGATAAAATTTAAGAAGTTCTCCAGAAAGTAAAAGGACAAATTTTAAATAGTAAAAAAAAAAAAAAAAAAAAAAAAAAGATTAGTAAATTAGAGGACCAATCCAGGGAGCTATTTACAAAAAACATGAATCTTCCCCAAAAAGAGAATCAAGGGGTGCCTGGGTGGCTCAGTTGGTTAAGCACCTGTCTTAGGCTCAGGTCATGATTTCAGGGTCCTGAGATCAAGCCCCACATTGGGCTTCTTGCTCAGTGGGGAAACTGCTTCTCCCTCTCCCTCTGTGCTCTCTCTCTCCCTCTCTTGTTCTCCCTCTCAAATCTTTAAGAGAGAGAGAGAGAGAGAGAAAGAGAGAGAACCAAGATGGTAAAGGGGATGGAACCATCAAATAACTTAGAAAATATCCCAGAAAGCATTCTATATACACATTATAAATCTTAACTTTTCACTAAAACTGTTTGGGGATCATTTCCAATGTCGGCATGTAAAGGACTATCTCTCTATAATGACAAGGTGTTCCTTTATGAGATAGCTCATAATTACTTAACCAGTCCCCTAATGGCTGACATTTATGCAGGTTCTAATCTTGTGACATTTTAAGTAATATTGCTGGTATCATCTTCACATATTCATCATTTTCCATGTAAGAGTTCCAGGAAAAATTCCTGGAAATTAAGTAGCTCAATCCAAGGAAATATGTATTTTAATTTTAATTTAATTTTGCCAGACCTCCCTCCATAGAGATGGCACCATTACGATCCCTTCCTGGTATGAGCCCCGTTTTCCTTCATTCTCAATAATGCATGGTATCAGTGAGCTTTTTCATCCTTGTCAGCATACTTGGTGAAAAACACTATATCTCATTGTATTTTAATTCTCAATTCTCAAGTTGAAGTTTTTAAAAGGTGTTTTTGGGGGCACCTGGATAGTCCAGTCAGTTAAGCATCCAACTGTTGATTTCCACTAAGGTCATCATCTCAGGGTTGAGAGATTGAGCCCTGTGTCAGGCTCCATTCTAGGCGTGGAGTCTGCTTAAGGTTCTCTCTCCCCCTCTCCCTCTGCCCTTCCCCATTATCCCTCTCTCTAAAACAAACAAACAAACAAATAAATAGATAAATAAATAAGAGAGAAAAAGGTGTTTTGTGTTTAATATCTGGGAATGATGAGCAATAAAACAAATAATATTGGATTATAACGCAAAGGATAAAATATTCGTGAGTCTATGTGGATACAAACTATTAGCTGTATAAATAAGTGTGCGAGAGGTGACAACTCTTTCTTACAGAAGAATTCCAACTATTAAATATAGAAGGAATGGGGGAGTGGTAATAAGAGATCACCATTAAAACATCACAACAATGACTGCTATAGGCAAATTCACTGATGGATGCTAAAAGTTTAGAAACGAACAGGATATTTGCAGAGGCTCAAAAACACCTCACCCAAAAGATTTCAGCCCTTCAAAGGGAAAAATCATAACTTCATACCTGAGAAACCCAGCTATCAACTTGAACCAAGTGATCAGGGCTGACATACCAAAATCAGGTATTCTTTTTTTTTTTTTTTTTAAGATTGTATTTATTTATTTGACACAGAGAGAGAGAGAGCACGGGCAGGGGGAGGAGGAAGCACAGGGAGAGGGAGAAGCAGGCTCACCATTGAGCAGAGAGCTCAACATGGGGCTCGATTCCAGGACCCTGAGAGCGTGACCTGAGCTGAAGGCAGGAGCTCAACCGACTAAGCCACCCAGGTGCCCCTAAAATCATGTACTCTTGTTGATGCACTGAGAAGGGTACCTCACTCCATGCATCCTTCTTGACAAAGCACAACCTCAATCTAATCACAAGAAAACGCCAGACAAATATCCACATGGAGGGACATGCTCCAAAATATCTGATCAGCACTCCAGAAGTGCCAAGGTGTGGAAGACGAGGAAAGATGGAAGACCCATCGCAGATGGGGAGATACTTAGCAGACAAGACAATGAATTGTCCAATTTGGACAATGATCCGAATTGGATCCTGGACCAGAAAAAGGACTGCGTGGAAAAACTGATGAAATATGAATGAATTCTAACTGTAATTAATAGTACTGTGCCAACAAGAATCTCTTAGTTTTGATCATTGCGCTCTGGCTACAGGAGATGTTGATATTAGGAGAAGCTAGAGGAAAGGTGCATGGAAACTGTATTACCTCTGCAACTCTTCTGTAGTAAGTATACAGTGACCTCAAAATAAGTTTCTTTAAGGTATTTCTTTTCCCCTTGCTGCTCATGTACATTCATTTTTCAATTTTATTTTCTGCCATTTATATAAGCGTTTTTAGGAATTCTTTCTTACATTAGGGAAAATGAGTTTTGTCATATGTGCTACAAATACTTCCTCCCTGTCATTCGTCTTTGATTTTGCCTCTGATAACTTTTTTTTTAAGATTTTATTTCTGTATTCATGAGAGATGAGAGACAGAGAGAGAGAGAGAGAGAGAGGCAGAGACACAGGCAGAGGGAGAAGCAGGCTCCTTGCAGGGAGCCCGACGAGAGACTCGATCCTGAATCTCCAGGATCAGGCCCTGGGCTGAAGGCGGCGCTAAACTGCTGAGCCACCCAGGGTGCCCTCTGATAACTTTTAAGGCAAAAGCTTGTTTCATTTTTATGCAAATTGATTAGCCTTTCCTTTCTGTGTCATGTCTAGAAAGTTATTTCCCATTTGGAAACGTTTCTTCTAATATTTTTATGCTTTCCTTTTCCACATGTAAATCTTTCTCCTGGAATTTATTTTGGGATATTTTTTTCAAAAATGGTTACCTAAGTTTTTTTTTCAATATTTCCACTAAATTATCCATCTTTTTCTCAGTGGTCTTTTTATTTAAAGATTTTATTTATTTATTTATTTATTTATTTATTTATTTGAGAGAGAAAAAGCGCACAAGCAGGAGGAGGGGAAAGGAGAGGCAGACTCCCCCCACTGAGCAGGGAGCCCAATGCAGGGCTTGATCCTAGGACCCAGGGATCACAACCTGAGCTGAGGGCAGATACTTAACCAACTAAGCCACCCACGTACCTCTTTCTCAGTGGTCTTAAAGCCCACCTGTATTATATACTGATTTTTTTATTTTTAGTTAATTTTTAACTAATTAATCCCTGTGCCCAACATGGGGCTTGAACTCATGATCCCAAGATCAAGAGTCTCATAGTCTACGAACTGAGCCAGTCAGGTAGCCCTATATTTTTTTCTAATTAAACAAACTGCTTCTGAGGTTTCCATAACTAAATATTCCAAAAGAGCCAGGGAGCCTCAGAGAAGGAAACATGATGAGGACAGAACCAGCTCAATCAGATATAAAATGTGCATTTTAAAGCTACTACTAATTCTAAAGATTTGCGTAGAGTGCATTGGCTGCAATGCACTAATTCATCTCTGCATATAGCACAGTCCTGATAAGAATAGGAAATCGATAAATGTTTGTTGAATGAGTAACTGACTGAGTAAACAGGTTGGGAAAGGTGAAAGAAACTATGTTGTTAGAGCCTACTCTTTCCAGTGCTTTATATTTGCTTTCCTTTTTACCTCCATTTTTTTTTAAGATTTTATTTATTTATCCATGAGAGACACACACAGAGAGAGGCAGAGACATAGGCAGAGGGAGAAGCAGGCTCCTCACAGGGAGCCTGACGTGGGACTCGATCCTGGGACTCCAGGATCACCCCCTGAGCCAAAGGTAGACGCTCGACGACTGAGCCACCCAGTCCTTCCTTACCTCCATTTTTTTACACCCAGTTTACCCTGAGCACTCATGCTCACAACGGTCCAGCCAGGGTACTCAACTGGTGGTGAGGGGTGGACATAAGATTGGGCCGACAGTCCTCCAAGCCGCCCAGGATCTTGGAGAAGGATCACCTGCAACTTGCCCAAAGATGCTAGTTCCCCCGGCCTAGTCCAGGCCTAACCAAACCAGCTTCTGTTTGGGGCTGAGCCCCCACTTCCCAGAGTCACTGCCCATCCTGCTGTGGAGATTGACATGGGCCATGTCCCAGGTCTGCTGGACCCTAGTCCTGGACCTGTAGAGTCTTCTGGAGTCCTGAGGTCCCAACCCTTCAGGAGAATAACTACCACAGCTAGATCGAGACACCCAGAATTTTATGTGGCTAACCAGGAGCCTCTTGGGTCAGTCCTGGGAACCACAAGACAGCGGGGTCTCAGACGAGCATGGACAAGGGGTTGAGCAAGCAGAATTCTAACCAGAACCCAACTGCTGTGCATCTTGTACAAACCCTTAAACTCTGTGAGCCTCATCTATATGGTCTAATTTTTTTTTCTTTATTGAGGTAAAATTTACAAACAGGGACATGCGTAGACTTTACAGTACAATTCAATGAGTTTTAACAAAGAATAACCAAAACCCAAATCAAAATGCAGGGCATTTCCATGAATCCAGTGAATTCCTTGTCAGTTCCCTGACCTTAACCCTTTGTGTGCTCATTGTCTATCCTTAGAGATGATCTTCTCCTTCTTAGATTTCCTATCAACAAAATCGTACAGTATTTACTGTGTCATTTCTGGTTTCTTTCAGCGAATATTTTTGAGATTCATTCATATTGCTGCATGTAACATACTTCATTCCTTTTCATTCATGTCCATTATTGTATAGACATGCTACCATCTGGCCATCCATCCACCTGTCCAAGGACAGTTGGGCCGTTTCCAGTTGGTAGTGATGATGATAAAGGTACAGAGAGCATTTTTTAGTTTTGAGAGACACAGATTTCCATTCCTCTCGAGTAAATACTTGTGTGATAGCCATAGAAGCACACCACTTGTATCTCCCTCGAGAGAACCGGCTGCTTAGGGCACAGATGGCTGACATCTCAGTGCTTCTCCTTGGGACCTATGACCCCAGGTGGCTCCCAGCCAATGACTGAGCAGAGTGGAGACTTGCACCAGCCATTCCTGCAGGAGAAAGGACTTCCCACTGGGGGCCAGGGATCAGAGCCTCTGAGCTCCAGCCAAGATTCAATTAGAGCTGCACTGAGGGCCATGGCTCTTCCCACCTGTTAGGGGCCGCACTGTGTCTCCCCAAATTAATATGTTGATGTCCTAACCTCCCTAGCACCTCAGGGTATGACTGTATTTGGAGATCAGGTCTTTAAGGTGGTGATTTAGGTAAAATAAGGTGGGCCCCTAATCCACCGGTGTCCTTGTAAGAAGAGATTAGGATACAGATGTGCACACACAGAGGAGGGACCACATGGGGACACAGGGAGAGGGCCATGTGCAAGCCTTAGAAGAAACGCAACCCGCCAATGTTGTTGACCGTGGGCTCAGCCTCCAGAACCGTGAGCAAACGGATTCATGCTGCTCAGGGCCCCTGGTCTGCGTTGTCTTGTGTCGGCACCCGGGGGGACCAGTCCACCGTCCAGCCTTCCTCCCCGCCCTCTCTGTGCTCCCACTTAGACCTGCCCCATCATCGGGGGCTCCCTGCTGCCCGGAGCCCTCTCCCCACCCTTCCCAGGCATTTCCCCCAATAAATATCTGCCTGTCTGACCCTGTCCGGTGTCTGCGTCCTGGAGGACCCACACTGACACCACCTGCCGGCCGCACCACCCGCGTTCTGGGGAGGTGGAGGCACTGGGGCCGGTCAGCTGGGCAGGCGGCTGGGTCCGCGGGGCTGCTCCGCAGACCGCAGGTGGGAGCCAGACCTCTGTCCCTTGTCCAGACACTGCAGGGCTGCAGGGTGCTGGCCACCCCACAGGGACAGACCCCGGGGTCTCCTGGCCACGGCCCGGCCCGGCCCAGCAGCAGGGCACGAGCAGCAATGCCAGAGCAGGAAGGGCCTCGCAGGAGCCGCGGGGCCGGGGTGGCTGCAGCGACTGAGGCCATCGAGCATGCGGGCCCATCTCCGGCTGACCCCGGGACAGAAACAACCACCACCCCCGGCGCTGCTTGCCTGAGTTTGGGGTGGCCCCGCAGGTGTGTGAGTGCTGGCAGCTGCTCCCCAGCACCCCGCCCGCTGCCACACGGCCTGCTCAGGGCCCACCTGTCCACCTGCACAGCTGTCACATGGCCTGCTCGGGGCCCACCTGCCCACCTGCCCACCTGCCCACCTGTCACATGTCCTGCTTGGGGGCCCTCCTGCCTACCTGCCCACCTGCCCACCTGCCACGCGTCCTCCTCGGGCCACCTGCCCACCTGCACACCTGTCACACGGTCTGCTCGGGGCCCACCTGCCCACCTGCCCACCTGCCCACCTGTAACACAGCCTGCTTGGGGGCCCACCTGCCCACCTGTCACACAGCCTGCTCGGGGCCCACTGGCCCACCTGCCCACCTGCCATGGCTGACAGCTTGGGGGGCCGGTCCCCTCGCTGGAAGGGGACAGGGGGGCCGTGGTCAGCAGACACCGCCAGGCCGGTTCAGGGCTTTTCCCAGCTGCCACCTGGAGAAAGGTGGAGAAGGAGGGGATTTCGCAGAGAGAAAGCCAGGGTCTGGGTGAAGAGAGCACAAGGATGTGGGGGCCTGAGGGGCGAGGCCTGGGCTTCCGTGGGAGAAGGAGAAAGGAGGCAGGGAGGGAAACCCTGGCAGGCCATGCTGCTCTCCTGGGTTATAAACCACTTTCTCACACATCAGCCTTCGGATCTCATAACCACCCTGTGAGGGAGGCAGGTAATTATCCCCATTTCACAGGTTTGAAGACTGGGGCTCTGGGAGGAGGAGGTTCAGCAACCTGTCAGGCTCTAGTCGTGTCAGAATATCCTCCCCCCTTTTTTGTTTTTAAGATTTTATTTCTTTATTTGAGCGAGAGGGACAGAGAGTGGCAGAGGGGACCACATTCTGTTTGTCCCTTCCTCTGTCGATAGAAACTTGAGGTGCTTCTACCTTCGGGCTATTGTGAACAATGCTGCTATGAACACAGATGTGCGAGTGTCTCTTTGAGACTCTGCAGCCAGTTCCTTGGGGTATACACGCAGGAGTGGAAGCACTGGATCGCATGGTGGTTCCAGGTTCAATTTTTTGAAGAAGTGCCAGGCTTGGTGCTCTGTGGTCCCAGAGCAGACAAGGTCCATTCGAAGGCAGAGTCCTTACTCAGCGAGTATTTTTACAGCGTTGGAGGTGGTGTCCATGCTGTGAGCGTCATGGTGGACATAAAACATGGACTTTGACCCCATTAACCGGGGACCCACAACTAATGAAAAGTTAATCCTATTGTCTCGGTAGCTGACTAACCAGGTTAATAGTGTTCGTGTGGTCAACCGTCTGACACTGAGAATCCCTGGAGCGATAGTACAAGACTAAATGGGAATGTGTGAGCATATTAACCATGACTGTGTTTGGGAGGAACCTAGAATGATCTTTTCCGCTACCTTTTTAAATTTTCCTCATATATATGTACTGCTTTTATCATGAAACAAGTTAAAACAATCATTTTTCAACTTTTCTCCCACTATCTCTGTATTCCACTGCTGTTGAGTTGATGTAGTTATGAACCAGTTAGTCGTTGCACACTTGTGTCATTTGCTAACATGCTTAAGAAAATGTTCTCAAAGTCCTTAGCATTTATTTAGTAATTTTTAAAAGCATCATTTATCAAAATGACATGTTTATAATAAAACAATAAACATTCCAAGAAGAATGTGGAAATTATCCAGAATTCCACACCCTGAGAGAACCTCAGTGATCATTTCGGTGAATATTTCTGGTTCGCACAAACTCACTCTTTAATTGATTTATTTTCTTAGTTTTTTTTTTTATTGATCGTATACTTTTATTTATTTTTTAAGATTTTATTTTTTTATTCATGAGAGACACACACAGAGAGAGAGAGGCAGGCTCCACGCAGGAAGCATGATGTGGGACTCGATCCCAGGTCTCCAGGATCACGCCCTGGTCCGAAAGGCCTCCTGCTGAGGCGCTCAGCTGCTGAGCCACCCAGGCATCCTGATCATATACATTTAAATATACAAGTATAAGGTTTAAAATCAAGCTTCAAAATGTGCAAAAGAATACACAGAGAAAAGTGCATCTTCCTTAACAATATATCGTGTTATATGTCAATAAATATGTAGACACGCCTGGTTCCTTAGGAAGGCAGGACCATATCAGATTCGCTATCTCCACTCTGTGAAATCCCACACCGCGTGCAGACAGGTAACTTCTCTGAAATATGCCATCAAAGCTTTTGCTTTTAAACTCACCCGACTAAGCCTCACTTCCTATTCCCACTCCCAGAACCCTTTGCGTCATCAAGCCTAGCCTCACGTATTTCAATGAAATGCCATTGTTTGCAGGACCTTGATATCTGCTTTCCTGTTTAGCACTACATTTGAGAAATAAATTGGCAAGAAAGAAAAAGCTCACCTATTCACCACGAAGGTTTCCTCTTTCTCGATGTCCTGCCTTCTACGAGGCCGAGGCCCTATGGCACGCCCAGCGAGCAGCACCTCTGACAGTCCCAACATACACTCGTATTTTGCAAGGTCATGACAAATTGGATGAGAAGAAAAATCCAGTCCGGGCTGGGTGTGCCTAAAACTGTTCAAGCATCCAGCACATTAGCAACAATCTTTTTTGGAATGTTGCCTCCCCTTGTTCAAAAGGGCAACCACTAGCATGTGATGTTGTCGTTTGCCTTCTTTGTTTTTGGAGCTGATTCTCCACCACCCCCGGAAGCAGCAATCTGAAGTCTGTTTCCTTAGCTAAATATTTCTCTTTTTCTTCTTCAAGGGCACTTGTATCCGTACACATTTGAATTTGGGGCCACTCCTAGATCCGGGCTGCACTGACTGTGGCTGGGAAAGATGAAAGAAGAAAAAGGAATAACAGGCACCTCAAAGATTCCTTGAACTTTCTGGAGCTGATAGAAAAGCTGAAGAGGCCCTGGCCTATCGGACAAGGTCCCCTGTGTGGCCAGCAAGGGAGGGGTGCCCTGCCAAGCCCAGGGGTGGGTCTAAGTGAGGAGACGGCAGCCACGGATCTACGTGTGCCCACACGCATAACGTGCCCAAGCTCCCACCGCTCGCATTTCCTATCCATGAAATGGGCATTTTCCAGAGCAATCTCTTCCAGAATCTCAGGGGGAAGGACAGCAGGCAGGTGCCTGGCCCATTTCAGAAGGAAGTGGATGTTCAGGGAACTCCTCACTGTTGGCCACAACAGCCAAGACTGGGCAGGTCCTCCCCGCACCTTTCAGGAAGGCAGTAAACCATCCTCATCAGGGGACACCGGGACTCAGGGGAGGGAGAGCAGGTGCTTTGGGGAGGGCCATTTTCTAGCGGGGGTCACCTTGCATCTCTCAAAACAGCCCCATGACCTTGACTGGATGAGGGAGTGTCGAGAGCCACAGCCGGGCTACCGAGTTCTGGTCCTGGCTCCACCCCTTAGAAGTCCTATGCCCTCCACTCATGCCAGTTACTTTATGTCTCAGGGTCCTTAACTGTGCACTAGAGCTAATGGTAGCGGCCCCCAGTCTTCCTGAGGGTTAGAGGAGAACCGTGGGAAGCACGTGCCTGACCTCACTTAGGGCTTGTTAGATGTTAGCTGTGGTTATTGGCCCGAGCACACCACCTCGGGGCCAGCAGACCCGGGACCAGGGACCGAAGCAGGTAGCACTCTCAGGTCAGATGTGCTGACAGCCAGGGGCTTTGCTACTTTTGCTCCAGACACAGGATGTCCGAGCGAGGCCGAGTCTTTGAACCCGGCTGCACTTCGAGAGAGACCAAGAAGCTTACAAGGTCTGCACACCAGGAAGCCCTCCAGGTGACCGTGACAGGTGCCAGCCTCGGGGATGACAGCGCTGGTGGAATTTTCTCCCTGGACAGCTCAGGGGGTGGAGGCCAAGGGTGAGAAGGCCTGAGGGCCATCAGTGGCCCAGTTGGGCTGGCCCCCCATTTCCTGGCCTTTAGGGCCCCACAGTCTTTCCTCTCCCACAGGAGCCCCTGCAGCCAAGAGGCCAGATGGGAAAAATCAAGGAGGATTCCTCATATCCTTTGAAGCACTTTTTTTCTAAAATCCAAAAGATAAGAAGGGTGCCTCTTGTGCCAACACACTTATTCTCCTTTTAAAAAAAGCAAACTTCACGGGTTTTAGGCATAGCTGAATCCAGGCGGGAGCTTAACTTGCCTCCCGACAGAGGATCCACTGGTTGGTTGAGCTGTGTTGAGACCTTTTTTAATTTGGAGGATTGTTTTTTTGTAACTCAGAAGGATGTGTGCTCAGCTCCATTTTAGAATTCGCTCTTTTCAGGATAAATATCAGTCTGTCGTTTTGAAAGGGAACATATGGGCGTCAAATGACCATCATTTTCTTTTAATGGCAGACATGTGTTAATGAATATGTAAATGTCCAGAGGTGAGGCTGGTGAAGCTTGGCTGTTGCTGGGCTGGATTTCTTTGAAATATTCTTTGCACCAGATGGCGTTTGGGCTGCCAGAGACTGAAGCTTGGAGGAAGAGTCTTTGCTTCTCCCTCCCCATCCTTGGGGTGGAGGCGGGGGGGGGGGGTGGGGGGGTGGGGGGGGTGGGGGGGGGGATGGGCCCAGGGAGGAGCCCTGTTGGCCGCCTTTTGTGCAAATGGGCTGCACCACCCCACGCACCAGGAGAGAGGGTAAGGAGATACATGAGCCTCTGAGTCTAGATGATTCCTCCCACATGGCCTCAGCCAAGTGGGCCTCACTATCATCACCACAGAGGGTAGGTGATGCACCCGTGTGATACATGTAATGTGTCCGGAGCCCAGCAGACAGCGAATGTGTTGTGAGTGACAGCAGCTATGGTCATCCAGGCCTGGGCTCCACCTCCACCCACCGGCTTGACCTGGTTTGGGGCTGAGAGGCTGGCTCACTGCCATGCTGCACTCTAAAAAGGGAATATGTTGGGCCACAGCCGCAGAGTAGCAGGAAATAGAGCCTGCTTGCCACCCTGTCATTACTGGCGCAAACGTTCCTCCCAGGCCTCTGTGTCCCCTCATAGGGAAAGGGGTACCCTTTCCGTGGAGGTACCCCAGGGCCCCTCCTGCCTCAGTAAGTTGTGCATTCAAATGACTATAGATTTAGATTGTAATGAGCAATCAGGGTTGAGATGGCCAATCCCCCACTGCACCAGTGGCCCAGCCATGCTCTAGACCAGTTAAATGGGAGCCCCACGGTGGGACCAGGGTATTAGTATGTTGCTAGTGCTCCCCTGGGGGATTATACAGTACGGCCAGGGTGGAATGGGTAGGTGAGCCTCACAAATCCAAGGCCAGTGGTGTTCAGGTATAAGCTTGGCACAGCTGACCTAACTACCCCATCCTGGCCAGGTTCTAGGCTATTATACAAAGGCAGGGTTTCAAAGCTCAGCCAGCAGGACCTGCTCCACTACCTTAGTCTGGAGGTAGTAGATTTGTCCAGGAGTCTTTGGGGTCAGAGGTCAAGCCTAATGTGGGCTGTGATCCTGGTGGAGTGGTTTTGTACATGCCCACAGGCCATGCCTAAAAGATTCCTGGTTCACAAGCACACCCACCCAAGGGCTAAGAACGGCAGCTTGCTGTAGGAAGGGTCTAGCCAGGCCACAGCCTCCCCCCCTTCCAGGTCTTTGGTGGGCAACAAAATGCTAAGGACAGGTCCAGTGATTTTAACAACAACAACTTCATTATCATCCATTTATTGAGGGCTGGCTCAGTGTCTGGCCACTACTGCCTACGTACATTAACCAAATTCTAACTCCCATGGCATTCCAGTGAGGCAGCAGGTACAGTCCCTACTTTGTAGACAAAGAAATAACCTTGGGAACTAGCTCAAGGTCCCATCAAGAGGAAAGTTGGAAGCCAGAATTCACTCCTTCATGTAACGGGCCCAATTGCCCCCGATCTTTCTGGCAAACCACCTTGGCCCCTGCTCCGTGTGTGGGTCTGAGGCTGCAAAGTCGGGGAGCCCCTGTCCAGACTTGCACCTGTCAGGGTGTGTGAAGCTGGGGTATAGCTCCTAGTTCTTTCAGCCATGACTCACTGTAGCAAAGCTCAGCTCGACTCCCGGGCACTTCTGCTTCCAGCTATGACACTGCAGCTTCTGTACGACTGATTTTCCCAGCGAAAACAACTAGAGAAACTAGGCAGCACACACATGCATGCACACGCACACACACTCACACACACACACACACTCCCTCTTTCTTTGAAGGCATCTGAGAACTCCTGAGACAGCCAGGGCTTAAAATAATACTAAATAATTAATCAAAAGACAGAAAAAAGGAAGAGAAAAACAAAATAGGCAAGATAAACGGAAAATAAATATTAAAATGGCAGATTTAAATCTCAATATATGGTTACACATATTGGTAAATATTAGTTACTAATTAAGGTTAGTAAATAGACTAAATGCTCCATTAAAAGAACTTTAATTTTTAGAGGTTTGAGGCAAAATGGCACCTTCTTAGGATGGATGCCCATAGTGCTCTCCCATCTGAGAATGCCCTGTTTATTTTTTTAATGGAGAGAAGGGACTTTGAAAGAGATTAACTCATCTGGACAATAATGAAATAATTAAAAAAAAAAAAAGGACATGTAGAGATGTTAGACATTTGAGGTTGAAATCTGTCTCAAGCTCAAGTGGCAGAGACACACCAGTGGCAAAGGGACAATCGTGAGAGCCACCAGAGAGAATGGACAGATCGTGCTCAGAAAACAGACCAACGGCCGGCTGGTCACGACAGAAGGCAGCAAGCTAATACTTTCTTGAAGTGGGGGGAGCAGAAAACTGCACACCCACAATTGCAAACCCAGCAAACGTATTTTTCAAGATGCAAATGAAAACAGAAGCATCAGATAAACAAACTACCAGCAGAGCCTCACTGAAGAAACTTCAGAAGGACGTGCATTTGGAAGAAGAATGTGATTGTAGCAGCAAGAGCCAAGGTGCCACCAGGAGCGGTCAGCAGAGGACTCCTGGACAGGACCCTCTGCCACCCCAGAACCTTCTTCCGGCTCCCAGCCTTACTGCCAACTGCTCTGCCTCGCCCTCCACGGGAGCTTGCTTTCCTGTAAGTGGGTCTTCATTATGATCTTGGGGCTCTGATTAGGACACTGCTTTCTAGAGCAGTGATTCTCAAGTGTGATTTGGGGACTCTTTCGAGGGGCCCACAATGTCCAAAGTATTTTTATAATAATACTGAGTTGTCTCTCGCACTCCTGTTCCTCTAAGAGCATACCGTGAGGTTTTCTAGAGACTACGTGACATGTGATGTTGCAACAGACTAAATGTAGAAGCCAATAAGAGCATTCTTCTGTTTTCTATTAAGGGGCATTCAGATAGTTCAGTCAGTTAAGCATCTGACTCTTGATCTCAGCTCAGGTCTCGATCTCAGGGTCATGAGTTCAAGCCCTGTGTTGAGCTCCATGCTGGGCATGGAGTCTACTTAAAAAAAAAGCTATATATTAAAGATTTACAAAAAATGTAAAACAATGCTATTGTTCTCACTAGATTTTTTATTTTAGAAATAAAGCTATTTTTCATAAAATATATGTTGTGTTCATGTTAATGGCTTACTATAATTTTAAGATGAATTGATTAATTAATTTTGTGGGGGGTATTTTTAAGTAATCTCTATGCCCAATGTGGGGCATGAACTCACAATCTCAAGATCAAGAGTCACACACTCCACTGATAGCCAGGCAGGCACTCCATGAATCGGTGAATATTTTTAATTTCCTTAATTTTTATTTTTATAGGGATCTTATTAATAAATATAATCTACATAACAATGGCTGTTTAGGTTCCTTATTAATTTTAAAAGTCTAAGGGGTCTTAGGACCAAAATGTTTGAGAGCCACTATTTGAGAGCAATAAAAATAAAAACTCAAATGGATGCATCCTACCTATGAAGGATATAACAATGAAGAAGCTTTCTCACAGTTGGAGCACAAAATTTTCTTAATCTTTCACCAAACTAACAGACTTTCATATTTTTTCCTGGTTTTAGGGGCAGCTTTCAAGAGTATGTATTCAGAGTTTTTACATTTTTCCTCAAGCTTCTTAATTTCTCTTTTAAATTCTAACTACCATGCCCTTACAAATCTGAAAAACAACTCTCAAAACGGATCTACCAGTAACTTAACCGCCTACCAGGTCAAGGTATAATACTTTTTAAGAAAATACCACAAAATCTAGACCCCAAAACACAAAATTTACAATGTCTGGTATCTAATAAAAAAATTACTAGATATGTAAAGAAGTATGAATATGTGACCCACAAACAGGAGAAAAATCACTAGATGCAGACCCAAAAGTGACTGTCTTAGCCAGCTTGGCTTATTTTAACAGAATATCACATGGCGGGATCCCTGGATGGCGCAGCAGTTTAGCGCCTGCCTTTGGCCCAGGGCGTGATCCTGGAGACCCGGGATCAAGTCCCACGTCGGGCTCCCGGTGCATGGAGCCTGCTTCTCCCTCTGCCTATGTCTCTGCCTCTCTCTCTCTCACTGTGTGCCTATCATAAATAAATAAATAAATAAATAAATAAATAAATAAATAAATAAATAAATAAAAAGAATATCACATGGCTTATATACAACACAAATGGAGCTCTCATGGTTCTGGAAGCCGGAAGTCTGAGATCAGGATGCCAACATGACCGGGTCCTGATGAGGACCCTCTTTCTGGTTTGCTAACTGCTATCTTCTTGTGTCTTCACGTGAAGAGAGGGGAAGGAAGCTCCCACATGATTTTTATAAGGACACTAATCTTATTCACAAGGGCTCCACATTCATGACCTGTCTCGTCCTAATTACCTCCTAAAGGCCCCACCTGCTAATACCATTACATTAAGGGATAGAGTTTCAACATATGAATTTTGAGAGGACACAAATATTCAGTCCCTGAGAGTGAAAGGAATAAATTAATTAGGCAAGGATATTTATTTATTTATTTTTAAGATTTTATTTATTTATTCATTAGAGACATAGAGAGAGACGCAGAGACATAGGCAGAGGGAGAAGCAGGCTCCTTCCAGGGAGCCCAATGCAGGACTTGATCTCAGGATCACGACCTGAATCAAAGGCAGACACTCAACCATGGAACCACCCAGGTGCCCTAGGCAAGGGTATTTAAATAGCTTTTATAAATATGCTCGAGAGTTAAAGAAAAGAGGAACCTAATAGGAGAGAAATTGAAGATATTTTTAAAAGACTCCAAATGGGACTTCTAGAGATGAAAACTATGATATCTGAAATAAAACTTTTACTGGGTAGAATGAACAATAAATAGAATATGCACAAGAAAAGATCAGTAACTAGATATAGCTACAGAAACTATCCAAAATGAAAGACACAAAGAAAAAAAGAAAACAGAATCTTGTGACCCATGGGATGGTAGCCAGCAGTTTGAGGTTTGTTTCACTGGAGTTCCAGAAAGGGAGGGGAGAGGATGGAACAGCTATCTGAAGAAGTAACTGAACATTTTTCAAATTTGATTAAAAACTATAAACCACAAACCAGAAATTTCAATGCCTAAGCAAGAAAAACACAAAGACAGCGACGCCAAAAAGCACAGTATAATCAACTTGATGAAAACCAGTGATAAAAAGGGAGTTTTTAAAAACAGAGTTTAAAAAGGAAAAAGAAAAAGGGACATTAGGAAAACAAGAAGAAAGATAACAACAATTGTAGATTGCAGCCACCAACTATTTAGGCCAGAAGATAATAGAAAAATCACTCTAAGATATGTAAAGAAAAAATCCATCAGAGTAGATTTGTATATATAATGGAAATGCCTTTTAGAAATGAAAGCAACATAAAGACTTTTTTCAGACAAAAGGGAAAAAAAGCCAAGAGGAATTTATTTCTAACAGAACTGATCTACAAGAAACATTAAAGGCAATTTTTGAGACAGAAAAAAAATAATACCCAGATGGAAATTTGGATCATCACAAAAGGAATGAAGAGTGCCGGATATAATTAATATGTGGATAAATACAAAATTTGTGCACTTCAGATAGAGCTGTATTTAAAGGGAAATTTATAGTCTTAAATGTGTGTCTTAGAAAACAGGTACCTCTATATCCATCACAGGGAGCAAAAGAAGCGAAAAGCATTTAAGAATATGTGAAATTCAGGGCACCTGGGTGGTTTAGTCAGTTAAGCCTCTGCCTTCAGCTCAGGTCACGGTCTTAGGGTCCTGAGATCGAGCCCCATGTTGGTCCCTGCCCAGCGGAGATCTGCTTCTCCCTCTCTCTCTGCCCCTCATCCCGCTTGTGCTCTCTCTCTCTCTCTCTCTCCCTCTGTGTATCAAATAAATAAATAAAATCTTAAAAAAAAAGAATATGTGAAATTCAATTAAGTAGGAGAAAGTAAATAACAGATAAAAGCACAAATGAAATAAACAGATTTATCATTTTTTATGATAAACAAAGTCAAAAGTTGTTTTTGAAAATAAAATATATAGACTTATAATAAGAATGATCGAGAGAAAACAGATACAGCACATGTTACCATTTTTGAGAAAGAAGACATAACTACTCATGCAATAGCTATTAAAAACACAGCGAGAGCCTTGTCCTAAAGAAGTCAATGTCCCCTAAAGTATTTAAGGATAAAAGTAGCATGATATCTCCAACTTGTTCTCACTGATTCAGAAAAAATAAGCAGAAAAAGAAAGAAAGAAAGAAAGAAAGAAAGAAAGAAAAGAAAAAGAAAAAGAAAAAGAAAAAGAAAAAGAAAAAGAAAAAGAAAAGAAAAGAAAAGCAGCAAATGGGACAAAATGTAAACAATTGGAGAACTCTGGGTAAAGAGCACACAGGAGTTACTACCCATGCAACTCTATTAGTATGAAACATACAAAAAAAAGTCATAAAAATAATGTATTGCTACCCTAAACAACTTTAAGTCAATAATTTGAAAGTTAGATGAGTGGACAAATTGCTTGAAAACAGAATTTACCAAAACTGACACAAAAAATATAAAATGTGAATGGTCCTGTATATACTGAATACATTGAATTTTGAATTTAAATGTTTGAACACAAAACACACACAAACATTCCAGGGTACATATGGCTTCGCCAGAGAATTCTTTCAAAACGATTTAAGAAGAAATAACTCCAATCTTACATAAACTCTTCCAGAAAATCGAAATAGATGGAATAGTGCCCAGATGATTTTGTAAAGCCAACGTAACCTTCATTTTCAAATCTTGATAAAGACATTCAAAGAAAAGAAAATGATAAGTGAATGTCTTTCGTAGACAATAATGCAAAATCCCTTATCAAAATATTAACTAAATCCAGGGATAAATGGAAAGGATAACACCCCATAGAAATTTACAAATCAAAGATTGTTTTAATATCTAAAAATCAATCAATGTAGTCTATTTAACTAAATGCAAGAAAGAGTCACATGCATTTGATAAAGTTCAATCATCATTCATAGTAATAAAAACTCAGAAAACTTGGAATGGAAGATCATAGAAAGGTAAGAAAACTCCCTGAATCCCATAGAATATCTGCAAAGAAACGATCATAAGCATCTTACTGAGTATAAATTATTGAAAGCTCACCCCCTAGGATCAGGAATGAGACACAGATGTGCCCTTCCACCATTTTCATTTAACACTATATGGATGGCTAAGCAAGAGCAAAAAGGTGAAAAGAGAAGTAAAAGGTATAAAGAATGGAAGAGAAGAAATAAGATTCATTATTTTTGGAAACATGGTTGTATGTATAGAAAAATCAAGAAATATATGGATAAGTTCTTGGAATAATTTAGCAAGTTTACTGAATACAAGGTCAATATCAACAAAAATCAATTGTATTTCAACATACTAGTAACAAACAAGTAGAAATGAAATTTTTAAAAATTACTGTTTATATTATGTGTGCATGGATGTACTCATATGTGCACACACACACACACACACACACACACACCACAAATGCTTTAGGATAAAACAATGAAAGATATGCAAGATGCCTACACAGAACAGTCTTGCAAGAAATTAATAAAGGCATAAATGAATGGGTGGATATATCTGGTTTGCGGATTAGACGCTTCACTGTTATTAAGATCCCCATTATTCCCAATTGATCAATAGAATCAATGCAATCAAAATCCTAGCAAGAATATTTGGAATATGTGGAGGTTGACAAGTTGATCCTAAAGTTTATGTGCAGGGATCCCTGGGTGGCGCAGCGGTTTGGCGCCTGCCTTTGGCCCAGGGCGCGATCCTGGAGACCCGGGATCGAATCCCACGTCGGGCTCCCGGTGCATGGAGCCTGCTTCTCCCTCTGCCTGTGTCTCTGCCTCTCTCTCTCTCTCTCTCTCTCTCTCTCTGTGACTATCATAAATAAATAAAAATTAAAAAAAAAAGAAAAAAAACACATCTAAAGTTTATGTGCAAAGACAAAGAGCCAAGAACAGTGAAGATGAACAAAACTCCAGGATTTCCATTACCAGACATCAACAGTTTTCATAAACTGACACTGTGATAAACAGGACACTGGGACAACCAAGAGATTAGAAACGAACCTGTATTGGGGGCACCTGGGTGGATCAGTCGGTTGAGCATCCAACTCTTGATTTCAGCTTAGGGGTTGTGGGATCGAGTCCCATGTCGGGCTCTGTGCTTAGTGGGGAGTTTGCTGAGGATTCTTCCTCTCTCTCTGCCCCTCCTCTCCCTCTCTCCCTCAAATAATAAATAAATAAGTCTTTTAAAAAGAAAAGAAAAGGAAAAGAAACAAAGCTGCATTTGATTCAACAAATGTGACAGTGGGGTGCTATAGGAAAAAGGTTATCTTTAATTACTGGCACTTAGTCCGCTGGATATGCATAAAGAAAAAATGAATTTTGACCCTCGGATCACGTAATATGCAAAAATTGTGACCCTTACTTCATACAACATGCAAAAATCAAAATGTGAAAAGCAAAACAGTAAAGCTTCTAGAGAAAAACTCAGCAGAAAATTTTCATGGCCTTGGATTAGGTAAGAATTTTTTTAAGATTTAATATTTTTAGAAATCTCTATACCAGGACACCTGGGTGGCTCAGTGGTTGAGCATCTGCCTTTGGCTCGGGGTGTGATCCCGAGTCTGGGGATTGAGTCCCACATCAGGCTTCCTGCATGGAGCCTGCTCCTCCCTCTGCCTATGTCTCTACCTCTCTCTCTCTCTCTCTCTCTTTGTGTGTGTGTGTGTCTCTCATGAATAAATAAATAAAATCTTTTTTTAAAAAAAGTTAAAAAAAATCTCTATACCCAACGTGAGCCTCAAACTCACAACTCCGAGATCATGAGTCTCATGCTCCATTGACTGAGCCCATCAGGCACCCCGAGATTCCTTAAATAAAATGCAAAAACACCATAAAGGGAAACAGTTGGTAAATTGAGTTGGATTAAAACTTAAAATTTCTGTTCAGCAAAGTAAAAAGGTGAGTCACTGAGCGGAAGAAAGAAGCTATATGTATGCATACGTGTACGTGCAACACACACACAATATGTACATATATGCATATTTGAAAAATATGTCTGGAATATACAAGAATTCTTACAAATCAATAAAAAAGGCAGGTGACATAATAGAAAAATGAGCTCAAGGAGGAATTTCTCAAAAGAAGTTATTGAATGAGGCACCCCCGGTGGCGCAGCAGTTTAGCATCGCCTGCAGCCCGGGGTGTGATCCTGGAGACCCGGGATTGAGTCCCACATCGGGCTCCCTGCTTGGAGCCTGCTTCTCTCTCTCTCTCTCTCTCTCTGAATAAATAAATATTTAAAAAAAAAAAGTTATTGAATGGCCAGAAAACACGCAGAAAGAAAGGTGCTTCACCTCCCTACTTTCCAGGTAAGCACAACTTCAAACCACGATGGTGGCCACTCATCCTAACCACAATGGCTAAAAAGTTTCGAGTGAACAATACCAAGTGCAGACGAGCATGGGCTGCTGGAACCCTCACACTCGGCTGTTGGGAGGATAGGTTGAGTGACCGCACTGCCGGCTGTGTCTACTAAAGCTAACCAGTTACATGCCCCATGAGCAGCAATTCACCCTTAAATATATACCCAAAAGAAATGCGCACATAGGTCTCCCCATACACAGGATGAGATGTCACAACTGCGTTATTTGCACCCCCATCCCCGAAAAGTCTCAAACGTCCATCCACGATTGCACAATTGTTGTCTTCGGCCACACGATGAGTCCGACAACTATAATGGCGAGTGGAAGAAATAGGCAAGTTTATAAGACATTTACTGATGGTGCCGTCTTAGCGTGGGCTGCTGTAAGGGAATGCCATCGACTGGGTGGCTGCAAACGACACAAATGCATCACTCACAGTTCTAGAGCCCTGAAGTCGGAGACCACGAGCTGGAGCAGGTGGGTTCTGGTGAGACTCCTCTTCCTGGTTTGCAAACTTTCTCATGGCTTCTCTCAAAAAGGCCCTGATCCCGGGACCCCTAGGAGGCTCAGTCCATTAAGCATCTACCTTTGGCTCAGGTCATGATGCCCGGGTCCGGGGATGGAGCCCAGCTCTGCAGGGAGTCTGCTTCTGCCCCTCTCCCACCCCCGCTCATGCTCGCTCTCTTGCTTATGCTCTCAAATAAATAAAATATTTAAAATTTTTATTTTTTTAAAGATTTTATTTATTCACTTGACACAGAGAGAGAGAGAGCACGAGTAAGCAGAGCGGCTGGCAGAGAGAGAGGGAGAAGCAGGCCCCCCCAGGTGAGCAGAAAGCCCAGTGAGGGACTCGATGGGATCACGACCTGCGCTTTAGGCAGACCCCCAACTGACTGAGCCACCCAGGCGCCCCCTGCCAAAAACATTTTTTTTAAAGGCCCTGATCCTGAACCCGATCCCGACATGGGAGCCGCACCCTCATGACCTCATCTAACCCTACTCACCGCCTAAAGGCACTGGGGATTAGAGTGTCAACGTCTGCATTTTGGGAGGACACAAACGTTCAGTCTGCAACAATGAGAGAGGTCAGGAGGTGGGAGGGGATTGAGAGGGCCCATAGGGGGCATTCTAAGGCACAGGCATTCTATTTCTTTTTTTTTTTTTAATTCTGGTACGATTGACTTTTAACATTAGTCTTGGGTGTACAACATTATGCTTCACTATATATATTGTAAAATGATTGCAACAGGGCAGCCCCGGTGGCTCGGCGGTTTAGTGCTGCCTTCAGCCCAGGGCGTGATCCTGGAGACCCGGGGTCGAGTCCCACGTCGGGCTCCCTGCATGGAGCCTGCTTGTGTCTCTGCCTCTCTCTTTCTCTCTCTGTCTCTAATAAATACATAAAATCTTTAAACAATAAAATAAAATGATTGCAACAATAAGTGTATTTCTTGATCTTCGTGCTGGTTTCACAGGTACGTGGGCTTTGTAGAAATCTGACAAGCCCTAATGGTATTTGTGTCCTTTTCTGTGTGTATGTGACAGTTTCATAAAAATTTACTCCAACAAAAGAGGAGGGACGGGGAAAGAGGGAGGGGGTGGGGGATAGAAAGAGAAGCAGGAAGGGAGAGAAGAGGCCGCATCTTCCAGCTGAGGAGGCGGGACTGACAACCGTGCCCCGGGTCTCCAGGCGCCGGGGCAGGAGGGCCCAGCATCGGCCACAGCGAAGTGCCCGCACACAGGATGCGGCGAGGACAGATGGCCAGGGGAAGGTGCCAGCGATCCTCCCGCCGGCCCCCTTCTCCTGAGGGCTTGGATGTCGCTCAGCCTCTCTCCAAACTCTGCGCCCGCTCCCCCCGGGTGGGTGGACGTTTGCGTGCCAGCCTCCGGATGAAGAACGGGGATTAATTTGATGCTGCACCTGGGCACCTCGGAGTGGGCAGGCCGGGCGCCGAGCAGGTGGAGGGCGCGGGAGGCCCCACCTTGATCGGCTCCTCTGGGCCCAGCCGGTCAGGGGAAGGGAGCGTGTGGTCGGGAAGGGGTCCCCCAGACTGCAGCTGCTCAGGCGAGGCCCCCCGAGCCCTGCCCGGCTCCGGCCTGCCGGACACCGCAGAGGACATCGCAGGCTGAGCTGAGCACAGCGAGAGCTTCCCGAGCGGGCTGCCAAGGCCCGGGGGCTCCAGGCCCGCGCTCCAGCTTGTTCTCCAGCTTGTTCTTTGTTTACTTCAATCTGGGACAAATGTGGCCGAGATGGTCTCTGTTGGGTGGACGTTCTGAGTGTGTGATGGTCTGAGAGGAGGCAGGCGGCCTGAGCTCTGGATCCTTCCCTGGCTTGGTGACCTGAGGCACACGGCCCTGCTACCCTTGACTCAGTTCTCTCTTTGTGCCATAGGGGCTAGCGTCCTGTGCTGCCCAGGGTGGTAGCCACTGGCCACGTGATATGTGGCCATTTAAATCTAGATTCCAATTAGTTAAAAATAAATAAAAAGTAGGGGTCCCTGGGCGGCTAGTTGGTTAAACAGCCGACTCTCCATCTCAGCTCAGGTCTCAATCTCAGAGTCGTGAGTACAAGCCCTGCGTTGAGTGTAGAGATTGCTTAAACAAGTAAATCTTTCTTTTAAAAAATGGGTAAGGGCACCTGGAGGGGCTTGGTTAGTTCAGCATTGGTCTTAGGCTCAGGTCATGATCTTGGGGTTCCGGGATTGAGTCCCGCATAGGGCTCCCTGTTCAATAGAGAGTCTGCCTCTATCATTCCATCTGCTTCTCCCGCTGCTCAAGCTCTCTCTCCTTCAAATAAATAAAAAAGTCTTTTTTAAAAAAGATTGTATTTATTCACGAGAGACACAATGAGAGAGAGGCAGAGACAAACACAGAGGGAGGAGAAGCAGGCTCCGTGCAGGGAGCCCGATGTGGGACCTGATCCCGGGACTCCAGGGTCACACCCTGAGCCAAAGGCAGATGCTCAATCACTGAGCCACCCAGGCGTCCCCAAAAAATATTTTTAAAAATAAAATAGGGATCCCTGGGTGGTTCAGCAGTTTGGTGCCTGCCTTTGGCCCGGGTCACGATTCTGGAGTCTCGAGATCGAGTCCCACATCGGGCTCTTGGTATGGAGCCTGCTTCTCCCTCCTCCTGTGTCTCTGCCTCTCTCTCTCTCTCTCTCATAAATAAATACATAAATCTAAAAAAATAAAAAAATAAAAATAAATTAGGGACCCCTGGGTGGCTCAGCGGTTGAGCATGTGCCTTTGGTTCAGGTCATGATCCCAGAAACCCGGGATCGAGTCCCATGTCGGGCTCCCTGCGAAGAGCCTACTTCTCCTCCTTCTGCCTGTGTCTCTGCCTCTCTTTCTCTATGTCTCTCATGAATAAATAAATAAAATCTTTAAATAAATAAATAAATAAATAATAGCTTCTTCAGTTGCGCTAGCCCATATTTTAAGTGCTTAGCAGCCACATGTGGCTGATGCCTTCTGTGATAGACGGTACAAATGAACATTTTCATCAGGACTGGACTAGACCAATATGTAGTTTTAAGACATTTTCTATTACCCAAAGCCCAATGTGATCAAGACATGGAATAAGGGGGGTGGTGACGGGGCCCTAGTGGTTCTTCTGATCCCACATGGGCCCTCAGGCCCCTCCAAGGGCCCCATTTGTGGAAAAGCTTCCAGCTCCAGGGCTTGCTGATATTTTATCTGTAAAACTAGGCGTCTGGGATGAAGACCTGGTTCGAGACAACAGTAGCCAAAAGTACCAGTGTTTATTTCTTCCAGGCTTTGTTTTCAGGACCTCACATGCTCTGTCTCAGTTAATCCTCACAATAACCTCATGAGAAAAGTATTACTGCCCATCTCTACCTACAGATGGGGCTCAGAGACAAGGAGTAATTTGTCCTACAGCACACTGTTTTTAGGATTTCAAGCCCCAGCTGATTCGGATTCCAAAAGCCACTTCATGGTGCCGTTTTAAGCTACTTCACAGGTCTGGGAGAGGCGGCCTGGAGACCCCTAAAGTCCCCACTCCATAGTAGGGGTCTGCATGACCACTGGACAAGGAGCAAGTTTGCGCAGAAAGCCTAATGCTTCCCTGGAAGAGCTGGTGTGCTTGGGAGAGGGACTCAGGAGAGAAGCCAGGGCTGGGTGGACAGGCCTGAGGGCCTTGCTGCTGGACCAGAGCTGTGGCCTGGACAGGTGGGGTGGGCAGAGATAAAGCCTAGTTCAGAAAGGACAGAGAATGCAAAGGTCATTCCTACAGAACACCACATTTGCAGTCCTGATTGGAGGACCCCGATTGGCTGTAGGCACCGCATGGACACCAGGCCTGGTCTATCTCCTCTCCTCCCACCCCACCCCCAGTGAATATCTCACCTGTGGCTTTTCTTTTAACCTAGGATCACTGTTTATCCAGGTGTGCTCACTTCTTATCTATATAGCCTGTGAGTAAATACATTCAAAAGAGGAGAGTTTTATTAGCCCTGATGGACCTGAGATGCTACCAGGCTTTGCCAATTTCTCCCAGGGAGGGATAGGCTCTGGAAGCAGGCTGGGGAAACTGCTGGGATTTGCAGGGTCAGTGATTTTGTAGGATACCACCCCTTAAATGCCATTTGGATCCTTGAGTAGAGTTTAGACTAGTGGTAGGGTGATCAGCAATCGAAGAGTTTCCAGGATGTGGGAATTTCAATGCTAAAATCAGGAGGTTCCTGGCAAACCAGGATAAGTTGGTCACCCTCATTGCTGGCTACTGTCCAGGAAATTCACCTGTGCTTTCTAAATTCTGCTGGTCCCACAAGACTTCAGCACCTGAAGGCACTTTGAGAGCACTCAAGCTGAGGGAGACCATGATACTTGGCTTGACATACGGGCTCTTGCCAGAAACATACCATGCTGTCAATGGACACAAAAATCGCCCCACACTTGAGAGCTCGAGAACTCTCAGCCATCGTGCAGTTGCTGAAACAGGAGGGAAAGGATGGGATTGTCACCACTGAGCGAGGGGGGCTGGCTTAGGAATGGGGGGCCATGTGCCATCTCAGATGGAACCTTTGATGAGCCTCTGTTCTGAGAGGCTTCAGGAAATGCCCAGGAACCTCAAGTGGAAAAGGAACAAGAAGAAAGCCCTCAGGCAGAGGATGTCCCCAATCTCCCCAGGTGAGTGGAGAACATTCCATCTCTCCCGTCTGGAAGGGAACCTGCTCAAGGTTTTGACCAGAGGAAACATAAGCTAGCACAGCATGCATCTAAATAAGCAGAGGAGAGCAGAGTGACGAGGAGGAGAGGGTTTTACTGGGATACGAATCCCTGCTGGGCACCCTGCTTAAGAGTTCACACAGCTCTTTCTTGGATCCTCTCGGGTTAGTCTCATGGCAACCCTGTGATGTAGGCTGGGTTGGGTATTAGCATCAGCCCGGTTAAAGGATGGGTAGACTGAGGCACAGAAGGTCGCACAGCTGAGTGATGGAACCCACACCCAGTAATTTGGTCCATGTGTGATCTTAGACCCAGGCCTCATGTTACTCCTTCAGGCTGAATATCCATTTGTGGGCTCCTCATAGCTCCTGGACGAGGCCCAGCTCCCCTGCACTAGCAACCATGGGCCTTGCCCACCACAATAATCTCCCTCGCACACTCAGTCACAAACTACTGGGCACCATGGATAAATAAACGGTGGTACATTCAGACAGTGGGATATTATCCTGGGCTAAACAGAAATGAGCTAGTCAGCCATGAAAAGACAGAGGAATTTTAAATGCATGTGACTAAGTAAAGGAAGCCAATCTGCAAAAGGCTATGCACTGTTTGGTTCCAACCATGTAATACTCTGGAAAACACAAAAACTATGGCGACAGTAAAAAGATCAGTAGTTGCCAAGGGTTTGAGGGGTGGGATGAATTGAGAGCAGAGCACAGAGGGCTTTTAGGGAGGTGAGATCATTCTGTACGATACTATAGTGGTAGATACGTGACGTTATGATCTGTCAACACCCATAGACTATACAACACCAAGAGTGGACCCCCTTGTCAGCTATGGACTTTGGGTGATAATGCCATGTCAGTATAGGTTCATCAGTTGTTAGAAGTACCTCTCTGCTGAAGGACGTTGGCAGTTGGGGAGGCTCTGCGGGAGTAGGGGGTATATGGGAACTCTATTTTCTGCTCAGTTTTGCTGTTAACCTGAAAGTGCGCTAAAAAAATAGTTTATTAATTAAAAAAAAACAAGAAAAGTACTGGTTATCCACTGAGCACACCGACCTGCCTCCTGTGTGTCCCAGTCTGTGCACCTGCCATCCACCCCTCTTGTGGGCCTGGCCAATCTTCTCTCCCGTCTTCCTAGATGTCACCTCCTCCCAAAAAGCCTTCCCTGACCCTCTTTTGTGCTATTCCCATACTTTGAGGATGTGTTTATCGTTTCACATATTGCATTGTAGTCCAATTTATTTCATAGTTCTGTCCCATCTGACCTCACCCTTAGGGTCTGGAATAATGCCCGCCACACCGAAGTCTCTCCATGTCCTGCTGTGGGCTGTCCTGAAACACACGGCCTCTCTTTAGACTCTTGGAAGATCTTTGAAAGCGACAGTGTCAGGTGCTCTCTAGAATTCTAGACTCTAGACTCTAGACTCTAGACTTCTAGACTGGCAACTCCTTGAGAGGTGTGTATCAGCAAGGGTTTCATACATAGTTGCCAGGAACAAAAATTATTTCTAACTTTGGCAAGAGAAGAGGACTCGCTAGGAGGATTCCAAAGAACACACATTATTAGGTAAGAGCTGAAGAGCCAGGACCAGGCTGGGGAGGACCTGAGACATCTCCAGGGATGTCAGGGGCAGAAACACCACAGGCCCTCCCTCCAGCTATGGCCACCAGGTGACTCTGCTCCAGCTACCTTCTTATTCTACACACCTCCCTCAAGATTCAAATTTCACCCTCTGCCACCTTACTTTTTCAGAGCAGGGAGCTGAGATCCAGGAAGGTGTGGTGATTTTGCTCAAGGTCCCAGCATCCTTATGATAGGTTTCTTCAATCACATAAAGGTCAGGGCTCATTCTGCTGTCTAGCAGTCGCCCTCTGTGCTGATGGTAGGATGCTGGAGAGCCCGGCCTTGGCCTCTCCTGGGTCATCTGGATGTCAACTGGCTTGTTCCATTTGGGGGCCACGTTCTTTCACTCTTTTGCTTTTTTGGTCCAGAGATCCAGGATGACAATAGCTTGTCTGTGCTGACAGGGTGAACTGCACTGTGCATCACATGATTTCCTCATCTTTAGCAAATGTTTAGCCTTAACACGTAGGCTAGTTTCTATCTGTATCAGCTAGCTAATGCTGCCTAACAAATGATTCTAGAAAAGCAGCACCTTATAACAATAGCCTTGAATCTTACTCATAGTTCCACAGGTTGGCAATTTAGGCGGGGCCTGGCTGGGCAGGTCTTCTGGTCTTGGCTCAGCTCCCTTACTTACCTGCAGTGAGCTGAGGGTGGACAGATCTACAGTCTTGGCTGCGTGATTTCATATGTTTGGGGTCAGGTGGCAGGAGACACAACCCAGGATGGTTTGGGTTTGGACAAGTGAGTGGGCTCTCCTCTATAATGTCTCTTATGGTCAAGTAGACCCTCCTAGGCTTGTTCTCATGGTGGTGAAAGGATAGCAGAAACACAGAGGCCTCTGTTACATTCTATTACCCAATTTATTACCAAATCATAAGGTCAGTTCAGATTTAAGGAGTAGAGAAATAGACTCCACCTCTTAATGAGAGAGCTTATGTATTATTGCAAAACTCATTGCAAAGCATTATTCATAATCACCAAAAAGTGGAAGCAATGCAAATGTTCACCAGCTGATGAATAGATAAACAAAATGTGGTATGTCCATATGAAGTAATATTATTGGCCATAAAAAGGAGTGAAGTATGGATTGGTGCTATAACATATGTAGATCTTAAAAGCATTATGCTAGGTAAAAGAAACCAGGCACGAAAGGCCACGTACTGTATAATTCCATTTATGTGAAATGTCCAGGACAGGCAAGTCCATAGAGTCAGAAAGTAAATCAGTGGTGTCCAGGGACTGGAGTGCATGGGGAAGAGAGATGGGGTTTCTTTTTAGGGATGATGAAAATGTTCCAAAATTAGATAGTGGTGGTGGGTGCATAATTCTGTGAATATACCAGTAATTCTTGAATTGTGTCATTTAAAAGGGTGAATTTTATGATATATTAATCATATCTCACTAAAGCAGTTATTTCAGTAGTAAACAAGTGAAACTTATTGCAAAACAAATCTACCAAAATAAGAAGACCTCTTTTTTGGAAATGTATAAATCAAGGCCATGAAATTTGAATTTTTTTTTTTTAAGATTTTATTTATTTGAGGGCAGCACTGGTGGCACAGCGGTTTAGCCGCCGCAGGCAGCCCAGGGCGTGATCCTGGAGACCCTGGATCGAGTCCCACATCAGGCTCTCTGTATGATGCCTGCTTCTCCCTCTGCCTGTGTCTCTGCCTCATTCTCTCTCTCTCTGTCTCTATCAATAAATAAATAAATAATCTTTAAAAAAATTTTATTTATTTGAGAGAGAGAAGGTGCACATGCAAGCAGGGGGAAAGGGCAGAGGGAGAGAGAGAAGCAGACTCCCCACTGAGCAGGGAGCCTGATGTGGGGCTCCACCCCAGGTCCCTGGGTCATGACCTGAGCCCAAGACAGATGCTTAACCGACTGAGCCACCCAATTGCCCCAAATTTTAATTGTTTTTGATGAGCTTTCATCTCTTATACATCAAAATATCTTGATAATTTACCTAAACGTGAGGCTTTAAGATTTTGAGCTATGTAATGGCTCTCATTGTCCTCAATGAGCAATATTTGAAGTAATACAGTGAGCTTTATTGTTGCTACTCAATAAAAATGATTCCACTGGAAGAATTTACAAGTAAACATTATTGATTTTGTGTAGATAGTGCTGGTATAAAGCCAGTAAGGAAATCTAAATTTCAGCCAAAGCTTAAAATATTGGGGATCCCTGGGTGGCGCAGCAGTTTAGCGCCTGCCTTTGGCCCAGAGGGCGATCTTGGAGACCCGGGATCGAATCCCACGTCGGGCTCCCGGTGCATGGAGCCTGCTTCTCCCTCTGCCTATGTCTCTGCCTCTCTCTCTCTCTCTATCATAAATAAATAAAAAAAAAAAAAGAAAAAAATAAAAAAAAAATTAAAAAAAAAAAAAGCTTAAAATATTTTCTGGATGTTTTGACACCTCATGGATACATTGAATTATCTGAGAATGATACAATAAAATATGTAAATCACCTAAATCACTTTAAATCTTTTCTTTAGAAAGCACTGTATTTACTATCACACCAAACAACTATTCAAGAAAATTAAACAGTGTATCATATGAGCTGAGAACCTATAAATTGAAAACCAGAATAATATTTGGATCCATGGGCAGTCTCAGGTACTAAAGCTACGAGAGAGTTTGGAAATTGAATTGAGTCTTCAGGGATGCCTGGGTGGCTTGATCGGTTGGGCATCTGCCTTCAGCTCAGGTCCTGATCTCAGGGTCCTGGGATCGACCCCTTTCGGCCTCTCTCTGTCTCTGCCACTCCTCCTGCTTGTGCTCTCATACCCTCTATGAAAATAAATACATAATCTTTTTAAAAATTTAAAAATGAATTGAGTCTTCAGTTTTATCTTTAATGGAAATTATAAAGTAGGAGTAGCTAACATTTGGAAAATGAAAATAAAGGTGTGGTTTTAGAAATTAATTTTCAAACAGAGATGTCCGTACTTTCAGTACTTTGTTGAGTTCTACAAGAAAGAAATGTTTTGTTTTTTGAAACTGATAAAGGGTGAGCATAGAAAACTGGTAAAGGAAAGCATGAAAAAGGAACAAAGCGTATTAGAAAGGCAAAGAATTATGATGTGTTTTTGAAAGCAACAAAGTGGCAATTCCTAGGGGGAAAAACTGTTAAATTGTCCAGTGAATTACATGGAAACATACTTGCTATTTCATCATAAAAATAAATGAGCATAATAGTGCCTGAGTGGTGTGGTTGGTTAAGCATCTGACCCTTGTTTCAGCTCAGGTCATGATCTCAGGGTCATGAGATCGAGCCCACATGGGGCTCTGCACTCACTGCATGCTCTCGCTTTTGCTCTCTCAAATAAATAAATAAAAATCTTAAGAATAAATAAATAAATCAGCATAGTAAGCTTTGATGCATTTTAATTTATTTAATCCTAAAATTGGCCAACTGATGTTTGCAAAGCTTTGTGGATTTTTAAAAATATTTATTTATTTATTTACAATAGACTACAGAGAGAGAGAGAGAGAGAGAGAGAGAGAGGCAGAGAGAGAAACAAGCTCCATGCCGGGAGCCCGACGTGGGACTCGATCCGGGATTACAGGATCACGCCCCGGGCCAAAGGCAGGTGCTAAACCACTGAGCCACCCAGGGATTCCCCAACTTTGTGGATTTTAAGTAAAACAAAAATTAATAAAATTGAGCTGACTTACCTGACGTTCTAACAGAGTATTTGTAAGATAGTTGATAATAGAGATTGGCTGTACAAAAACCTCACTATGATAAAGGCTAGAAAAATTCCAAATGCAGATGCTGTGGGTTTCGTAGAAACCAAGTGAGTCCAGTGTTCAGAGAAAGACTGTTTTTTTTTTTTTGACAGCATTTATTATTTTTTTTAAAGACTTTATTTATTCATGAGAGACACACAGAGAGAGAGAGGCAGAGACACAGGCAGAGGGAGAAGCAGGCTCCACGCAAGGAGCCCAATGTGGGACTCGATCCAGGGCCTCCAGGATCACATCCTGGGCTGCAGGCGGCGCTAAACTGCTGCACCACCGGGGCTGCCCCAGAGAAAGACTGTTGATGATAAAAGTGATTCCCTACTTCCTGAGACTCTGTGTCACTAGATGCTATTGATTTAACGAGGAAGCCACTGGAAAAGTTTGATGCAATCCCTAAGTCAGATTGTGGCCCAGACAGGGGCGCCATT
Organism: Vulpes vulpes; assembly: GCF_048418805.1. Classification (NCBI taxonomy): domain Eukaryota; kingdom Metazoa; phylum Chordata; class Mammalia; order Carnivora; family Canidae; genus Vulpes; species Vulpes vulpes. The sequence goes on along the minus strand of NC_132794.1, from coordinate 111,521,937 downwards.
TAGCCAGCAACAGCTGTACTGAACAAAAGATCACACCAACAATTTCTAAACTTAAAAAAATGACTTGAAAATTCTTAGGATAATGTGATGAGTAATTTATACTACAATATATACCCTTCATTTTCTCTATCTGTATGAAACGTCTCTATACATCTCAGGTTATTTCAAGAAGAAAATATATTAACTTCATTATTTCTATATTGGTTTATATTCCATATCAGTCATTGAATATTTTTAATATCATACTGCCCATGTAATAGCAAAGTAGGAATTGTCATCATTCATGTTTTTATTTCCCCTCCATTCTTTTATGTACATTTTCCAATATACGGAAGAGTAGAAGTATAGTGAACACTCATATATATACTATCGCCTAGATTGAGCAGTTGCTGAACTCTACAACATTGTCTTTCTCTATATACATGTTTTTTGAGCCATCTGAATGTGCACTGCAGGCATCATGACTCTTCACCCCTAAACAGGCAGCCTGCATTTCCTAAAAATTGAGAGATTCTCTCACATAACCATAGTATCATTACTGTGCTTGAGAAAGTTCACAATTTCCTAATATCATCGAACCCAGTCCCTACTCAAATTTCCCCAAATGCATAGTTTTTTCTCCCCCAAAGTCGCAGCTGATCCAGGTTGTTGTGTTTCTAGAATCTCTTTTAAGCCAGATTGGTCCCTCCACCAATGGGACCCCCATTTTTTCTCCCCCCATGATGCTGACTTTTTGAAGCACTTAGAAAAGTTATGTTAGGGATCCCTGGGTGGCGCAGTGGTTTGGCGCCTGCCTTTGGCCCAGGGCGCGATCCTGGAGACCCGGGATCGAATCCCACGTCGGGCTCCCGGTGCATGGAGCCTGCTTCTCCCTCTGCCTATGTCTCTGCCTCTCTCTCTCTCTGTGTGTGACTATCGTAAATTAAAAAATAAATAAAAAAATAAACAAGAAAAGTTATGTTATAGTGTCCCATGTTCCAGATCTGTTTCCTCACGACACTGGTTACTTTGTCCCTGTGTGTTTCTTGGATGCTGGAAGTTAGGCCCAATGACCTGATTGGATTCAAGGTTAGAAAATCTGAACACCCACAGGTGAAGTGTGCTCATCATCACATCATACCAGGAGGCCCATGGGGTCACGGAGTCCCTGTTAGTGAGACTGATTGCTAGATGAAGGGTGATTGTGAGATCTCTCCACAGAGAATTTTGAGACAACCAAGGATACTGGAACATGCACAAAGCACCAGATAATAGCAAGGAAATTATTCTTTTCATTGGGGTGGTAACTGTGATTGTGTAAGGAAAAGCCCTTATTTCCTAGATAGACACAAAGAAGTGTTTAGGAGTAGGCAAAAAGGATGAGCTGTTGGGAACATGTTTTGAGAGAACAGAGCAATAATTTTTTAAAAGGAAAGAGGAAGATGAAGCAAGAGTGTGGAATAGTTGACAATCCTTGAAACTGAGGCAGGAAAGATCGCGGTTCTTTGTACTATCCTCTCTACCTATCATTGAAAACACTACCAGGAGAGAAAAAAGGAGGAATGAATGATTTCGAGATGGTGAGGTGCAACACAGCCAAGCCCAAATGCCCCAGGTGCCCCAGATGACCGATTGCGACCTTGGCCGTGGGTTTCTCCCTTGCCCTGGCGACACAGGAGCCAGTGCCTGCGCAGCGGACTCTAAAGCAGGTGAACATTTTCATCACCGTTTCAAAGGGCAAAATGCCTTTCGTTGGTCTTCACTTTATAAAATCCCTTCATGCTTGTTTGCTTGACAAATTATTTTCCAAAATGGCCAAAGGATGAAGTTGAAAACAAGAGCAGGTTCTAAAAGGCAGATCTTGTTCTTGGAGGAGTGGCTCATGCCCTTGGAGCACATCTCCCGTGTGGCCGCAGGACACCGTTCCAGGAGCCGCACCAAGCGTCGCCTTTGAGTGTGGTAGGCAGAAACCCATCCTGGCCTTGGAGGGAAACCCACCCCAGGAAGGAAGTGATGCTCACGAGACTGCTTTCCAGGCCCTTGCAGGTTTCTCCAGGAACTGTGTGCAACTCTCTTCAGAGATGGTCCTGGCTTCTTCGGGTACCTTTCCTAGGAAGATGTTAAAACGAGGTCCGGCTGGCTCTAAGGTCATCGCTGCATTTCTATGCTTCTGAGCAATCCCCCCAACTACCCTGCTGCGGGACAAGCAGCCCCACCCTCAAGCCCATATTACAGATAAGAGAGGTCTCCAGAGGCTGGGAGACTCCTGGGACCACCCAGCTAATAGAGGGGAAGTGGTCCTGATGGAAATCTCCGAGGCCTCTCCCTAGCCTTGACACGATGCTGCATTTGTGCCTACCTTGTGTGCCGCATGATGGCCCCAGCAGGGTTAGGTAGGAAACTTTGTCAAGAGGGTTTTCAGTACATGTGTAGTTTGAAGAAGTCAAAATTTATACTAGTAACTTCCCCAGATGATAACCTTTGGCTTAGGGCCTAATTCTCCAGGAACAGGTATCCTACAGGACAGTTTTATTTGGGTCCCCCTATTTCCATTCAACTGTCACACAACAGGTATTTATTGGTAGCTCCTCTAGGCCTAGCTTGTGCTGGTGCCAGGACTTCAGAGATGACTCACATTTCCTGCCCTTAAGGGCTTCGTGTCCCATGGGGGGAGTTAGACATATTACCTAGAACTCTGTATGACATGCTGAGTGCCGTATCCAGATACCTGCCAGGTACCCGACAAATGTTTGAACAAGTACTTAGGTTGCAAGAACCTCCCAGGTGAGTCAGAAACGTTTCCTGAGGGAGGTGACATTTGACCTGGACCTTAAACAATGAGTAGGACGGTGACAGGTTGAGAAGATGGAGAGCTTGATAAGGATTCAAGTTGCATAAATCTCTCAAGTTCCCATCTCACATATGCCAGGTATCTACCTTGGACTTGTTTCTAGAGAGTGGTTAGTTAATGGTCTCCAAATTCCTCCCTCATACCCCACTCTGAAAGGTCTAAAAGTTCTTTTGGATGATCCACAATTTGGTACAGGTAAACCACATCTTTTTCTTTCTTTTTTTTTTTTTTAAACCACATCTTTTTCTTTTTCAAGATTTTATATATTGGGACACCTGGGTGGCTCAGTGGCTGAACATCTGCCTTCGGCTTAGGGCATGATCTCTGCCTCTCTCTGTGTCTCTCATGAATAAATAAATAAAATCATTTTTAAAAACCACTAATATTTTATTTATTAGAGAAAGAGTGAACACAAGCATGGGGGGAGGGGCAGAGGGAGAGGAAGAAGCAGGCTCCCTGCTCGGGGCTCAGTCCCAGGACCCCAAGACCATGACCTGAGCTAAAGTCTGAGCCACCCAGGTGCCCCTACACCACATCTATTTCTAATCAATCAAGACTAATGAATAGTGGCCTCAAGCTCTATCAAGTAGTGTCCACAACTGGTTGGCCACTGCAAATGTCCCAAGCAAGCATATATTTGCTCTGGAATCAAACACGTCCCAGACCTGTTTGTATGTAGGGTGGCCCGTCAAGGTTCTACACCTGCTAATACTCAACACAAGGTAAGGTTCCTCAAGCAGGAAGGATACCATACTGAGGAGGGATAGCAAGCAGGACACAGGAATCTAGTTTTCTGCAAGATCAAGGAAATCACTCTGACAGTTCAACACTCCAAAATCTATTTTGTAGGAAGCATATTTGCCTTAGAGAAATATCCTAAGTAACTGCTTCAGTTCCGAATCACTTTCAACCTCAGAGGGCCTTTCTTATGTGCTTCTTGGAAATATAGGAAGTGGGTTCCAAACAAAGAAAAGTAGGATTGGCTCTAGTTTTATTAGGAAAAAAAAAACCCATGCCAGTGCAAAACAAACTGTAAGATTTCATCTGGAAATAAGATAAAAGTTGAATGCAGGGAAGTTAGCAGCATCCACAAGGCTAATCTACATTGGCCACAAATCTCAAGCACTGCCATGTGGTGGCAGAGAGACCCAGAGGATCAAGGATGTCTGCAGGATCACCTCTTGGGTGGTGTGCATGAGGTAATTTGTGTAAATAATGACTTGCCATTTCTGAAATCTCTTATTATACAGATACTTATTGCAGAAAATACTAGAAAATACAAACAAGGCTGGGAAAAATCACCTGTATTGCTCTGACCTAGGGACAACAACACTGTTAATACCTGGGTGAACATCCAAGGACTTCTGCTTTTGGCTCAGGGAGTGATCCTGGGATCCTGGGATTGAGTCCCGCATCGGGCTTCTTGTGGGGAGCCTGCTTCTCCTTCTGTGTCTCTGCCTGTCTGTGTCTCTCATGAATAAATGAATAAAATTTTGAAAAAAATACTTGGGTGAATATCCTTCCAGATTGTTTTCTATCAACAGCAGTTTACCTATTTTCCCCCATAAAAATCAGACCATGTCTTACACTAACCATTTGGAAAACGTTTTTTTGTTTGTTTGTTTGTTTTTTGTTTTTTTACGATTTTATTTATTCATAAGGGACGAGAGAGAGGCAGAGACACAGTCTGAGGGAGAAGCAGGCTCCATGCGGGGAGCCTGACCTGGGACTCCATCCGGGGTCTCCAGGATCATGACCCGGGCCGAAGGCTGTGCTAAACCGCTGGGCCACTGGGGCTGCCCCAAACCTGACTTTCTTCACACCTAAAACCTATCTTTCCATGGCAAGACGTTTTTTTGACTTCTACCTCAGTATTTTTAATGGCAGCAGGCTATTGCTTCCATGGGTGTAACACATCTAACCATTCCACTATCATTAGCATTAATTTCTAGTTTTTTGCCTTAAGACAAATGCTAAAGTGAACAATCCTTTTGCTAAATCTGTGCAGACAACGAAAGCCACTTCTCGGTGCTACATTCAAGGGCACGTCTCCCTGTTGATGTTCTGAGGCCTCACCACTCATGAAGGGGTGCCCTGTTCCCCATCCCAGGGGTCAGAGTAACCCAGAGAAACCCAATTTGGATGTGCCCTGTGTCCTGACTCTTCTGCTTTATTCAGGACATCACAAAAGTCACTGTCAAAAGGAAGACAATTTAAGCGAAATCTGAGAACTTTTCCCAAATCTGTTTGCCATAAAGTTGGAAAGTAAACATTTTCCATTATTTATTAGCACCACATTGCAGAAGCAATTTCCCTTTCGGTCTCCCTGTCTGGCAGCATTACGGTTTGCCGTGGGAAAGGAGGACGTGGAACTTTGCAGAAGAATGATCTTTCAGTAACTAAAATGAGACGTACGCTCGAGGCAGAGCAGACCCAGAACACAGTTAATAACCATTATTTCTTTCTATTGTATTTTTATTTTACATTCCCCAGGCTCTTTTTTCGCCTCCTTAAGATATGGATTCACAAGACAGTACATTTAAATCTTTTTATTGAAGCAGTTATTGTTACTGCTCCACTTTGTCTGGAATTTTAAAACCCATATCCCTAGGGTCTGAATGTTTGGGGATGAGATTTCCGTTTTTGTGTTTTGATCCTTCTCCAGAAAAGCCCAATTACAACATGTAATTAAGCATTTCCAGACTTCTAAGTAAGCTGAAAGAATCCGGTCTTCTTTTCTCTCAATAGTTGCAGAAGACAGAGTAGAATCCTAAAGGGATACAGGCCACATTTTAAAATCCCCCCTGAAAACAGACGACTGCCTTGGGTTTGGGAAGAGATACATCACTTACCAGCAACGGCTCCCACGGAATCCAGAATGCACTTGTTAGCCGGCAGATCCTCATTCGGACGCAGTTCTGGAACTAAGACACTCGAAGGGCACCGAGTGCTGGAAGCTCCGGATGGTTAGGCTGACTCAGGCTGAGCAGTCTCTTCAAACAAGATCAGTCCTTACGTGAAAGGTGCCTTTGGGGGACTTTCTAAGATTCAGTGTTGTACTCGACTGACACCCAATACACACTCCTTGAAACCAACAGAAACATCTTAGTAAGTTGTGTTCTCAGATTTCCCCCGAAACCAGCCTTACCCAAACTCCGGGTGCTGGTGCGTTTTCGTGACCATTATGACACTGTAGTAAGTCTCCGGAGAGTGGCCGGAATGACTACACCGAGACGAGGCCTTTCTGGGCGCGCAAACATGAAAAACAACGGTACCGTGATTAAATAGGTTTTTATTGTCACATTGAACTGCTTTGTCAGATACACATTGTAGGTTTCAGTATGGCATAAAAATAAAGATATTTTCCTGAATGTCAAAATCTGAACAGAGGAGATGGCAATGGCACTTAAAAAAAAATAATAAATTCACACTGGTGCTGAAGCCGCTAGAAGGGAGCTGATAAAAACCGCAACGCGTTTGCAGGTAAAGTGGTCTGCAACGTTTCAAATCCAATGGCAGTGGTGTAAGGCCAACAAAACCATGAGAGCAGGAAAACACAGACCCCACAGCGTGGCTCTCTGAAGAACGGCAGTTTTAATATTTCAGTCTACACTGTGTAATTTCATAGTGATACTGAAGCTCAGGGAGTAAACTTCTCTCCAACAAAATGAAACTACTTTTTCAGAACCCGGATTTGAAGCCTATTTGACACCTTCCTTTTTCTCACAGGTTTTAACTAATTCAAAGGAAAGGCAGTTATGATTTCCCAAAGCGTTATAACTTCGTGGGCTGACCTCATCACATACGGTGGGTCTCGTCATTTCCAAACCAGAAGCCTAACGTGCTCACGAATGTCTTTAGTGGTTTCACACATTCTGGGCAAAACTAGAAAACAAGCAGTAATTAAATAAAAATATAAGTGCATCCCAACAGAAAGTCTCTACACATTCCGCCTCTATCCTCCGAACAGCAATTTAAAAAAAAAATAAGTATGGTTATTCAGATTTAAAATGAATCTTTATTCACCAAGATTCCCAAACAGTTTATTAAACGTGTTTTCCTCCACAAGTAAAACTAATACTAGGATTTGTCAGAAAAGCTAAATGAATTATTTCCCTTATGTATGAACTCAGCTAAATCCAGTGTCTGGAATCTGTTCATCATAAAACCCAGGTCTGGAGCATAACTCCCTTCTCTAATCCACTGCTGTGTGTCCTTCATCTTTAAGACTCCAGAACAGAGACCATAAACGTGGCTAGTGCAACATAGCAGTCACGGTAATTCCCCAAAAGAAAAATAAGTAATTTATTTTATGACATACTTATTTGGATGATTACTTACTGGTAATTAGTATTTCTACATTTTTTTTAAAGGCAACCATTTTAAGTGACAATATATATCAGGCTAGTAGAAAAAAGTTGAAACAAAGCCCTCTCTTTTGATCTCACAAAGTCATGCAGACAAGAGAAGGTACATCCGATTTGTTCCAATCAGGCTTCTTGGAATTATCAAAATTTCTTTCTGGCAAAGATGAATTTGGCTCATCATAGAAAGGTTCTTTGAAGGCTGCTGCTAAACTCGTTTCCCTTTGAAAAAGTAAATTTCAAGGCATGATAGTGCAAGAGGTAAGTTTTTGATTTATAGAACATTTATAGACTAATTGTGCTTAGTCTCTAATTTCCAATTTATTTTAAAGAACAGAAACTATGTTGATAAGTTTCACTTTGCCTAAATTTACCAGTACATCCATGAATCGCACCAGAATTAGGACAATTTGATTATCTTAATGATTCTGTCATGAAATCTGCACACTGTGTCTGCAGGTGAGAACCAGCGACGTGAGGCTCCTACCAGTTCTGTGCCCGAGGACCCTCCTGTTGGGTGGCCAGGGGTCTGAGAAAGCAGTTCTCCCCCCAGATTAAGTCCTCAAAAAACTCTCTCAATAAGCAATTAAGAAAAACAGTGCTAAGTGGAGAGTTTCTTTGTTCAGCTAAATCTGGGAGGTCTGAGTGTTCCTGGAGCCCCCGTCGGGATGTGTCATGGGTCGAGAATCCCTCGAATGGGAGTATTCACTGTTAGAGGGTTCTGTGGGGTCAATCAAATTTTCATAATCACTGTCATCTGATTCCTCAATGCTGTCTCCAGCTGCTCTTTGGGAAGGAGGAAGGTCTGTGCCACTTCCAGGATACTTCAGTCCAGCACTGGTGGAAGCAAAATTGGAAGAACCCACGGCTTGAGGTCGAGGCATAAAGACACTGGTTTCCATGCGAGAATGGCTCAAAGTACTTTCTTGATTGTTTGGGTGAAAATCAGAATAAGGGGGAGGAGGATCAGAGGCCTCTGCATCTCCAAGTGTACTTCTACCTTCAGCAGCAAGCCCAGAATAGGGCATCCGAGGGCTGAACGCTGGCCCCAAACTTTCAGATGGCACCTGTCTGCTGATCATCGCCTGCTGCAATCCTGGACAAAAACAGAAAGAAAACTATAACACTTTCTCTTTTTTACAGCTTTGCATCTCAATGCATTACATGGTCAACCTGAATGTTCTAGGAAATGGCAACTGATGACGACTCTTAATTATCTGACATTTGCATAGTACTTCATAATTTACAAATCCTGTTGCTATACATTCATTTAAGCTTCAGAAAATCTTCTGAAGTATTGTCATCATCATTAATATCATTGCTTCCAAATTATTAGGCAAAGAAACCAGAGTTCAGAAAGGTGAAGTGACTTCACTAAGGGAGTGGCTAGAAGTGGAGCCCTGATACTCACATGCAGGTCTTTTAACTGCAGGTCCTGCGCTATCTCCCTCCCCCGTTGCTCACTGTGCTCTCAGACTGTGGGGATGGAAGGATGAAATAAACAATTCTTAAAAGTTTAAAAGCCCTGTATTAGATGGCCATTTTCCAGGTTCCAAGCCATAAATATAGCACCTTCTTAAGATGGTAACCTGGGATCAAGACCTGAGCCGAAGGAAGACACTTGACCAACTAAGCCATCCAGGGACCCTTTCTCTCTCTTAATGTAAGCTCTATACTCAACGTGGGTCTCGAACTCACAATCCTGAGATCAAGAGCCAGCCAGGCACCTGATATGGCACATTTTTATGCATACTCTGGAATAGTCCAGGGTGTATCTGGACTCAGATATCTGAGTCCCCAGCTTTGAAAAATACTGGTACAGAATTTAGAAAAGAACAAGGAAAATAAAATCATCCATAATTCTATCACCCAGATAACATTTAGACATTTGGTGTAAAGAGGACAAGATTTGGGGTTAAAAGATGTAAATTTTAGGGATCCCTGGGTGGTGCAGCGGTTTGGCGCCTGCCTTTGGCCCAGGGCGCGATCCTGGAGACCCCGGGATTGAATCCCACATCGGGCTCCCGGTGCATGGAGCCTGCTTCTCCCTCTGCATATGTCTCTGCCTCTCTCTCTCTCTCTCTGTGACTATCATAAAATAAAAAAAAAATTAAAAATTAAAAATTAAAATAAAAAAAGATGTAAATTTTAAATGTCAGCCCCTCCCCCCTTTTGTGAATTCCAGTTTTATTATCCAGCCTTGTGTGTGTGTGGGTGTGTGTGTGTATTTTAAATACAGCTGAGATTATATGTTTAGGCCATTTTATTATCCTGCTGTTTCCACTTAAGGTTACATACTCAGCATTATCCCACATCATTAAAAATTCGCTTCAATGGTTGTACAATATTCCACCATATAGATATGCCATAATTTGGGGCAACTGAGTGGCTTAGTGGGTTACACAGCTGCCTTCGGCTCAGGTCATAACCCAGGGTCCTGAGATCGAGCCCCATGTCAGGCTCCCTGCTCAACAGACAGTTGGCTTCTCCCTCTCCCTCTGTGCTCTTACTCTCCCTCTGGCTTTTGTTCTCAAATAAATAAAATCTTTAAAAAAAAAAAAAAAAGGCCATAATTTATTCAACTATTCTACTGCTATTTATTCAACTACTCCAATAGATTGTTTCTCAGATTTTAGAATTATAAAGTTGTGATTAATATTCTTGGACTTAAATCTGTCTGCATTTCTGATTATTTCTCAAAAAATATAACACTAAAAATGAATCAGATATCATTTACTCGGAAATATGAATTATATTTTAATTGGTTTCCAAGTATTCTTATTAAGTTAGAAAGGTTATAAATTTAATGTACAAATGTTAAATCTGGTGGTATTATAGCAAACAGGTCTGTTTCCATGCTGGAATCAATAGATTCTTGGGCCTTATTCTCATTCAAGCAGCTGGTTCCTTAGCTTAATTGCATCCATTCATCCACAGCTACCAAAAATGAGACATTCAAAGCCTTTTCTGTGACCTTATGAATCAAATATGAAGTGAAAAGGATACTAGGTAACTCCTTTATGTGGCTATGTGAGGAACACAGGACACAGTCCCTACACGCTTAGGTTTGCCAGGATTAACTCCGTAAGAAAAACCACAGCTCCTGTAAACAGGTAACCGTAGTCAACACACGCACAGGTCTGCAGCACACACTTCTTGGGATTTACTTTAACTTGCTTTAGCCTTTCTACTTTTATCTTCTTTTTCTTCTAGTTCCAGATACTTGAAAGTACTTCTCTTCTGGAAGTACAAGTGAATGTTCTTTCACAAACAGCCTCATGTGGAGCTTGACAAATGTAGAAGGATTGCTGTGATTCATCCTATGGCTTGATGTTTGCAACAAGACGTTTCCCTGGTATCAAATGGTGAAATTAATAGGAAACTCACTTCTTTCTTGTTCCTTTTCGTTTTTCCTCTGAGTGATTTGTCTTCTTAATTTGTTCACTTCTGCCTGACAAGATTCAACAACTCGCTCACTCTTTTCTACATCTGCACACACTGCCTGAGGGAAAAATGACAACACGAACAATTAGTTTCAAATCCAAGCACAAAGCATTCCGTGAAGATAACACTGATTGCGACCCTAGAAGAGCCCAAATGCTTTATCAAGTTAAAAAGACACAAAGTAGAACAAAATCATGAAGGTCCAAGGGACCAGTATTGTTGTTCACTGACTTGCGTTAATATTGTTAAGATGATTATGCTACTTAGCCTATAAATTCTTGAAAAGTTAGGGCAAATTGGAAATATTTAATTTTTGCCCTTGATTATTCATTTTTTATTAAAATGCAAAAAAAAGGATTTTTGATACCAGTCTACCACACAAAGGATGAACGAAAGACAGGAATGAGAAGCTTTCAACTTTATAACCAACAATCAAAAATCAGATGTCACAAATAGATCTAACAGAAAATATTTATAACTAGGGAGAGTGGAAAAGAAAGTAAGTTTCAACTGGTGTTTGCAAAGTGGGCCTTATTCATTTGGCAGTGAAATGCAGAACAGCCACTTTGAAGTCCGCTAGACAGTGCCGATAATCTGAAAAGAGCATGGTCACAAATTTAGGACAAAAAGCTGTTTTTTACTGCACGTTCTTTCCATAGCAGAAATCCCAGAAACAGCTGGAAAGTAGGCCAGTCACCAGTTTGCCTGTTTCAAGTTCCCTATCCTGCTAAGTGGGCCGTGACCTGGTCGGGACCATGGACACTGGAAACTGCCTATTGTATGCTTTCTTCTTTAGCCCCAGGCTAATCATTCTGCTTTCTTCTTTTTCAGCAGCTGCCTAAATTCCCTTCTCTATTCCTTGGGACTTCTTCCTCAAAGCTAGGCTTTCTCCAGGCCTGGGAGAGCGTCTTGGGCTCTACCACTCTCCTTCTTGTTCTCAAAGCCTCTTTTGTTTTTATGGTTTAGGGCAAATTACTCCTAAGAACACACTGGGGATGATGAAAAGATCGTGGGAAAGTACTGTTAGCACCTAGCTCAGTAAGTGGCTGGCAGGAGATGTTTCCATAAATATTTGTTGCATGAATGCCTAGGAATGAACAGGCTCCACTGTGATCCTCCCACTCGATGGAGGCAGCTGTGGGCAAAGCGAGTGACCCAGAGCGAAGGAGCAGAGCTGTACTGGTTAGCGGTGCCCTCTGATGCAGTCTCACCTCCAGGTGTACTGATGGAGACAGCTGGGTTCTTAGCAATCCTTTAAACTCAGAATAGATTTCCCAAAAGAAAACTGTTATAAATGGGGTCACGAGTATTTAGAATAGTAATACTAACGCAGTACTTCAGACTCTACTTCAGGCACATTAAGGAGACGGCTTTTTGTAGGCTGGCATGTGAACTAGCCTGCACATCTGAGATTAGTTTGGGAAAGCATATTCTGACGCTTGGATCATGATTCATTTGTCAGCTGAGAGATTATGAAGAATTAAAGTAGAATTAAAAGCACGTGGGCATTATAAATAAGATGAAAACTACTAGGTAAATAGGTTACCTGCACTTTCTCCTGAAGTGCGTTATAAACCTGATAAATCGCCCTGATGTCTTTCATGACTCCATCCTTGTCAAAAAAGTCAGTACTGGAAGACAGGAAAAAGATGTCACAAAATTATTTTAACTGCTAGGAACCTGGAAGGCATTTTCCCATCACTTCCACCTTGACCTATTATGTAAATGTTGCAATTCCAAATGACTGTCTCAGCAACAATGCCCACACTACTAGATGTACAGAAGAGAAATAGAAAAGAACCCCTGTGACCAAGACAACTTAAAAAATAATAAAAAGTTACACATTTTTTCAGTGGCCATATTTAGCTTTTGGAACTTTGGAAATATACAGATTCTGTCCGATAAAAAAAATTATCGGTAAAAATAAACTAAATTTTCGATAAGCATAAAATTCTGACATACAGGGGTGGTCTAGAGGATAGCCTGACTACATTTTTCAGTTTAAATCACATCAAACTTGATTTCACATGTCTCCATAAATCTGTTAAATACTGTTCACAAAAGACAGGAAGACATTTTTATTTCACTTTCAACTCACCCATGCTCTTTGATAACTTTGGCGTAACTCTGAGAAGTATTTGGCACTGAAGATACTTTATACTCCTGCTGGCTAGTATTGCCTAGATTGGGGATAGCAAGGGATATCCTTTGATTATACCTGCAGGAGGATCAAGAGAGATCATGTTAAAGGCGCTGCTCATCCTGATCCGTGGGTCTTGGCAGTAGGAGCTGAAGTCTCTACACTGATGAACTAACAGGTCTCATGGTGCCACACCTGCTTGCACAGACAACCCCAGGATGCCAGAGTTAGTAGAAACTCAACTGTAAACTCCTGGAGAGCAGAGGTCATGTCCCCATAGCAATCGGCAGAGTGCTAAGGAGGTTGTACAAATTCAGGAAAATACCCACTGATTGATTAATTAAACCTTGTGAATGGCTATTTAACAATTTGTTTTCATTGATGTCAACGTAATATAGTCTACAAGTGAATTTCCAGAAGGAAATCTTTCTGCTATTTATAGCTAGACATCATAATCTTTTTTTTTTTTTTTTTTTTTTTTGCTTTCACAAGTTCACAATGCAAAACCCTCATTAACCAGCAGGTGGATCAATTTTATAATTCTGTCTTTGAAATCGGTTTTAAAATTATAGACTTCCAGAAGCAGTAAAACTGTATTTCTACATAATGGATTATGGAGAAGCAAATGATGATTTCCAGCTGTTTATTCCTGTAAGAATTTATGCATAATTAACATATCTTGCTAATGCTTCTTGATTCAAAAACAATTTTAATTTATACAGCTGACAGGAAAATACCTTCCCTCACTACAAAGAAAACTAGCTGAAGGAGAATTATAAAAGCTTTTCTTTAAAGATGCCATAAAATGCACATTCTCAAAGTCATAAACCAATTACAGGTACCAACATCTTTACTATTTGAGTCTATTAGGAACTCTTTCTTTACCTTCGATTTGGTCTAAAGAGAACATATTCTAAAGCATGAGTGGAATTGTTGGCGGTGGAGATGAAGCTGAAGAGAAGGAAGACGAGGTCGGGCACCCCAAGGATGCGAGTGAGCTGCTTATGGATAACCTGCTCTCTGTATGACATCTGCTGCTGTGTATTTCGCCGGAATCTGTACCACCCAATAACTTTCTGCAATAAAAACAGAAAGAAAAGGATGAAAAGTTGCGTGAAATCTTAAGAATTTAATTCTGAAGGTATCTATACAAACACTTGTACACATGTTCGTAGCAGCTCTACATGCAATAGCTCAAAACTAAAAAAACCCCAACTGTTCATTAACAAGTGAATGAATAAACAAAATTCCTAGAAGGAAACACGGGCAATAATCTTTTGACATCAACCACAGAAACATTTTCCTAGATAGGTTTCCTTTAGCAAGGGAACCAAAGCAAAGATAAACTACTGGGACTGCATCAAAATAAAAAGTTTGCAGGGACACCTGGGTGGCTCAGTGGTTGAGTGTTTGCATTAGGCTCAGGGCGTGATCTTGGAGTGCCGGGATAGAGTACCACATTGCGCTCCTTGCGGGGAGCCTGCTTCTTCCTCTGCCTGTGTCTCTGCCTCTCTCTGTGTCTCTCATGAATAAATAAATAAAATCTTAAAAAAAAATAAAAATAAAAAGCTGCACAGCAAAGAAAACAAAACTAAAAGACAACCTGCTGAATGGGAGAAGATATTTGCAAATAACATAACCAATAAGGGGATACTATACAAAATATGTAAAGAACTCAAACAACTCAACACCAACAAACGAACAAACAAACAAAAAACAATTTAAAAAATAGGCAGAGGACATGAATAGATATTTTTCCAAAGACATATGAAAGGATGCTCGACATCACTCATCATCAGGGAAATATAAATCAAAACCACAATGAGCTATCATCTCACACCTGTCAGGATAGCTAAAAAAAACACACAAGAAACAAGTCCAAAAGGAACCCTTTGTTCACACTGTTGGTGGGAATGCAAACTGGTATAGCTACTGTAGAAGACTGTATGGAGGTTTCTCAGAAAATTAAAAATAGAATTACCATATGATCCAGCAATCCCACTATTGGGTAATTACCCAAAGTATACAAGAACTTGGGGCAACTGGGTGGCTCAGTGGTTGAGCATCTGCCTTTAGCTCAGGACATGATACCGGGGTCCTGGGATCAAGCCCCACATCGGGCTCCTTGTGAGGAGCCTGCTTCTCCCTCTGCCTATGTCTCTGCCCCTCTCTCTGTGTCTCTCATGAATAAATAAATAAAATCTGTTTCTCTGTGTGGGGGGAAAAAAAAAGAGAGAATACAAGAACATGAATTTGAAGAGATACGCTCATACTTATTGTCTATTGCAGCATTATCTACAATAGCTGAAGTGTGGAAGCAGCCCAAATGTCCATTGATAGATGAATGGATAAAGAAGTGGTGTGTATATATACATTGCAATATTAGCCAGAAAAAAGAATGAAATCCTACTATTTGCAACATGGATAGATCAAGAGAGTTTAATGCTAAGTGAAAGAAGTCTGTAAGAGAAAAACAAATGCTACGTGCTTTTACTCATATGTGGAATTTAAGAAAAAATGAAGAAAGAAAAAAAAGAGACAAACAAAAAAACAGACTCTTAAATACAGAGAACTGGTCACTGCCAGAGGGGAAGTGAAGGGGGGGGATGGGTGAAACAGGTGAAGGAAATTAAGAGTACACTTATGATGAGCAGTGAGTACAGAACTGCTGAATTATATTATACACCTGAAGCTAATATTAACACTGTATATTAGTTATACTTCAATAATATATATATTTTAAAAGGGCACAAGAAGACTTGCAAGGATACGTTCATTATCTTATTATGTTGATGGTTTCATGGGTTTATGGATATTTCAAAACTTACTGAAGTATATACTGTAAATATGTGCAGTTTATTGTATGTCAATTATACCTCAATACAATGATGTAAGAAGTTAAGCTTCATCAGCTCTAACTATAGGATAACTAAACTGTCTAAGTGAATTAAACTGATATGCTTTCTGAAAGTCTGGAAGAACATCTCTTATAATGTGATCTGCTGGACATCTGAGAACTTACTACTGGGGTCACTCAAACCTGCAGAATTAGAATGTCCAAGGGTAGAACCAGGAATCTGAATTTAAGAGAAGTTCCTTGAGTTTTTTCTTGTACACGCTAAAGTTTGAAAATCTCTGTTGAAGAGACAATTAACTTTGTCAAAGAAACAATCTTTACATATTCTTTCTGTAAAACATACTTTTTAAGTGAAAATCCTATTTTAAGAAGTAAAGGTAGCTTAATATTGATAGTGTCTTTAAATTAACAGTAAGTTAAGGGGTGCCTAGGTGGCACAGTCAGCTAAGTATCTGAATCTTGATTTTGGCTCAGGTCATGATCTCAGAGCTCTGGGGTCAAGCCCCGCATTGGGCTCTGCACTCAGCACAGAGTCTGCTTGACTTTCTTTCTCCCTCTGCCCCTCTCACTCGTGCTCTCTAATAAATACATAAATCTTTCTAAACAGTAATTAAATAAAAATTAATTAATTAATTAGCAGTAAATTTAGATTATGTTTTGGTACTTTCACGTAGGAAGGAAGTGAACCAATCTTTGCTGAGCCCCTGTGCCAGGCCCCCAGATAGTTATATGACAAATTTTTTCACTACTTGTTACAACCTTGGGGGATGCTTGGGTGGCTCAGTGGTTGAGCATCTGCCTTTGGCTCAGGTCCTGATCCCGAATTTCCGGGATCAAGTCCCACATCAGGCTCCCAGAAGGAGCCTGCTTCTCTCTCTGCCTCTCTCTCTCTCTGCCTCTCATGAATAAATAAATAAAATCTTAAAAAAAAAAAAAGAAAGAAAACTGTTAATCTAGAAAACAGACTTAAAAAAAAATGATCACAACCTTGGGAAATAAGGAATGTTTTTTCCACTGGGTTCACATCCCATGCAAGGAATTGCAGGGAAGAAACAGTTCCTGTCCTCATGGAGTATTACTGAACATAAACCATAACTTCCAATTACATTAAAGCAATTAATTCTGATATTCTTTATTTTTTTAATTTTTATTTTTTTAAGATTTTATTTTGTAAGTCATCTCTACATCCAATGTGGGGCTTGAACTTATAACCCCTAGGTCAAAAGTTTCATGCTCTGCCACTAAGCCAGCAAGGCCACCCCCTGAAATTTTTTAAATAAAAAGAAAACCCAAACATT
Source organism: Vulpes vulpes (assembly GCF_048418805.1). Lineage (NCBI taxonomy): Eukaryota > Metazoa > Chordata > Mammalia > Carnivora > Canidae > Vulpes > Vulpes vulpes. The sequence goes on along the minus strand of NC_132794.1, from coordinate 111,505,004 downwards.
TCTGATAGTGTAAATCTTTTAAAAGAGATGTTTTGTCCAAAGTCACTGAGTTAATGAGTGATAGCCTGTTTGCCTGTCCTTTCTACTGTACAATGGTAACTTTATAATTCCAAATGGGTCACATGATTATGGCCATTACAAAGTGAAGAGTAGATTCTAACAAATTTCCAGGTGATGCTGTTGCTGCTGGTCCAGGGACCACACTTTGAAAACCAAAGCTCCAGTTGAAGCCCCTCTACATGTAAAGATGGAGGGGAAAAAAGGCACCCTTTGAACATTTACCTTCATTTAATGAAATGTTTAGATTAAAATACCATCGTTTATCCTTTCACAGTGGGGAAATCATAATGAATCATTTCACAATATATATCAAATTAACAATATCATTTCACAATATCAAATTAACACAATGTACACTTTAAATATCTTACAGTTTTTATATGTCAATTGTACCTCAGTAAAGCTGAAATAAAAAATATAATACAGGGATGCCTGGGTAACTCAGTGGTTGAGCATCTGCCTTCGGCTCAGGGCGTGATCCCGGAGTCTTGGGATTGAGTCCCACACTAGGCTTCCTGCATGGAGCCTCGTTCTCTCTCTGTATTTGAGAGCCACATACATTTTAATAAACATAGTTCTAATACACTTTATGTATTTACTTACTACTGTGACAAAAATCTTTACTAGCTTGTATTTTTTAATGGCTAATTCTAGCACCCAGAGGACTTTTAAAATTACTATGTATTTATTTTTATATGAATTCAACTTATTAAACTTTTGTTCAGTTCTTGTACTTTTTTTTCTTTCCTTTTTTTTAAAGTTTTATTTAGGTAATCTCTACACCCAATATAGTGCTCAAACTCACGACCCTGAGATCTAGAGTCACACACTCTTCTGAATGAGATAGCCAGGCACCCCAATTCTTAGAATTTTTCGATATTAGATTTGAAGCCTGACAACCAGAGTCAATTTTTTAAGAGTTTCTACCAGCACTTTCTTAAAAAGTTAATATTGATTAAATAGAAGAATACTTTCTACATGTTAGACATTGTTTAAAAGTACCCATGTATTTTTAAGCCTAATATTTTATTTCATTTTAAGTAGTCGCCATACCCAGTGTAGAGCTCAACACAGGGCTTGAACTCACAACCCAGAGATCAAGACCTGAGCTGGGATCAAGAGTCCAACGTTTAACCAGGTGCCCTTAAGCCTAATCTTTTAGATGTACCTTTGTAGATAGTACAATAACCCTTTTGAGGTGGTGACCCAATTTTCTATGTTTCCTGGGAGGGGAAAAAACGAAACTAGAATCAACTATAAAGCTTTTCAGTCGCCAAATATTATGTGTCATCTTTGCTTTTGTACTAGAAATTTGGATTTTTGGGTTTTTTTTTATTTTTTATTTTTATTTATTTATGATAGTCACAGAGAGAGAGAGAGATAGAGAGGCAGAGACATAGGCAGAGAGAGAAGCAGGCTCCATGCACCGGGAGCCTGACGTGGGATTCGATCCCGGGTCTCCAGGATCGTGCCCTGGGCCAAAGGCAGGCGCTAAACCGCTGCGCCACCTGGGGATCCCGAAATTTGGATTTTTTAAAAGAATCCCTAAAGAGTTCATAGAATTATAAAATTCCATAGGAAATACAATGAAATATTAACAATTCCATGGAAAATATAATTTCCAAGTAAATGGAAGCAAAAAACTCATGTATTTCTTTTAAAGATCTTATTTATTTGTTCTAAGAGACACATAAAGAGAGGCACAGACATAGGCAAATAGAGAAATAGGCTCCCCTCAGGAAGCCCGATACAGGACTTGATTCCAGGACCCCAGGATCACAACCTGAGCCAAAGGCAGACACTCAACCACTGAGCCACCTAGGCATCCCCAAAAACTCGTATTTTTTAATTTTTATTTATTTATGATAGTCACACAGAGAGAGAGAGAGAGAGAGGCAGAGACATAGGCAGAGGGAGAAGCAGGCTCCATGCACCGGGAGCCCGACGTGGGATTCGATCCCGGGTCTCCAGGATCGCGCCCTGGGCCAAAGGCAGGCGCCAAACCGCTGCACCACCCAGGGATCCCCAAAACTCGTATTTTTAATTGCAAAGGGAAACATGAATAATTGTTCTAGTACAAAATTCTAGAACATCAAAATTATAGATTAACTTTTAATTTTTTTTTAGAATCTTAGTCTCAGGAACTGCAAAGTTAACTCCAGCTAACAACCTATGGCTGGTATACTACAGATCAAAAACAGCAAATCCAATTTTTTTAAATTCTATTATTTTTTCAAGATTTTATTTATTTACTTGAGAGAGAGAGCATATGAGTGAGTAGATGGGGGGTAGGCAGTGGGAAAGGGAGAGAATATGAAGCAGAGGGCTCATTTAATTTTTTTTTTCGGTAAGCTCCACGCCCAATGTGACGCTTGAACTCACAACCCAGAGATCAAGAGTTGCATGTTCTACTAACTGAGCCAACAAGCCGTCCCCCGCAAATCTGATTTTTAAACTTCCAAATTAATTTGGAAATGTGTCTTTATCTACTGCTGAAAAAACTACCTGGTAGAGTTCTTCTTTTCCAACTTATTTTCAATTATAAAACATTGTTACAAAAAACTTGCCACATAAAGTCCCCCTTCATCAGCTGCACCTCCCCACTCCCCTTCCCAAATTAAACATTTTTTAAGTTTGGTTGCCTTCCTTCCAGATCTTTTCCTGTACATCTAAATACTCGTTCTGATTTTTGTTATTACATAAAATAGGCTCAAATTATAACACTGCTTTTTTCATGTAACACAACTTTGAGATCCTTCTAGGTCATTACACAAGAACTTCCCTCATTCTTTTTAAGGTCTGCCTCACATACCACAGTACAGAAGTGCCAGCATACCTTACCTGACCGCTTCCCACTTGTGGACATTAAGATTGCTTTCAAAATTCTCGCTATTAAGCAAAGATGCAACAAAACATCCTTGTATGCTGGGTTCGGAGGCCAGACTGCTGGGTTTAAGCTTGGACTCCATCATTATTTGCTGGCAACCTTCAGCAATTTACTCACCCTTGCTGCCTCCTTTATAAAATGGGGATGGTAAGAACAGCAATTTACCTCCTATTTCCCACACCTGGAAAGTGCTTAGAACGTGGCCTGGCGAAGACTTAAAACTATTCACTAACATTAGCTTTTCATATCTTTGTGCCCAGATGCAAATGTTTACTCGGGCCAGATTCCTAGAGGCGGAAGTACATATTTAAAATTCTGTTATTGCAGGCACCTGGCTGGCTCAGTAGGTGAAGTGTGCAACTCTTGATCTCAAGGTCATGAGTTCAAGCCCCACGTTGGGCATAGAGATTACTTATAATACTAATAAAGAAAATAAAATAATAAAATTATGTTACTGCAAAACTCTTCTCCTAACTGTCTGTTATCAACTTACATTCTCACCAACTACAGCTTCCCCATTTCCCACAGCCTTACCAAAGCTGGGTATTAGCAATCTTTTTTTTTTTTTTTTTTTTTTTTGTAATAGCAATCCTTTTACACTTTTGCTAATCTGATGGGTAAAAAAAAAATAGTATGTTGTTTCAGTTTGCATTTCCTGACTGAAGATAAACATCTTTTCATTTATTTCTTGGTCATTTGTGGATTTCTTTTTTCTTTTGTGAATTTCCTATTCATATTCTTTATTCATTTTTGTCATTTTAAATGTTTTCATCTATTAAAAAAAAATTGTTACTTTTAACGTGCAGTGAGTGCTCTAGAAAACTGTGCTCCAATAAGAATTTTCATGGAATACACTCAGTTTTAGAAAGTATAAGAAAAGCTCATTGTCTAAAATATGAAACTAGGGGCACCTAAGTAGCAGGTGAGTTAAGTGTCTGTCTTTGGCTCAGGTCATGATCCCAGGGTCCTGGAATTGAGCCCTATGTCGGGCCTCCTGCTCAGTGGGGAGCCTGCTTCTCCCTCTCCTCCCCAGCTCATGCTGTCTCTATCTCTGTCTCTCTCTCAAATAAATAAATAAAATCTTAAAAAAAAAAAAAAATGAGGGGCATCTGGGTGGCTCAGTGGTTGAGCATCTGCCTTTGGCTCAGGTCATGATCCCAGAGTCCCAGGATCAAGTCTGATGCGGGCATCAGGCTCCCCATGGGGAGCCTGCTTCTGTCTCTGCCTCTCTCTGCGTGTTTCTTGTGAATAAATAAAATCTTAAGAAAGAAAGAAAGAAACAAACCAAATGGAATGAGGTTGGTGGCTGGGATAGGAAGGATGGACTCCCAAGAGATTCTAGAATATATGCTCCTGGGCAAGTCACTGAAAACAAGAAAGCTGGACAGTGATGCCTGTGACTGCTCTTAACTCCATTTTCCAGGTAGCTGGGGATGGGATCAGATTATGGAGAATGAGCACCTTCTGAGCCTGTCATCATCCATAAACCTGTCTGTCCTTTCTTCCAGCCTTCCCAGTCTTCCTTTCATCTTACCCACTTGTCTTTCTGCTTTTCCAACTGACAGTAGTACTGAGGTGGGCCATAGATGGGAAAGGACTTTGACAGCACTCTACTTATGATGCCCCTCTTCAGACACCTGGGCACCAAGTCCCACAGTGCTTGTTCTTTTTTTCCACAAGTCATCATTTAAAAGCTTTTTCATAATACAGGCTTCTAAACAAAGGCATTTTGTTTTCTATGTGACAAACTGAAAACTTTTAATAACTTTTTTTTCCTCGAGGGATGGTTTAATAACAAATCTATTTTTCTGGAAATGACATTTCAAGGCAAAAACCGCAAAACACACATATGGTACAACAGAGCAAATTATAAACGAGATCATCAGACAATGCTGCAGCAATAAAACTGGTTCATTTTCAATTCTATTCAGACTTGCTGACCATAGATAATCTGAACATTATATGCATATGTTGACAGAAATAATAAATACATGACCTTTTGGAAAAACATCTATGTTCAACATTAATTGAACTTGAAAGAGTAACATATCCAAAGATGGTTTAATTACAACTTACATTTTCTAGAATTATTTTTCCTGGTTATAAAATTAATGCATGGATATAAGATATCTGCAAAATTATTTTTTAAATTACAAAATAGAAAAATAGAACCACCCAGAATCAACTCAACTATTTTTAACTCTCTATAGTTCCTGTTTTTCCTTCTGATTTTTACATAATGGAATCGTATCATAAATACCTAAATTTTTTTCCATTGATAGGTCATAAACATTGTCTCACATCTGCAATTTACCCTTAAAATCTACCTAAGTCAAAAGAACTCTCATATATTAATATCAAATCACACTGTTTTATTTTACATTCCTTTCTGGTTTTAAATTTAGATGATAAGATAAAGAGTAATTTCCAAATCAGACTGGGCAACAAATAGGACATACCTTTCTCCGATCTTTAAGAATCCTGTCCAAACTCTCTTCGTTAACTTTGCTTGCATAGTCATAAAAACTGTTTTTTTTTAAAGAGAAAATATACTTTATTAAAATTGCATAGTATTTTGACATGAATACACTTAGCCTTATGTGTCTATAGGTCACTGAATCCTAAAAGTTGAGTCCTATAATCAAGATATAGTTAGATATAACTGCATATCTTCAACAGCCATAGAGAGAAATCAATGTCAATGCTTTACTGATGATAGAAGGTATCTTTTGCCTCAATGAATACTCAAGAGACTGTTACATTCAAAAGGTATTACTTCCAAATGTAGGAGGTGCTGATTCCAAGTAATTAGGAAATGTGTGGTTTCCAATGGCTGTGACATCTTTTCCTTGTTTCTAAGTATCAGTTACTTATGGGGAAAAAAAAGAATACAGTAGCTCATTTTTTGAAAAATGCAGAAAGGAAACGAACATCTGCTGAATGCTTAAGGGGCTTGTCAGTATGCTTTCTCATCTTATTTCATTTCATTCTTGCCTCAATGCTGGTAAGCAGGTATTAATACAGCACAACACGGCCCAAGTTTTATTCCCATTTTTGTAGATAAAGATACTTAGGTTAAGTGACTTGCTCCAAAACACAGGTGGTAGATGGAAGAGCTGGGATTGGAAGCCAGGTCTGCCCCTCAAATAGACCTACCTGACCAGGATCCTATGGTGAGCAGGCCAGGCATAATGATGTGTGACCTCTCTTACCACTGGGTGTGCTTTTAGGAATGCCATCCTTCCTTCCTCCTCCCACCACAGTTAAGCCCAGGCCTCATAAAGTAGCATAAAAAAAACAAAAAACAAAAAATCCCACTGAACTGGGAATCAGGAGATACCAGCTCCAGCTCAGCTCTGCTTCTCATTGTACAATCTTGGGCAAGTTGCTTAACCTACGTGGTCTCCACTTCCCTTTTCACAAAAGAAAGAATTCTAAAGTTTCTTTCAGTTCTAAGAATTATAGGTCTATGATTTAAACTTAGTTAAATCCTTCTGGTACAACTCTACTGAAAGGTTTTTGAGGAATTCCTCAGAAGGGAAGGCAGGGCACACCTAGAAGAGCTTCACAGTCAGGACCAAATCGGACACTTTCATGGACCAAACACAGTGAATGTATGGACCAGGCCTGAATCATTTCACTTGCTCTGAGATTTTTCTCAAATGAACTGCTTGTCTTGGTTCCCACTCCTCTTTCAATTATGTAAATCTAAAAGTGATAAAGATCTCAGCTGCTTTCAGACTTTGTCCACTTTGTCCATCTTACATGAGAACAATCCTCTGAACTAATTAATGGTTAAGTGTGCGGTGGGGGGATAAAAGGGGGAAGTGGGTCCCCAGGAGTTCTTGGGTGCAAGGGCCTGGGTGTTTGGGCCAGTTGGGAATGGGACAAGGATCAAGGGGAAAGCGGCAGGGGACATAGAACAGGCACAGATAGGCACCAAAATTTGTGGCAGGGGTTAAAGGAGTGCTGACCAGAACGTTGAATCCTACTAGTGTGGGCAGCTCTGGAAGAGAAGTACTGGCTTCTGGGAAGGTAGACCGTGCCCTTAGGGGGAAGTTTAAGAAAGAGTTGAAATCATCATACCAGCCCAGGTGGACGGCTCTGGGACTGATAGTGCAGGCAGAGGCCCCAATGTTGTCTGAGGAGAAGTCTGGGGGATGGGGGATACTGGCTCTTGTCTCCCTCACCCGCCCTTCTGAATGTGGCTCCTTCCATATCTTTCTCTTGCTGTTGTTTAGTTGGTCTTAGTGTATAACTAGTGTGTATTCACTAATATAGACACAAAAAGAAAGGTCCATGTTCTCCTTCCTTACATTTTAAAGTTGAACACTGAATATTTTTTATATACTTCTTAAAAACACCCATTAAATTCTCTTATCCATATGTGACCCTTGATTAACTTCCTGATCCGTGGCTGAAAAGCCCTTGCTTGGGAGGCTGCTTTCACTATAAACCACTGGGGGGCAAGATTTATACTGTCCCCTCCCCCTTTCCCGAACCTGACATAGTGCCACACACACATTGGGCACTCAATAAACAAGTGAATTTGGATGCCCTCAGTTATACCCATGACTGTATAGCCACAATCAGCTACAAGCCTAAATTCATTAGTCTTTAATCAATTAGTCTTTTAATAAGGACTAAAAGTGACAAAGAAGGATACAGCTTACCTAAAAAGTTTTGAACAAGGCTGATGATTATGGATTTCTGTAATCAGAAAGAAGGAACACAGCTTAGTTAGTCATGTTAAGATACAGGCAAGTATAAAATAGCCCGTTTGTTTACCAAAACCTCAAACAATAAAAAGACAGTTTTTCTCTCCTAAATAGGTGCTGTGTGTACACTAGTGAAGGCAGTGTGTCTCAACACTTAAACTCAGGGACACATTCTCAGAACAAACTGCAGAACAAGTTCTGTTTCCATTTGCCCATACACGATGAGCACACATCTGAAAGCTTTTATTCAAGAACATGCAGCTATTGTGTGCCCTCATTTAATCTCACCTATTTAAATAAAGCGTAAGAGGGAAAAAGTAACAGCTAACTGGAAGCATTTAATCAAAGTAGACAAGCAGTGTGAGGGCAGCTTGGAGAGAGGAGGGCCTAACCACCCTACCATCAATAACCCACTAATGGCTCAGGACAACTTGGACCAGGTGTTTTGATCGGGAAGGGAGGAGGAAACTCTGGAGGCCTGTTAACCCTTTCAAAGATGGTCAGCACCAAGGGAAACATGTCCTTTATAAGGCAGATCCTAATGGCTTCTGGAAAGACTGCTGTGGTTAACCAGAGTGAACAATTCCTTCAAGCTCATCAGGGGGCTTAGGATTTGGGTTGCTTTGTAAGACCATGAGACTAATTAACCACTCGATCCTATTAATAACATTCTTCTGGACAGAGACTCATCACCTGTTGTTTAAAAAGCCACAGCTGCAGAGTTCCAGGCTGCAATTTTAATGCAATTAAAATAAAACCACGACCCTGGGGGCCATGGTACTATGCCCATTAGCTTCTGCACTGATGTCAATGCTGCCAAAACACACTCACAGATGCAATCCTTCTGCTGGAAAGACAAATTCATTGCTTGGCATGGCTTTTGACACTGTGATGCAAATAAGAAAACCTCACCCAGAAATTGTTCCTTCTTTTACCACCAAAAATAATACAGTACAGCATCTTACATTATTTCAGCGATACTATTAGTAAAGCAATTAGAATGTGGATCATTTGTATCAAAAGCTTTACAGAGAGTTCAGGAAAAAGAAAAACTCACCTTCTACTTTACAGGAAAAAATATTTTAAGAAAACCCCGAAAGTCAATTCTGAACTCCAAATACACACTGCTATCATCTACCACCAGACTTTTGTCATGATTTATAATTGGGATTAGAAGCACACTAAAGATATGCCCTAGGTATCATGTGACATTTGCTAAAGGAAGTTGAACCTTTCTAAGACTTTTTGCAATGCCTAAGCACTCCATGGAGAAAACGGGGTGAAGGCCTCAAACACAATAAAGCTGTAGATTGGAATAAAGCTGGCTGCCACACTGGCTCATGGAGCTCTGGAAATAGGAAGGGGCAGGGCAGCCTCACCTGGGATTCTACAGTCTGCCATGCTTCCAGAGCTCACCTACATGGCAGACTGGTCATCAGGTACATAAGGCATCTCTCTCTACAGGCATTTCCCTAGAAGGTCTCCCCCACACCCCCACCCCATCCCCATCCAGCAGGCCGATCTTCCTCCCTCTGCTTCTCCTAGGGGTTGAGACAACAATTCCACTACTCCCTCTTCTATCCTTTCCAACAACTGCTGCGGCATCGCCTAATTAAGGAAGCTCTCCAGTGGTTGTCTGCTCCCTCTCCTTCTAGAACTATGGGTGGACAGTTCTGCTTAAAGTGAGTCAGCCCAGCTTTGAAAATTAATACGTAGTCAACATAAAACGTGAGGCACTTGGCGTTCAGAATGCAGCACTCTATATGAAGTCCTTATTGTACAGAGTAAGGTCAAAGTGTCTGTGCATGGATTCAGACATTTGCAACAAAAAACAACTCTGATCAATTTGTTTTATTTAAAACGTCTTATTCTGGAGGTTAGGCTATGCCAGAAAATTTCTTTACACCACTGGTCTGGAATACTACTCATGGCACTTTACCTAATGTTTGGCCTTTCAACCCAGGTTTCAAGCCCCTGGTTTATGTTTCTAAGATGTATTTGTTTTTAAAAGAAAACTATTATAGTTTTCTAGTCCAGCAAACACACTCTGCCCATGAAATCCACAATCATTTCACACAATGAACTGGATACAGCTAATAAATTAAACGTTGTGTGGCAGAAGATGGTTGTCATGGCACTGCATTAACTGGGATCCTATCGATCGGTACTTCTCCCTATCTACAATACCATGGAAACATATTTACTACAAGAACTAGAAGATTTACGAATCAGATACAGTGCACAAAGCTGTAGAATTTGAATTACTTTAGCATTCTATTTCTTTAAAAATAAATAGAATATTCGTCATAAGTGCTATTTTTGTGATCATGCTGGGTAAGAGAGCTTTTTTGCATGGTCTACTGTCAGTTAACTGTGCCTGGCATTTTAACCTTCATATTCCATATTAGTTTTGAAAATCCAAGTACAAACAATAAATTACATACATGTTCAATGAAACCAAATTATCTATTTTAGGATTTTAAAGAGTTAAGCAAAACAAAAACAAAAACCTCAGTGAAAGAAGTATACAGTATATCCAGTCTTTATTTAACAAGTCAGTACTGTGGGGAGTGGGTTTTATAGCTTAGGTCCTTTAGGAAATGAACTGTTTCTTGTTTTCCCCCAATCCTAACCCCACCTCAATCCTTACCCTGGCCTTCCAATCCATGTACTAGAAAGCTATCAGAACTAGAAGGCTTGAAATTGATGATGTGGCCCCAACATAACCTAACCTTCCAGTAATATATCAAACCAGAAACCACTCACCTTCACATGTTCTGTATTTTCATCGCGTAGAAATAGGCCAGATTCCATTACCTTATGCATGCACTCCTTGCTCTGTGTTCCCCTGAATACACCGCCCACTGACCCTAAGTTCATCTCCTTCCTGACACTTTACTGATTTCACCCACTAGCAGCTTTTTTTTTTTTTTTTTCAACTGTCAGGATTTTCTCCATTCCTTTCTTACAGTACTCATCTTGTACTGTTGTCTGATATTTCTTTCCACACCTCTGGAATATAGGGATGCATCTGGGTATTCCTCTCATTGCCTGGCACATGCCAGGCACATGCCCCACACACAGATGGTCAGTGAATGGTGGCAGCATAAGTGAAATGTCTCTTGCTGTGTTCTGAGTATCAGGATATGCTGCTGTTTGGTGACTTGTTCAAGGTGCAACTGAAAGGAATTTGATCCCTAGTTATCAAAAAAAGACTGATCCAAAAGGGAAAGGGGAAAGAGAGACAGACAGACAGACAGACACTAATACAAAGACAGTGGATGCATCTATATATAAAATACTCCTTTGTCTTCCCCAGCAATCACCCCAAAATCGATTTTGGTTTGTTCTTCAGAAGGCTGTGTAGACTTAGCAAATAGCTCACATAAACAAATGTGAATATCTTTGCTCAGTGCCTCCAGGGAGTACCAGCCCAACAGAACCTTTCATTACAGTATGTGGTGATGATGACAATGGGGAACAGCCCAATATGCAAACTAGGGGTTTGCTGTGGTGCGGAAGAGACTATCATGCGAGACAGCATACAGTGATTCAGTAAAAGACCAGTTGGTGGATAAGAGATAGCTTTACAAGCTACCTAAACTTACAGCCACGAACTGCAAGTTCACACTGACTTATAGAACATTTCATACCAGTTATCAGGGCAAATGATTTGCATTGTGAGTTTAGCTGCTTTCTATGTACTCTTTTTATCTTTCAGATTAAAGCCAGTTAAGGGCCAAAGAACAAAACAAACAGCATCAATATAGAAAAAGTATTTCTAAGCTCAGTGATAAACTCACCAATTACTTGCAGAAATTCTGTGTTGCTGATTTGTGAGTCACTGATGCTAAAGGTTTCTTCTTGTCTTACCTCTCCCAGCAGAAATCCTTCCTAAAAGTAATAAAAGAAAATAGATGCAGACTAAAAATAAAAATGATCCTTTTTACTGGAAGAGCAACTGGGGGCATTATAATTTTATAATAATTTTAACAATCCAAATTAAGCTTGCCATATAAACTACTACTCTATAAATCACTGAGACTAAAGCAATCTGAGATATATCTATTAACTGGATTGCTTGAAAAAAGGATTCCATACACAATGAAATATTTTAATCCTTTCAAAAAACAGAGTTTTTTTTGGGATTTTAACAAAATAAGTAGAGCGAATTCATTTCCTAAATCCTACTGAGTATAATAACCAATATCAAAAAAGCTCAGGAAGCAGAAATATTCCAAGGTTGTTTTCTCGAAACAGCTTACAATTTATTTCATTGTTTTAAAAGCACTGTTAACGACAGTAGGATAAAGAAGTTAACACAATGCACAACGAATTGCTCTTGTACAGGCTTGGGAAATGAGGATTTCAGCAAATAAATCACTCACATGAATGTTCTTCCTTAATAAATGCCAAAGTCAGTTTCTTTACACCTTTGGAGAACGTATACCATAAATCCTGGATTATACAGCACATAACCTACTGTGTGAGCACTTGCTGTCATGTTCAGCGCAAGCACAGCTGGAGAACATTAACTCTATATGCCTCAGTAACTTCCCTATAGAGGCTGAACTAACAGGCTGCCTGCAACCTCCCTAGATAGCCACATGGCTTACTCCTTCCCTCCATTTGGCTCTTTACCCTAACAGCACCTTATCAGAGAGGCCTTCCCTGGCTGATGTCACAGAAACAGGGCGTGCCAGACTCTCTGTCCCGTCCTCTGCGTTTTCTTCTGTCTTCTCACTGTCTGCCATATTACATCCTTACATGAACAAACAAACGCCTACACCTACTAAAATATAAGCTCCGTGAGAGCAGGGACTTTGTGTTTGTTCACTGCTATATCTCAGCAACTAGCACAGTGCCCAATACATAGGAGGTGCTCAATAAATGCTGGCCAGGGATATCTGTTGAAACAACCACCTTGTAATATATACCTTTCTATTCTAGGCTGACCCTTCAAATCAATTAAAGAGATACCCAGTTGGAATTTGTGGGGGTGAGGAGGAAGAGACAGATGCTTTACAGCATAGTTTTTGCATTGGATTTAGGGGAAGGAGTGTCCTAAATTTCCAAATCATCATGTATAGGGCAATTATCAAACTTGAGTAATATACAGATCCCCCTTAAAAAAAAACTTTCTCGGGATCCCTGGGTGGCGCAGCGGTTTGGCGCGTGCCTTTGGCCCAGGGCGCGATCCTGGAGACCCGGGATCGAATCCCACATCGGGCTCCCGGTGCATGGAGCCTGCTTCTCCCTCCGCCTGTGTCTCTGCCTCTCTCTCTCTCTCTGTGACTATCATAAATAAATAAAAATTAAAAAAAAAAAAAAACAAACTTTCTCAAACCTGAAGGAGTGTTCATGACTTCTAGTTTGAGAAAGTGACTAAAGAAGCTTGTTTTATCCTATCAAAGTCTTTCAGTTACAAGTTCTCATGACAAAAGAGAAGCTTTCTCTTTGTAACAAGTTAATAAAAATTAAAGTGAAAATAATTCTTTAATTCCTACAGAACTTTACACTCTAAGAACATATCTACAGACCTTAGTGTTCCACAGTCTAGGAACTGCCAAATTTAGAAAATAAAAATAAAGGATACCGTTAAATTTGAATTTCAGATAAACAACAAACAATTTTTATGTAATATTTAGGATATATTTACACTAAAAAATGATTTCCTATTTTTCTGAAATTCAAATGTAACTGAGTGTTCTGCATTTTATCTGGCAACTCTATCATAGTCCTCAGTTTGAAAAAGTTATTAGTGACAGCAAAACATTCTAAAACTAAGCACAAAGGAATGCTTCTTATCTATTGGTCTGGATTATCCAAGCCATTGTTACTTTACAGCAGGAGAAGGTAAACTATGGTGTGTGGGCTAAATCTAGCCTCATGCCTGTTAGTGTACAGCCCACAAGCTACGAATAGTTTCTACTTTTAAATGGCTGAAAAAATAGGAATTAATATTTCACGACAGGTGAAAATGATATAAGAAAATGATATAAAATTCGGAGTCCATAAATAAAGTTTTACTGGAAATAATGACTCTAATTAACTTATTGTCTATTGCTGTTTTCTCTGTACAACACCAGAACGGAGTTGTTGCTACAGAGACCACAGGGCTCACAAAGCCTAAAATATTTACTTATCTTGAAAAAGCTTGCTAATCCCAACTCTACAAAATGAGTAGTTTTAAACTAATTTCCTGCCCGGATTAAAAAAAAAAAAAAAAGAATATGCTACAAAAGCAAATTTTGCTTCAACTTAAAAATATATAATATTGGGGATCCCTGGGTGGTGCAGCGGTTCGGCGCCTGCCTTTGGCCCAGGGCACGATCCTGGAGACCCGGGATCGAATCCCACATTGGGCTCCCGGTGCATGGAGCCTGCTTCTCCCTCTGCCTGTGTCTCTGCCTCTCTCCCTCTCTCTGTGACTATCATAAATAAATAATAAAAAAAAAATTTTTAGAAAAATATATAATATTGACATTAACGTATCCCACATACGTAATTGCGAGAAGGTTAACATAACCAGCTGTGGTCATACAAAACACACCTGCAAACTACTGTCGTGGTGAAAATTTCCATGAGGTCTAGCACCGTGCCTGGCACGGTGTAGATATTAAAGGAAGAGCTCTTGAATTAAATTATAATAACAGGGGATCCTGGGTGGCTGAGCGGCTTAGCGCCTGCCTTTGGCCCAGGGCGCGATCCTGGAGTCCCGGGATTGGGTCCCACGTCAGGCTCCCTGCATGGAGCCTGCTTCTTCTCACTCCTGTGTCTCTGCCCCGCCCCACCTCTCTCTCTCTCTCTCTCTCTTTCTCATAAACAAACAAACAAACAAATCTTTAAAAAAATATATAATAATCTAAGTAACATGACCATCTCACTGCAGGTTGTAGAAAAACTACCCACTTGTCAACAGGTAGCTGTTTATCCTTCCGATAACCCTGCCTTTTACATGAACTGTGATGTTACAAGCTACTCCAAGAACTAGAGATGTTAAAAGGCAACGAAACCACATTTAATACTTCCACGGACGCTGGGAGTATCACAAACCACCTTTCTTTGGAACTGCATCACATTACTTAAACAGCTGGCTGTAGCATCAAAGGCCTTAGTGACCAGAGACACGGGCTGACCCTAGAGAAACCTATGTTGTACCTATTCCCATCGCTACTCTCTACCATCAACACTATAGACGCGAACAGTACCATGACTTCAAGCCACCCAATTTACTAAGAGGGTGGCCTCCCTATAGATCAGTTCTTGTTAATGGAAGCTAAGGTTGCAGACATCAAGCCGAATCCAGTTCCTTATTCTCTAGTGTAGCATTTTGCTTTGTAATGATGACCACAAAACCCCCACACTTACTAAAGGAATTTGAGTAACTCCCATCTCAAAAAAAAAAAAAAAAATCACCTCTTCCGCTTGGTGGACAGATCAGACATGTACTTAAAGACAAAAAAAAAAAAAGATCTAGTTTCGCAAAGAAACTTCCATCCGGGGCGAATGACATTAAAGGGCCAATTCGTACAATAAAGACCCCGAAGCAGGCAGGCTGCGCTCCCCTCGCACTCCGAAGCCTGCGCGTCTCCCTTCCCTCCTACGGAGGCCTGTCGTTTCCCGGTGTCGCTGCGACCAGCGCCGCGGGGCTCGGAACATCCGCCCGGGAGCTGAGGGTGCGACTTGCACGCAGGCGGACCCCACACCTAACGCTCCTGTCGTGCGTTCTCCCGTTTTCCATCGAGGCGAAGTAAAGCGCGCGGGCGTTATCCCGCAAGGATGCACAGTGACAGCCGTGGCTTCCCTCGTTGCACCCCACGGCCGCCGGTGAGGCCGCCGGGCGGGGCCGGGCGCCTAGACTGGAGCTCGGTCTCCCCGCTCCCTGCGGACCCCGGGGGCCCCCGCAAGTCTCAGGGAGAGGGGGGCGGGCGCTGCTGACACCGCCGGCGGCCGACCGAGGCAGCGCTGCCAGGAGGGAGAGGGGCCAGGGGGCGGCAGGCACTGAGCGAGGGGGCCCATCCCGGGGGCCGGGAGCCCCGGGTCCCCAGCTCCTCCGGCCGGCCCCGGAGCCCGGGAGCCCGGGAGCCCGGGGTGGGGGTGGGGGTGGGGCGGCGAGCCGCCGGTGGTCCCGGCTTGGCCGCCGGCCTGGGACGAAGGCTGGAAGCTCCAGCGGCCGCGGCGGGGGGCCCGGCACCTACGTGGTCCGCGTTGCTGTTGGCGCTGTGGAAACACACAGCGCTGAAGGTGTAGCCCGAAATGGAAGCCGCCATGATGGAAATCTCCAAATCCCCCATCATGCCCCGCGGAGGGCACGCAGCCTTCCGGCCGGCCCCGCCCCTGGGCATCCTGGGAAATGAAGTCCTCCGCCGGCGAGGCCCCGCCCCTCCCCGGGTGGCGGGAGGTGGGACCGGGCGCCCGCTGGCCAGGACTGAGAGATGCTGCTTTGCCGGCCCGATGCGGACCGACCCCGGGGGAGGTGTCCTCTGCGTGGGTCCCGCGCCCAGCACACGTCAGACGCTGCCTCTCTTCTGTGTCGCCCTTGATAGTTCCCCAAATCGTGTTTATCTCTTTGCAAATGAAACTCTGCCTAATGAAAGCCAACAGGGGCAGCCCCGGTGGCGCAGCGCTTTGGCGCCGCCTGCAGCCCGGGGTGTGATCCCGGGGACCTGGGATCGAGTCCCACGTCGGGCTCCCTGCATGGAGCCCGCTTCTCCCTCTGCCTGGGTCTCTGCCCCTCTCTCTCTCTGTGTCTCTATGAATGAATGAATGAATGAATGAGTAAAATCTAAAAAAATAAAATAAAAGCCAACACTGGCGCGCTCAACGAGGGAAGGAGGGAGACGATTTAAGCAATTATAGACTTTGGGTTTGACAGACAAGTAACATGCGGTGATTTCCATTGTCAAGACCGGAATGTGGGGGAGGGGGAGGGTGTCACTCGGGTAACCCGCCGCGGGGGGGAGACAACGGTGGCTTCGGGGGTGGCTGGAAGGGAAATGGTCCTAGCCACGGAGGCCGTAATAAGAGACTGGATTCTGGGTGCCAAAGAACACGAATTTAATGTAAAGTCATGGGAAAAAAAAAAGGATAAAAACAAAATAACAGTGAGAATAAAACATAACACAGTTAGAGAAAGAAACTCAGGAATCAGGCCACTTGGGTGGCTCGGTGGTTGAGCATCTGCCTTTGGCTCAGGTCTTGATCCCAGGGTCCTGGGATCCAGGCCCCATTGGGCTCCCCAAGGGGAGCCTGCTTCTTTCTCCCTCTGCCTATGTCTCTGCCTCTGTCTCTCTGTGTCTCTTATGAATAAATAAAATCTTAAAAACAAACAAACAAAAAAGAAACTTAGGAATCATTCTTCAATTCATTCAAAAACTGGACTCCTGGGATCCCTGGGTGGCGCAGCGGTTTGGCGCCTGCCTTTGGCCCAGGGCACGATCCTGGAGACCCGGGATCGAGTCCCACATCGGGCTCCCGGTGCATGGAGCCTGCTTCTCCCTCTGCCTGTGTCTCTCTGCCTCTCTCTCTCTCTGTGACTATCATAAATAAATAAAAATTAAAAAAAAAAACTGGACTCCTAATCTCCCACAAGGCTTTCCAAGTTGAGCAAGCAAACAGTACTGTTTTCTGACAGTTGCACAGACCGAAAACCTTGGACTCGTTATTGGTACCCCCTCTGATCCATCAACACATTTTTAAGAATATATTGAGAATCCTCCAACTCACCACGAGCACACCTATTACCTATCATGTGGTCCAAGCCATCAGCTCTTTCCTGGATCATTATAACTCAAGAGGCTTGAACTGGGGGCAATGTTACCTCTTGGGGAACATTTGGCCGTGTCTGGAGACATTTTTAGATGTCACAACTTGGGCGGAAGGGTGCCACTGGTGATTTAGTGGTTAGAAGACAAGAATGCTGCTAAACATCCTACAAAGCAAACGAGAGCCCCTACCCCCACATGAGTGGAATGGAATTGAGAAACCCTGTATTACAGTCTCTGCTTTAACGCCTTCCCTGCCAAATCTATTCTCAACATACCAATTAAACTGATCATGCTAAAACTGAAATTCAAATTTTAAACCACATTGCATCTTGGTCTAACCCCAAACCCTTGTAATGACCTGGCTCCTATGAATCAACCATTAATTGATTTCCCTTCCTGTTGCTGCTCTCTTTGTTCCTTCTGCTTCAGCTACACAAGTCTTCTGCTCCCTGGCTATGCCTATCTCCTCCTACCTCAGGGCCTTTGCACTTGCTGTTCCCTTTGCTTAGAGTATTCTTCTCACAGATTGTTGCAAGGTTTACTCCTTTATCTCTTCTATAGATGCCATGATGTGTGACCCATTCCCACCCTTGTGGGATTGATAGATTTATTATTCAGCTACCAGGGGAAGTTGTCTGCTTTCTCCTGGAATTACCCTCAGTGTAAGAAAGTATCACTGCCTAGTCATTCCCCCTTTTCTGGGCAACAAACATTTAAAGCTGTATCAATGTAGATGGATAAAGGCCCACCTCCATCCCTCCAATTTGGGGCAATTCCAAAGGGTCAGCCCAGCTCCAAAGTGCTCTATAGGGGAAAATGGTGCTGGCTGAGGTGCTGTTTTAACAGTACCCTAGGCTAACCACTTCCTCCCTCCAGTTCTGTTTCTGTCCCTTCCCCTTCCCCAGGATCACCATCCTGGGAGAACTCTTCAGTAAACTCCTTAAATGTTCATCTCAGTATTAGACTATGCTTCCCTGGGGACACAACCTATGACAACCTCTTGTAGGTTTTCACTTGGTGCTACCCTGTCAGAGAATCTTTCCTTATTGCCCTAATCAGACTGCAGCCCTCATCCGATGTTCTCAGTCTTCCTCTCCTTCTATTTTCCCTTCCCCTTTCCCAATTAGTACCACATAACGTCATCTCCATTTTATTCATTTCTCCAGCATATTGCCTTTGTTCCTCTACTGGTGTATTCTGAATTGCATGAAGACAAGAATTCACCTTTGATTTGCTTACTGATATATCTCCAGCATTTGGAATAATGTCTGCCATGTAGATACTGCCCAACACATGATTGTATTGTTCAATAAATGACTGTTGAGTGAATGTTGCATAAAAAAATGGGTGCGTCCCACAGAAGATGGTTGTGTTTTATCAGCAGGTACTAGAGGGGGATGGAGACAAAAGCTAATAAAAGGAATAAGCCTGGGGCTCCTGGGTGGCTCAGTGAGTTAGGTGTCTGCCTTCGTTTCAGGTCATGATCTCAGAGTCCTGGGATTCAGCTCCATGTCTGAGTTTGCTTTTCTCTCTCCCTCTGCCCCTCCTGTGGGCTCCATCCCAGGACCTCAAGACCATGACCTGACCTGAAGGCAGAGGCTTTAACTGACTTGAGCCACCCAGGCGCCCTTGAAATAGATCTATTTTCAACTCTATTTTATAACCAATGAAACAGAACTAGAATTTATTGAGCATTTACCATTTGTCAGGCACGTAGGATTTCACAAGAATTATCTCATTTAATGTCTACAGCAGCCCTATGCCGTGGGCACTATTATGAAAGGATGTGCCAACTGCAGCTCTGAGAAATTAGAGAACTTGCCTGTGGTCACACATGATAGGGTCAGGACTCAAAACCTGAGTCCAATTCTAGAGCTGCATGCCTACCTCCCTTTCTAAAAGACTCACTTCAGAGCAGGTGGTGCTGGGAAAGTAGGGAGGGGTTTTCCAGAATGGCATCCTAAGCCGTGATCACTACAGAGGATCAAGGAAGGTGAAGCCTGGAACTGAACCCTCGTTTTGCCAATTATGAAGTGTTTGAGAACTCTTGAAAGCACAGTGTCAAGGGAGTTGTAGGTGAGCAGGTTTCTAGGCTGCAGGGATTGGCAGTATGAGATGGGGACGAGGCAACCCAAAATACCCAAAGAGCTCCCCCTGACCTATATAATGGGCACCTGGTGAGAGGGACTGTGTTCCTTGGCACATTCCACCTTCTCCCTGGTGATGGGCAGCTCCGCTCAGATTGAGCTTCTCCACCCTCCACTAAGAATCCTGTTGCCCTGGGTGATCAGAGGTGGTGCCCCACACAGCCGGCAGGACTAAACAGCCAGAGTAATCCTGGAGCCAGAGAAGGAACTCTGTATAAACAGAGGGTTTTTCCAGGGCTCCATACCAACAACTGTTTATAGCGTTCATCACACACACAGCAAAAACATCTTAAGTGTTGGCAAGACACCAGATTGAAGATGGCCTTATCTTTCACGGGTAGTTCTTAATTAGAACCTAAAACTTTTTAAGACTTAGTCACATTCAAGCTTGCTTTCCCTAGCATCCAGAGTCTAGAAAAGATCAAAACAACCATTTGCCCAGGGCAGCACTATTTGGCTGTGGCATTTGGTGGTTTTATTACACTGTAATAAGGTTACTTACGCTCTTTCTTCAGCCCTTTAATCACTATACACATGGATCCCCATCTGTCTTTTACTGTATTCTATCACCAGCGGTTGCTTGAACATCTTGGAACATCCTGTGTAGGAGGAGATGCACATTGGGTCTCAGTTGGGATTTCTGTGAACTGTTGATGCTGTTTACCTCTAGGCACTAACTGGACTTCTATTTGCTGAGTCAACAGAAACATGGTCTAGGAAACATTCCTTTTGGTTGGAAGGCAGCCTTCCTAGGGGTCTTTGAAAGCCTTACTAGGACATTGGACTATCAGTAGTTCATTGCTGCTACAGAAAACCCCCAGACCTTTGGCACCTAAGATTTCTCACATTATTATTAATTTTTAAAAGATTTAATTTAATGGGGCACCTGCGTGGCTCAGTCAGTTAAGTGTCTGCTTTTGGCTCAGGTCATGATCCCAGGATGCTGGGATGGAGGTCTGCATTGGAGCTCCCTGTGCAGCCGCGAGCCTGTTCTTCCCTCTCCCTCTGCCTTTCCCCCTGCTCCTTGTTTCTCTCTCTCACACTCTCTCAAATAAATAAATAAAATCTTCTTTTAAAATGAAGATTTAATTTATTTATTCGAGAGACAGAGTAAATGAGAGAGCACACAAATAGGGGCAGAGGAAGAGGGAGAAGCACACTCCCTGTAGAGCAGAGAGCCTGACATGGGGCTCCATTCCAGGACCCCAGGATCGTGACCTGAGCCGAAGGCAGATGCCCAACTGAGCCACCCAGGCACCCCGATTTCTCACATTATACTGCAGATCTCCTAGTGGTAGTCAAACCAAGAGGCAGATGAATCTCAGGTTCATTGGTTGGGAGCAACTGGTAGAACCAGTCACCATCTATTTCAAGCATGGTGCAGGTGAGGAAGTTGTAGCACACAAAGGCTAGGAATCTTGGACAAGTTCAGGTGCCTGGTCAGGGACAGAGCTAAGATGGGCATTCAGGCATCTTGATTTCCAGCACTTTGTTCTATGACACTTCGATTCCCATGGTTGGAAAATTTGGGGGGTGGGAGGATGTGGTATGGTGGTGTCTATAAGGCATTTGTTTCTTGGGCATAAATTCCTATGTCCACCAGTGATGTCAAGTCCCAAGAGGGCAGAATGCTATTTTTAAGGCAAAATCTCAGCTACCAATTAAATTTCTGACCAGGAAGCCAAATAATGCAGTGGACTGTCCCAACTGCTTTCCAGACCTGACTGCGACGTGCATGCATGAGGTGATCTGTGCGTCTGCAGTGAGCAGTGTTGGCCTCAGATAGTGCGGATTTCGTATTGCCAGCCTTTCCCCAAAATGTAGAACCTTGAATAGTCCTGTTTTAAGAAATGCAGCTGAGTAAGTTTTTGTTGTCGTTGAAGATTTTATTTATTATTTACTTATGGAGAGAGACCGAGAGAGGGCAGTGCAAGGGAGGAAGAAGAGGGCAGAGAGATAGGGAGATAGAGAATCTCAAGCCGACTCTGAGCTGAGTGCGGAGCCCAGTGCCCGGCTCCATCTCATGACCTTGAGATCATGACCTAAGCCAAAGTCAGGAGTCAGTGGCTTAACAGGTTGGGCCACCCTGGCACCCTGGAAACTGAGTAACTTCAAACATTGAATTGACTTCATTGAGTGATTCATGACTCCGTGGGTACAAGGGAGCTCTGAGGAGTTGTACAAAATGTTAGGTTTTTATACGCAGAAGACTAGGGGGCTTGGGGAGTGAAGAATGGATTATTGCACCACCTCAAACAAGTGCAACACTGTCAACTATACATCGTCATCATTATAAAAAAGGTTATTTCAGGTAAGGTCACTTTCCCTTAGGGGAAGGCAGGAGGAATCTGGCAGGCAGATTACCTCACTCGTGCCCACCAGAAAATTCCAGGCTGATTGGTTTAAAATTCCATTCCTGGAAGAGGCTGAAAGTGCAGCTAAGTTGCATATTAAGTCTCAGTGATGTTGAGCAAAGCTGACTCCATTTTGGACCTGTTTCTTTTTCACAGCCCCTTAACACACAGCACTTAGGCGGGCACTTCAGGAAAGGTGCATCTGACCCTGGCAGCAGGGGGCGGCGCGGGGCGAGGCCCCGTCGGTCCGGTCCAGGTCGGGGCTTGGGAGCCTCTCCCCCCAGGACCAGAGCGGAGCAGGGAAAGCGGGAGGCCAGGAGCAGTAGAGAGGGCGGCCTCCCGCCGCCTAGACGCGCCCGCCCGCGCGTCCGCTCTGCCCGTACCTCGTCTCTATGGCGGCCCCAACGGCCCTCCGGGGCGCCGAGCGGGATGAACTCGGGCGCGGGCGGCGGCGGCTGCAGCGGCGGCGGCGGGGGCGGCGCTGGGGCCGCGGTGCGGTCCAGAAGGGGCAGCCCCGGAGGGGATGGCTTCGCCCCGTCGGCTCTGGGGACCCGAGAGCAGTGAGTGTGGCGTCCGGCAGGGGAGCGTGAGCCGCACGGCCCGGGCTGGGCCCCGAGGAGGGGATGGAGAGGGGAGAGGGAGGGGGAGGGGAGGGGATGGGAGGGGGATAAGGAGGGGTTGGAGATGGGGAGGGGGTTAGGGAGGGGAGGGGATGGGGATAGGGAGGGGGAGGGATACGGAGGGGATGGGGATCGGGAGGGGGAGGGGAGGGGGATAGGGAGGGGATGGAGATGGGGAGGGGAATAGGGAGGGGGAGGGGAGGAGGATAGAGAGGGGATGGAGATGGGGAGGGGGATAGGGAGGGGGAGGGGAGGGAGATAGGGAGGGGAGGGGGATAGGGAGGGGAGGGGATGTGAGGATAGGGAGGGGGAGGGGAGGGGGATAGGGAGGGGATGGAGATGGGGAGGGGAATAAGGAGGGGGATAGGGAGGGGATGGAGATGGGGAGGGGAATAGGGAGGGGGAGGGGAGGGGGATAGGGAGGGGGAGGGGATGTGGGGATAGGGAGGGGAGAGGAGGGGGTAGGGAGGGGGAAGGGAGGAGATGGGAGAGGGAGGGGGAGGAGAGGGAACGGGAGGGGGGATAGGGAGGGGAGGGGGATAGGGTGATAGGGAGGGGGGATAGGGAGGGGGATGGGGGAGGGGAGGGGGAGAGAAGAGGCTGGGAGGGGGATAGAGAGGGGGAGGAGAGGGGAAGGGGGGGATAGGGAGGGGAGGGGAAGGGGATAAGAAGGGGGAGGGGGGAGGAGGATAGGGCCTTGGAAGATGGGGATGACCTCGGGGCGTGAAGTGAGGAAGGTGGACAGGCTGGAATCCCCGAGGGGCCACCCTGGAGGTGGTTAAGAGGCACTTCAAAGAGTCGACGTGTCAGGGGGCTCGTGGGGTGCTGAATCGGCTCTGAAGCTCCTGGGAGCTTGGCCTTGAGGGGGTGTTGAACCCGAGGGGAAAGGGGGGGCGGGGCCGACCATAGGCCTAGCGAGCCAGGGTTGGGGGCACTGCTAAGGCTCCGGGGATGGGGTTGGAAGAGGTGGGACTGAAGGATGACGTGAGGAGGAAGCCGGGAGAAAGTGAGGTGACCTCACTCAGACCGATGCTCAGTAATTCCGAGCCAATTAATAGATGGGAGATCGAACGACCAGGGAAAGGTAAGGATGAAAGAGTGAGTTAGAGGATTGCAAGGGTGCAGCGATTCCAGAGAGAGGAACCCGGAAGAGAAGGCAAATGCTGGGGAGGGGGAAACTATTACTTCAAAGGAGTAAACCTTAGAGTTTAACCTTCAGGCAAAGCTTGTGTCTGCTGAGTTCTTTGTGAGTAACCACTGTATTGGTAGAAAAATCTGCGTGTCTGCACGTTCTAGTCTGAAATGTGCTGTAATGACACTCTGCCTGTACAGTGAAGTTTCGGACTTGTGTTTGGGGATTCAGGGATCCTTGGACAAAGAGTTGTTTGTATTTTTTTTTTTTTTTTGAGCTAAGATGTATAGTGTTTTTTATGTGTCAGGTATTGTACTCAGTGCTTTACATGTGTAAACTCACTCTGCTTGTCTGTGTCTTTCATTCTCTCGACACAAGGATGTTAATGGATCCTTAGGTCCATTGGAGATGGATCTATGTGCACGTACTGACTGACGACACTGATAATGTTTGAAACTTCTGTCATGAATATTTACAATGTATTAGAAACATTTAAATTGTAATACAGTTTGATTCAAGAATCTTGCTTTGCATTTGATTATATAGTTGGGATGCTGTCTATGAGAGAGAGCTGCAAACTTTTCAAGAATATGGAGATACAGGAGAAATCTGGTGAGTTAGAAAAAATAGTGGAATTATGATTCAGAAGAGAGAGAGAATGTTGTGTGTGTGTGTGTATTTGTGTGTGTGTGTCTTTTAAGTGCTTACCCCCAAAGAAAGACAACTCAGGAATCTTGGGAATCGTAGACTGATTCTGGCGTTAGTGGGTAGATTTAAAAAATCTCTCTCATCTCTCTTTTAATGGTCAAGACTTAAATTTGATAAGAATATAGGTATTCCCTGCTTTTTGAAAATTCACATTATGCCACTTGGGTTTTATGAAAGGCATTAGTACCTGTTTTGCTAACTGAAAGGAATCTAAAGATCTTTGCTTGCACGAAAAAAGGTGAAAAGCAAAAATAGAGTTCACTGTTTGTTTTTCAGTGAGCCATTAGAGAGGCAGTACACACTCCTAGCAGCAAGAGTGGCTCTGCCAAGCTCCTTCCCCAGGAACTATACTCAGCATTCCAGCATCAAGCTGTCATAGCTTTAAACAGTATCTGTGAGAGTCTGTGCTTTATCATGATTTATTTTGTGCATCTGTTAGCAAGATATATCTCAAGGTATCAGGTCTAAGAGAGGTTATCTTTGGGGTCTGAGAATGCTCAAAAAATTTTACTATATAAATTATTGGTCATTGCTTCTTTGCTTTGTGGCCTTTCACCTCAGGAAAGGTTTCATAGCAATGCTCTGCTTGCAGTTAGTGGGGGAAACCTGTATTAGGAAATTGCTGTTATCCTGTGATTGTCCTTTTACAATAAGCAATAAAATTTTGAGCTCTCAACATATTCAAGTTAATGCTGATGTAGAGAAGCATTAATAAGTAACATAGTGACCTTATCTATTCTGTTCCGTTCTTAGTAGTGTTCTCTCCTCAATAACAGTAGAGGTGTAGCTTAAGTCACAGATGTTACTTCTTCCTTTCAAAAAAGGCTAATTAAGCATTTTGAATAAGCTGCTTTAATGGAATATAGTTGTAATCTTTGCTCTATATTCCTCTGGTATTTGATTAACGGATTCTCTGTTTCTAATAGGTTTGGAGAAGAGAGTATGAATCGGCTAATAAGGTGGATGCAAAAACGCAAGATTCCATTGGATGCTTCAGTGCTTGATATTGGAACTGGAAATGGTGTTTTCTTGGTTGAACTTGTTGGTACTTTTAGTATTCATGTGTTAAAGCCAAATTTTAAAATGAAATTTAAAAAAAAGTCTTGGAAATGAGGATACTAACCATGTTAATCTAAAGTAATAGAGCAAAAAAAAAAAAAGTACAGCAATCATACCATTTACTTTTAGAAGCCACATGGTACAAAAGGGAGGCTGCATGGATTGTGAGAAAGCATTAAATGAGAAGTAGGGGGATCTGAGTCCTAGTCTTGGCCCTTCTGGCCTTAGTCTTGACCTTGAGCAAGCCACTTAATTTCTCTGGGTATAGTGTAGGTTCTTTCCTAAAGCTTTTGACTAGGTGATCTTAATTGGTTTCTTCTAGCTAAAAGCTCTGGAAATCTGTGTGTATAAAAGAAAGATGACTTTTTACACTTCTGGTAGGACATAAATACCTTATTTTCGGAGTGCATGGTTTGAAGAGAGTATTTTGTCTATGGGACTGAGTTTTGGCACAGGTTCTACTAACTAAACCATCACTGTTGTGTATCTGTTGTGTGCTCATTGCTGTGGCGTGTATTGTGGAGAAAATTAAAACACTTAGGCTTCCTTCTAGATGGCTTTACTGTCTTAATTTATAAGGATGTATATGTAATGGTGAAATTTATTAGGTGGCTTCTGTGTGCCAAGCCTTGTGCTGGGCATTGGGAACTTGAAAATGCAGACCTTTTGCTTGAGTTGTTCTAATATAGTAGAGGATGGACAGACGTATACGTAATTAACACTGTAGCTTAACGTGTGTGATAATGTATCACTGAGTATAGAAAAGAGAGCAATTAACTTTGGGGAACAGCAACGGGAAGGGTCTTGGAGGAGCTAATATCCAAGTTGGGTGGAAATTGCAGGGACCGGGGTCTGGTGAGTGTGAGTGAGGTGTAAAGAGGAAGAGAATTTCAAGCAATGGACACAATATTTAAAGATCTGAAGGTGCCTGGCTGGCTCAGTTGGTGGTGTGGGGCTCTTGATCTTGGAGTTGTGAGTTCAAGCCCCATGTTGGGTGTAGAGATTGCTACAAAAATAAATAAATAAAAAATCTTAAATAAAGAAAAACAAAGGTTTGAAGCAGCATATCATGTACTGGACTCATAAATAATTTGGTAAATTAGAATATAAAGTGTATATGTGGGGTGGACAGAATGAGGATTAAGTTAGAGGTAGCAGTTATATCATCTGCCATGCCTAATAGATTTTACTTTTAGGCCATGGGAAGCCTTTAAAATGTTTTAAGCAGTGGAGTATGATTAGAAAAAATTATGATAAATGTTTTTGAAACATTAAGGTATAACATATGTACATGTTAAAGTGCACAAATCAAAAGCATGTGGCTCAGTGAATTTTCACAAAGTTAACACACATATGGTCAGCTATGAACTATCACCCTGGTCAAAAAGTAAAATATTACAGACTCTAGAAACTCCCCTAAACACCCTACCAGTCCTTTCTAAATTACTCCCTCCTTCCCCTCTAGTGGTAATCACTGATGACGAGGTTTTAACATCAGAGATTAATTTGCCTGTTTTTAATTGTATAAAGTCTTTTTTGTTCTTGTTTTTTGAAGATTTTATTTGCTCATAAGAGACACAGAGAGAGGCAGAGACATAGGCAGAGGGAGAAGCAGGTTCCCTGCAGGGAGCCTGATGCAGGACTAGATCCCAGGACCCCAGGACTTGGGATCACAACCTGAGCCAAAGGCACACACTCAACCACTGAGCCACCCAGGTGGCCCTATTTTTGACTGTATAGATGGAGGGCTCCAGCATGTATTCTTTCCAGTGTACACATTCTGAGAAATTCGCTCAAGTTGTTTGTAGTAACACATTCATTTTCATTGCTATATAAGATTTAATTATACTGCAGTTTATTCATTCTCTTGCTTACCTTGTAGATTCTCTTGTAGATTCTTTTGGATTGCAGTATAATTATTTTAGTTTTATTTGTAGAGACTAATGATTTATCCTTTGAGACTAATAGTTTAAGTAGATTCAGATTTTTTACATATACAGTTGACTCTTGAACAACATAGGTTTGAAATATGCAGGCCCATTTGTGGTAAGAATACAGTAAATGATACACATAACATACAAAATACGTGTTAATCGACTGTTACGTTATCAGTAAGGTTTCCAGTCGACAACAGGCTATGGGGGTGCCTGGGTGGGTCAGTTGGTTAGGCATCCACCTCTTGATTTGGGCTCAGGTCATGATCTCAGGGTCATAAGATTGAGCTCTGTATTGTGCTGAGCGTGGAGCCTGCTTAGGATTCTCCCTCTCCCTCTGCCCCTCCCTCCTGCTTTCAAGAGCATATGCTCTCTCTCCATCTAAACAACAACAACAACAACAAAACCCCCAAATCCCGGTAGACTATTAATAAAGTTATGCGGAAATCAAAAGTTAAATGCCAATTTTTGACTGCTAGGGGTGTCAGCACTCCTAACTCCTCTATGTTGTTCAATGGTTAACTGTATAATTATGCAGACTATGAATAATGGCAGTTTTCTTTCTTCCTTTCTAATCCTTTATAACTTTTCTCCTCTATTACACTGTCTAGGATCTCTAATAGAATGTTGAAAAGAAGTGGTAACAGAAGACATCCTTGTCTTTTTTTCCCCTTTTCAGAGATTACTTTGAAAATTTCACTATTAGGTATGATGTTAGCTTGTAAATTTGTTTTTTAGATTACTTGGTATCAGACTAAAGTTTCTTCCTATTCCTCCTTTGTTAAAAGAGAGAGTGTGTAGGTGTGTTTCTCATGAATCTTGTTATTAAATGTTTTTCCTGTGATTGAGATAATCATATTAAGTTTGTTCTTTAGGCTATTTGTGTTGATGAATTACACTGATCATTTTCAAATGTTAAGTGTATTTCTGGAATGATACGTATATTATCAGCATATATATTATTAGGTTCTGTTTATTAATACTTTGTTTAGGATTTTTGCAGCTCTGTCCATGAGAAAGATTGTCTTGATAATTTAACTTTTGTGTAGTGTTCTGGTCAGTTTTTAGTACCAGGTTATGCTGGCATTATTAAATAAGAATGTATTTTTTGAAAGAGTTTATTAATAGTGTTTTTTCTTCCTTAAATGTTTGGTAGAATTCATTGGTGAAGCCACCTACATGTGGAATCTTTTAATTAAGGGAAGTTACTTTCTTTTTTAATGTGTACTTATTAAATGTAGTATAATGTGCATAGAGAAAAATGGTAATTTAAGTATATAGCTTTTACAAAATGAACACCTTGTAACTTACCAACCTGATCAAGAAATCATTGTTAGCATCATAGAAGAAGCCCCTTTGTGTCATTCCCTTCTAACGTTAACCACAATTCTAATTTTTTTTTTTAATTTTTATTTACTTATGATAGTCACAGAGAAAGAGAGAGAGAGAGAGAGGCAGAGACACAGGCAGAGGGAGAAGCAGGCTCCATGCACCGGGAGCCCGATGTGGGATTCGATCCCGGGTCTCCAGGATCGCGCCCTGGGCCAAAGGCAGGCGCCAAACCGCTGCGCCACCCAGGGATCCCCAACCACAATTCTGATGTCTGTCATATGTTAGCCTGGTTTTGGTGTTAGCTGTACTGGTTTTCTCACTGTGGTTTTTAATTAACATTTCTGTTATAACTAATGATGTTGAGCACCTTTTCATGTGCTTATTTGCTGTTTGAATATCCTCTTTGGTGAAATGGGTGTTCAGATCGTTAGGCCATTTAAAAAAAAATATTTTTAAAGATTTTATTTATTCATGAGAGAGAGAGAGAGAGAGAGAGGCAGAGACACAGGCAGAGGGAGAAGCAGGCTCCATGCAGGGAGCATGATACAGGATACTAGGATCACATCCTGGGCCGAAGGCAGGCGCTCAACCGCTGAGCCACCCAGGGATCCCTTTAGGCCATTTTTAAATTGGGTTATTTGTTTACTTATTGTTAAGATTTGAGGATTCTTTTTATTTTTTTATTTTTATTTTATTTTTATTTTTTTTATTTATTTATGATAGACATAGAGAGAGAGAGAGAGAAAGAGGCAGAGACACAGGAGGAGGGAGAAACAGGCTCCATGCCGGGAGCCCGACGCGGGACTCGATCCCGGGACTCCAGGATCACGCCTTGGGCCAAAGGCAGGCACTAAACCGCTGAGCCACCCAGGGATCCCCTATATTTGAGGATTCTTTATGTATTCTGGATGTAAGTTCTTTACCAAGAACTAAATGTTTTCTCCCATTCTTTGGCTTTTTTTAATTAATAATACTCTTTGAAGGGTAGGAGTTCTTGATTTTGGTGAAGTCCAGTGTACTAACTTTTTTCTCATATAGATTGTGCTTTTGTGGTCATAATAACTCTTTGCCTAATCCAGGGTCACACAAATTTTCTCCTATGTTCTGAAAGTTTAAAGTTTTACCTATTACATTTATTTTTATTTTTTGTTTTTGAATTTTGTTTTTAAGCTCACCCACTGTGGGGCTTGAACTCAGAGCCTTGAGATTAAGAATCACATGCATCACTGACTGAGCCAGTTAGGTGCCCTTATCTTTTACATTTAGATTTATGATTCTTTTTTTTTTTTTTTTAATTTTTATTTATTTATGATAGTCACAGAGAGAGAGAGAGAGGCAGAGACACAGGCAGAGGGAGAAGCAGGCTCCATGCACCGGGAGCCTGATGTGGGATTCGATCCCGGGTCTCCAGGATCGCGCCCTGGGCCAAAGGCAAGCGCCAAACCATTGTGTAGATTTATGATTCTTTTGGAAATTTTCTGTAAGGTTTCAGATACTGGTTGAGGTTCTTTTTTTTTTTTTCTTTCACATGTGACTGTTGTATTGTTTCCATTATATTTTGAAAAGATAATCCTGTGTCCATTACTTTGAGTTTTATCTGTTTTCTTTCTTTCTTTTTTTTTTTTCTTCAAGATTTTATTTATTTATTCATGAGAGACTGAAAGAGAGGCAGAGACACAGGCAGAGGAAGAAGCAGGCTCCATGCAAGGAGACCAATGTGGGACTCGATCCCAGGAATCTGGAATCATGCCCTCAGCCAAAGACAGATGCTCAACCACTGAGCCACCCAGGCATCCTGAGTTTTACCCTGAGTTTTACCTGTTTTCGATATGCTATAAATGATGTTATGGTTATACACTTTATTTAGTTAGTTTTTGATCTCCCCTTCTGCTGAACAGGGAATTGTGAAGTTCTCTTTTCAGAGATGGCTTACAGTATTTCACTGTTTGGTGAAACACTAGGTGGCTTCATTTTAGTGTGATAGAGTATTAAACTATATGAAAATACCAGTTTATTTAATTATGCAGTCATTCATTCATTTATGCATTTGCTCCCATGTTGAAGGGTACTGGGACTGTTTTTAGTACTCAATTATTAGTGATACTGCCAAACAATTTTCCGAAATGGTTATACTAGTTTATACTCCTGCTGGCAGTATGAGAAGTCCATCCTTGCCAACTCCTGGTCTTGTCAGTTTATACGATTTCAGTAATTTTGGTAGGGCGTAGTGGTATCTCATGATTTTATTATTTCCTGATGACTAAAGATGTTGAACATATTTTCATATGCATCTTGGGTATTTGGCTATTCTTTTTTGTGAAGTGTCCCACTTTTCTTGCCTATGTTAAAATTGGATTGCCTGTGTTTTTCTTATTGATTTGTAGGAGTCCTTTGTATCACAAAATACTTTCATCTAATGCATGGCTTGCCTTTTCACTTTTATAATAGCATTTTTTGATAAAAACAGTTTTTTAATTTTAGTAAAGCTTAATATATCATTAAAAATATTAGTAGTGCTTTTGCATATTCTGTATTAAACCTTGCCTGTCCTGAGTTATAAATATATTTTTCTTTGTGTTCTCCTGGGAGCTATGTTGTTTTCTTCGCATTTAGGTTCTGATGAATTGTTGTGCATGTTGTGAGATCAAGTTTGAGGCTTATTTTTTCTCTTATGACTATCCAGATAACCCAGCACCATTTTATTGAAATGTCCATCCTTTGCCCCACTGTACTTTGGTCATAAGCTAAGTAGTGCTGTGTGCTTGGGTCTGTGTCTGGATTCTTTATTCTATTCCTTTGGGTTTGTTTGCTTAACCTTATGCTAGTGCCTTGCTGTCCTGATCACTGCAGCTTTGTCTTCATATTTGGTTGATGTAAATTCTCCAACATTGATCTCTTTTCCATTGTGGTCTTGGCTATTGTTAGGTTAGCTTTTCCCATCTTTATTTAAATTTTAGAATAATCTTACCACTTTTCGGGGAAAAAAGCATACCCTGGCATTTTGATTAGGATTGGATAGAATTTACAGACTAATTCAGGGAGGATGCATATTTATTTAAATTTTAGACTTGTTACTTTTCAGGAAAAAAAAATCGTAGGATTTTGATTCAGACTGCATTGAATTTGGGAAGGATTTAGATTTTTACAGTATTGAGTCTCTGAATCCATGAACATGATATGTTCCTCCATTTATTTAGTTCTTTATATTCCCTCAGTAATATTTTGTACTTTTCTCTGTAGAGATCTTATTTATCTTTTCTTAGATTGATCCCTAGATATTTGTTGTTGTTCCAGTTGTTACTGTTATGCTTTTAAGATTTTATTTTCTAGGAGTGCCTGGGTGGCTCAGTTGGTTAAGTGTCTGACTCTTGCTTTCTACTCAGGTCATGATCTCAGGGTCATGGGATCCAGCCCCATGATGGGCTCTGTGCCCACCGTGGTGTCTGCTGGGGATTATCTCCCTCCTCCTTAACCCCTTCCCCTGCTTGTACTTTTTCTCTTTCTCTAAATGAATAAATAAAATCTTAAATTTTTAAAAACTTTCTAATAGTTCATTGCTAGTAAATAGAAGTACAACAGATTTTTCTATTAATCTTGTGTCCAGTAATTCAGACATTAATTCTAATAGTTTATTTATAAGTTCTTTTGGATTTTCTTACATACAGTAATGTCATGTAGTTTTATTTCTTCAAGTTCAACTTTGATGTCTTGCTTATTGAGATACTGTGTACTCTCGAATACAATGTGGAATAGAATTATTAAGGCAGGTGGCCCGTTACACTGCCTAGCATAGGAGGAAAGCTTCTAATATTTCTCCACTAAATATGATGTCAGCTATAGGTTTTTATAGTCTTTATCAGATGAGGGTTTTCGTTTATATTCCTCATTTAAGTTTTAATCACGAATGAGTGTTGAATTTGATCACTGGCTTTCTTTGATATCCATTGAGATAAGATGATTTTTCTTGATTCTGTTAATGTTGGATTGATTGATTTTAGGGATGGGGTATCTTTACTTTTTTAATTGATATTTTTATTCAAATAATTTTAGGGATTGATTTTTTTTTTTTTCTAAGTAAGCTCTGTGCCCAGTGTTGGGCTTGAGCTCTACCCACTGAGCTTGCCAGATGCCCCTGATTGTTCACTGTTAAAACAAACTTCCATTCCTCAAGTAGAACAAGTCTGATTGTTGTGTATTATCCTTTTCATATATTACTGGATTTCATTTGGTGGTATTTATTTTGCTTATGATTTATATAGTTTCATCAGAGAGATTAGCCAGTAATATTCCTTGTCTGAAATTTTCATGTGAGGTTTTTGTATCAAGGTTATGTTGGCCTCAGAACTGGATGGGAAATTGCTCGCCTTTTATTCTTTGGAAGAATTTGTAATTGGCTTTGTTTCTTCCTTAAACATTCAGAAGAATTCTTGATGACATGCTCTGGAATGTGGAGGTTTTTTTTGTTTGTTTGTTTTTTGGTAGGGTTTGAGTCAGTTTTGTGTTTTTCAAGAAATTTGTCCACTTATCTGAATTTTTTTAATATTTTATTTATTTATTTATGAGAGACACACAGAGAGAGGCAGAGACACAGGTAGAGGGAGAAACAGGCTCCATGCAGGGAGCCTGATGCGGGACTTGATCCCGGGACTCCAGATGGCAGGCGCTAAACTGCTGAGCCACCCAGGGATCCCCCATTTATCTGAATTTAAAAATTTTATTGGCATCAAGTTGTTCATAATTTGCTGTTAAATTTTTAAAATTTACATATTGTGAAATTGACTTTTTTACATGGAGTTCTGTGGATTTTAACACTTGTACAGATTGCCGTAATCACCTTTATAGTCAGGATGCAGAATAGTTGCATTCTATATAACCATACATTTTTCCCCTGGTAGCCACTGATCTGTTCTCTATCACTAGTTTTGTGTTTTTGAGAATGTCCTATAAAATGGAATTATGCAGTATTATAGTCTTTTGAGATTGCCTTCTGTTGTTCAAAATAATGCTTTTGAGATTCATCCACGTTTTTGTGTGTATCAGTAGTCATTTTTATTGCTGAAAAGTATCTGATATATGGTTATATCACAGTTTGTTTATCCATTTACTTGTTGGAAGGGCATATGAGTTGTTGCTAAGTTTTTGGCAATTATGAATATGCTGCTATAAACATTTGTGTAGACGTTTTTGTGTGAACATGTTTAAGTTTTCCAACTATATGTTATTAGAAACTGCCAAGCCATTTCTGAATAATTGTACCATTTTACATTCATATTTCACATACATGAGCAATGTATGATAGTTCTGTATTTTTGCTGAAATTTGGAATTGTCCGTGTTTGGTGTTTTAGCCCTGTAATATTTATATACAGCATCTAATCATGGTTTTAGTTTGTAGTTCTCTGATGGCTAATTAATTTGAACATGTTTTCATGTACTTAATTGCTATCTTTATATCTTGTATGGTGAAATTTCTGTTCGAGTCTTCTCATTTGGACTGAATTGTTTGTTTTCTTACTGTTGAATTTTGTGAATTCTTTGTGTATTCTGAATACAAGAATTCTCTGAAACATCATTGTAAATGGTTTCTCTCAGTCTAGCTTTTCTTTTCTTCTCTTAAGAAATGAAAAGTAAAGTTTATGACTTTGATAAAGCCCAGTTTATTGAGTTATTTGTATTTTTTCTATTAAATATCTCTATGTGGGGCTCAAACTCATGACTCTAAGATTGAATTGCTTGCTCTGTAGACTGAGCCAGCCATGTACCCCTAGTTGTTGTTTCTTTTTAATGTATCATGTTTTTGGTATCCTGTTTAATAACTCTTCGCCTAATCTTTTTTCTCCTTTCTTTTCCCCTAAAAGATTTTATAGTTTTAATTTTTTATGTTTGGATTTATGATCTTTTTGAATTAATTTTTTTAAAAAAGGTTTTATTTATTAGAGAGAGAGTGAGTGAGCACAGGTAGGGGGAATGGCAAGCAGAGGTAGAGACCCAGGGTCCTGGGATTGAGCCCCAAGTTGGGCTCCCTGCTCAATGGGGAGCCTGCTTCTCCCTCTCTGCCTTTTGCTCCCCCTGCTTTGTGTGTGCTCTCTCTCTCTCTCTCAAATAAATAAAATCTTAAAAAAAAAAAAAAGATATGAGGCTCAAGTCAAGATTCTTTTGTGTGTGTGCATATAGATGTCCCTTTGTTTTAAAGCATTTATTGAAAACACTGCCCTTTCTTTAATTATCCTTTCATCTTTGCCAAAAATCAGTTTGCCATATTTTTGTATATCTATTTCTGGACTCTATCCTGTTTCATTGATATATGTATCTATCCCTTTGTAACACCACACTGTCTTGATGAATATAACTTTTAGTAAATCTTAAAAGTGGAATAGTGTGATTCTGCCAATTTTATTCTTTTTTCAAATATTGTTTTGGCTGTCCCAATTCCCTTGCCTTTCCAAATAAATTTTAAAATCTATTTGTATTTATCTACAAGAGAATCCATGCTGAAAATTTGGTTGGAATTGAACTAAAATCTGTAATTTGAGGAGAAGTGACATCTTTACTATCTAGAGTCTTCCAGTCCATGAATATGGTATGTCTCTTCATTTATTTAGGTCTTCCTTGATTTCTTTCATCTGCATTTTTTCATTTTCAGCATATAGATCCTGTATATATTTTTATACTTGTATTATATATATATGCTTTTGGGGTATTAAATGTATTGCTTTTTGAAATTCAGTTTCCAGTTGTTTGTTGCTAGAAATCTGGTTGATTTCTGTGTGTTGACCTTGTATGCTGTAACCTTGCATTTATTAGTTCTAGGAGTTTTTTGTTGGGTTTTCTGAGCTTTTTTACATAGACTATCTTATTGTTTATAAATAGGGGCAGTTTCAGTTCTTCTTTTTTAATTTGTATGCCTTTTATCTCTTTTCTTGCCTAATTACACTAGGTATGGCTTTCCAGTACAGTGTTAACTAGGAGTGTTAACAAAGGACATTTCTGCCTTGTTCCAGTGTTAGTGATCCAATCTATGTGTACATTTCACCATTAAGGATGATGTGTTAGCTTTAAGGATGTGTTAGCTTTAAAAAAAGGGGGAGGAGTGTATTAGCCTTAAGATTCTTTAGATGTCTATTGTCAGGTTGAGGAGATTTCCTTTCTATTTCTAGAACAGATGTTGAGTATTTTATAGTCTTATTAAAGTTAATTCATTAGAGGGATTTTGCAGTTTTTGAGGAATTAGTCCAGTATATATAAACAGAATTAGACTATGGATGATGTGGCTTATTCTGGGAATGCATTGTTGGTTCCTTGTATGAAAATCATTTAATCTATCATATTAACAACCTAAAAAAGAAAAACCTCATGATTATATTCTTTGACCGGAAAAACATTTTTGGCGGGAGTCTGGAAATAGCAACATTAGACCTTTTCATGTTGTTCCACAGGTCTGTGAGATTCTGTTCAATTTTCCCCCCATTTTTCTCTGTTGATTAGATTTGATGTCTTCAAGTTCATGGACTTTTTTTCCTCCTCTTTCTATTCTATAACTAAGCCTACATGTTGCAGTTAGTTGATAGTCTATTAAGGCTTTTTTTTTTTTTTTTCTCCCTGCAGCTTTTTCTTACTTTGTGGTGTATTTTTGTAGAAGGTAGTTTATTAGTCCCAAATGATTTTCCACAGTGTAGATTTTCTAATTGTACTTCTATCATTTAAAATGTTTTCTGTGCCCTGTATTTTCTGCAGGTTGGAAGTTAGACCTAGAATAAGGTTCAGGAAACTAGAGTTGGAGGGTCGAATCTGGCCTTCCTCTTTTTAAAAAATATTGAAATGTAGCTGTACCTATCCATATACATATTGTCTGTAGCTGTGTATGTGCTGGAGTGGTAGAGCTGAGTAGTTGTGACAGAGACTGTAGACTGGGAAAGCCTAACGTATTTATGCCCTGTTCCTTTAAAGTAAAATTCTGATAATCTGTGATTCAGAGATTTTTACAAACTTAGTTATTTTTCAAAATGAGTTTAATAGGTGGTCATTGATATTTGCCTCTGTAGTGCATATTTTGTTTGTGTTTTTGTGATGTTAATAGCTATTGCTTATATTCTGTGCCTTTTAAGTGTTTCATCTACGTTTTTGATGCATTTTTTTGTTTTTGCTGGGTGATTTATTTATTTATTTATTTATTTATTTATTTATTTATTTTTTAAAGATTTCATGAGAGACACACAGAGAGGGAGAAGCAGAGACGTAGGCAGAGGGAGAAGCAGGCTTCATGCAGGAAGCCCGATGTTGGATTCGATCCCGGGACTCCAGGATCATGCCCTGAGCCAAAGGCAAACGCTCGACTGCTGAGCCACCCAGGCATCCTGCTGGGTGTATGATTTTAGATTGCTGTTTTTCCTTTTCTGTTTTCTGGCTTCCATTCTTTATGACTTATGGCTGCCAGTCTTATTGTCAGTCTAGTGAAGGTGATCTGTTGTTCCTGTGTGTCTCCCCAGCCCCGCTCCTTGGATGCTTTTGAGATTTTCCTCTTTTTAGTTTTTATCAGATACACTATGCTGGCTTTTGCTTTTGCTTTTTCTTTTCCTTTTTCTTTTCTCCTGTTTTGTTTTCTTTATCTTGCTTTAGGTTTATATTGCTTCTTCAATCTGAAGCTTGGGGTCCTTCATTGGTATTAGAAAATTCTTACCTGTATGCCATTTTCTCTTCTGCCCTGTTTTCCTTTCTTCTCCTGCTAAGATTCCTATTTTATATGTGTGTGTACATATATATGTTTATTTATATATATTTATATATAAATATATGTTTATATATTTACATATACTTATATACTTATACATATAAATATATATATATGTTTGATCTTATACTCTGTTATATTTTGTTTTCCAAAGTCTTTGCTTTTTTAATTGTCTATTCTTTTGTTCTATGCTTAATAGGAGTATTTTCTTTTGACCTTTCTTCCAATTCACTAATTTTTTTTCTGTGTTTAATCAGCTGTCAAGATGACCTGTGAATCTGCTTATTTTAAAAAATATTTTATTTATTGGACAGAGAGCAAGAGAGAGAGAGCACAAGGAGTGGGAATGGCAGCCAGAGGGAGAGGGAGAAGTAGCTCCCCACTGAGCAAGGAGCCCAATGCGGGACTCAGTCCTAGGACCCTGGGATCATGACCTGAGCCAAAGGCAGATGCTTAACTCACTGAGCCACCCAGGCACCCTTGAATCTCTTTAATTATTGCATTTTTTTTTTTCATTTCTGCTATTCATTTGGTTCTTTGTCATAGTTTTCAATTCTCAGAATTCTCCAAGAACTGTCACTTATTTCATTTATTTGAAAATTGGTTTCTGATAATTATTTTATTTGGGCCTCCTGTGAGTCTTTTCTAATGTCATTTCTTCCCCCTTCATTTCTTGTCATTTTTTTTTTTTTCCTTGAATGTCTCCTTATTTTTCACTGAATGCCAGAAACCAAATGTGAAAAATGTTGGAGATAGTTTGAGATTTTGGATGATTGTTGTAGAAACCTAAAACATCTATATATGATATTTTTTATAAGTTCTGTTGTGAGAAGAGGGAACATAAGAGGAGAACTGGTAAAAGTCAATTCATAGAATTATTCTGGCTTCCTGATAGAGAAGGAATTGAGAGAAACTGGGAGAAAATGATCAGAGTATGGAGTGGGACACCTAGAAGAATTGGAGATTGGCATCGAAGCAGGGATGTTAGACCTTGAGATTAAAATAAAGATAATCAAAGGGAGCAAAATTCTGTGGAATGTAATTTGGTATGTTGCTAGAGTTTAGATTAGAATCAGTCACTAGTGATGAAAAGTCAGGGAAGTCTTAATGGAAGGTGTAGGTGTAGGTTAAGTTTTGAAGGAAATAAATTGAGTAAATAGTGAAGAGTAGGGAGACAATTTCAGGCTACATTGTAGTTTTCAACTGCTTTCTCTTCAAATTTCCTTTGAAATTACCTTTGGCCTGATCTAAAAATGTTCAGCATAGTGTTAGGGGGTTGGGGTAAGGACCAGAAGCAATCATACTTTTGCCATAGGCTCCACATATCCTAGGTGCAGTCATGTGGCTTGTAAACTGCTGGGACTATAGCTTTAGGCTCAAAACTCTCTCTCTCTCTCTCTCTCTCTTTTTTTTTTTTTTTTTTTGAGAATTTATTGATAGAGCATGAGAGAGAGAGCGTGCACATGAGCAGTGCGGAGGGGTAGAGGGAGAAGCTGACCCCCTGCCAAACAGGCTATCCAGTGTGGGGCGTAATCCCAGGACCCTGGGATCATGACCTGAGCCGAAGGCAAATGCTTAACCACCTGAGCCATTCAGGTGTCCTAGGCTCAAAATGCTTTTTTAAATTTATTTTTTTACTTTTTTTTAATTTTAAAGATTTTATTTATTCATTTGAGATAACACAAGCAGGGGGCGGAGGGAGAGGGAGAAGCAGGCTCCCTACTGAGCAGAGAGCCTGACATAGGGTACCATCCCAGAACCCCAGGATCATGACCTGAGAGGAGGGCAGATACTTAACTGACTGAGCCACCCAGGAGCCCCTAGGCTCAAAACTCTCAACGTCCTCTGAGCCTTAATTTTTTGGGGATATTAATACCTGCCCAACCTATTTCACATAGTTTTTGTAAACATTTTGAAAACAAAAAGTGTAACGTGATTAATAATCACTTCACTGGTGGAAAATTGTAATTTAGAATTATAGTGAAGGAAAATTTTTCAGGAGCTTACTATGTATGCATTTCATCTATTCATATAACTTAACTGTGCTAAGTAAAATTTATGATCGATTTATGTGTGAATTAGAGCATATTAATATCAGAAGTTAATGTTACATTTTTCTACTAAGGGCAAAATATTATACATACATTCTCACTATCTATGAGAGAATGAATTTTCTTTTGAAATAGAACTTAAATACTATAAAAGCAAATGAGTTGTCACTTGATGTGAATTTAAATTCTTAGTTTCTATTTAGATTCTACAATAAAATTTAAACTGTAGATTATTGGATTGTATATGTCACTTGATCTATTAAATAAATTAAACAGTCGCAGTCCTAAAGGAATGTTGTAATTCATAAGCAAAGCAGTTTGTTAAAACCTTATTTTAAACTAAAGTATAAAATTGTTTCTCTGTCTCTAGGCAAAATCTGGTTTCTGTAATATTACTGGAATTGATTATTCTCCTTCTGCAATACAGCTTTCTGGAAGTATTATAGAGAAAGAGGGTTTATCTAACATTAAGTTAAAGGTAACTATTATATTACTGTAACTTATGTAATAGGGGTTATAAAGTATTAAGTATTTCTAAAGTATATTTGCTAACTATCTTTTGTACTCAAATTAAGGATTAATTATCAGTAATCCAAATTGAAACATTTTTAAGTAACTATTAAAATTTTCAATGTAGTTGGCTTGGGGAAGTTATTTTCTTCTCTTCCTGTGTGCAGGTGTGTGGTGTGTTCATTCTCTCATATTTGCAAATACAAATAATAGCTAACTTTGGATTAACTAGATCAAAAAGTTGTAAGTACATCAAGTGGTGTAGTGCTGCCAAAGATTACTTAGTTCTTTTGTGTGTGTTCTGTGATCTGTGAGGAGATGATGACTCTTGGATTTATATATCTAGCCCAGGCTTCTCTGAGCTCTAGAATGATTTAAAAACTGCGTGTTTTGCACTTCTTCCTGGATAGTCTCATGTAGTCCAAAATGAAACTCTTAGTTTCTCTTTAAACCTGCTTTACCCCAGTCTTCCCAATTCTGTTACTGATACCACCATTCACCTGTTGTATTAGCCTAAAACCAACCCAAGGAGTCGTCCTTGATTCTTCTAAGTCCCATGTCTCATTCTGTTGGTTTTGTCTTGTGTATCAGGCACGTGATCATTCCTTGCTGTTTCCACTGTTCCCTCCTAAGTCTGAGCTGCCACCATTTCTTGTCTACAGCTACAGTGGCCTCTTAACTTGGCTTCTCCATTTCTCCTCTTG
Source organism: Vulpes vulpes (assembly GCF_048418805.1). NCBI lineage: Eukaryota > Metazoa > Chordata > Mammalia > Carnivora > Canidae > Vulpes > Vulpes vulpes. The sequence goes on along the minus strand of NC_132794.1, from coordinate 111,464,291 downwards.
CCACGCCACTGTCTACTACCACAGGGCAAGCAGAGTGATTTATTGAAATATCAATCAGCTCCTGTCACTGCCTTGGTCATGAGCCTCCAAGGGCTTTCTCATTGTATAGAGAATGGAATCTGAATGCCCACCCCACCTCACAAAGCCCCTCATTTCTTACCTGTTTTCCTCTTTGTCACCAGTATTCCAGTCACACTGGCTTGCTTTCTGCTCCTGAAACATGTCTAGCCTGTTCTTTTCCAGTCTTTCTACCTGCCATTCTCTGTCTAGAATATTCTTGCCCCAGATCTTGTTTGGTTCCTTCTCTCAGTCAGATCTGTGCTCAAATATCACCTTTGGAGGCCTTTCATATCTTTTCCAAAGCATTTCTCTTCCCAGACCCTGCTGTCTTCATTACTCTGTTTTTATTGTCTTCATACCACTTTATCTAAAATTATTCGTTTGGCTTACTTATTTGTTGTGTCTCCCTTTAGAGAATATAAAGTGTATTCTCATACAGGGACTCTTTCTTTTTTGTTTACTATTATATTCCCAGTGACTGAAAAACCCTGCCTATAATAGGTGTTCATAATATACTTGTTGAATAAACGAGTAGTTTGATACAGGCGTTTAGCTCTAAACTTGGCTCCTAGGAATGGTGGAGCCATTTTTTGCTTCAGGTATAATGAATACTTTGGTGGGAAGAGGAAAAATAACATGTTCTAATAAACATAGAATCTACATTTTAAAATCAAAGAGTTTTAGATAATATGCTATTTATGATTACTGTATTAAGTTTGAATAATCATGAGCTAATTGATTACTTTTTAAGAGTAGCTTTTCAGAATGAAGTACACTGGCAAATTATTGTATTAAATGAAATTGAGGCAGATCACAGTTTCAAATGCTTATATTAATAGGTTATTGAAAATGAATGATATGCTGGTATATGATCTTCACAACCTAAAGTGCATGATATTTATAAAGTTAAGTAGCTGCAGTTTAAATAGTCCTTTGACTTCGTAAGCTTTATGCCGTTCGTTTTATTCATTAGTTGGTTTGTAAGCTGCTGAATTAGGGTGGAGGGACTTCTGATCTACTGTAAGTCACACGACTGTAATAATATCAGCTGAAAATCATCTTATTTTTAATGACCTGTTTGAGTTCCACATAATTTTTATTATCTTAAAAACATTTCAAATGTTCTATTTTTTGACGGAAATAACTTTTTCGTAAGCCAGGCTTGCAGGCTCTATTATGTGCTGGTGATATTAGGCAGTACACCTGGCTTTCATTTGTTTCCAAATTTGTAGAGATTTGGAATGTCCAGGAAACCCTGTCTCTCTTACTAATCTTAGTTTTAATGATCTTGGGATGAAGCATGTAAAAGTTAGCTATAAAGTTGAAAATATGTTTATTATATGTAAAATGCCATCATAATTAATTGGTCTTTTTATCCATAAACGTTTACAGATTGTCACTTAAATTCAGGAGAGATTGTGTTACTTGTTCTCATAAGACATTGATTTTTAATATAGGTAGAAGACTTTTTGAATCTTTCCACAAAGCTGTCTGGATTTCATATTTGTATTGACAAAGGGACTTTTGATGCCATAAGCCTTAATCCTGACAATGCGATTGAGAAGAGGAAGCAGTATGTGAAATCCCTCTCTGGGGTGTTGAACGTGAAAGGCTTTTTTCTAATAACCTCATGTAATTGGACCAAGGAAGAGTTGCTAGATGAATTCAGTGAAGGTAAATGGCTATATGTTGTTACTGTGTGCTTACCTTAGGTTTCATGTACTTAAATAGGATTTTTTTCCCCATTGGTGTTACAGTGTTTTAGTGTCCCCTTTGTGGGAATTGCCTGCTTTTCTTCTCAAGTGTAAATGCAAAGGGCAAAGAAATAATATCCAGAGATCCAGAGTACTTTCTAAAATTTTCCAAGAAATCCTGGCAGTTAGGTACTAACATTTATGAGCCTATAAAAGTTAAGTTCTTTTTTAAGCAGTATAATCTCTTATTTAGAGACTCAAACAGTAAGTACGTATATTGTGCTTCAGACTTTAGTGTACTGATCTACTGGTGATAGTGATAATAGGAATCAGTAATGTGCAAATGGAAGTAGTATTTTTAAAAACCTTACATGAGAGTTTTAATTCTATAAATACTTTCTGTATCTTGCTAATAGTCATTTAGGTTTTAGGATTTAACTTTTTTTCAGTATATACAGAACAATTATTTTTAACATTGCACAGAAACAAAAAGTAGGGACTTTGTACTAGAAATACTCCCTATTAATTCTTGAGGTAATCTACCTTTTTTAAGGCTTTGGTGCCAAGACAAGATCCTTTCTCACTCCATTAGGAAAGTATAATTAGTGCTGTGTCTAATATGTGGGGATCTTGTGAGAATTGAGAATCTGTAATCTATACACAAATATTTTGAGTTCTTTGGCAGACTGTTCCTTGCATGTTTTAAGGAATATTTTACCTGCCAATTTATTCATGCAGCACACAGGCATTTCTGGGAAAGTACCTTGAGAATCCAGGACTAGTATTTGCTTGTTTTTTTCACAGACTCTTTTTTAGATTAGCATGAAGTTTTTTTAAAGAAATGGGAGGAATTTTTAGGGTGGAGTATTAATAAATGATATGGTACTAAATTTTTGTTAAAATTTGAACCTCAGTTACCACAAGCTAATGGGAAACGAATTTATAACCAAACTATATGCACTTTATCTTAGAGTTTGTTTTCTTTTTGGTAATAAGGGAACAGGCAGTAGGAGGGAGAACACTTAACACATGTCCTTTTGTGTGCATTCAGTGACTTTGGCAGGTTATATAATGTAAAACTTGAAGTATTTGAGGCTTGAAATGTGAGCTTGTGGTTTCATTACTATTGCCTCTGGAAAACAAGAATTAACGTGTGATTTATTGTCTTGTATTTCATGCCATTAATTTTACTATCTTCCATGTTAAATTTGTTTCCCTTAGAACTGTTGAGGCCCTGTATCCATAGTCTTTCCCTCTTCCTGAAGCTTGACAGTTTTAATAAATGCTCGAAGTTAACACTGTGTAGGGCAAGTTTCTTTCCTGGTTTTTAAATACAGGTGTTCTCTTTTACCCCTGGAACCACCAGACAAAAACATATTTGTCTGTCTTTGATAATGAAGAACAGACTCTAGCCGGGTAAAGAGTGCTTAAATTTGTGTCTATGTCTAAGAACTACTTTAAGTTATATTCAGTTTTAGAGCTTAGTACAGAATTTAAGCAAAATGTTACAATAGGAAATGTTAAATAAACACATACAATTGAAGACATTTTTTAGGCATCTGCATCTGAGAATATGGAATTTGGAGTTGGATACAGAACACTAACAGAATACATGCATCACTGCCGAGGGGCTTGTTGGTGGCTTCTCACGATTGGCTTCCACGGTCCCTTTGGCATAGAGTGAAGCTTGCTTCACTGATCTTTGAAGGTTCTTTGCTTCTTTCCTGATTCGAAACATAAAACTGTTGAAATAAATCTTGCATTTTTCCTTTATAGCCCTACTTATATAAACATTTTGTGTTGTCATTTGTTTTGGTGAGGTTTACTTAAATCATTTGCCAGATAGTGGTTCAAATTTGATATCCAAGGAAGCTAACTTTCTTTAAACTACTGAATTAAAACGACTTCAGAAAACTTACTTTACTATGGAAATCATTCAGATTCATTCTGAAAAAGATTGAAAAATATTAATAACCCCAACACAAAAAAGCATATAGCTTAAAATAACTCAATTTGTTACCTATCACTGGAATACAACCACTTTTAAAGTTTGGTGTTTTATTTATTAAAATACAAGAACTTCAGTTCTGTAGGGTTTTTTTTTTTTTTAATTTTTATTTATTTATAATAGTCACAGAGAGAGAGAGAGGCAGAGACATAGGCAGAGGGAGAAACAGGCTCCATGCACCGGGAGCCCGATGTGGGATTCAATCCCGGGTCTCCAGGATCGCGCCCTGGGCCAAAGGCAGGCGCTAAGCCGCTGTGCCACCCAGGGATCCCCAGTTCTGTAGGGTTAATCCAAGGAGTTTAAAAGACTAGTCCTGGAAAATTCACATAGACAGCTCCATTTTCTCTTGAAAATTTTTATTATGAAGAATTTTAAGCATGTGTAATATTTCAGAAAACAGGCTTTGTACCCACGTACTTACCACAGTGGCTCCATTCTCTGGCATTAAAATATATTATTTAGGCTTGTCCTTCTCTGGAAAGGTTTTCTAATGATCAATTTTAATGAGCATTTTAATATATAGCTGTTTGTTAAGATTTGGTGAAATTTGATTAAGAATATGAATTAGAATGCATGATGAAACAAAGTATAGAAGACCAGTTGATACAGTGATATATATCCTTTTACATGTTTTACTTGTAAGAGTTATTTCAGCTGAAGCTCAAGGCATAGAAGCTTAGAAAGTGTAGACACCTCCACCTCCCAGGAAAAAAATCTACCCTCCAAACTAATAGTCCTATCACTTTTCCATGGTTAACTTTTCAGTCTTGCTTGTCTTAAATTTTAAAAACAAAATAAAATAATGTTAAATTTCCATTTTATTTTAAAGATTTTTTTTTTTATTTATTCATGATAGACAGAGAGAGAGAGAGGCAGGCAGAGACACAGGCAGAGGGAGAAGCAGGCTCCATGCCGGGAACCCGACTCAGGACTGGATCCCAGGACTCCAGGAGCGCGCCCTGGGCCAAAGGCAGGCGCTAAACCACTGAGCCACCCAGGGATCCCCCATTTTATTTTATAGTTCAGGAAAATGCCATGTTATCTTATTTTGATCTTTACAAATTCACTGTGAGGTAGGTAGGGGCATTGGTATGTGTAACCTCCTTGCATAGAAACTGAGGAACCTGGCAAGCATACCTTCACCTAGTAAGTGGTAGAGTTGGAACTTGAACCCAGGACTTTTGAAGCCACATTAATTTTTAAGTTCCACTGTGCTGCTTTGAAAGTTAATACTTCCTTTTCTTCCCAGATCCTTTATTATTTCAGTCTGGGTCTTGATCTTTGGTTATGAACTCTTTTTTGTTGTGGTAAAATATATGTAAAGTCAGATTTACCGTTTAACCATTTTAAAGTGTACGGTTTTGTGAAGTACGTTCCCAATTGTTCAGCCGCCACCACCACCTATCTCTAGAACTTTTTCATCTTCTACAAATTCATTTTCTTTCCACATTGTTTGACCCTTCTGTATTAAGTACTTTTAAATGTGTGATGTAGATCGAGTTACTCCATATAAAGCAGTCAGGACAGTGCCTGATACCTGGTTAGACCTTGGCACTTGATAGTTGCTTCCTACTAACTATAGCCGGCTGAGGGAGATGTGGAGTGTAAGGGGTCATAGACAGGACATGGGGGAAAGAGGGATGGATGGAGAGCCTCTCTTTTGCAATTTCATTTTGGGATTGTCTGTTCCTTGCTCAGTTTAAAGTGTTAGTGGGTATGCCCCCTCTGTGCACATCCAGTAAAACTGAAAAATTATCCAGTGAAATTCCATCACAACATAATGGTTTCATAAAAGGTTTGCAAGTACATTGTTCATACACATTCCCCTTTACTGTGGGACTGGATCCCTATTAAAAGTATTTTAATCTTGTCTGACAGGATTTGAACTTTTCGAAGAGCTGCCAACACCCACGTTCAGCTTTGGAGGCAGATCTGGAAACAGTGTAACAGCATTGGTTTTCCAGAAAACGTGAGACTTTTCACTGGACAAATTCAGTTAGCTTTATTAAGAAGCTCCACATCAAAGTAAACCTGACACAGAAAATGCAAGTGCAAATAAATGCTTAGTAAGTACACAGGATGCACATGTTGAATAGCTATAATGGGTTGGTAAAAATATGAACATGTGAATGGTTGAGTTTTAGACACCAACCGAGAATCATTTAAAGTTTTCTTTTGTATTTGAAATGTAAATATTTTTCTCTTTGATTAAAACAAATTTCCTGTAACTGTTGAACAAGTAAACTTTAAAGCAGTAAATGAATTTACAGAAAGCATGTATTTTTGGTTTTTGTGCCTTGGTCAAAGTTGAATTGGATATAGCTGCTCATTAAGATTTGACGAAACTACTCCAGGGCCAGAATAATAAACACCAGCTTTCTTAGTGTTTTATTAGACTGTTTATGAAACATAATAAGTATAATATTTTAGATTGGAGGTGGTTATTTAAAAAAAAAAAAACCCAATACCTGGGAAAAATGCCCTAGTTTTCATGTGTATAATTAAACAGAATCAGATAAATGTATAAGTTGATCAAGAAATACTTACTGAGCTTGTGTTTTGCTGCTGATGGCCTTTTATACACTGTGAAGGATAAACAGGAAGTAGGAAAGACAACTAAGAGATCTGTTATTTGGTGTTAAGTTGCATTATGGTATTAAGTCACTGAATCCACCAAATATCTTCTTCTCAAGGAATGTAATTAACCTATTCCTGCTTCTTCATATCAGAGGGATAGTACTGGGGCACCTGGCTGGTTCTGTTGGTAGAGCATGTGACTCTTGATCTCGGGGTTAAGGGTTAGAGCACTACAGTGGATAGATTACTTAAAAATAAAATTAAAAAAAAAAAAAAAGAGGCTAGTATTGGATGGAGGCAGGATTCTTTGGTTCTGACTAAAACCCATTCTCTTCCTCTGGCATCTGCTTACCAGGTGCTAAGTCTCTGCCTTAATGGCACTTACAGTTCAGTGGGGAAACCAGGACCAGTCCAGAGAAAACACTGTCAGAGGAATTGAGTAGTTGAATTTTCAAAGCTCTGCAGCTCCTTTTTGGTGACAGTGTTGGTCTGTGGACTGTGAGTTAGTGAGTCATCCTTCACTACTTTTCTCCATCTCCCTTTTGTCTTAACAGACTTGCCTAATCAAGAACTGAATAGTGTCATTCTTTTGTGAAAGGGTGGTGTAAGCTATATGTGTGTATATATATATACATAAGCCTTGAGGGACATGAGGACAAAGATGTTTTAGTTAGGACTAATTAGCAAGAGAAACAGTTTACATATTAATGTTTTTGAAGAGATAGGTTAATATATAATGCCATTTTTGTATTTGGGCTGATATTTTCATGTTGGAGCCACAAAATACGTTTTTAAGTGATAAAATTTTTGATGATTTTCAACATTTTGAATCTCTTGGGTTTTTGTTTGTTTGGCAGATGTTAGTCCAGTAATGAGTAAGTCTAGCATTACCATCCTATTTCTTTTCTTTTTGTCTCTGAGTGGGGGCAGGGTGGAGGGAAGAGGGGTTTGATTTAGATCAACATTAATCAACTATTAAGATTACTACCTGCCTTGCAAAAGATAACCGAAGACATTTACATAAGCTTTCAACACAAATAACATTGCTTAAAAAGGTTTTATTTTTAAAATGTAAAGGGTGAGATGTTACTTCAAAATATATGTGATTTAAACTTATTAAAAATTGTGTTGATTGAAAAAACCGCGCAAGGGATTTTAAACCACAGAAAAACAGTTTATAATTTATTGAGGAGGTCTGGTCTTTGTTGTGTTTTCATATTATTGTTTCTTGATGTCAAATATGATAATAGTGTAGAAGTACTTTTTTTAGAATTTTGAGTTGTTATGCATGCTGTTTTAAAGCACCACTCTAACAAAATAGGCTTTCTGTGCCACCAGACTGAGACATTGGGTTTGATTCACTGATAGCTTGGAATGGGCTTTTGTTGAAAAGCTCCTCAAGTCACCCTCGTGGCAGGGTATGTATGTTCCATTTGCAAAGATGAAGGATTTGGGGGGATCATGGAGCTGTTGCTAAGGTTAGGAGAAGGGATTTGTCATCTCTCCTTATCAGTTAATCCTGTTGGAAGCCGGCTTCTCAGAGGTTGCAATTAGAACAAATTGGAAGGTCCCAAAATGCTAACAGTAAATTAGTATTTTCAAATAATGCCACACTTTAAAAACCAGGCCAGTAAATGGCCCCAAGTTACTGAAGCAGTCGTAAATATGTGACTATTAAACTGAGTTTTGTTTAAGCACATGACTATGTGGGTAACTGGAAGAAATTATACAGTTATAAAAGGGAGCAGTGAGTTCCATAGTAAGTGCTGGTTTCTCTGCATAAGAAGTTGGAATTGTAATTTTATTTCATCAAAAGACACTCTTATTTTGAGGAAACTTGTTTGAAATGCAAACGAAGTTTCTCTCCAGAGCCTGAACGGCATTGTTGCTTCTCATTATGATGTTATTGCTGCATAGCCAGCGCTTCTGTGTGTAGGAAGCACGCCGGCCTGTCCGAAGGGATTTGAGGCTGAATGGGTGGGTTACACCAATTAACAAATAGAAAGTTTTCAGAACATTTTGTTTTAAGCCAGGTGCACAAGTTAGAGTTGCTTTTTGGGACTGGCATTTATGCATATGAGAATCAAACCTGACACTACTCTTGGCAGCTTGACTGAGGCCATTTTAAAATAAGTACAAACTGTCCTTGAATTGATTTTCCCCCCATTGTAGTAGCAGCAAGTTTGCCTTTCTTCTTCATCTGTGACATGCATGCAGTTTTCTATTATTGGGGGGGGGGGGCGGGGGAGAATGGAGGTAAACCGTACAAAAGACTTTTAGTCTTTATGTGAATAATGTGTTTCAGTTTACGTATTTTTAATTTTCTGTGATACTGTAATATAGAACTCTATGTTGACCTTAATTCACATTCATCTGGAGTGCAGTAGAGAGCTTAATTTTTAAGGTATCTATGGTAGCCTCTAACCTTTGAAATAATTTTCCTTAAATTGATATGCAAAGAGACAGAGTATCCCTGCTTATGTCAATAGACTCTGATTTATGTTTTCTTAAATTATTTTATGTATTTATGCATGCACGTATGTGTCTGGTAGTCCATAATGAAAATATATACAAATGTGAAAACTCAATTGCTCTCCAGGCCAGCATTCTGCTGCTTGGGGAGGCCTGGGTTTGATTTCCTGTTGTTGGCACTGTGAACTAGAGTGTACGTGCTCCAGAGACAGCTTTCTGCCTTGAAAGCAAGAGACCAAGTGTCTTGTGTTCCACAGTAGTAACCTCTTTAGCTAATTGTGTGTGTGGGGGTGTGTTGATGGGCTCTGAAAGGAGTCTTGTCTAGGACACTTCACTGGAAGGAGGCTGCCCATGACCTAGAGTTTGATTGTGGGAGACCAGGAGCATGGTAGGTTGAAGGACAATTGCTTAGTGGGAAAAAATTAGGAAACCCTTGTCATTTCTCTGTTAGGCTGGAAACAGAGATGTCCTTAGATGAAGGGGGAGCACATGAGCATGTTTTATTAACAGTTAATGGAAGAAAATTAATGCTAATTTATTCTTCATACACACCATGCAATTTGTTGGAAAAGTAAAAGAATAGTTTGAAATTCTTTGGTCAATTGATGGATTCCTATGTTAGGGGCATAGAAATGAAACTCAACATTAAGCAGACAAATACCCAAGCCCACAGGCTACATAAATGCTGAATAAAACCAGCTCTACAATAGAACTCTGAAAAGCGAGGGGTAAGAAGCCTAATGAATGATTGAATATGACCTTAGCAAAATCCCTGGAGTGTTGTTGAAGGATCATTCATTTCCAGCTTAGATGTCAAGATGGGCTCCAGTAACCAGGAAAAAAGAGAGCTTGAGTCAGTACTTACTGAGTTTTAAAAATCTTTACAACTCAGTGCATTAGACTGATCATTAAAAGGGCTTCTCTAACTAAATTTTGAGCTGTCACTGTGTAGACCTGTAGTTTAGGCCCAGGGAAACCAAATTAAAAAGATAGGAGTAATTCGCAAGACATGAATGTATCGATATCCTGCTTCTATGGAGTAGAACTTCAAAAACTGGATGTAGAGGCTGGCATAATGTACTTTTGTCATGCTGATACCATTGTAAGAAAGACTGAGCACCATGAGATCAATTGGACCTTAGAGCATTTGCAAATTACTTGCCCAGTTTATTAGAGGAAGATAGAAAGAAACCAAAATGTACTTTTTTCATTTTTAAGTGGTTCATTCTGAAGAAATGATAAATTCTTTTGTTCTGTTTAAAATACGTGTTATTACTGCATCAGAAAATAAGTATGTTAGTGAGTGATCTTTATTGTGCATGCTGTCCAGAAGCTTTTTAAGAAAAGCAAATCTAACACATTTGTTTCCCCAAATTCCAAAAAATGTATACATGAACCAGCAATTAGCATATCCTGGATATTATATGAGGAGCTTAGGAAGAAGTATGAAAATACCCCCCATTTGGACAAAGGGACCATTAACTGTATTTCTCATCCTTCATTAACATACTCAGAGATGAAGCAGTTTATTATTCTCCGTGACTGTAGCAGAATAGAAGTGCAGTTGGGATGGTCGCCACTCTCCTGCTATGGCCCTCCACACTGCTTGTCAAAGATGGGCATACGCAGGGGGAGGGAGCTAAATGTAGAAGAGAGTGGGTGCTGCCAGTGCACGTTTTCTCGTCACCCCTCCTCTAGTATGAAAATGTCAGTCCTTTGTTCCCATCTAATTTTAGTACATCCTGGCTTAAAAAAAAAAAAAAAAAAAAGTTAGGATGCTTTCCAACCATGGAACTTTGAGGGGTGGGGTGGGCGGGGAAAGAGTACAGGAAGGAGCAGTTTACATTCCATATCCGTCTGCCTTTCTGTGACAGCATCTAGCCCCTACTCTGTTGATTCTGGTAATGAAATAAATTTAGATGCACTGAACCAGCAATAATTAAGTTTTCCTTCCATGTCCTCAACAAGAAGTCTAGTTGGAGTCTGAATGGGGAAAATCATAATATGGCATCTAATAGAACATACTGGGCTGAATTAAAGAGCTGTGTACAAGTTTTAGAAGACAGGTCTGAAATCGTGAATGAAAAACTGCATGTTGTCTTATTTAAATGTGACCTTTGAGGCCCATTTGTGATTCAGTGAAACTGCTTTTATGCTGTTGTTTAGAATGAGAATAATATTTGTTGATTTTTGAGAAGCAATCAAAGGCAAGGTACACAAGTCAGAGCTGTTTATTCCTCGTGGAAACCCTCACAGGTCTAGAAGGAAAGCTCTGATTTCTTGAAAAGAACCAGTTGGGTCAAAGAATGGGTAACATAGTTTGTTCAAGAGATAGGACTGAATCCCATATGGCTTTGTAGTTGAAAGTGCCAACTGTCATGGTTATTATTTAATTAAAAAGTAATTAACCAGATTAAACTATGAGGGGAAATCTACATTCTGGACTTCACTATGAAATAAGTCCATCTTTTCCAGAGGTTTCTTGCTTTAGGTGTTCTGAGGTTTCCTCTTGGAATCTCTCTATGGTAAAGATGTTAGAGAGCTACAAGTAAGAGGAATTATTTTGTTACTAAGTCCATTTGATTAATGATTTAATTTGTGATGGGCGGTATCAGATTATTTTCTGAACTTGAAATTTATTTTCGTTCCTTTGATTTTATAGTAACACAGAGTTTAAAAGCTGTTAAGTAATAGAGTAAATATTAAAGAGAAATGATTATTTTTTTAAATACTAAATTTGGGAGGAAAAAATGATGGTAATATAGGCAGGGTGCTTTCCTTCTTTGGGCTTCAGTTTTCCTTTCTGTAAAATGACGGTGTTCAGTAGGTGATGTTTAAAGTTCTCCTCTACCCCTGTACTAGTCAGTTTGGGTTGCCGTTGACCTGGTGGTTTAAACAGCAGAAATTTACTTTTCACTGTCTGGAGACTGGAAAGTCCAAGGTCAAGGTACGAGGAAGGCAGGCTTCATTCTGAGGCCTCTGCTCTTGGCTTGTAGGTGGCTGCTCACCTGGCCTCCCTGTGCATGCTTACAAGGGAGAGAGGGTGTGGGAGCAGGCTCTCATGTGTCTCTTCTTAGAAGGGTGCTGAGTCCATCAGGAGAGCCCCATCCACATGACTTCATCTAACCCTGATTACCTCCCAGAGGCTCTACTTCCAGATATTATCACATTGGGGGTTAGGCCTTCAACATGTGAATTTGGGGGGCACACAAACATTCAGTCCATAATATCTGCTGAAATTGATCTAAGATGTAGAGAAGGGCTTAATAGATTTTCACTATATACAGGAAGTTTAAATGCTTCAATTAGCTAAATATTGGTTGTTAGGTCTCTTTAGAGTTCTTTTTCTTTTTTAAAGATTTTACTTATTTATTCATGAGAGACACAGAGAGAGAGAGAGGCACAGACATGGGCAGAGGGAGAGAAGCAGGCTCCTTTCCATGCAGGGAACCTGATGTGAGACTCGGTCCTGGGTCTCCAGGACCACACCCTGGGCTAAAGGCGGGGCTAAACCGGTAAGCCACCCAGGGATCCCCTCGCTTTACAGTTCTTAAAGCAAGGTATCTATGTGTATGAGGAATAGATGTACATATAAGACATTTGGAGCGAAAAAATCATGTATTTTTCCATCTAAGACATCTTTGTACATCCATTGGTAAACTTTAGATCTGGGTGTTGATTGTCTTTGATATGTATTTTTGATAATTCAGTTTGTATTTGTTTGACCACAGCTATATTTTATTCAGGAAACTCAGAAATTTACATCTGATTGTTTGGTCTTCTTCAATTTTACATATAGAAAGATAGAGATCAAGATTGGGCCTTAAGGAAACACAAAGGAGTCCTACTCATAGATGACCTCATTTAGAAGTGTAAAGTCCCAGGGTTCTGAGAATTCTACTCTCTCATGCTACACAGAGTCCCATGCTTGAGCAGGTGGTATGTGGTCTGCCCTTCTCAAGCCTTGTAACTATGGGCTCTTGTCTACTTAATCGTGGTTTCCCTTCAGAACTTTTCTTCAAAGCAGTTGGGTGTAATGGAGAGAGAAGCAGTCACGGAGACCTGCTGTATCACCGGATCAGGAATATTAAATGAGAAGAATCAGTGTGAAGCAGCTTAGCATAATTCCTAGCACACACGAGTAACTAGGCTTTTCTCCAAGGACCCTTCTTCCTGTTGCAGCTGATGTATGGACTTGTTTGAGATTTTACCCCTCAGTACCACTGAATTAATGTATTCAGTTCAACTGTATTCCAAGAGGGAAGAGAGGAGGAGTGGTAGACAAGTGAGTAAGAGTATAGCTCCTTCTTGAGTCTCTAGATAGGGCTGGTGCTGAAGCACCTTTTTATTAGCTAAGAAAACAGGACCGGATAGGATGCCAGATTTTCACTGAATGTTCTTTACGATGTGTTTCAGTGGACTCCTTAAGAATACTCAGGTTTAGGATCATTATCTGTTTACGTGGTAATTATTTAGTAATTAAAGTAGGTCTGGTGGGAAAAATGTTCCTGTGGATGCACTGGAACCGGCTAAGGACGCGGTGCACCTTCCCTCAACAGGTCTGCATGCTAAGGCAGTATTTCCAGTGACATGAAACAAGGTAACTAAGAACAGGTCCCTCAACTAATGAAAACTGAGTTGGAGTTGGGTCTTTCTGGGTATCTAGGAAGCAGTGGGCTAAGTTTTTATCATTGATTTCCACCTTGCATCATATAGATTTGATTTCTTTGATCAGTGAGTCATATTTATTTTCCTTGTTTTAAGTTGAGTTAACGGTGCCATTCACAGTGACATTTCAAAGTTTGGTGTTGGGTAATACTTTATCTGATTTGACCATAGTTTATACTGGAACTGACTGTATCGTTTATAATGTACAGTGAATTGGTTGTCCTCGTCTAGAAAACATTTGGTTTTCAGAATTGTTTATTTAACCTTTTTATTGGTGGGTAGGTGAATATTTCAATGCCTGGGCTGCTTAGTGTGACTAGAGAAATGCTGGCCAGAGCAGTGTCACTTTCTTGAGCTTAAATCTTTGAAATATTTTTAAAAGGTTCTATAGAGATGAGGTCAGTATGATAATATATGTCTGTAGGGTAGACGTAATAAAAGCTTCACTAAAGTTAAGTACTTTAACAGTGCTACAATGGGTAAGTGACCTGGTTTTGATCAAGAATTTTTTGTTTGTTTGTTTCTTTGTGAAAGTTAAGAGTAAAGTAGTATTTAAAATAGCAAGCTAACTTCTCATATCAGTTCTTCTCCCTTTCAGGTCAGGTGCAGGGTATGTGCATACAAAATAGGCAAGGCTAGTTCCTCAGGGATACGATAAAACAAAACATCTTTGCTTTTGATTAAAATGGAAGGTTGACAAACTGCTGAGGGAAGTTAAGAAATTCACAGGCTAATATACTCTGGAAGGCACATGTTCTTTTCATACTGCTCCCAGGGATGTTTTACTCTTTGGAGCCGGAGACTGATTTTTTTCTTCTTGATATTTTAAATCCAAAGGATTCAGTCTTTAGATTGGGTATTCAGGCTCTGTGAAATCAAAAACTGTATGTATTTTCACAGTTTCCTTTTTCCCTAATGAAAATGAAATTGACTCTGTTTCATTTTTATGGGGATAGGCAGGATGGCAGTAGCTTTGAGCATATCACTAGGCATGAGTTAAAAATAGATTTTTCTTGAGGCAGTGACTTATATGGTAGATAGTTGACAGGAGAGAAAAATTAAGTTAAATTTTGGGCTTATATTGTAAATACAACATCTAAATTCTAATAAAGGATATATAAGAAAAAAATGGAAATGTTTTTCATTTGAAGGTGATAGCATAAACATTTAGTCTGGGTGTGCTGTTGAAATATATTCTAGGTAAAACTTAGTGTGTAACAGTATGAAAATACTGTAACTTGTATTTAGCTATGTATTTGGTGGAGTAACTGAGGCCAACGTAGGTTATGGGTGACCAACCATGTTAATAGTGATTGATATTAGAGTACTTCAGCTCAGATCATAAATAGATCAGGGAAAGGTCAAGAATGAATTACGCTTTTCAGTGTTACTATTAAAATAGTAAAATAGGTTTGATAGGTTTTGCATATACCAGTAACTTTGAATATAGATAGTGAAAAGCCTTCATTATACTTACTTTTGCTTACTTATCATGCATAAACTTTCCAATATGTTTTTTCATGCTTGTGTTTTCTGGTAGCACATAACACCAATAGCTACTATTACTTTGCCAAAAAAAAAAAGAAAAAAAAATGTATGTCAAATTGAAATAAGTTTTAACTGTTGCTCTGTTCTTTTTAGCTTACGTTACCCAGAGCTCTTCCATCCATGAGTTGCAAGCGTGACATTTGCTGTGTTTTCAGCACCTGCCAACTTGGAAACCAGGGTTTGTGCTCAGGACTTAGGCTTACAACCCACACTTTGTGGTGCACAATGCCGTCCCAGCTGGCATGCTTCGTACCTCAATGGTGCTAGACGTTCGGTTACAAAGCTGTGCAGAGTCACGTGCACTGATTTCAATAGGCATTCCGCTTGGAGCTGTTTTCAACTCTCGTTTTATATCAGAGGAGTTAGATTGGTATCATTAAATTCACTGCATGGTTATTTTTCATTGAAAATAAATTTGTTTTATGTCGTTCTTGAATCAAAAAGTAACTTTGTCTTCAGGAACCAAAGTACCTCTTTTAAAAAGGTGTGTGTTTAGATGTGGGACAGAACTCTCTCTCTCTCTCTCTCTCTGTCTACCTATATGAGAGAGATTCCAGCCAGGGCTATAGTTCATTTTCATCAGTGGAAAGGTTTCAGAACACAGTAGGAAAAGGACAGAAAGGAAAGAACAGAAGGATTAGTGGGTCATAACATGGTTATGTAGGTAGGGTCGTTAGTTGTAGATGGCTCATGTATGTGGGGACAATTACAGAACTCATTTTTCTGAATAAGATCTACATAAGAGATGGTAGATTCAGATTTTTGGTTTTCATCTGTAACCAAAACTTTACATGTTGTCCGGAGAAATGTATTTTGCTAACTTGTTTTCTTTCAGTAGCCAGTTTCTTTGAAAATGCTTCAGGTGGACTTGGTGATGTCTGTCTTCCCTTCATCTGTTATAAGCAATTTTAAAAGGTTCTGCTTTGTAAAAGATCTTTTCAGATTTAGAAAGGACAGTGTGAAATGTGAATGACTGGCTTTTAATACAACAGTTGTGACAAAGAGGCAGTGGCTTTTGGAAGCTGAATAAAGGGGTTAATACACACATCTGCATACTGTGCTGTTGGGTGCGATGTATAACAAGTTTGATGTTTGTTTCACTCACTTTATTCTAAAAAGAATACTGTATTATTCTCAAAGATAAACTAGTTTATCATTTTTTTAGTGGGGAGCTCTTTTTACAGCCATAGGCACACGTAGATTTGATGGGTAAAACTGAACAACATTGACTGTACTTGCTTAGACTTCAAAGCTTAGCTCCTTGTTGCTTGAATATCACATTAATTTGATTCTAAAGGCACAAAAATAAAACACCCACTAACTACCTAGGACACTCATTACTACATATCAAAACCCAACCTTTACCCTCCTCTGCATAAATGTGCTTAGGTGAATACTTGATTAGCTTGTTGATACAAGTTATAGTTGGTTACACCCTTTCTTAATAAAATACACCCTTATTGTCTCCTATTGCTTAAGAGCTTTACGCTTGGAATAGGGGAACTCTTTAGAATAGAGCGATACTCAGTTTAAATTCTCCTAGGCAGTTTTGAGTGGATGGGATTCGTGCCATACGCACGGGCATTCCTCCATTTGGTGTTTCTGCTTTGAGCCGGGCCAGGAGAGCCAGTATTACAGTGCTTTGTCCCTGGTTTCATATATTGGTCTCAGAGTGAGACTGTATGTAACCCCTACATTTTATATTTCCCAGGTGTTTGTGTTTACCCAAGTTAGTGTTGTTGGTCAGTGATAATGGAAAAGTTACAGGTGATCATTTTTGGATTATTTATGTATTTATTCCTAAATTGGCTTATGAATTTGTGTTTAGTTGCCTGGTTGTACTCTAAATCTGGTTTTAATTTGGTTTTGACCTTTAAGGATTGAACAAAGGTAGACTGCTTAGCCCCCCCCCCCCCCCCCATCGCAGCTTACATTGCTTTACATCCAGAATGCGACTGAGCTTGTATTTACTCTTCTGACTTGAGCAAAGCTCTAATATACCACCTTTCAGGTAGGACTTTTTTAAAATAATGACTATGTAGTATAGCCCCCCAAAGTGGGGGTGTTTAGGATATACAGGGCTTACTGCATAATGTGGGAAGAACCACTTAGTGTGGAAGGTTAATTGACACAGGGTTTAATGTATATATCTTTTAGCTTTTGGAGATTCAAATTAAGTCCATGAGAAATAGCCATTCATTGGTTAGTAGCACAGCTCCTTAAGCAGGTATTTTGGTTCTGTGCACTTGCAAGAAAGCCTCAGAACCAGAAAAACAGGCTGCTTTAGGTTGGAAAGGAGGCGTTGCAGCAAAGAGCTTGCCATAACCACAATCCTTGGAATTTTGTGAGACTAAAATCATCCTGAAAGCAACAAGAATCATGATTGCGATAATTGTCTCCAGGCTCTGGATGTGCCCCCCTCCCCCCCCAATTTGGTTTTCTCCCTTGACCCGATGAACTAGTAATTGTAGGAATAAGCTGAATGTTTGCCAGCAGGAGTCACTCTAGGCTTCCTAATAAAAAGTAAATTAAACTTTATTCTTAAAGCTCTCAAAGGCTGAGGTGAGACTGTGATAAGATGGCATTAGGGAAGGTGTAGGAGGAGCATTCTCAAATTATCCCTTGTGCCTTTCTTTGTTTAACTTAGGGATCCTTGCTTGGTTCTCGTTCCTTTCAGAATCGGCCCTTGATAAATTCTTTTAAAGCAATGTTTATGGAAAAGGATATCCGTATCTTAGCATTCTGCCTATTAGCTCATTTTGGTTTTTGTAGGACAAATTGGTTACATCCCACATCATCTACTTGAATGAATAGACACCCATCCTTCTCCTGATTGTTGTTCATCGTAATCTTGCAGAAGAAATCACTAGAGTGAGCCGTAGCTGGTGTGAAAGGAGATGTTAGCTCATGGTTTTCTGAAAAAGAATGGGTCCAGTGTGATGAGAAACTGAAATATTTCAGCAACAGCCATGAAATATAATAGTTTCCCAAGTGCATACAAGCTCAAGAAGTTAATTGTCCATTTATGTTTGATACTGGGATTGAAACATTGGATTAAAACCAATTAAATGTTCCTAGAAGCAACAGAAAAAGTTTCCTGATTTATGAATAGACCCATTCAAATGGCGCAGACACAATCCATGTAAAGTAATGAGGTGTTTTGTTTTTTTGGCAAAGGAGAACACAAAACAGGCATAGGGGAGTTCTTTAAAAAAAAAGAAAAAAGAAAGAAAAAAACCTTCTCTTTAAAAATCTCTTTGGATACAAGGTCAATAAAATAACGTACACTGGTAGGACGGAGTGATGGGAAATCTAGGGCTTCACTTCACAAGGGAAACAGTCCCCCTCCCCCAGGTGAGCAGTACAATGAAAATACTCTGCTTATTCTATCAGGGTTACATTCCTGAACTTAAGTCAACATCCTAAGTTACAGAACGAAACATGCTCTGCGTCTGCTTAGCAACCACAAATCCTTCCTTCACCAGTTGCATATAGTTTGCATGTGGCTTCTGAAGTACATACACATTCCTTTATTTCCATCAGCGCCTCTAGTTGGGAAACTAGCGCTTTCTTTTCCCAAAGTGTGACAAGGCTCGCACAGCCCCCTCGCTGCCGCCCGGCACGCCGCCCCGCCGGGAAGCCTCAAAACCCCACACCCCGGAAGCTGCGCGTCCCAAGTCCACGCGGCCCGGGGTTTTGTGCCCCAGGTCCTGCGGGGGGCGGGGGCGGGGGCGGGGGCGGGGGCGGCCGCGGGACCCCTGGCTCCGGGCCCGGGCGGGGCGGGGCGGGGCGGCGGGGCGGCGGGGCGGCGCGGCCCGGCCGGCCGGCCCGGGGCCCCTTCCCGCGTGCCCTTCCCGCGTCCCGGGGCCTCGCAGGCGCGGGCTCGGCGGGCGGCGGGCGGCGGGCGGGCGGCGCGGCTCGGCTCGGCTCGCAGGGCGGCCTCCAGCCCCGCCGGCGGCGCGCCGCGACCCCCCCACTCCCCGCCCACCGGCGGCTGCGCGCACTGCACCCGCGCCCGCCGCCGCCGCCGCCGCCCGGCCCCTGCACGCCGCCGGCCCAGCACGCCGGCCCCTGCACGCCGGCCCTGCACGCCGCCGCCGCCGCCGCCAGCCCCAGCCCCGCGGCCGCCCGGGCCCCGCCACGCCGCCGGCGGAGCGCCCGACCCGGACACACGCCTTGCGGGCGGCGGCCCCACGGCGGCGGCGGGCGCGGCGGGCGCGGCGGGCGCGGGCGGCCTGGCCGGGGCCGGTGAGAGGGACGAGTTGCGAACAGTTCAGGAAGTGACAAGTCGATTTCCTCCTCCCGGGGAGCCGCTCGGTACAAAGCGCTCGGCGCCGGCGGGAGAGCGTGCGCGGCGGTGGCGGCGGCGGCGGCGGCCGTGGCGGTGGCGGTGGCGGCGGCGGCGGCGCGGAGCCTCGGCGACCCCGCGGCGCACAGTAAGCGACCGGCGGCCGTGCTGGCCCGCGAGCCAGGATGCCCGCCTCGCCCTGGGCAGCGTCGCCGCTCTCCCTTCTTTGCTCCTCTCCCCCCTGCCTCGCTTCGCGTCGGGTCGGGTCGCGGCGGGGCGGGCGGCTTCCCGGGGCGGGCGCGAGACTGTCAGCGCGGCGGGGCGCGGCGGGGCGCGGCGGGGGCGCAGTCCTGCCTCCGCGGGCTCTGCGCTCCCCCGCGCCGCGACCCGGGGACCCCGGCGCCCCGAAGTTCCCGCGGCGCCTGCAGACAACTCTTTTGTTCGCGGAAGTTTGCGTCCCACCCCCGGGATGCGGGCGCGCGGCGGCGGGACCCGCGGCTCCTGGACCGGCCGGGCCGGGCGGGGGGTGGGGGGCGCCTGCCCCGGGGAGGCCGCGGGGGGGGGGCGCGGGGCCGGCGGGGCGGGGGGCGCGGGCGCGGCTTCGCACATGGCGAGAAGGGCCGTGCTGCACGGGCGCTGCCCGGCTCCCCTTGGTGCCAGCCCCGGACTCGCCAGCCGGTGGGAGCCCGCTTCCCGCCGGGGCTGCCTGTCGGCGGGGCTGGGCGCGCGGGGCGAGGCGCGGGCAGGACCCCGAGCTGAGCTGCGCCCCGGGGCGTCCCGGCGCCCGCGCCCGCAGACCCGGGGGACGATGCAGGCCCGCGGCGGCGCGCGCTCCGCTGCTCGGGCCGGGCGCCCCGGGAGCCCCCTGGGCCCGGGCTGCCGGCGTCCGGCCGCGGGGCTCGCTAGCACGTACTGCGCTTCGCCCGACGGCGAACAAAGAACGGCGCTTTGCAGCGCTTGATGAATGGGATTCCGCCTCCTACAGGCCACGCTCCGAGCCGTCGTGCGCTGCAGCCCGCGGACCCGGTGGCGGCGGCGCTGCACCCCGGGCCCCCGACCCCGACCCCGACCCCGACCCCGACCCCGGGGCAGGGCCCGGCCGCCGCCGCCGCCGCCGCCGCCGCGCTCGCCTCGCCGCAGCGGGCGCAGATGGAGCCGGGCCGACGGCTGTTGAGCGGGAACAGACGTTTGCTGGGTTGTTGCACGGCGGGGACAAGGGCCGCCCTGTGCCGGCTGCTGCGGGGTCGGGACCGCATTGTCTCCTGGCCCGGGAGCCGGCGAGCGTCGCCCACTCCCAAGTGACACACCAGCGTGTGCTCCCGGCGCTCCCCGCAGGCTGGAAGGGGCCTCCCTGCTCCAGGTCCTGGGCCGGGGAAGGAGGTCGCCCTGGGGCAGGGCTTGCGGGACGGATGGAGGCAGCAGACCCGGTGAGACTCACTGCTGCGCATCTGCCCAGACTTTTAGTTTCATTTTAATTTACCCACTTAGCAGTAACTGGTCTCAGTTACAGTTTTGATACTGAGTTGCGGATCTGGGGGGTTTGGGTGTTGTCGTTCCCACCCCCAGGCTGTGGACAGCTAGATAAACAGAAAACAGCTATTTGTCCCCATTGATAGGCCTGTGTTAGTCTGAGAAGGTTTGACCTTTTTTTTTTTTTTGAGCTCAGGACTGGTTGGTGGCCCTTGACCCGGTGTCTGCACTTGGCTAGGATCTGGATGCTGCCAGCCCTCCTGCAAAAGGGAGGAGCATGCTGCTCTAGCTCCTAGGATCTAGAAAAGGAAGGAGAGGCTTGGGACAGGCCCGTTCCCACCCCACCCCCCACCCCCCACCCCCATGCCCCTCCAGAGAACCAGACGGTTTTAAGACCAGTTCAAATCATTTTGGCCAGGGACTCACTATTCCCCCACCACCCCACCCCGGGAGGTGATACTGATGTGCAATTATTTTAACATTGAAGACAAGTTTTAAATAAAAGCTGGCAGTACGGGTTGTTGCAGAAGTGGACTTGGATTCCGAAGGCTGGCAGGACAAGTAGAGCGTTCCACGATTGTGATTGATAATGTTTGTAGTCAGTTTCTCCCTTCTGTTTTCAATTTAGGGTATGTCGCGCACGTAGTAGCGTGTTGGAAGTTCATGAAGTTCCTTTAGGAAGAGCTTGAAGATGCCTTCTTGTCATCATAGCGGCTCTGCTTCATTGACGTTTTATGGGAAGCCCTGTTGTTATTTCTTAGGCTCTTTCTCTCCACATCTTTCATCTTTCTCGGTTCACCCTGTTGGTTACTTCGCTCTCCCCTGGCTCTGTGGAAGCCTGACGGGCTGGGTGTCCTTTAAGCGGGTTCTGGGGCAGACGCCTGAGCCATGCTGGAAGCTCAGTTAGGGCCAGCCTGCCGCTCTCTTCCCCTGCAGGAGACTGGAGAGGAGAGAGTCTTGTACACCCTGGGAGCTGGCAGCAGAGGACGCCTCGGAGCAGCCTGGAGGTGTACCTTTGCAGTGCTCTTAAGCAGTACGCCCTTCTCCGCCCCTGCTTCTTGCAGGGGGCCCTGAAGACTGAGTGCAGGACCCACTGGCGGACTGTTGAGTTGATGTTTTATCTGGGCAAGCGTGGCTTTCCTGAACTGCACACCGTATGGAAACTTTTTGTTCTTGCCCTTAAAAAAGCCTGAAATAAGCAAATACTCAGACCAGCACAACTGCCATCATTACCACCACCACGCACACCTCTCTGATGTGTAATAAAAGAGACCTGCAGGCGTAATTTGTTATGTAATATGCTGATAATACAAGTTTCGGTTTTAGATGGAAACCAGATGTGGAGGGGCTCTCTCTTTAATTGATCCAGCAAGGGGGACACGTTAATAGATTAACTAGCCTTTGCAAACCCTGAAGGTGATTTCTTTTCTTTCTTTTCTTTTTTTTTTTAATTGTGAGGGGAGAATCCTAAACTTGGGGCTTTTTTAAGTCTCCACCTCCCCACCTCCCCCCCCCCCCCCCCCCCCAACCCCTAGCTTCTTGCTTTACTGCAGCTGTCCTTTTTGTCAGACTCTTCCTCTCTTGAAAGAACCGGTTTGTTGCCAACATGAAGCACATGGCCGGGTCTGGCTGGGCTCAGCGCAGCTTAACTCTGCTGGGCTCCACGCTCCTCCTCGCCTTGTCCAGCTGCTGCCCTGTCCTCCACCCTACAAAACAGGGCCTGGCTGAGGGACTTGCGTGCTGCAAGGAATGTTGACTGGCCTCCCTCGACTCCTTTCTGAAATGTCTGATCATCCAGGGAGAGTTGCTGTTTAAACTTGCCCGGTGAATACACTTTCCAAAATCATTGACTCTCCTTCTCTGATTAATTTCTGTGTTTGTTTCCTGCCTAACTTTACGAGGGTTCTTTCTACATGGCTGAGTCACCTTTATTATGGCCCAGGGTCGGGGACTGCACTGTAATAGCTGACCCCATTAACAGCAGTTTCATTGCGTGCTGGGATGTGAGCTTTGGAAACAAACCCACAGGCTTAGATACGCTGATGTGCCCGGAGACTTGCTTAGAAAATTTTTGTTTTAGCGCAGTTTACATTAACATGATTAATGACCGCGCCACTGAAAAGTCTATATTCAAAAGCAATTTACCGTTCCCTAGGGTTCTTCTTATGGTGAAGTAATTTTCTTTGCCAAACAACTTTGTTTTAAGGTAATTTCTTCTTTGATGTTTAATCCAAACCTCCTGTGCACACAGTTTTGGATCAAGGCTTGGGCTTCGAAAATTGCGGGTTGTGGTTTTGGTGGTGCCTGTCTAACCTTCCTGAACTCGGGTCGGAGGGCACCCGGATTCTTGATTTAGGAAAGCCCTCTGAGATCCTAAGCAGCGGCAGAGTCAGTGCTGGGCTGATCAGGACGGGAGGAAATCTTGCAGGGGAAACTTGGCTTTGGGGTGTCTTGGAGGAGGGATGTAAGGAGGCTGGAGCTGAGGACAAGATTTTTTTTTTTTTTTCTTCCTTGCATCAACTGGAGATACTTGAGCTTTTTCAAAAAACAGAGACGTCTTTGCTTCAGCCACCTCCTCCTCCTCCTCCTTTTCTTCTTCTTCTTCTTCTTCTTCTTCTTCTTTTTTTTTTTTTTTTTGTTAAATGTGGGTGATTGAGAGGGGAAATGCTGATGGGTGGGTCTGAAAGCAGCCTTAGGAACCCGAGAAAATAAAAACACATTTGAAGGACTCTGGAAGATTTTGCATTTCAAAGGGTCTACCTTGTAGAATTTCACATCACGTCAGGGGTTATGGAGAAGTGTGACAGGCACCCCCGCTTCGTTAACGGTCCTGCCCCTCTCCTGCTGTGGGGGCTGCCGGGGGAAGCTGTCTTTTGCAGGGGGGCGGGGTGGGGGCCGTTTGGCCAGACTGCGCAGGAAGATCTCGGAAACAACAGTGCTCCTTAGGCATCTGTAGTCCCTGGAGGGACTTTTTCCATGGGGCCGCTCTCAGGAGGTAAAAGCAAATCATGTTGCTAAACAGCCCATTTGACCCCAGAATGCAGGGGCAGGCCAACTCCTGACTGCACTTGCTCTTTTCCTTCGCTTGTGAAACAAAGAAACAGATTCTCCTCCTGCACTGGTATAATGTGGTTCCCTAGTTCCCAAGATTCAGGACCATGAAAAGTTGGGCGCAGCAGGCTTCAGCCCAAATGGGTGTGGATTGTTCAAAGAATAATAGCAGTGCCCACTGGTTATTGAAGGCCCACCCTGGGCCAGGGGCTTTGCATACGCTCTCTAATTTTCAAAGCATTCCTGCAGTTACAGCTAAAGAAAGAAATTGAATCTCCGAGAGGCCAAGTAACTGGCCTCAGGCCACACAGCTGCTAGGCCTGGAGGCTGGTAGTTCTATCCTAGTCTCTCTCACTTCAGAGCCTGGTTGTTTTGCACACGCATGCTATGGGTTGGTGTGTTCGAAAGATAGAGGCACTAAGTTCTGTTTAATCTCAAAGCATAAATTTTGTTTAGTCTTGTTAACACCACAGGGAAACTTAGAAATTTTGACTACCTCTTTCCCTCCCTCCTCCTTTTCCTACAGCTTTAAAAAAACTTTTTTTTTTTTTTTTTTTTTTCAAAAGGAGGGCTTGGGGGCTCCCTGGGTGGCTCAGCTGTTTAGCGCCTGCCTTTGACCCAGGGCATGGTCCTGGGGCCTGGGATCTAGTCCCTCGTTGGGCTCCCTGCATGGAGCCTGCTTCTCTCTCTGCCTGTGTCTCTGCCTCTCTCTCTGTGTCTCTCATGAATAAATAAATAAAATCTTTAAAAAAATAAATAAAGGAGGGCTTGGATTCTAGGTCTACCATAGGACCAAAGACAGCGCCTCAGTTCTGAAGACTGAGAAGTTTTGCTTCATCCTTACAGAAGACAGACTTACAAGAAAATACAGTTATTCTTGGTGACCTTCTAGGGGAAATGGGAAATAAATCTGGCAGCCCAGAAGAAGCATCCCCATTTATTCAGATTCCATTTTCCATTCGAAGAGATTGTTAAAAGGGTTTCCAGTGTGGTTGGGTTTTTTGGTTTTTTGGTTTTTGTTTTTGTTTTTTGCTTTTGTAATTCGGATCCCTCAAAGTAAATCATTTTGTGGTGTTTGCCACCCCAGGTTTGTGTAATAACACGTTTTGTTTACATGCCCAAAGTAATCAAATAACTAAACTCAATTGTACAGCCTCCAGTGTGTGGGAATTTGGTATGCCCTAGCTCGGGCTGGGCAGAGGCCCTGCATTCCGTCTCAGACCGATGGCCCTTCGAAGGTTGATCCTGGTTTGCGGGTGGAGGTGGAGTGGGTGGTGTGAGGATGTCTATGTCCAGCAAGGCCTGCCTGGCTGGATCTCCTGCCCTTTCTGCTCCTAAAGAGTTTGTGGGAGATAGCTGGGCCCTCTGTGCCGAGATTTGAGACTCCAGAGCAGTTATTCTGAACCTTGGCTGCACATTATAATCACCTGGAGAGATTTAAAAGAAAAAAAACCTGATGCCCAGGCTGCATCCAGGACCAGTTACATCAGAATCTTGGAGAGAAGGGGTAGGACGCAGCATTGGTATTTTTAAAGCTTCTGAGTTGATCCTGTTGTGCATCCAGGACGGAGGAATGAGGGCTGGAATAGACCCCATGCATACCTCTTTTCCCTCACGGACCTTCCTCTTCAGGATTGGAATAAACCTACTGGGATTTTCCGTTGTTGCCATGTCTCGGTGAAGGAGAATATGAAAGGTACCCACTTCTGGGCGAAGTGCCTGCTGTAGACATCATCCAGGTGGTTCCTCTTTCTGCTGGGCCAGGTCTTGGGTGTGCCTTCCTGCACAGGATTTGGTATAACCCCTCCGAGCCACCACCTTTCTGGAACAGAGAGTGCCGGTTTTATTCAGCTTGTTGCCTCAGGGTAGTTCTAATATGGGGGGGGGGGGGCCCTGCCTCCCCACCATCTTTCTGATCTTTTCAGCTTCTTGTTCCTTCTGCAGGTTTGGCACATGGTGATCCTCTGGGGTTCAAGGGAGGGAAGGTGCAGTCTGAGTCCTGGCCATGTCTTGGTGATTCTCAGCAGTTATTCCTTTTCTCCTCAGTCTGCAGCAACTGTCACAGTGTCTAGCCACCTGGGGTTTTTTTTTTTTTTTTTTTTAAAGATTTCACTTATTTATTCATGAGAGACACAGAGAGGGGCAGAGACACAGGCAGAGGGAGAAGCAGGCTCCCTGCAGGGAAACCAGTGTGGGACTCGATCCCGGACCCCGGGATCACGACCTGAGCCGGAGGCAGACACTCAACCCCTGAGCCACCCAGGCGTCCCTCTAGCCACCTGGTTGTACCCAACTGCTCAGAACCTGTCCTCTTGCCGGCGTGCTTGGGATGAGGTGTCATAGAATTATGTTTAGAGTGACTGGGGGCCGTAGAGAGCATGAGCTCTGTGGCCTGCTTATGTTATCTGATGGAGGAGAAATCCAACTCCCCCCACCCCCACCCCAGAAGTACGGTGACTTTGCCAGGGTCACACAGTGGACACCCAGAGGAACCAGCACCTTCGTCATCTGAGTCCCCTGCTCCAGCATCCTGTTCTCTGCAGAGAGACTCTGAGACGCAGTCTCGCTTGCAGGACCCTGTGCCGTATGCAGCTCAGGCCAGCAGTTAAGCAGAGTCATTGTTCAGAGCCCTTCAGCCAGTGAAACGTGCCATCCGTTGACCTAGGTCTACTTCATAAGTCCGTGTTTCTCACCCTCTCTCCTGATGCTGCTCAGCAGGGATCCATTAGGCTGCTGAGTGCAGGCTCACTGAGCCCCAAGCAGGGGAAACAGTCCTGATGGAAAGTACTGAAACCTTGAGCCTGATGAAGAGGGTTTAGGTTGCTTTGGCCAAGGTTTGTCCACCTGCTCTTCTGTGCCTTGGTGGTGGTGACAAATCAGGGCACTTTCTCCTCTGCTGGGAGTTGGTCTGGGGCCTAATGAGGTGGGGGCGAGGAGGTGGGTGTTTTCTGCAGGCATTCATTTCCCAGGCATTGATTGGGCACCTGCTGAGCGTCCCGAGTGGGGCTGGGCACTTGACTTCATTAGTTCATTTAATCCTCAGTGCAGGATAGATGGCTGAGGGACTTGCTCTGTCCATTGCTGGAAACACTACCACTCAGAGCAATTACTCGCCCGGAGGAGAGAGGACAGTGGGATTTCAGCTCCTGGCTGGCTTCAGTCCTATGTTCTTTCCACCATGCCATGCTCGTTCTTCATCCAGTGCTGTCTCAGTGGAAAGGTGATACAGTTCCTGCAGTAAGCAGTGTCTGATGGTCCAGGAGGTGTTCTCTGGCCATTACTCCCCGGGCACCTCGCTGCTGCTTCTAAGGAGGGGCTTGGGTGGCTGTGCTGCGGAGCCTGCCAGGTAGGCCCATGGGCTCCTGGACAGCAGGGCCTGGCCAGGTCCAATCTGCATCCAGCAGCTCCAGCAGTGTCCTGGATAGAGGGTGCTCCTGCTTGCCCGTCCTCCACCTAGGGGTGGCCACCCTCCTCCCAGCTGCCCCCTGCTTGAAGTGCCTTGACGGACAAGGCCCAGCTGGGAGAGGCCTCGGCTGCGCCTGGAATTCCCCTCGCTCTGGCATTCATGTTGGCCAGGGGCCTGGGAGCGGAGGGAGGTTCCATCTGCTGGCTGGGAGCAGCCTTTCTGCATGTTCAGAGGTGGGAGGACTGCGTCCTCTGTAGCCGGCCACCTCCATGCTCTGGGTGAGGAGAGGGAGTCGTCTCCTGGTTGTAGGGGTTTGTGTCTGTGGTTCTGAGGCTGCAGAGGGGGGGTATTGAGATTCGGGGGTCCCCGTGATATGGTCCTGGGGGCCATCCTGCTGTGAAGGCTCTCTGGTAAGCACACAGCTCCTCTCTTGCTGGACTGGTTTGCTGCGTGACCCTCTGGGCTCCGGATTTCTCATCTTGCTGGCTCTGCCTCCCAGCGTTTTAAGGAGCACGGTTATAAGAGCCTGTCTGAGAAGCCCCTGTGAAGGGTGTGGTGCCGTATGGAGGGACACAAGGTAGGAGATGTGCATCGGACCCGAAGGGTAGAAGTTATGCCATGTGGTGCAGGGCAGGCCGCCTTCCAACCGGGAAAGAACCACAGAGGAGCTTTGGGCAAAGCAGAGGTGAGACCCAGGCCTGTGTCATTTAGGGCAAGGGCAGTATTGCACTCTGGAGTCAGTGCCTGGGTTCAGATCCCAGGTGTGCCCTTTGCTGACTGTCTGCCCCTGGGAAGGTGACCATCTCTCCCAGCCTGGGTTCCCTCATCTGGATGATGGCCTTGCCGGCGGGGCAACCCACCCTGTGGGTTTGGGACACTGAGTGAGGCCCTGGGTGGAGACCCTTAGAACCCAACAAATGTCAGTAAGCATCTCGTGCAGCCTGTGGCAGGCACGTGCTATTGGGAGAACACGGGAAGGATGGGGCAGTTGTCCTCACGGCCCTGGTGGGTGACACCAGGATGAAGCACAGAGCTTAGCTCGGCTGGGTGGGCCAGAGTGGGGCAAGTAGAGCCTTTCCTCACCCAGCATTCTCTCCACTCTCAGATGTCTTTAAGATTTTTTGGTGGGGGGAGGGTTGAAAGCATGTGTTCTAATTTAGTTTGCAGGTGTGTCTCTTAATAAGCATTAAGACTAGTGAAATCTTTTAAGCTTTCTCTTTGGAAACAAAATCTCTGTTTACCAAGACTGATTGACTTTGGTCTTAAACATAGAAAAGTAAATGCATATAAGCATCACAGCGTGGCCACAGAGCCCTTGGCTCTGCTCTCACCCACCTCTGAATGCGAGTGTGTTCTTTGCAAGCCTCCAGGGCGGCGCACCTCTGTGACCTGAGAGAGTGGGAGGCACATTTACCTCCTTCTTAGATTCTCTTTAAATTCTTTGCAGCTGATGTCTTTATTTGGTTTTGCCACCTCTTTCAAGTCTGCAAGCTGCCTTCACGACTGCAGTCAGCATTGGTGTATGTCACGTGGTCACAGCTGGGGCACTCGCCCCCAGCCTGGCCACTTCTCACTGGGGTACAATTGTCCCTGGGGTACAATTCCAGTTGGCCCTCCGGACCCCTGTGCCACCTGAACACGACCGGCCATCTCTCCAGGAATAAGAGCTCTTTAAAGCTCATTGAAGCTTTTGAACCAAGCCCTTGACCCAGTTGACAGAGGGAGCGGCCTTTACCCTCTTCAGTGGTCACTGGGCTTCTCTTGGCGCAAGCCAGTGATTCCTGACAGTCTCCACCCACATGTCTTCTGAGCATTACACATCGCCAGCCCCAGCCTGGCATCCTGTGGGGTGTTCAGAGTGGACAGTCTTGGCATGTGAGATTGCCTACTGGACTTTGGGCAGCTTTGGGGGAGACCCCTTGGTACAGGAGGGTGGAGGTTTGATATTATTTATTTGGTTCTGGGCAGAGGCCCCGTTCCTTCAGACACTGGCATAGATGGTTGGGGCTAGCTTTGGAGAACCCTCTGCAGAGGACCCACCAGGGTGGGTGGGGTGGGATGGCCTTAACACAGACCCTCCTCTTGGACGTGATGAAGCTTTGTGGGTGAGGAACTGTGTGAGGGAGGCATCTGGGCTGCCTCTGTTCTTGGCAGATGTTCAGAACTCATTTTCCTCACCCTCTCTGCCTCTTCAGATGTGTCATTGTTCCTGTGGTGGCCACAGAACAGTCTGCCATGCTGGTGGTACCCTAGGCACAATCCAATCAGTCTGTATCTAGTAAACGCCCTGTATGTGTGTCAGGCCCTGAAGAATTCAGAGATGAGTAAAGCGAGTTCCTGTTTTTGCAGAGTTCATAGGCTTGTGTCATGGACAATGAGACGGCAGTTGTTTTTTATTATTTTTTTTTTATTTTTAGTAAGCTCTACACCCAACGTGGGGCTCGAACTCACGACCCTGAGATCAACAGTCGAGTGCTCTTGTAACTCAGCCAGCCAGCCGCCCCAAGAGACAGCCGTTGTTTTGATTAAGTTCCTACTGCGTGCCAGATGAAGCATAGATGTGGTGGAGATGTGTGTGCACAGGGTACTGGTGAGTCCACAGCCCCGTGGGAGTCAAAGGAAGGTCATTTACACTGAGCCAAAGGGAAGAGGGTAGAAAGGCTTCCTGAGCCTTGAAGAATGAGCAGGGGTTGTTGAGACAGGTGAAGGATAGGGAGCAGGAGATAACCTCGTTCCAGGCCGGGTAGCAGCGAGTGAGGAGGTGTGGAAGCACGATGCCGCCTTTGTGGCATTTAAAGGATTTTTTTTTTTAAAAAGATTTATTTATTTATTCTTGAGAGATAGAAGGAGAGACAGAGCCAGAGACACAGGCAGAGGGAGAAGCAGGCTCCATGCACCGGGAGCCCGACGTGGGATTCGATCCCGGGTCCCCAGGATCGCGCCCTGGGCCAAAGGCAGGCGCCAAACCGCTGCGCCACCCAGGGATCCCCTTTGTGGCATTTAAAGGAACAGCAAGTGGATGATAGCCACCCAGACCTGGGCGCCTGGATGAGAAGAATTTGTTGGGCTAGGCTGGTCAAGGTCAGGATGGCAGCAGATGCAAATCAAAGGAGTCCTGCCTTTAAGCAGGAGGCTGGGAGCTGGGGAGTCATGTGTCGATGCTTATACTTTGGGATGCTCAGCATTCGGGGAGTGGCAGCACAGAGTGGATTGGAGCAGACAACTGGGAGCCCACTGACTGAGCCCTGAGAGGGATGTCGAAGCAGGGTGGGGTGAGGGCTGAAGAGGATAGCTCTTGGCCAGTGACTGCCTGGGGAGGCAACGGGAGGGAAGGGGTGTGTATGGGGGTGGGGGCAGTCTTCTCCAGCAGTCCTCACTTGGGGCCATCTCCAGGGAGACTGCCCAGGGGCCCAGTCCTTTTGACCTTAGGGGACCTCCTTGGAGGGGACAAGACTAAGCTGTTTAGAACATAGAGCTTTCGTCAAGTGCCATCTCCTCAGCCAGAGGGACGTGGTCTTTGTTTATTTTTAGTGGGAGCTCTTGCTTTCAGCAGAGACATTTGGGATTCCCAAGAACTTCCAGAGTTTCTTGCCTGTGCCTACGTGAGAACTAAAGAAATCTAAACGAACAAAACCTTTTGGCATTGGATAAGTTGAAAACATCCTTATTTGTTTTGCTTTTTTTTTTTTTTTTTTCTTAATGGAAAAAAGTAGCCATGTTGGTGTGATTGAAAAAGGAGCTTCCATGCCCTTTGGGCCCTGTCATAGCGTGTTCTCACCGGTGTTCTCCAGGGTGGGGGAGTTGCTGACACAAACACGTGAGAATGTTCTGCCTTGGGTCACCTGACTCTTGGCGCTCCAAGTGCTCCTGTGGCCTCCACACCCTTAGATGCCAGCCCAGATTCCAGGCCCTGTTGACCGCGTGGCATGTGACTCAGACCCAGAGGAGGAGAATTTAGGAAAATAACGAGCCTACGAGGATGGGCAGGTCAACGGCCGATCTTGGATTTTGGGGTGCCTTTTCCAAGGCAAAACCTGTAGGGTTTTGCTCATCAGCTTTCAGTCCTGAGAAGAGAAGTGAGTTAGCTTTAAATAACGTTAATTTTGGCAGTAAACCTCCCTGTTCATCTAATTCCCAGGGAGATTAGCAGACACTCTCACATATTAGAAAGAAAAATAGAAGAGAGATCGGGCCTGGCTGAGGCTGAGTAGTATGACCTGGAGCAGAAGAGCCACATGCTGGGAGTAAGAGCCGAGCCTGATGGGTCCGACTCCTCAGCTGCTGAGGGGGCGATGGTTCACAAGTGAATGGGTTCTGACTTGCCTTAGAAACCAATCCGTTTTCTAACTTGTGTGAGGTTCAGGCATGTCCCCGAGTGTTACAGAAAAGACTCTAGGGCATTAGTGCTCTGGGATGGAGCACGGGGCCCCAGTGACCACTCTGCTGGGTCAGAGCATGGCCAGCGTGGTGTCGTCTTGCGGATGCCTGAGGAACTCCCTAGGCCTGCAGGTGTCCTGCTCAGCTGTGAACCTACGTGAAAATGCCTGGCCCAGCCCTCCCCCTGCGCTTGTGAAAGAGTGACTGAGCAGGCTGCTCCTGTCACTTTCTGGGGGATCCGTGGGGTCTGGGGGAGACCAGGTGGTTCCCCTCTTGAGTGGTGTGGTGGTGAGTGGCATGGCCAGGGTTTAGGTGCCCCTGGGGGCACCGGGGCTTAACTTCCAGCCAAAGGAGAGAGTTGGGGCCCAGGGGGCCAGGCTGGGCCCTTTGCTCACCTGGCCTCTGCTTGGGTTTTGGCCCAACCACTGGGCAGTTAAACCAGCATGGTGGTCACAGTCTGTGGTGTCTTAGGGCCCTGGAGGAGAAGACAGTAATCCTGAGTGCTCTCTCCAATGCTCGGGAAAGTCCGTGGCATACCCACTGAGGAGATGGGGGGAGAACATGTCAGGGGCGCATCTTCCTCCTGAATGTAGGAAGAAGGGCCTGTCATTCAGGCCACAGGTGAACTGGGCCTTCTCATATGCAGATCATGCAGCCCTGTAAGGAATTGCAGAGAACGTCTCCCATCATAGGGCTGGGATAGTATTTTTCAGTTTCAGAGGACTCGTGGGGGAGGCAGTGCTATGAATGAAGACAGCAGGGATCTTCATGTGGCTCTGCGGCACCTTGAACCTTATTCTGACCCAGCACAGTCGGGGGAAGCACTCTGGGAGGATGTCTTGTGGTGTGCCAGTGACTGATGGCCTAAGGTGAGGGGTCTCTGGTCCCTAGAGGTGACCGGAGCTCCAGAGTGGTGGACAAAACGGGAACCAGGACAGCAAAAGAGCTTAGAGCCCTCAAGAAATTGTCTACTTTGTCTTTCTTAATAGTTTTCTTCACAAAGGAGTGAGGCTCTTACAGTGCAGGCTAGTACACACAAGCCCAGTCAGATAGAAAAGCCTCCATGGAGGAGAGAACAAGGGCACGGAACCAGGAAGCGGGAGCCCTGGATTCTAGTCCTGCCATTCTGTTGCACTTGACTTGGAACTGGCTACTTAAGTTCCCTGCAGACTGGGACGGGCAGTGTCATCTTCACAGAATGGGGAAGAACACAGGAGACTGGAAGTCGGAGCACCCAGTATGTGTCCGGCTACCATTCACCTGACAAGGACTTTCTGAATGCCCACTCTGGGCATTGTGCTAAGGGCGTTACAGACTTCTCATTTAATTCTTACATCCACTGTAAGAAGTGGGCGCTGTGACAGTCCCCTCCTTATAGACGAAGAAATTGAGGTTTAACAAGATAAAGATGCTCAAGGTCATCCTGCTGGTGGGCAGTAGTCCTAGGATTTGAACTCCCAGTTCTTTGTTCTATATCAGAGGTTGGCAAACTCAGCCCGTGAGCCAAATCTGGCCCACTGCCTTCTTTTGTAAATAAAACTTTATTGGCACACAGCCATGCCCACTTGTGTTTGGAGTGTCTGTGGCTGCCTTCATGCTACGGCGGCAGAGCTGAGTGGTGGCAGCAGAGACCCTACGGTCTACAGAGGC
Source organism: Vulpes vulpes (assembly GCF_048418805.1). Lineage (NCBI taxonomy): Eukaryota > Metazoa > Chordata > Mammalia > Carnivora > Canidae > Vulpes > Vulpes vulpes. The sequence goes on along the minus strand of NC_132794.1, from coordinate 111,431,022 downwards.
TAAAATATTTACTGCCAGGCTCTTTACGGGAACCGTGTGTTGATTCTTCTCTATATGGATGCTGTATGTTCTGTCCAGTATGGTAGCCACTAGCCACGTAGAGCTGTTTAAATGTTTTTCAGCTTTCCTGAGGTATAATTGACAAAATTATCAGGTTATTTAAATTAATTAAAACTAAGTGGAATTGAAAGCTCTTCGGTCACACTAACCACATGTCAAGTGCTCAGTGTTGCACAACACAGGTGTAAACCACCACCGTCCTCATAGAAACCTCCACTGGGTGGACGTGCACTGGACTGTTGCCCCGTGTGTGGGAAAAGCCAGATTGGAGAGACCCAAAGGTACGGGGGAGGCCTTCCAGTGAAGGAAAGAACACTGGACTTTCCTGGCCCAAAAACAGAATTGAAAGAGAGTTCACTGACTCAGAGGTGATGGAGAAACGGGTGACGTGATGGAGGGAACATGGGTCCAGAAGAAGCTGCCCCCCAGATTTGTGTATGACCCTTGGGCAAGCCGCCCAAACTGCCCAGGCCGCAGGTGACCAGGTGCTGTCTGAGGGTCCTGCTCTGCCCTGCCTCTCTCCAGCCTGTGATCCCAGCTCCTTTCTCTGCAGCCCTTGACTCACCTGGGCGGTGGCCTCATCACTTGTGTTGTGCCTGGCACATACCCGTCTCTTCCCCCTGCCCCGCCCCCGCCCCACGCTAAGATGGAAACATTTTTGCTCTGATGAAATGGCCATGTTTTCCATAGACACAGATAAGGAACTCCTTTATTCATTCAGAATGGTGGCTACTGTGGAGCTTCAGGAAGGAAGAGGAGTCCCAGCTCCCTTAGCTCACTGATGTCATGTGGCTTCCCCTTAAAATGCTCTTAGCTGCAACACCAAGGCAGCTCGTTGACTAGCGTGGAGGAGCTCTTGTCCTGCTTGGTTCCAACGTTCTCTGAATAAGAGTCTCAGGGTACCTGGGTGGCACAGTCGGTTAGGCGTCTGCCTTTGGCCCAGGTCATGATCCCAGGACCCTGAGATCGAGCCCCGTGTGGGGCTCCCTATTCAGTGGGGAGGCCTGCTGCTCCCTCTCCCTTTGTCCCGCATCCCCCCTCCCTTCAAATAAATAACATCTGTAGAAAAAAAAAAAATCTCTTCAGAAGCTAATTAGGGGCAGAGTCATTTTGAGGTGGGAAGGCAAATATATTTGGAGAACATGGGTTTTCAGTTCACTGGACCCAGTCATAACGCATCAGTGCCAGAACCAGCTCCTTCACCTTGTTGCATGTTGGTGGATCTGAGCACAGAGGAAAGCTGTGTGGTGGTTTACTGCTGGGCTGTCCCTGGTCCAAGGATGGCTGCTCTGGGGTTTCTGATGACATGCTGTGTGCTGTCAGGAGTCTGGCCCACTCCTGCTCCCGGGAGTGGCTGGGCCTGTCTGTGTTGAGTTTAAATGGGTACAGTCTGCAGCATAGCCAGTGCCCACTCCCTGTATAGCCAGAATGAAAACTGATAAAGTGCAGGAATAAGCTATTGGGAAGGGTTTTCAGAACCTTGGGCCAGAGTGAAGAAGGGGGAAAGCCAGAGCAGCCTGGATTCAACCATGGGATAGGTGCATGATGGCAGCCCTTGGTAAGGAGGAAGTTGAGGTTAAGAGGATGCACACAGAGAGGTTTTGTCTCTTGCTTTAAAAAGGAAAAGAATAGCCCCGGAAGGCCAGGCTTGACTGCATGCCCGCCTCTTGACACTGCTTGCCTCTAGCCAGCCACTCCCCAAATGGTCTCCTGTGTCTTCCTTCCGTAGGCAGTTGGTGGAGGGCTGAGAGCATGGCAGGTTGGGCTGGACCCAGAATTGCTCACTGCTGTCTCATCACCCAGAAGTGGGGAGAACTCGCATGTGTGCGCGAAGAACCTTGGTGCCAAGAAGATTACATGGAAATTATTATTTTTTTTACTTAGAGAGTTAGCTTCTGTTGAGCACCTACTATGCGACAAGCACGGGGTATACACTCTCATCTGACAGTTGTTAGGTAACCAGCCCCAGCCACATCCTTGAGAATGTGGGTTCTGACCCCAGTTCATCTGTTCCAAAGCCCATCTTCTCAACACCCGGTGTTATCTGTAGTCGTGGACCATGCTGCTGTTTGGAAGGAATCTCTTGCTCCTCTGGATAGGCTCCCCAGTCACATTTTTATCAAGGCCTGTGGGCAGAGAAGTAGGTTGCTCTGCGGGTTGACATTTAAGAAAACCCACTTCATTGAGCTTTCTCTTTTTTAATGTGTTGTGGTACAAGAAGTCTTCGTTTGTCCCAGGCTATTTTGAAATAAAAGGCAGGAAACCCCCCTCTCATTTCTATATCTTGCATAGAAGTCATCAAAACAGAATCCTGTGTTCTGTGCAGGAGATGTGATTGAGGAAGCAGCTGTTCTGTTCACGATGACCCGGCCGAAGCCAGCCATCTGTAGGCGTCAGGCATCCAGAATTGTCTGTTCCATCTGCCGGGTGTACTTGCATTTGTTTAAAGTATTTGGCATGGAAACTCTTTTCCTTCCCCAGCCCCACATTGTGAGAGAGGCCAGAGGGAGCCCTCCTCCTGAGGGCAGGGCAGGCGCCAGGCCCTTCTCTGCTCCCAGTGGAGCCACAGCTCGCCCTGGAGAATGGATGCCAGGCAGGGACACAGACCAGGTCAGTCACCCCTCCCAAGTCACAAGCGGGAAGGCACGTACTGTGTGGGGTTGGGAGTTTCGTGGCACTACTTTGATGTGCTCAGGATTTCAGACAGTCTGTGCTTTCTAGTCATTTTTGGGCCTTGAGCTAACTCAGAATGAGCCAGGAGTGATGTAGACGGATGTGCGTGACCGGGGTACCGACGCCCCAGCGAGTCCCCGAGGCTCTGCAAACCAAGGTGAAACCTCGCCCTACTGGCCGTTTTGGTTTGAGCCGTCAGCGTCCGTGAGGCCCGAGGCTGTGCGCTTGTGGTCTGGGGGCCAGATGTGGTCCTGGGGCGTGATTCGTTTGGCCCCTGTGATGCTCTCTGAATTTTTGCATTTCTTGACAGTACTTAAAGGCTGGGATTGTACAGAGAAGCCTGGGTTTTCAGCTTTTCCTGACAAGTCAGGAGATTTTTAGCATCACCCTGGGGCCCTCTCTCCTCCACACCTGCCCGGGGCTAGCCGTAGCCGCCTGAGTAGCTGTCTGCTCCCCGGGGCACACTCTTGGCACATGCGACAGCTCCCACCTGGGCGCTCTTCACCCATTTATGTTCCCTGCTTGGCTCTGGGAAGCACTTGACTTTGAGATCCCTGGGGGTTGACAAGACATCCTGAGGACAGATTTAGATGTTCTCATTCTCCAGGTTATTTGGTGCAGGGTGAGCAGTGGTGAGTGGCATTTGCTCGTGGCACCGCGCCCTGCTTTGGGTCGTTCCCACCATAATCCTGCTAGGTCTTCCACCTGCAGGCAAACTGACCTAGATCAGCTGGCGCTGAGCAGAGGGGGCCTGCGGCCTTCATCTCCGTGACACGGCTCCGGGAAGACAGCCCCACATACAGGGCCCTGGACCCAGAAGCCGGCCCTGGCCCCTTCCACCTGCCATTCACCGCTGGGTGTCCTGCAATGCCCAGTGCCCCAGGGATCCTTTCCATATGTCCTCCCTCCCCTCCCCTAGCCCTATAAAGTCCCTCAGGTGCTTCACCCAGTTTAATCTTTGTAGCCTAAAAGTGCCTCCATGACTTTAACAGCTGCTGCAGGAATTTTTCTTTTTTTTTTAAACAAAGATTTAATCTTCAAATTATCTTGACAAGCAGTCTGGCTGCCATTTATCAAGTAGATAACTTCTGCTGGTGGTAGAAAGAGGAAGATTTCTGAAAGCATGAAAACATGCTTAGATTCCTATAGCTCAAGTCTCTTCAGGCAGAGATTCAGTGAAGCAGGTGGAAGTAAGGAGAAGATTCTCCAAATGGCAATTTATGTGTTTCCAGGAATTAAGTTTTTCTTCTCACATTCCCCCACATATTATTAGTTACTTCTTTCATTTACCTGTTTGGCTCAGCTACATTTTTTCCCCCTCCTCCTGTGGCAAATATTCTGCAAGCATTTTTTTTTTTTTTTTCCTTCTGATCCTGACACATTTCACATTTCAC